>NC_091699.1:83655100-84286638 GCF_041296265.1 Equus caballus
GGTGGGAACAAAGGGACGCAGAACACTTGGCTGAATGCATGATGCTGAAAGAGTTTGGAGTTAAGTGGCAAAGATAATGGAACAGAAAGAATAACTATCAGGGCCTTGATTAAAGAAGGAAGCAAAAGGAAGAACAAAAATCATGATGCTGGGTATAAATCTCTGAGGCAATAGGAAAGCGGATGCAGATACACCTACTAAATTCAAGCAAGGAACCAACTGGATAGACAAGTTGTTTATGCAAAGGCGGAAGGAAAAAAGGCAAAGAGAGAACTGGGAGTTCTGTGGCACAGAGCCTTGCACATACTAAGCCGTAATGTTTATTAATGAGTGAATGAACGAATGAATGAGTTTAGAAAAAGCTTCTCTTTGCTGAAGTACTTATAGGAATATTGTTTTGGCTTGTTTGATGTTAGGAAAGGAACAGTAAAAATATATAGCTTGTAAACACCGTTTACAATGAAAACAGACTGATGACTTCTTCCTTGAAGAAAGATGTTAAAAACCAGTCATCTTTTGAAGAAAGATGGGAGAGTTCCCGTGTTTGGGAGAAAATGGCTGCTTGCAAAGCCATATTTCACAAGGAACCCAGGGCTTGCCTTTGAAGTAAGCCCATGCGAGTTGGTGTCATTACCAAGAGCAGCACACGGCAGTGTTTGGGACCTGCCATCCCCAGGACTTTCTTCAGCAACTCCACTATCCACGTGTGCTCAGAGGAGCTCTTAGTTCAATTTTCTCTTATTTGCATTTACCTTCAATTTTTTTCCCTGAGAGATGTTTAAAAGCTAACAGACCAGGAATACCTTTCCATAAACTGCTGTAAATCTATAAGCCATTTGGCCAGCATCGAGATACTCCTCCATCAATGGTGTGGTTTTGTTTTGTGTTGCCAAGATCAGGAACAAATCGCATTTTCACAATATGCCTCCAACCCCTTGGCGCCCAGCTTCTCAGCTTATGGATCACTTTGGTGAAGTTAAAGATGCCTCTGATGATTTTCCTCTGTGATCCTAAACCCCTTCCTTGAGACCTTCTGTTATGGAACTAACCCCAGAAATAACCTTCAATAATGAGGGAAAGAACAAGAAACCCTTGGCCACAAAACTGAGAAACAGGCCAGTGCATCTGTTCCCCTGAGGCTGTAGGCAGCTCAGCATTAGCTGCCCTTGAGATTTGATGTACAGAAGCAAAACTCTTTTTTGGGGAGCTTTAGTTTTCAGATATGAAGGATAGAACAGATAGAAATTGTGTTGGTGTGGGCTCCTGCGAGGAACGTGCCCCGGAGGCATGCGCAATAACATCGAAGTCACGGATGCCTCCTCAAGGCTCCTCCCACACTGTAAAGTATTGGAGTACAACAGTGTAAAAGTATAAAGCGATGATTTGGGGCAAACTTTTGGAAATAGAAAAATGATGCAGTTGGGACTATATATAACTAAAAAGAATCCACTGAGATTTGTTGTGTGGATATTTTAGTCATTTCTCCTTTTGGGACAATGCTGCTTTAATTGCTGTTTGGTTAGCAGTTGGAACACAGTACAGGTGGCGAACTCCCCCTGCCTTCCTTGCTGTAGAACACTGGTTGGCTCTACATTAGAATCACCTGGTCAGATTTTAAATCTGCTAATGTCAGATGGCCTAACCTAGACTAATTAAATCAGAATTTCTGAGGGTACCACATGGAGGACCTATGGTTTCAAAAGCTTTTCAGGTGATTCTAATGAGCAATCAGGGTCGAATGTTGCTATTGAAGGAAACAGTGGCATAAGTAAATAAGATCTATAGAGAGGGAAAGACCAAATGTTAAGCAATGCTCCCCAGATATCTCAAATTTTCCTTCAAAATGGTCAACCAGAGGCATCGCTGGTATTCCTTTCTCTCCGCTCACCTGCTAGTTGAGATGCCAAAGGTGGATGGCACAATGGACACTCCACGCAGATCTTTTGAAAAATTGATGGGTGAGTAGCTTGACAGGCATTAAAATGGCCTGAGGAGGGTCAAGCTAAGGGAGAATGTGGTAAATGGAATAAAGCTGGATAAAGAGTATCTGAATCTTCATGAGTTAAAATGTAGAATATAATTCCATCTTGGTAAAATGTATTATTAGGTTTCTGGTAAATTTAAAGTCAAATTATATCTGTAGATCAAACCTTTTTCATACAATTAAGCAGATATTATACCATTAGAACTGCTCGATGTCAGCAATAGCTTCCCAACAAGAGTGTTTTAGACTCACGGCACCCCAAAGTAACTCAATGTAACATTTATCAAGTACCTATTATATACCAAAGGATGTTCTACTAAGAAAACAGAGAAGAACTTAACAGGCAAGAGGTGAAAATTGAAGTGTCTGTAACTTTTAGTTGTCTAGAAGTCTAAGCCATTTTCCAATGACTCCAGGTTAGTGAGAGGTTGCCAAGTGATGAGATGCTCGCTGCACTAGATGAGAGGCCATTGATTTGATGAGCATTACATACTCATGTAATGCTTCATTCTTGTTGCAGTGCAGAGGACTTTGCAAATTTGGTTGTCTCATCACTTCTCCCAGGATTCCCCTGAATAAGGAAATTTTAAAAATCATATATATATGTTCGTATATATGCATATATAGGGATGGTATGACTCCTCCCCAACCTTTTAAAAATAACTCTGTATCTTAAGATGCTTTGAACATTTTATTTTTCACACCTAGCAATTTTTTAATTGTAAAAATATGTAGTAAATTTACCATCTAATTTACTCATAGAGGTACCTGCACCGCACTGTATCTCTGTTTTCTTGCCAACTATTCACTGGTTGAGAGTTCACCATCGAGGCTGCAGCTCATTCAGGGCTCCTCCTTTCTCTGGCTGATGGCTTTGGGCCCTCATCTGTCCAGCACCAGTGAGCTGAGCAGGCAGGCTGAGATGATGAAGTGCAAATCAGGGAACTCTGTCTGTTAGGGAGCCATGCTGGCTAAAAAAATTTGTCTTATTTGTGAATTTCCATTGTCCATGCTGGTCTCTCCTGCTCCTGTCGAGGACTAATCCCTGACCCTCTCTTTTGTTTTTTCCCCAATAGGCCTCAAATGTGCAAACTGGCCTGAATTTTAGAGGTGCTATAGCTGCACAAACCACGGGGATCCTGTCCCCAGCTCCCGTGTCTCTGGCTGGCCTGGCCTGCTGTGGGCCAACTGGAGCGAGGCCTTGGACAGGAGAAGAGCCTTCCCTCCTCTGCCTGCTCCTGGCAGCACCAGGCCTGGCAGCTGCTTACTGGGAAAGTGAACAACCCAGGAGGGTGCAAAATATGGGAGAGACACCAGTCAGAAAGTTCTCTTTTTTTCTTCCACTGCAATTTGCGCTTTGAAAACCAGTCTAGAGAGGCATCCAAACCCTCTGAGATAAAAACTCACATCGCTTTTCAGGTCCTGGTGGTGGTGAGGGGCGTGGAGGGAGGCAGGGAATAAATATTTTGGATCGGTCAGCTCCTTGACTGCCCAGGTGTCTTTGGAAACCATCTCTTGTCAAAGGAAAGGAACAAATAAAAAGGGAGAAAGTCGGGGGTGGGGGAGGGAGAAACGGAAATGGAGAAAGGCCTTTGCTGAGCCCGCGCCTTTGTGCACCGCATTCAAACTGATTTGTACCCTTTGTAGTCTTAATTATTTGTGAGAGCGGGATAACAGGAGTACCCAGCTCACCCATTATTTCCTGCATAAAAAAAGGCACACAGAAGCCGCTGATCATTTTTGAATTAGCAAACATGATACTAAAAAAAAAAAAAAGCATAAAAAAATTCATTAATACCATCCGGGATTAGGAGGCTGATTAAAGTGTAGCTGTTAGCGTATGCAAATGAGCGATAGGCATTTATCGGGGCCTGTGCAAGCTGTCTTGGAGCAGTAAAGCCCACGTATGTTTTTCAGCTGATTAAAATAGTTTAAGTTCTGGAGAATTTTTTTTTTTTTTGTAGGGAATTAAAAAAGAGACTATCATCTCTACTTTCCCTTTTGGCGAAATTTCGCTAAGGTATACTCCAACCATTCCACTTCACTGCACTCTCGCGCGCAGCCTCTCTTCCTGTGAGTGAGGAAGACGCTGCATCCCAGGTACGGTGGCAAGCTGAGCTCTTTCCCAGGTTTTCTTCTCTAGGAGTTTCTCAGAACTCCTGTGGAGCCAGGTGGGTCCCTTAGCCATGGCTCAAGGGGCTATCAGGACTCCAGTTTCTCCCCCAAGATGGACATCCCCCTCCCCAGGCTGAAGGCAAATGAAAAGGTACTTGTCACCCAGGCACAGGGTATCAAGTGCTCCCATACAGCAGAGGAGACTGCACTCCCTCACTCCAGAGCCTTGGTTTTGTGAAGCAAGGAAGGGTGGAGTGAGTTAGAAGGTGAAGGCTGGCCGATCAGGACGGATCTACAGACACAGACACTTGATGAGAGTTGGGTGGTCATGGCTGTCCTTAGCCTTGAAGCAAAGGCATTGTGGGGAAAAGGAAGGAGAGGGATCCCCTGCTTTGGTTCCAAATCCAAATCCCACTTTTGAGACTTTCTGTTGGTATGTGAGAGTATTATTTTCACTTCCAGGACTATAGAGGACCACCCACTGACTAGTGGCCTATGGATAATAGTCATAATGATTATTGTTGTTTATTAAGCAATTGCTATGTGCTAGGCACTCAAACTCTTTTCATGCTTCATTTCATTTGATCCCCACCACAAATATAGGTGGTAAGACTACTCCTATCCTCAATATGGAAAAAAACAAATCCAGAATCTGACCCTTCTTAGCATCTGGGTTGATTCAAGCCACTACCTTCTCTAATTTGGGTCCTGCAGTGTTTTTCCTAAGTAGCTCCTTGCTTCTGCCCTTGCTCCTCCCGTCTGTCCAGTCTGTTCTAAGGACAGCAGGCAGAGGGTGCTTTCATGAAAGAGTCATACCACATCATCGTTCTGCTCACAGCCCTCAGCTGCTCCCTTTTTCCCTTGGAGCAAAGGCCAAAGTCCTTTCAATGCCCCACATGGCTACACAATTTGCCCTATTACTTCTCTCACCTTAGTTCCCTTCCCTCTTACTCCTCTCCAGCCACGCTGGATTTCCTCCGAAGCTCCAGATACATTTCTATCTTGCTTTACTTTTTCTTTTTTCCATAACACTTATTGCTTCTAATATTGTTTATGAAGTATTTATTTATTACGTTTATCGCCTATGGCACCCAGCTAGATGGTAAACTCCCCGAGGGAAGGGATCTTTGTCTATTTTATTTGCTTACGTATCCCACACATCTAGACGAGGCATTTATTATGAGCTTAATAATTACTTGTTGATTACTTTTGCTACAGAGTATTTGTAAAAATTCTCATAAATAATAAAAAACATATTTTGAAAGCCCCAAGAGGCCAGGAACTGTCTGTTTTGGTTATCACTCTATCCCAGCACTTAGACCCTGGTAGGCAACAAATAAATATTCATCAAGTGAATAAATTAATGGGAGTAAACTTGGTAACCAATATTTGTGTGCAAAAATATTTATTTTAAGTTCTAGTCACACAGTTTAGAATAAAAAGCCTTAGCCATTTATATTTAAAGAATGATTTTTTTAAGGTCCAAATATTATTTATTAAAAAAATTCTTTTTTCAGTCTGACAAAGCCAGGTCTTTCCTGAGAAATGCTTTCTTTCTCTATTTAGAGCTCAAACCAGAAGCATCTGAGCTCCCTTCAGGGCGAGTAGTCTCTAAGACTCAAGGTTATATGAGAGGCAAAACCAGAATCAATTCCAGTCCCATAACTGCCCCACCACTCCTTGTGGGGCCCTGAGCTCCAGGCTCCTGGTTCTTAGAGGGGTACCCCTGGGTTTGCCACCTCCCAAGCCCATCTTCCTGTCATCTCAGGAGCTTCTATGTAAAGTCCAGGAGGAGAACCAAGAGGAGAACTTCCCTGGTTCAGTGAGCCGTGGCCCGAGGAGTAAGCTGGATGTCAGGTAGGAATAAACTAGAGTTTGTTGAAACATCAAACAAAGAAACTGATTTATTGAGCATTAACTTGGTTGCTCAACAGTAGGTTTGGGGATGAAAAGTGGCAATAGCATGGAAGAAACAGAGTTATTTTAAGACAGCCTTTGGCCTTAAGGATTTAAAATGTAGTTAGTGAGTTCAGACTGGCCTACAGGACACCTGAGCAAATGTGGGCTCTGGCCCAAGGGTATGGAGCCAGTGAAGGTTTAGGAGGCGGCCTTGGAAGGAAGAGGTGGATTAAAGCTTTCTATGTTAGGGAAGCTTTGCAGAGAGGCAGGAAAGGAGAGGGAAGAGGGACAGTGTGCGAGATGGTTAGTTTGTTGGAGTGGAGACTGAAGATCAAGTAGAAGATAAACAGAAGTCGTTATGTGGAGGCCTTGAATAGCATGTTAAGTGTTTCAGGCTTTTCTCTGTAGGCATAGGGAGCTCCTGAAGCAGAGTCAGAACTAGAGGCAGGAAAGGGTGCAAAGTTTAAGGGAGTGCGAAAGAACTCAGTAATTAAGGTAAATAATACTTTAATGCAATATTAAAAAAAAGCAAATTGACAAACTACAGCCATCCTTTCTGTAAAGTTTTACCTAAAGGGTTTGAGTTGGGGAATGACATGACGAAAGGCTTGTTTTGGACGGTTGATCTGGCAATGGAGAGCTCATCTGGGAAGCTTACTTTGAGCCCAGTGGAAGGGGAAGTGAGAGGCCCTGGAGCTGGGGCAGCAATTGGTCCAGAAAATCCCCGTCCTCCTGTGCCTGGCCCATCTTGCTGTTTTTCTCCTATCACTCTGGTTTCTGCAATCTGCTCTTCCCAGGGACACTGAGAACAGCAGAATTGAGTGAGAGAGACAGATATGTAGATAATTACCCAAGTCAGAACAAAATAAGGGCTGTAAGAAAAGCGCCAAATGGTGTGGAAGGGCTGACTGATTCCAGTTGGAGTGGCTCTGGAAGGTGGAGGCACGTACCCTGGGCTTTGCAGTGTGATCTGATTTGATCAAGCATGAACAGTGGGAAGACTGACTTGGGTTCACATCCTAGCTCTGCCATTTACTAGCTGTGTTACCTTGGGCAAGTCATTTGACTTTTCTGAGCCTCATTTTCTATATCTGTAAAATAGGATAATAAAAACCTTTTCCTCACAAAGTTGTTATGAAGTTTACTTGAGATATTACATATAAAGATCTAGTATGGTGCTATTGAGGTTGTTATTATTAACAATATTTCACAGTGTGGTCACAGCATAGTTCACTTATCAAATAAAAGACAGTTACATGAATGAAGACAGCATTGGAAACTAGTTTTCTGGAATGAAGTGTAACTCTTGTTAAGCAGCAGAATGGTCTAAGTAGTAAGCCAGAGTGATTTCTAACGTTGGATTTTTCCATTTGACTGAATCAATCAAGGAATCAACCATTACATGCTTATTGAATATCTGTTATTTGTAAACTAGGCATTATGGATGACCTAGAGGAATCTAAGACATGGTTTTTGTCCCCATTGAGCCTAGAATCTAGCAGATAAGACTTGATATCATGGACATGCATTGTTTTGCAGCTCAGTGTCCATTTGTCCTTCGCCTAGTATCGGTATCTGGATTTTTCTGTGGGAAATCATCCTGTACCCTCTCTGAACAACAGTTTGTATGGTGTTGGGATCAATCCCACTCCAGCTCCTGGGTAGACCTATGGCGCAGCTTCAGCCAGTCAGGGTATTGTCTTTCCCTGGCCCCTGTGATGGGCACATGACCCAGTCAGAGCCAGTGAGACTCAATGAGACTTTTGTTGGGCCTACTGTTTTTCCCACTTCACTTGAACCTAAATTGTGCCTAATAGATAGTGTCCAGGCACGTAAGCAGGAAAGGAGGATTCACTGAATAATCTCAATACTACCAGGTCTTTGATTGAAAAAGAAGAGCAAACTAACACAGACTTGTGTGAGGGATCTGGAAACGAAGACGAGGTACCAGCTGTACTTCATAAGGCTTCTTATGGTAACACTGAAGAGGAGGTAACACTGAAGCTGTAGTAAATATCTTGCCACTACCCAGAAAAGCTATTCTGAAAATGGAACCCAATTACAAAGCCAAGAGAGGGAGAGAGAGAAAAATAGCCTAGTGATTATTTGAGCCACAGAACCAATCCATATTTGAACTCAGATTTTTCAGTTATTGGGCCAATAAGTTCCCTTCTTGCTTAAGTTAGTTTGGGTTAGATTTCTGTTCCCTATGACACCAAAGCATCCTAATTGATGCACTTCATGTTAATTCATGAAAAAGCAGATCACCATAAAGCAATCTCCCACCTCCCAAAACAAAATCCTGATAAATAACAAATGGAAATCTGTCATGGTTGGCTAACGAGCAGTGTGGATGCCAACAATGATTGCGAGCAGACAAAGGGGGAGGTCCCCGCTCCAGGAATTGGGGGCTACAGGAGGCAGCTCCTCTCACTCTTTCTTCCTCAGCAGCTGCCATTGACCCTGTAACTGGCATGAAGGGCTGCCATACAGCTTTGAGAGCCAGGTTGTTGTTCACATAAGGCTCATGCCAACTCTCAGATGCCCTTCTTTACCAATGGGAGGGACATCAATCCAGACTATCTAGAGTTATGGACAATCCAAACATAATTTAGTGTTGGCTTAAAACGCAGTCATATAAGGTGAAGTGAGTTTTGCTCAGTCTCCACTACTCTCTGACTTCTTCTCTCTAAATATGTCCTATTCTCATCTCCTATCAGCTTACGTTGTTTCACACCAGCCTTGTGCATAACTCTCCTCGTGTTCCTCAGCAGACTACACGGGAAGAACAAAAGACCTTGCAAAATACGTACTCCACTTTGACTTGTTCCCAATGAAGGGACTTTGGGTTCTACTCAGCATAAATACCTAAATTATTAGCTCCTACTGGGGATAAAATATAGCCATTGGCCTATTGAAAATTTTAAATTTTCCATATATCAATACATCACCTTGAGAAGCCTTGTGAAGTACAGCTGGTACCTCATCTTCATTTCCAGATCCCTCACACAAGTCTGTGTTAGTTTGCTCTTCTTTTTCAATCAAAGTATTGAAATTATTGAGATTATTCAGTGAATCCTCCTTTCCTGCTTACGTGCCTGGACACTATCTATTAGGCACAATTTAGAGAACTAAACACCAAAAAACACATTTTTCTGTCATTGTTTGTATGGACCATATGTTGTTAGTGCTACTGATTAGCTGTGTTGGGTCAGAATGACCAAATCTCTTGTTCAAATGCTTATTTGTCTCCTTTTGGAGATTGTAGCCATTATACAAATTGTATGTCTTTTTAGCAAAGAGTATTGTAGGTGTAGGAATGAAATGATTGGCTCAGGGAAGGAAATTGATAGAAAAGGTTTTTTTCTGAAAAATAGAGTTTGCTGTGACTAGTCAACATGTTGGTACAACTGAGCTTAGCATCACACCAGAGCACACTCCTTGAAAATTAAATGAATTTCTGTTTGTGGTAAACCTATTCTCTTTTCTCTACTAGTCACTCACCTATAGCAGATGAATTTGAACCAGACTTTGGTCTTAAAATTTTTAGAGAAACTAAAGTGAATGTTTCATCAAGATATTTGACATCAATTCCCTTCCCTGTGCCAGTAATTCCATTCCTGCACCTGCTATACACTTGCTAAAACGACACGCAATTTGCATGGTGCAGATAATTTCTAAAAGGAGACAAATAAGAATGTGAACAAGAGGTTTGCCTGTTGTGACCCAGCACAACTAAGGAAGCCAGCTTTGCCTGAGGTGGAGGCTGAGGCTCCCACATTCGCCAGTCGTGACAAATCGGAATCAGAGAATCTGTCCTTTGTGTCCAATTCTGTGGCATAGAGTAAGACTTAGCCATAAACCAGCACTGGTTTCTGCTCCTGATGACACCATTATAATTTTTAAACTTATCATTTATTCATTAAAGCAATCCCAGAGCTTATGGGGTTGTTGACAGAACATAAATACAAAAATAAAAATAAGTCATACAATCAAAGTCGTCTAGAGCTGCCTGGGACTTCAAGGTCAACTGATCCAGCCCCCTGTTGAAGTGACGTAGCCACCAGATTCTTTACCTCTGTCCCCATGTCTTCATTTCTAAAACCTCCTTTAAGAGGAAAGACCTCCGTGATGGGCTCACTAGCTCTTATTCATTCATGTGACTCAAGAGATAATGTGTCCTACGTCTTGCCTTAACTTTGTTATACCTCAGCTGAGACTTCTGTTTCAGGCTGTAGGACATATCTCCCTATGGATCTCACATCCTCTGGTCTTCTCAGGTCCATGCTGAATATGATGAGTTCTCCTCAGCTTTCTTCCTATGTTGAGTTTTCTGGTTCTCTGGCCATTGACTTCACCTAGCTGGGCACCTTCTCTAAAACATCTGTGCTTACCTTTAATTGATGTATAGTACTGGAAAAAATGATAGCAAATAATTGTATTGAATAGCAAGAGGAAAATCCTCTCGCATATACACATCCTAATGCAAATACACATATGTACACTCCTTTAGGTTATGTGACCTTGTGCAAGTAACAACTTCTCCGGGCTTCAATTATTTTCTATAAAATGATGGGTTGGACTAGATGATCTCTGTGAACCTTTCTTGGATCTGTCCTTCATCTGTTAGATGAAGATTAACTACTTACCCTCTCAGAATTAATATAGAAAAGCAATTGTACTCAGATATTCCCCGGCAAATTGAAACATTTGAGCAGGATGGAAGAAAGTAAAAGGTTTGCTATAAATCTCTTCTCTGAAGCAATGTGCCTGTGTAGATTATGAATCTGAGTTCCACTCTTTTAGGAAACCTTACTTGTAGGCCTTGGATATACTTAATTGGTAAAATAAAAGCTCTTGATGATCTGAATAGCATGTTAGAAAAAGGTCTAATTGAAATACTTAATGACTGAAAGCTGGATTTTAGTTCCTGCTGTCAATGTTATCTTTGATGGAATTCATCTCTTTGCCCATTTTTCCACCAGTAAACAGGGATCCGATGCTACTGTACAGAAAGTTTGTAAACCAGGTGAGGTACTGGATTTGAATTCTACCACATGTATTGTTAGAAAGCTTTGCAGGTCCCAGTTTGTTTATGTGTATATAGATGTTCTGAACTAGATTACATTCTCCTGAGAGTAGCAGTTAAGGCTAGCATTCTCCTCCGACCTTTACTAGTACACAGCAGGATTCAGCAAGGCTTGGTGAGTGGTCAACGTTATGCCAGAAACCAATGGGTTAGGTCAAGGCATTCACCCTTTTCCAACATCAGCCTTCAAACAAACAAACAAGCCTTCTGCGAAACTTGAGTTTTATCTCATTTTTAATTTTTTTACCTTTTTACTATCAACAATCATGGTGAACAAACTTAACATTCTACCGATGTTTGAAGGAAGAGAGAAAAGAGGAAACAAGGTGGACAATCTTCAGAGCACCGTATATGAAATATAAATGCCTGAGTAGCCTTTGCTCTTCCATCAAATTCTAAGATGCAGTTTTCTAGCTATTTATATTTTGTGACTAAAAAAAAGAAAGTTTCAGTTGAAGAATGAGTGATGAGGCTATGCAAGATGCTTACAACGTTGTTTTCACTGTTCAAAACCCCAAAATCAGCCTAAGCTAAATGTCTTGCTGATGTCCCTAAAATATTCCATCTTTGGACAGAACCATTCACTATTTTTAAAAAGCCAATAATCAATAAGTCTTAATTTGTTGCACTGACATTTGTGCAGGTTTCATCTAGATGAAATTAATTAGAAAGAAAATGGTTTCTCAGCGATTGGCGAGAGGAAGGGAGTCCGTGGCAAGATAAGTTTGACCCTGTGTCGTGGAAACATTTTAATGAGGTTCAGCCTCAGCGTATTTGGATCTGGCTGCTTGTTGAGTGTGCACTGACATTTCTAATGGGCTACCAAAGGCTTCTGAAAGGGGCCAACGATTTTAAGGCATTTCGTGGGTCACTGGCGTTCTAGGTGGATAGAGATAGTAATAAGACTGAATAAGATGTATATAGTATGCTAAATAAACATCTGGGAGGAAGAATTGTAAAGAATAGTCCTACCAAGAACACGGTACGCCCCCTCCACGTTTCCTAGCTGAGATGCTTTAGTTTCTGAACACCTTTAATTGAAGTGAAGTCAGACCCCAATTTGCTGGCACCAAAGGACACTGTTTCTCTATGATGGGTCCTCTGCACAGCCCTGCCTGTGCTGTTCGCCGGGGATAACCAGGTTCTGAGAAGAGAGTGGAAGGGATATTCAGCTCGGAGCCCTCAGGGATAGCACTTGCTTTAATTGCTTTAGGAACCCTTCGTATCAATGAGACTAATGGAATTAGACAAGGAAAATACTAGCAAGACTTGATCAAATACATTGGATTTCCCCCTCAGCACATAATTAGGTTAAAAGGAGTGATTCAGAGTAAACCCAAGATGCCAGCTCATCATTAACCTGAGTCTCCCAGGGAGACCACAGGCCCGGCACATCAAGGTTTTCAGCATTGGGGTTGCATGTCACTGGGAAGAAGTGCTGAGCAGCCTGGCAGGTCAGTGCTGCTCAGGCCCAGGGCCTGCAGAGGGTAGCGGAGGGTGAACGTGGTGGGATCCTTGGTCACAACAGCACCGCTCTCTTTTGAATTGTTTTTCCCAAAGTGAGGTCCCTTTCTCCCCCTTGTGCAACTTCACGTTCCCTCTTGGGCAAACTCAGAGGGACACTTTCTGTTGGGCAAGAGTTCTTCCAGCAGGTTGGGAGATGATAGCAACCAAGTGAACAAGGAGAAGACAAGAAGACTTAAAAAAAGAAAAAAAGAGTCATGGCCAAAAATAAAAGTATCTAAGATTGACATGGAGTCTTATAACATGAGGGCAGCAAAGAAATGGTTGTGGGCATCAGCAGGGGGAGCCTTGCCTTTGTGTTCCTGTTTAGAGTGATGACAGTAAGGAGGGCAAATATCTATTTTGCAATCTCTATGTACCAGGTAGCCAGCCCTGGTGGTCTAGTGGTTAAGATTCTGCACTCTCACCGCCATGGCCCAGGTTTGTTTCCCCATCAGGGAACCATACCACCTGTCTGTCAGTTGTCATACTGTGGTGGCTGTGTGTTGCCATGATGCTGAAAGATATGCCACTGGTATTTCAACAGGTTTCACTGGAGCTTCCAGACTAACACAGGCTAGGAAGAAAGACCTGGGCACCCACTTCTGAAAAAATTGGCCATGAAAATCCTATGAACAGCTGCTGAGTGTTGTCTGATGTATCTCTGGAAGGTGAGAGGATGGCGCAAAAAGACCGGACAGGGTTCAGCTCTGCTGTGCACAGGGTGCTAGGAGGTGGAATCAAGGTCTCTAGGAGTCAGAATCGACTTGATGGCATTAACAACAAAAATATACCAGATACTGTGCTAAGCATTTTACATGTGCTCTTTTCTTTAATGCTCATAGTAAGTGCCCACAAGACACTTCACAGAAAAGGAACTGAGTCACAGAGGGTTTAAGGAACTTAGCAAAGGTCACACAGTTGGCAAGTGGATGAAGCCAGTCTGAAGCTCACCAATTACATCTGTTGTGAGCAGTCCAAGTTGGCCTCACTGCTAGAGAAGGTCTCTATGGTAGGGTATTAAAGGGAAGAATGATGGCTTCCTAGAAGGGATGGTGGGTAAGATTGAGTAAGGAAGTTAGAAAGAAAAAGAGCCCATAAAGATGAAGGGAAATGATCATCAATGGTGGTGACACATGACACAGTGGAGAACGGAGAATTTCTGCATCATTAGGGCTACCCAAGTGTGAGACTCTTCATAAGAGGGTGAATCTTGCCTCTCTAATATGACCTCTCTGGAGGCACATGGGACACTATGCAGGCATTGTGGTGGCAGGAATCCAGATAGTACCTCAGGAAAGAGGTGTCTCTTACAGGTTGGGGGAAGATGTGAGGAGAGTGACGTGTTCGACTGAATATGGTTCAATCGGAGATGGGTTGTGATCATAAACCCAAAATGTGACAAAATAACCTGCAAGACTCTGAAAACACACATGACCTCCCAATTCTGCTGATTTGCATGCTTTCACTCAAAAATATTAATTTAGCCCCCACCATGTGTCCGGAGCTTGGGAGACAAAAGTAAGGTAGCAACTCTGTCTTCAAGGAGCTCAAGTTTGAAAAGCATAAAACCAAAAATTGCAGCAGAAGGAAACCTGTGACTGATGCTAAAGTGGAGGTATAGAAATGTCTCAATTCAGACCCAGAAGAGGCAGAGGTCAGTTCCTTATGGGGTGGTGTTTGAAGTCCCTCAGAACATGTCATATTTATGAATGAAGAGAAACACCAGATAGAAGTAGGGAAGAGGGGAGGGCATTTGGGGAAGAGAAAAGGAGAAACAGGGTCCTCTAGAGGACTTGTTAATTCTGGGTAGGCATTCGAAAGTCTTGGGAGTAGAGGGAGAATTTTCTTCTTCCATTTGTCTGTTAAAAGAAAGGAGGCCACAGAGAGTGAAGAGTAGATGAGGTGGTATGGGAGAGAAGGATTTGTTTCTCCAACCCGCTTAAGGACTGATGGATAGTGACCAAGGACACATTCTGAGGCTGTGTTTGATTCAAGACCCACAAGCTTGCTCTTGAGCGTTCAGTCTGAGTAGGAGAGAGAAACACCTAGATAAGCTGGGGAAGTTGGATGCTGGAAAGGACCATGTGTGTGATCTGTGATAAAAAAAAAGCTTCCCGGTTCATTGGAAGCAGTAGATGATAGGGAATCAGACATGGGGTTTTCACTCAGGTTTTACAACGAATTAGTTATATGACTTATAACTCACTTCCCCTCTCTGGATCTCAGCTTCACTTTGCTGTCTGTAAAATGAAGGGTTTGGACTAGATGCCCTCCAAGTTTCTTTGCTGTGGCACAGTCTAATTTTCTTTTACTTCGAATTCTTTGGGAAATGGATCAGGAATGACTGGCCTCCCTAGGGTACGGGCAAGAGGGCGGGCACACTCAGAATTTAACAGAGAAATAAAGGCATTCAGGCGTAGCTGAGACCTGTGGCTTGGCCCCACAGCATTCACAGGGCCACATGACACGGGGGAAGAGGGCGGGGAGGAGCCTCGCAATCTCCTGAGAAAGCCCACTTCCCCATGAAATCCAGGGCAAACCGGAGAGGAGCTTCCACGTGAGTTTCTCAGGAGGGAGGAGCAGGGTGCTGCTTTCACCAGCAAGCGTGCAGCTTGGCCACACAAAGGGAGTTGTAAGGGCAAGGCTTGAAACAGGGGTCCTGGGGCTGGTGAGTGCCGGGTTGGGGGCTTTGCCAACTCCGCTAAAAACTGGATGTCTGGTAAATTCTTAGCTTGATCTAGTATTTAATCTCTGAGAAAGCAGAAGATCTGCTCCTCTGAACTCAATTCTGACCCCAAAGGTCCAGAAAAAAATGCTCAAGGCAACAGGAAAAAAAGTTTTCTGTTATTTCAAAAAAAATTTTCTAGAGCAAAAAGTTTGAGAAACGGATAGCCTCATTCCTGGGGCAAATTGATGCAATAGCCTTAAAAAAGAACTTTTTCAAATGAGAGTTTACTCCCATTTGTTTCCTCACTTTGAGCCTCACCAAAACCCTGCAGGGAAGGTGGACTTTGCAGATGAAGAAAGAAGCCCAGATGCCACAGCACCTGGGCAAGAACCTGGATCTTTGATGCTCCGTGTCCCACGGCTCCTGGGACATCGTCCTGCCGGCGCACCCACAGCTGGAGGAAATTGCACCCATAGACAAATTTTTATTCAACCTAAAACAAGGACTTTCTGTCATCGCGGAAATATTTGCATAATACAGAAAAAGATAAAGGAGAAAATTTTAAATGTCCCATCCAGAGATAACCAGCATTGTTTTTTAGATTTCCCCCCCAAATTCTCATTTTGAAAAAAAAAGCTACAGAAAGTTGAAAAATAATGAACCTATTAACCCTTCACCCAGATTCACCAAATGTTAACATTTTGCCAGGTTGGCATTTTCTGTCTTTGTTGTGCTATAGGGAAGTAATTTGCAGACATCATGACATTTCATCCCTGAATATTTCAGTACATGTATCATAAGAACAAGTTGATTTCCCTACAAAGCTGCAATAACATTTTCACAACAAAAAATTTAATATATATGTTTTCTACCACCAGCATCCCCTTTAATAAAATATGAAAGTTTGCGTGACAGAAAAAAGGAGGGAGGGCAAAAATTTATATTGGTTGAATAATATCATCTAAGAGTTAGTCTATATTCAAATTCCCGAGTAGTTCCCCAAAAGTCCTTTGTAACCTTTTAATTTTGATCAAAGATCTTATTGAGTTTCCTGTGTTGCATTGTTTGGTGTCTCTTTAGCATGCTTTAAATCAGAAAAGCCCTCCTACTTTTTTTGGTTTTTGTTTTGTCTTTTGAGACATTTACGTTTTTGGAGTGTTCAGGCCTGTCGTCTGAATGATTTTCAGATTTTTGTAGTCATCATTAGATTCCTTTTAAACATTTTTGGCAAGAATACCACAAAGGTGATGCTTTATCTATTTTGGAGATTTAATTTTCTATACTCAAGCTATATTGTTTCTCTAATCAGAAAACAGAATAAGACATATTATGGTTAAAAAAAGCTTTCAAAAATATCCAACAATAGTATAGTACTTGGTGCCTGGCACTATGCCTGACACATTGTTCAATGAATTTATAAATGAATTCAGAAACTGCCTTAATTGATAATGAGCCTCTTGTCCTTAGAAATATTCAAGCAGAGACTGGAATAGCCCTGAAGAAAAGAATTGAAGAGGAGACTTGGTGTTTAGAGGAAGCCACCAGGGTTGGCTTTTCTGGAGAGTTTTTCTCTCATATTTCAAATTAGAACTTAATATGAACATTACTGTTGGAATTTTAAACAGCTCTTTCACATCTCCCTCTCTTTCTCTCTCCCTCTGTCATTGCGTTCCTCCTTTCTCTCTTTCACCATCATTTTCTTGGGTGCAAACTTCTCAGGACTTTACAAGTTTTTTTCAGCCTGTGATACCAATAAGGCCCCCTTATGTTCTCTTGGAACCAGGAGGGTGTTGAGCTTTCCCAGGGAAACCACACAATAGACGTAGCACAGGGAAGAGCTGTTTGCTCCAGAAAACTGCTTTAGGACACACGAGTATGCTTCTCTCAGCAGAGAGATGAGAAGAGTCCCAAGAGTGGGGGTGGTATAACTAAGCCACCTACACCAGGTTTCTTACAGGTTGCTTCTACCACATTTTCTAGTTTTATCAACAAACTCTGTGCCCTGGGCTGCCTTGAATCCCAAAGGGTCTTTTTGGAGTTTTGTGCCTCTACAGGGTGCACAGAAAGAATAGCTTCCATCCGCCCACATGGGGCTGTTGCATTATTCCACTGGCTTTTTTTTTTTTTTTCCTGGGCTTGCCTGGGTAATGTTCTTCCCTTACAAATTTCATCTCACTGCACTGTGCATCGAAACGACGCAGTTATGGAGCGCACAGGGAAAAAAATTATAATGCCATTAAAAGTTATCATAAATTTCAGATCAGCATCACTTCTAATCCGATACACAATTTTACTGCCTCTATAAAGTAGGTGATTTGCAGTGGTCTGAGGCGTCTCCTGGAGCGTTTTACTTCTTTTTAAATTAAACACACCAACTTTGTGCTGAATTCAGAGTGTGGACATAAAAAAGGGGGTAAAAAGGAGAGGGAAGGGACATCAGGTGGGAATTGCAATTGAATCTTTATATATGCCATCTTGGCACTGTGGTACTAAATATAGTGCCAGGTAAATAGATGTGCTGAAATATTCAGAATAAAAAACAAATGTTCCAATAGCAGAAGCAGTGAGTCCCGGGAATGTTTCCACAGTGGGTGTGCTTAAAATAATAAAATACTGTTGTTTAAAACTACTCAATCCTAGAAAACCCTATGTTGTAAAAAAAATATATAGTGCTGGTATATGTGTGAGGGGCTATGTATGTTGAACATATATATGTATATAAAAACTCCTAGGAAATTAAATAGAATATAAGGGGCTTGATTTTACTGGCTGGAAAGTTATACTGATTATTTCTTTGAGGTACATTAACTCTTCCAGGAAGCTTAGGACATCAGAAGTTGTTATTTACTCAGTGACTACCGAGTATTCTGAAATGTAGTGTCATCAGCAACGGCTGATCCATCTGCCCACGTACGGATGTATCTACTTGTGTACGTGGAGGGAGGTGGTACACACCCAAGTGCTAGTACAAAAGAGAACGCCATTCAGAAGGTTTCTGGTTGAAAGGACTTCATTGAATTGTGACAGTGCTTCTCCCCCCACATCCTAAATGCGGTTGGTCATTCCTAGCTATCAAAAAACATGTTTAGTAAAGGTCTACTCTGCAATACTGTGAAGTACATACTGAAGATTCAAAGAAAAAAACCCCGGAGGTCTACCTTCCAGAAGCTCCCAGTCTAGAGGGGGACTTTACAGGAAATAAACTCATGGTCACAGTCGAGCCTGTTCAATGCGATGATAGATGTAAACGCTCCCTGGGGGCGCACAGAGGAGAGGAACCCGCGGGTCTGTCACAACACAATGGAATATGGCACCTTACGTCTCGTTCAAATTGGGTCTAAGTTCGCCAGTCCAAATATTTTCAGCCATGTTAATCGATCAGTCAACAAATAATATACTAAACAAATATGTATTAAACTCTGGCTACTGTATATTATTCATTTCCATGCCCCTAGAGCTTAGCACGGTGCCTGGAAGAGTCAGAAATGAACTATGTTTTGAATCAATGAAGCTGGTGATACAAAGATGAATAATAACACCCAGCATGCAACACACTTTACATTTGAAAGGTATTCTTCCTTAGGTTATATCATTTAATCCTTAATAATGAGGTAGGTGTTACTTCAACTTTACATGAAGAAACAGACTCTGTGAAGGAAAGTGATTTTCCCCTAAGTATCTATCGGGCTGGACCGAATTCTGATCATCCCTTGTTCCACACCGGCTGGGTTGTGTGTAACACACATGCACAGAACTCGGTGTGGATGAGTCATGTGTTGGGTCCCTGGGAGGGTTGTGACAACAAGTTGTATTGTCATGGCTGACTCCCAGCCTCTATAGTAGGACCGGAGGACTTGGACACAGTTGACTGTGAACTGTGGTGACTAATAATTGCCACTGTGATATCCTATGGATTGACCCTAACAGATCGGGTGAACAGAAAGCTTTGATCATGATATAATGCTTGAGTCAGGTAATGATGCGTAACATTTATTGGGCACTTAATACCTGTCAGCACATTATAGTCTCTTTCAGTCCTCACTGCAGATGAAGAAACCAAGGCACAGGGAGACTAAGAAATTTGCCTAAGGCTACACAGGTGGACATACTGGGGTCAGGATCCTAATCCAGAGTGTCTAACTACAGAGATTGCTACTTGCAGACAACAGGATATGGTTTATTCACCTAGCTTGTGTTGACTATCAGTTGAGATAGGGTGCTGTGCTGAGATAGTTGCCGGAGGTTGGGCATGACCATGATAAGGAGTAGTTGCTCTGTTGTGTGGGAATGAATGAATGAATGAACGAACGAAGTTGTTTCCCAGTATATGCTATCACTAAAGAACAATGTATTGCTGATCTCATGAAGGACAGTCATACACATTAGCGTAATATTTTGTATTTTGAAAACAGGTTACATTTGTATATCAGTGTTGGCAAAGTTGGCGCTCCTGATGTGAAATACAATTTATTGTGAACTCTAAATATCTATTCATTAGCTGATTAATACATTTGATAAATTAATTATAGGACATGTGTCAAGTGCCTACTAATGTGCTAGATACTCAGATAGGTATTTATTTATCATAGTATCATTGTCTTTAATTAGATCAGACCATCTTACCTGAAATATTCAGATGTTTAGCCTTTGAATGAAAATAAATACCAAGGACTTGGTGATTGCTCTTCACTCCTAGGAAAATTTGCTGATATTTAGTTTTGACCTGGAGCTAAAATTCTGTTTAAACACACACTAGAAGTGGTTGAATTTGGGACAGATGTGAAATCTTTTATCTTGCCTAGTTTGGGGGTACTTCTTGAAGGAGATGACGATTTGACGACAGGGGTTAGCTGGCCTTGGGGGAGGAAGAGCAGTTTCAGCTGTGGAACCGTGTCCTGTGTCTCGTTGCTCCTTGAAGCCCTTGGCACGTGCACATTTGCCATCTTACTGAGGAAAGCCGGCACTCATGACACCCTGAAGTCAGGAGCTTAAATAAAAGTACAATTGGCAGTGATGAAAATAGGGCCAGGAAGAGAATATATAATTAATTAGTCATTAATTGATGAATTTATTAATTAAACAATAATTCATTTCACTTTTATAATGATTACTTTAAAAATAGTTTTAAATAGCTTTCAGGTACTTTGGTGAGATGATCCAACTGGGCTTAGGGAATATGAGTAGAATTTTTTGAATGGCATTTCATGTCCAATTCAAATTAATGAAACTTTTCAGTTAGCAACAGATATTAGCATTGCTTCGTAGCGGAGACCACAAATTTTGTTATCTAAGAAATTCTCTATAAAGATTGGATCGGATAGGAAGGTGTTTAGTTGCAAGTAACAGAAAATATAACTTACAGTGATTTCAATAAATGTGATTTAAAAAATATATTTACATTTAATATAAATAGATGCCTCAGATGTCTGGAGACAGGTGGCTGAAGGTTTTGGTTCGGTGTTTCAGTGGAAACAGGTCTGGTGTTTGTATTTAAGTTTAGCTCTCCCATAGTTTCAGTATGGCTTCACTGACTCAGAATCTAGGTCACATTCAAGGATGGGAAAAGAGAGGTGGAAGCCAGCCACACTGTCTACTTTTACGTAAAAAAGCAAAAATCTTCTGAGAAATCCCAGCAGACTTCAACTTGTCCGAAGATGTGTCACATGGCCATGCCTAGCTGCAAAGAATGCTGGGAAAATGAGCATTCACCTGTTCCAGCCTCTATGTAGAATCAAGAAAGAAGGGGTTGGGAATAGGTGTTGAGTCAATCAGCCTCCAGTGAGGCCTGATAGATGCACTCACAAATCTTGTTCCAAAAGGATAAACTATGTAATTAACATATTGTCTTTAAAATATAATGTGGAAATTTCAAACGCATCCAAAAGTAGAGATGATGATATTATAAATCCCCATGAACCCATCACCCATCTTCAATAATTATTAACTCATGGCCAATATTGTTTCATTTATATCCCTACCATATAAAATATGGTATCTCTGAATATTTTAAAGCAAGTCCTAGACAATGTATCATTTTATTCATAAATATCTCAGTGTATGTCTCCAATAGTTAAGCACTATTTGAAAAGAAAATATAACCATATTACCAGTATCACCTCAAAATTAAATTAACAAAAGTTCATTAATAGTATTAAATGTTCAGTTTGTATTGACATTTTTCCAATTATCTTGCCATATTTTTTACAGTTTGTTGTTTGAGTCAAGATATAATGTTGCCTTTTCTCTATAGAATTAGCTATTAGTTATTCTGTTCATGATTTTAGAGAATTTTTAAATTGATATATTTAACAATAGTTTTTTGTCTCGTTATAGACAAATGTCTATGCACTCAAGTATTTTGAAGTATTTATAAAACACGGAGATTTATTGTGGTAACCCCAGGTTTGACCACTTGTATGCAAGGAATCATACTCTACAGGGTCCACTGGATTTGAGCATTGCTTCCTAAAGTCTAGCTTGGAGGTTGAGAGATTGGAAAGTTGGGGTATCCTTTGGGGGCAGCTCTGTGCGTTAAGAAGTCTTAGACTATAAGCTGTGCATAAACTTCCAAGTTTGGGGATAACTTGCAGCATGTGTTGGGGGTGGTAGCACGGATACAATGCCCTTTCTAGATCCTGCTCAGGCTTGAAGTTTGTCTTTTCAAAATCAAGTTAAAGAAGGTCTTTCTGAATATGACTCAAAGTCCAGAAGCCATAAGTGAACAGAGTGATACATTTGAGGACAAAAAATAAAATATTTGCATATGAAGAGAAAGAAAGAAAACCTCAAAAGATAAACAAGTTTAAAGACCAATGCCAAATTAGAGAAAAATAAGAAACTCATATCACAGACAAAGGGCAGTCATCAGGCGAGAGATGATGCTGCTGGAACTGGGGTGGTGTGGTGACGCAGAGCGAAGCGAATTGACTTGGGGTGTATTGTGGAAGTGGAGCCAACAGGACTTGCTGCTGGATTGAAGTTAGGATACGAGAGGGAGAGCAAATAAGGGGTGAATTCTAGGAAACTTGTTGGAAAACAGGCAACTCTCCAAATAAGAGAAAAAAAGATGTAAGAAGTAGTGGATTAACTGTTCCCCTGTGTACACCAGGAAAAGAAAACTTCAGTGAGTATACGAAAATACTTAGCCAGAGGTATTAGCCATGACCTTGCCATCCCAGGTCATGGATGAGAGTTTCTAACTAATAGGCAGAGTCAGATATTTGTTGTATAGAAAACAATAGTTCTGGAGTTGGGAGGCTGTATGAGAGTTCTGATTCTTACTACCTATGTGATTCTGGGCTAACTTGGCAACTCAACCTCTCTGAGCCTCTATTTCCTCATAAGAAGAGTGGATCTAACAATACCCTAATCATGAATTAGTTCTGGAGTATAGCTATAGACTTTTGTTATGCTTCCTAATTATGTAAAATTTATCTGGTGCTCTATTTCAGCTTAGAACTTGGTAAAAAATGAGTACTATACTTATAGAATTAGGATTCTATGCCTAAAAATTACTGAATAAAAAGGTTTTTTCCTACACCTTTCAAAAAAAGCAGGATTGCTTAGAATAGCCATGTGTGAGGGACCCTGCATGATTATATGTTTACATCTTTAATGCCAATTTTGATGATCTCAATGTCAGTGTTTTTTTACTGGGAAAGACTAAGAAACCACTACTCAGTGGGAAATATCAGACCTCTCTCTTTCAAAAAATAGCTTTATTGAGGTTTAAATTACATACAATAAACTGCACATATTTAAAGCTTACAATTTGATGAGTTAGACATATGTATACACCCATGAGACCATCACCACAATTAAAATAATGAATATATCCATTGCCCCCATAAGTTTCTTTTTGCCTCTTTGTAATCCCTCCATTTCACCCCTCCTCATCTCACTCCCCATCTCCAGTAAACCACTGATCTTCTTTCTGTCCCAATAGATTAGTTGTATTGTCTAGAATTTTATAGAAATGTAATCTGTATATTTACTGATAATATTTACTCTTTTATTGTCTAGCTTCTTTCACTTAGTATAATTATTTTGAGATCCATCCATGTTGTTACACGTATTATTAGTTCATTTCATTTTATTGCTGAGTAGTATTTCATTGTATGGGTATATCAGAATGTGTTTATCCACTCATCTGCCCGTGGACATTTGGGCTGTTTCTAATTTTTAGCTTTTACAAATAAAGTTACTATTTACATTTATATACAAGTATTTGAATGGACATAATGTTCTTTATTTCTTAGTGTAGATCCATATTTCCACCTGGTATCATTTTTCTTCTATGTAAAGGAACTCTCTTAAATTTTTTTTTAATGCAGGTCTGATGGTGATCTAGTCTTTCAATTTTTTCTCAAAAAATAAGTTTTCTCCTTTTTTTCCCCCTTCAAATCCACTTTATTTTTTGAAAGCTATTTTTGCTGGGTATAGAATTCTAGGTTGATTTTTTTTCTTTAGTACTTTAAAGATTGATCCACTGTCTTCTTGTTTGTGTTGTTTCTGATAAGAAATCTGTTGTCAGACTTATCTTTATTCTTTTGTACATGTCTTTTTTCCTCTAGCTATTTTTATGGCTTCTTTTTATTACTGATTTTCAGTGATTTGATTATGAGGTGACTTGGTGTAGTTTTTTTCATGTTTCTTGTGCTTGGATTCATTGAGATTTTGGATCTGTGGGTTTACAGTTTTCATCAAATCTGAAAAATTTTCGGTCATTATATATTTAAAAATTTTTTCCCTCCCACTCCCCACCTTTAGGGATTCCAATTACATGTATAAATAGACTCCTGAATTTGTCCTTTAGTGCACTGATGCCCTGTTATTTTATTATTATTATGTTGTCTCTGTACTTCATTTGGGATCGTTTCTATTGCTAAGTCTATTAATCTTTTCTTCTGCAATGTGTAATCTGCTGTTAAAACCTTCCAGGGTGTATGTGTGTGTGTGATCTCAAATGCTGTAGTTTTTTTTTTTTTTTTTGTAATTTTATTTATTTCCTTTTTCTCTCCAAAGCCCCCTGATACATAGTTGTATATTCTTAGCTGTGGGTCCTTCTAGTTGTGGCATGTGGGATGCTTCCTCTGCATGGCTTGATGAGTGGTGCCATGTCTGCACCCAGGATCCAAACCGGCGAAACCCTGGGCCGCTGCAGCAGAGTGCACAAACTTGACCACTTGGCCACAGGGCTGGCACCTTAAATGTTGTAGTTTTTATCTTGAGAAGTCTGATTTGGGCCTTTAAAAATTCTTCCATGTCTCTACTTAAGTTTTTGAACATATGGAATTCAGTTATAATAATAGTTTTAATGTACTTGACTGCTAATTCTAATATTTGTGACTGACCTGAGTGGGTGTGGATTAATTGATGTTTCTCCTCATTTGGGTTGTATTTTGTTGCTGCTTTACATGCATGGTAATTTTTGATCGGATGAAAGACATTGTGTAGTTTTCCTTGTTGGGTGCTGGATATATTCTTGAATTTCTTTCTGGGATTCAGTTAAATTACTTGGAAAAAGTTTCATCCTTTCAGGTCTTGCTTTTAAAACTGGTTAAGTGGGACCAGAGCAATTGACCATATTTGTTTGTGTGTATTTCTGGATTTTTTATTTGTCCCATTGATCTATGTGTTTATCCCTTTGTCAATCTATATTGTCTTGACTTCCATAACTTTGTAGCAAATCTTAAAATTGGCTAATATGAGTCCTCCAAATTTAGTCTTCTTTTAAAAATTGTTTTAGCTCTGCTGATTCCTTTGCCTTTCTATATACATTTGAGAATCAGCTTGTCTATATCTACAAAGACTACTACTGGGATTTTGATTGGAATTGTGTTAAATCTATAGATTAATTTGGGGAAGGATTGATATCTTTACTATTTGAGTCTTCCAGTCCATGAACATGGTATGTCTCTCCATTTATTTTGGTCTTCATTGATATCTTAATAAGCACTGCACTTTTTTCCCCCACTCATTCTGGGACTCAGATAATATGAATATTATTTCTTTTGTTATTGTCCCATAGGTCCTGAAGTTCTTCTCATTTTTTTTCAATCTTTTTTCTCTTTGCTTTTCTGATTGGATAATTTCTATTGAACTATCTTCAAGTTTAATGATCATTTTCTCTGTCATGTCCATGTCTATTCTGCAATTGAGCCTATCCATCAAGTTTTAAATTTCAGTTATATTATTTTTAAATTCTAAAATTTCCATTTGGTTCTTCTTGATGTCTTATGCTTCTTTGATGAGACTTTTTGTTTTTCCATTTGTTTTAAGAGTGCCCATGACTATTTTTTGGAGCATTTAAAATAAACTAGCTGCCTTAAAGCTTTGTCAGGTAATTCTAACATCTGTGTCATTCTGATGTTGGCATCTTTGATTGTCTTTTCTTGTGTGAGCTGATATTTTTCTTGCTTATCATATGCTGAGTAATTTTACGTTGTATCCTAGATATTTTAATTATTATGAGACTCTGAGTCTTGTTAAATCCTATGGAGAATGTTGAAACTGACCTGGTTAGGACCAGGCTGCTAGTTTCAATTGTCTTCTGTGGGCTGTGTTTCCAATATCTCTTAAATTTTCAGAGTCTTAGCAGTACTATTTGGATCTGGCCCATGTGTGTGCCACTCAGGGGCAAATCCTATAGCTGAGTGGTCTATCTATCTAGTTCTCAAATTATTTGGTATGCTGTTTAGGATTAGATTCAAGCATGTCCAGGGTTGAGCTCAGCAGTTTGTAAATAGCTTTATGGGTTTGCTTTCCCAAGCTCCTCCCTCTTGGCCATCTTCCTCATACTTTTTTGTTTTCTGGGGCTCCCTTTCTCAGTCTTCCACTCAGAAAGCTGGGGCTTTAGTTACCCTATCTGCTGCCTGTCTCCACTACTGCTCCTGTGTCCAAAATCAAGTGACAAGGCAGTAGAGAAAAAGAGAGAGAGAGAGAGAAGTGGAGTTTGCCTCATCCTCTTGGGAACATAGCTCCAGTGGTAGAAAAAACATACCCTCTCCTCAGGGCTTTTGCTCCTGAGGACTTTTGCTGCTGCTGCCACTGTGGGCTTGCTTGGACGCTGGGATGCTCAAGAATGGGGCAAAGAAAAAAATGATGGGGATTTCCACACTCTCTCTGAGCACTGGGAGTTCCATTTCCCCCTCCTGGAGCCAGAACTAGAGAGCGACTCCTGGAGCATTCTCTGTACCCGGGTGCCAGCTTCTGGGTTTTGCTCTGCATTGAGATCAGGTTGGGGGATATTGGTGGGAAAAAAGGGTAAACTTACTGCCGCTTCAGTGATGCTTTGAATTCTGGTCTGCCTACTACTATTTAGTTTTCAGAGTTTTCAAGTAGCTCCATCATGTAGTTGTCCAGGCTTTAAAGCTGCATTCAGGAGGAGAGCAAGATAGAGTGTGTTTACTTCATCTTACCCCAAACCAGAAACTTCAACCCTATTTTTATGTGATCTGGTCCTATAATTTCTAAAACACCTATAATTCTAATGTTGTTTACCCCATCTCTGGCTTCAAAGCAATAGTTGTTTTCTCCTTTTTGGTTTCCTCTACATTCTGAGAGCTTGTCAAGTTTTTCTTCCATAGGAAAGATTTCATATTTTAAAAGTAGTTCTACTTTTTATTGTGTGAAAGGAGATTTTAATGTTGTTATTAATTTTTGGTCTCTTTTCAATGATTCCTCACCTCGCCCATCTCCCTTGTTATCTCTTCCTGGCTCACTTGTACCTCATGGGTTTCTGTTCCCATTCTATAGGGGTCCAATCTTCTTGTATCTACTTAAGAATACCAAACAACAACAACAAAAAGAATACTGAACAAATTTCTAAGAATATATTCTAGGTTCTACAGGAAATCATTTTCATAGTGTTTTCTTGCTATGGACCTTCACGACGCTGCTTTTGTTTCTTTTTTTTAGCTTCCTCCTTTAATAAGGAGAGATTATTTCAAATCTAATGTTGCCAGTAAATATAATACATACGTTCCAAACGGCCTTTCTCTCTATTCACTCTTCTTTCAAATTCCCTCCTTAAATCTGCACCAGAGGGCAAGTTGATGTAGGTATGTTTCCTTCGAATTCCTAATGCCCAGTGGGCTAGTTGATGTAGGTATGTTTCCTTCGAATTCCTAGTGCCCAGTGGGCTTTTGTCCAAGGTAGAGTTGCCAGATTTAGCAAACAGAAATACAATACACCCAGTTAAATTTGAATTTCAGAAGTATAGGAGATACTTCTACTAAAAAATTATCCATTCTTTATCTGAAATTCAAATTTAACTGGATGATCTGTATTTTATTTGGCAACCATAATCCAGAGTGATTGGGCCAGCGTGAAATAGCACCATCTCCCATTACTCCGACTTACCTCCCTAACAAGGGGATCAGAGAGAGTTCATGAAAAGTCACAGTCTCCAGTACTTATCTTATCTTCCTGTCTCCTTCTTCTTTGTAAGAGAGAAAAATCTCTATGGTATTGTTTCTGAGCAGTCACAGGTGGTCCAATTTATGCTAACAGAGAAATAATTGTTACCCTTCATTCACATTGACCACTCTTACATATTTATGGCCTTGATGTCATTCTTAAAAAATCCTTCTTTAAAATCGTAGATTAAGCAAAAATCAGAGCCAAGTTCCTAGGGGAGTGTTTGGAAATCATCATCTCTGCAATCTTGGCTAGAACAGTCTAAAGACAAAGAAATAATTGGCTGTTTGGTAAATAACAGAGATAGCAAGGAAATAGAGAAGGTTTAGATAGTTTATTATCTTCAATTAACTTTCCTAGCAGTTTGGGAGGGATAGGATGGGGACAAACCTAGCACAAATGAAGCAATTAGCACAAATGAAACTAAGATGCAAATCATCATGTGCTCGCAGCTGTATGTACAGGCTGGGAGAGCTATAGGAGGAACAGGCTTTGTGTGCTGTGAGCCAGGGCACAGAGTGTGGCTGGTTTATTTAGGTTTGAAGAAGTCTGAGTAGAACTTTAAAGAATGGAAAATATGATGTGTTTGAACTAATGTTTAAGGCTGTGTCAGCACCTCTGACAGACAAAGGGTTAATATCCTTACTCTATAAGGAACGCCTACCAATCAATAAGGAAAAGATAAGCCCAGCAACTGAAAAATGGGCAAAGGACATGAATAAATGACAAAAGAAGAAATACAAGTGAATAATAAATGTATGAAAAATGTCTAACCTCATCAGTATTCAGTGATAAGCAAATAAAAACAAGATACAATTTTCTGCCTACTCAATTGGGAAATACTTTTAAAGTGGTTTAAATGGAAATATCCAGTATTTGTGAGAATGCAGATGAAGATGGGCATCCTTACACACTGCTTTTGGGAAGGCAAATTGATTCTATACTTCTGAAGATATATTTAGAAATACACACCAAAAACTTGAAAATGGTTTTAAACTTTTGATAAGATAATAATACCTCTGGGAATTTATCTTTACGAAATAATTATAGATGCACGCAAGGATCCATATACAAGGATATTCTTTGCAGTGTAATTTATGATACAACAGCAGAAAGGAAAGCACCTAAATATTCTAAAGAGCAGAGATGGAGTGGGGCATACAGAAGGTGAATGCCAGGGAACCATAGAAGTTATACTGTCAGAGAAGGTTTGATCACACAGGAAAATGGTAAATGTTCATTATAAAGACAGAAATGTGGGTAAAAACATTAAAAAGTGGTATACATGTTGTAAAGTTAATTTTATGAACAAAATAGATAACTTAGACGTATACTTGAAGGAAATATACTCCAAGATATTAACCATGGATAACTGAGTACTAGGATTATGAGTGATTTAAATTTTCAAATATATATATATATAAACATTTGTTAATTATACTAACCTATATTAATTTGCCACTCTTTTTTCAAAGAGCAAGGATTACAAATGAGAAAGAAAGGAATAAATGGTATTTAAAAGAATATATATACACTGTCAAATGTTATTTCAGTGAGAATAAACAACACGTAAAATAATTACTTAACAACTTGTATTGATAAAATAACTGCTTGGAAATTATTATTTGATTTTTCAACTGGTTCCTAAGGTGTTGTGTATAGATGATTCAATAGGATTTTCGTCTTTGGGAGTTTTGAAGCTGCTGGTTAGAGCCAGCTAAGAAATTACTATGATGTGTATACTCTATGAATTCCTACTCAACCTCCAAGTTCAGGTAGAAGTCCACCTTTGTGAAGATATTGCTCAAGTTCTTTTCTCTTCTCTGCCATCCTGTCAGTCTGCTCCATGTGGCTCTGAGCACTTAGTGTCAGGGATCTTCACTGAGTCATCCTTGAATTCAGGGGCCTAGCTCTACTGACAACATATAGCAGGTGCCCAAAAGACGCTGGTTGGATGGTGAATGAATGAATAAGTGCATATGGGGAAATGGCTCTCATTAGATAGTGTCTCAGCAAATGCAAATGTAATGCCCTTAAAAGATAGGTGGTGTTTAATTACACTGGTGACTCAGTGTAATTGAAGAGACACAAGACATTGGAATCATCCAGATTTGGGGTTAACTACAGGCTTTATTATGTCATTGCTGTGTGATGTTGGGCAAGTCACTTAATTTATCTGAGCTTAAGTTTCTTGATCTGTAAGATGGGGTTGACATTATCTATCTTCTATCATGAAGGTTAAGAGCTAATGAGTAAGTACAGAGGATACCCTACAGTTCCTGGTATAAACTCCTACTCTAATAATAGTAGCTAATAATGATAATCATCATAAATGATATTGTAATTGATAAAATAATTTGCTAAGTAAACTCCTCAATCAACTGGTTTAGTGGGTTTCTTCCTTAAAGTGATTTGTTTCCTTTTTTTTTTTAATTCAACTGTATTGATTTGGATATACATCCAAGCCAAGGAGATATCAAAGAGAACCACCTCTCACTACCCCTTCCTCTACTTATTTCCTCCAGAAAAATTCCCTTTTTCTAAATTTTTGAGCCTCAAGATCTGATTTATGTGGTTGACCTTATGTGACTTATGCGATATTTTGTGACTCACACCCTGCTTTGTTTTTGCTTTCAAAGTAGCTTGAAGGCTGTGGATAAAGCCCACCCTTTGCCCCTGTTTCTTCCTGTTTGGTTTTAGCACCAGAAACTGGTGGGCAGGGCTTCATCCCCTGCTTGGCTTTGCCTTTGGCACGTTTGGGAAAGAAGGAGGGCAGACCCTCAGTCCCCTGGCTGGGACATGAAGACCTGCCCTCCTGCAGGAGGTCCACCAGCCATTTTTAAGGAGACACTTTGGTTGAGACTTGGAAAACTTGGCTCTGTATTTTGGTCCCCTGCGGACTAAGCCTCAGCGAAATGGAATTCTGAGGGGTGTGAGTCCAGCAGAGCCCACCACACAGTCCTTCTCTGAGGCACTTCTTTTCTTTGTTTGAATTTCAAGGTTACAAAAGTCAGGATTCAAGGATAGCTATGAAAGATTGGCTCATAAATGTGTTCACAAGTGAAAGAAAAAGGGAGCCAAATGAATGTCAAAACCCTTTTATGAAGCAGAACAGAAACAGAGCTTTTGATCCTTTATCGTGGAACAACAAAACATTCGCACGATCTACACGTGCCTGAGTGTTCCTGTACTGTCCCTCTGCGTGCACACGTGTGCCCATGTGCCCGCACACAGACACCCATGGTCGGATTCACACATGCTTCCTTTTCTCTAAAAGCTGTAATCCCCCCCTACGGATTTCTTTCTTTTCATTTCTTTCTTTCTTTTTTCTTCTCTCTATATTTTTGATATTTCAAAGCTGGCAGTTCAGGAAATGGCTGGAACTGCCGCATCTCTGTTCTTGCTAAAGAAATCAATGCTAATCCTATTACTGGCAGTTATCACCTATCCCAGAACTCACAGCTAAAAGAAAAAAACACACTGAGATGTCAAAGTAAGAAAAAAAAAAAAGGCTGGGGACGAGGGGGGCGCCCTTCATTCACTTTCAAACAGTGATTGTTTCTTTCTCTTCTTTTTGATCATCTTTTTTTTCACGTTAGCAGAGAAACCAAACTACAAAACACCTGTGCTCACACAACATTCTGGGTCTGATTTAAAACCACATGAGTCAGCGTACGGGCTCTAATTTAGATTTATCTTTCTCCAACGTGCCTTGACGAAGCGCTGATAAAGAATATTTCTCATGGCTCCCAGTTTTATTAATAACAATAATAACGACACATACATTTTAATGGTCACTGCAGGCACTGTGACGCGTGCTTTCTGCGGACCATCATGTGAAATACAACAAGCCTCTGAGGGAGGTGTGATAGGGTTCCCATTTTGAAGATCTATACATTCAGTTTCCTCATTTGTGCCCAGTGACGTAGGTAGGGAGAGGTAGAGTCTGGTTCTGCATCCGGTTGGCCACCACATGGTACCCACGCTCTTCCCACGCCTCCCCACCTCCAGCCTTCTTCAGCAGGGTAGGCTGGGAAGTGACAGGGAAACATCTAAAGTTGGGAATTTGCTATTTGCTAAAACTTTCAGGAAGTTTTTCAGAAAGTCAAACAAAGCTGATACCTTTGGGTTCCTCTCCTCTTACGGTGATGTGCATCTCACACATGCATCTCTCATTCCTCCCTCTGATCCTCTTGCAGAGTCAGATGGACACAGCTATGTGTGCTTGGGAATCTTTACAAAATAACAGGGGGGAGCTAATTCAGCTGGCTGACTAGCATCCTTAAACTGACAACCTACACATGCTCCTGGTCTGAGGATTACACTTTGAGTAGCAAACTTAGAGATAAGCAGTGTGGATATCACCTGAGAACTTATTAGAAATGTAGAATTCCAGGCCCAGCCACCCAGAGCTTCTACATCAAACCCTGCATTTTAACAGGATCCCCAGGTGATTTGTATGTACATTCAAGTTTGAGAAGCATCAGTCTATGATACCCTCTCCTGCTGAAGAAAACCTCCCTAGTGGTAGAACCTTATCCTTTCCCTCGTGAATCTTGCACCCAGCACAATGCTTAGAACCCAATGGGAGCTCAAAAGACCTTCAACAAATGAATGAACAAATGAAACACCTACTTGGCCAATTGATGGGGAAGGACAACTCATGTGGGCTACTCACATTCATCAGCTGTGATATAGTTAATCCAAGAGTGACTTAAAAAGTGCATCACCAGGTGTACTTTTAGGCTCTTTGCTACTTGGTAGGCATGTGGTGTCCCTGGGGTATTCATTGCTTCAACAGTCCATTAATCAATCCATTGATGTGTATTGATTTGCCAGGAACTCTACTGAGCATGTGACCATGAGAAGGCAGGGATATGTTATGACATATGGGGAAAATGGCATTTCTCTAGTGGAGAGGATGGAATGTAACTTGTTTTCCAGATTGTTAAATGTCTTGTGCCAATAGGAAGGATTGTTCTGGGCTGAATTCCTATTCCCCATGGTCTATTTTCTCCCAAGATCAGAATGAATAATTGTGATAAAAGTTTCCAGGAACTATACTGAGCAGTTTACATGAATTATCCAGTTCAATCCTAATACACCCTACTGCCATTCTGCAAATGTGGATACCAAAACCTAGGGAAGTGGGAAATGGCAGAATCAGAAACTGAACGAACGTTTTCTGACTCTGAAGCTCATGTTCCTAACCAACCACTGCCTAATTCTGATGTTAGTCAAAGTTAGCATATATTTCATGTTATTCTTGGCTTTTCCTGTAGAAGGGATAAAATTGTTAATGTATAACAGGGACAAAAATGACCACTGTATCAGTTCTTACAATTGCTCCTTCTGCATTTTGCTTCTGAGAAGAAAGGAATTTCTTCTTTGTTGTACAGAATCCAGGTGAAAAATAAAGCAGAAGATCCTTTTAAATTAAAGAAACCAGAGAAGCTAGAGGAAATGCATAATAAGCTGAAAAAAATGGTAATTAGAAAGACAGAGAGATCGGCTACAGAATACTGGTGAGCCGGTTTGAGGCTTGGGTGGTGAGAGCAGCAAAGGGAAATACTTGAGGACAAGCTATGTTCTTTGTGGAGGACACTGAAAGAGGCAGTCCTGGAGAGAAGTCTTAAGATTTTCTGCTTTAAATAAATTGCACATTTCCCTTTGACATTTTTTGAGACTCCCAGTAAAATTTAAAATAGTTTATATAGTACAAAGAGTGAACCACATGGGACTATGGGATTTATTCAGGTTGTATACCTAATTATTATGAGTGTACTATCCCTGATTTAGATTGTTTAATATTTAATAGGCATGTCCTACCGGTGAGGCCTCTGTGGGCTCTGCTGGTAGTGCTAAAGTATTTTATCCTCTTGTACACTTTACGTGTGTTGTGCAACTACTTTAGGGCTAATATTTTAAATCTAATTTATTTTATATTATCAAATTGTCTTAAGAGTGCTAGAAGTGCTAGAAAACAAAAAAATGCCTTAAGGGACTTTTCACTTCAGCTTCTTCTGCCCAGCGGGACTGATTCTAGGTGCCTACCACTTCAGCCCTAACGTGATGGAGTAGAGAGGACTTTGCGTTGAGAGTCAGGGGCGGGAGAAAATAAGCCTGAGCCCACGAGGCCAATCATTATCACATTTCCTCACACAATCTGGAATTGCTGCCTTACTCAGTTCTCTTAATTTTCAAAACCAAATAAGAAAGAATTTATCATACCAGTGTTAAATGCATATGATTGCCTCCATGGGAAGATCTAATTCTCAGGAAAGAGAGGTAGGAAATGCTGTTAAGTGTGACAAGCCCAAAGGCCATGCTGATCACTGTGATGCATTTGATTTAATCCTGGATGTTGGGGGACTTAGGAAGCTCAGCTTCAGCTCGTGGCCCAAGCTTTCCCAACAGCTTATGAAATGCTAATATAGTTAGCAACCTTGGATGATCTCATCTCAGTCAAGAGCACAGAGAAGACCCAGACTATTATATCTGCATCATCCCAACAATAGTGCCAGCTGGGATTTACATAGTTCCAAAATTGCTAACCTGGATCATTCATTTAACTACCGTCACCAAAACCAAAGCAGAAATATTTCTTGAAGATTAGATACTACTCATCATCGTCTCTTACTTTCACTATCAAAACAGCTCTCTGACTAGTTTCCATGTCTCCAGCCTTCTGCCTCATCTTTCACTCTAAGTCTACCTTCTATACTAACAACAGAGTGAAAACAACAAATCCTGTTAGTTGTCACATTAAACCTTCTATGACTTCCTGTTGCCGGCAGGAAAAAAGCCAGAATTCTCTGAATGGCATTAATGAGTTGTCTTACTCAGTCCCCAACTTCTCTTCCATTCAACAACAACAAACTGTTGCCTGTGTCTTCCTGTAGGCTGTGAATAGCCTTATAAATTCCAAACTAAGGGAGTGACAAGATCAGACCTGGTTTTAGATGGAGCACTCTGATGAACAGAGTAAAAGACAGATTGGAAGGGACAAAGCAGAGACAGGGAGAGTAGTTAAGGAGAAACTGGGAAAATAGCCCCGTTGAGAGGGACCCAGGACTCTCTTTTTTATAGCTGGAAAACTTATAGAAAAATTTGGCTCATGAAATCTGAGAAATTTGTATACTTTTTCTTGGTTGGACAGCATGGGCACTGAGGCATGAATGTCTCTAGCCTAGCTTTGCAAAGGTAAGTCTGAACCAGCTTTATACAAGGTTTAGCCCCTTCTCAACACTGTGACAACCCTTGCAATATGGTAGAAGATGGAGTATCATTACAAGGAATGACAGGAGAAGTTGTTTCCCTAGCGTGACCTTCACCTTTAAACTTGGAGGAGCCCTCCTATCTTTTCCTTGTGAGATATTGGCATCTTATGACAGTTCACCCATAAGTACCAGAGAATGAAAACTATATTAGACATCTTGATTCCAGTGGCAAAACTTCTTTCCTCTATCTTATCAATAGGCTAAGAGAGTGATAAAGTTATATAATTCTCTGCATCAACCATGGGAAAGGAGGAGACGAAGTATTTTGAAAGGTATTCAAGGTTATCATCTGGTGGCTCTGTTTAATAGAGAATGAAATTGATGAGGACTGAAGCCATCTAGGAAAACAGGAAGAAAGAAATAGTAACCAGAACAACTTGATCCTATACTCCAACTGGTTAGCATCCTTAATTCCGATTGGCTTCTAGTTTGGTCAACTGGATCAATGCCATTACCCATTATATGAAATTCAGGAAGAGGAAGGTCTTGGAAGAGGCATGGTTAGATTTTGGACAAGTTGAACTGAAGTGCCTCTGTGTTGGTGGTTCTGATGTGTGGTCCTCAGACTAGCAGCATCAGCATCACCTGGGAATGTAGTATAAATTCAATTTTTTGGGCCCCTGGCCAAGATTTACTCAGTCATAAACTCTGGGGGTGGGGCCCAGCATTCAGGGATTTAACATGCCCTCCAGGTGATTCTGCTGAATGCTAAAAGTTGAGAACCTCTGCCCTACAACATCCAAGTGGAGCTGAACATCAGATACTGGGTGAACGAGTCTGGATGGGAGCGGACAGGACTGAACGTACAGATTTGAGTCATCGGTGTGTTGCAGTTCACGTGAGGTCTGGAGCCTCACTTAGAAGGTCAGTGAAGAAGAAAAAAGGAAGGCGGAAAAGTGAACAAGGAGCCACTATTTCCAGCTCTCTAGAGTTCTATATTGATTTTTTTTTTTTTTTTTACAGTGGGGATATTTGATTTTCAAATCAGAATGCGCTTTTTATGAAATTTTTCAAGGCAGCAAAGGAGAGAGAATGCAATAAGACGAAATCTTGAGGCAGAGGCAAGTTCAATACAAAAGAAATTTTTGGATGGGGCCAATTAAAGCATGTTTAGGCAGAGAGAGGTAAATGTAATGTATATGAGATTTATGTACATTATACATGATATAAACTTTACAACATTATTTAAATTTATATACATTATTTAAACTTTACAACAATCCTGTGAAGTAGTTGTTATTTTCCCCATAAAGCTGAAGCTCTGAGAGGGTAAGTTATTTATCTAAGATCACACACAGGTGGAGCCAGGATTTCACCGCAGTGGCTGATAGCAAGCCCTTGCTTCTTCCATAAAGCAGAGCTGTCTATTACGCGTTGCTCATCTCTTGAGCCCTGAGGTAGATTGTTACAGTACTGGCCACCAGTGAACCACACCTGCCTGTATCTGAGCTTCTGTGAAGTCCCCTTCCACATTGACTCTGGGCTTGGCTAAGTGAATTGCTTTGGCCAATGGGACGTTAACAAACTCGATGCAAGCAGAGGCTTAGAAAAAACACTCACCCAGTGAAGCTTGCCCCTCTCTCTTGCTGTTTTTGGAACCCGCCCACATATGAAGAACTCAGGTTAGTCAACCGGAGACACAGGCCCAGCACCATTCCCCAGTCATGTGAGGGAGGCCATCTTAGGTGGCCCAGTCTGAGTTGATGACAGCAGGCTCCTGAGGGTCTCCAGGTAACACCAGCATAACTGTGCCATTGAGCCAAAATTATGACCTATGAAATGTGAGCAGATAAATAATTGTTTTCAGCCACTGGGTTTTAGGGTGTTTAGTTACACAGCAATAGATACCTGATACAGACCCATTTCTGTGGGTGGCTGGAGGGGCAGGAAGTAGAACCCAGTGAGACTTGTGGAGTTTTGTTTCTCAGGTACTCTTCCAGTAGGAGACCATTTTTCCCTGTGATCTTTAAAATAGCCAACACCACATTCTCGAGCGTTCTTCAAAATTCTTCAGGATTCCTGCTTGGCCTCCTAAGCTTTTCTAAATCCAGATGAACATGAGGAATTCAGCATGACTTTTCTGTGTCCACTTGTCCCACCCAAGGAAAGATGCAGTCAATTACAAAGTATGCCCAGAAGGTTCTGGTTATAATTGCTTTACTAAAATAGGGGGAGTGAAAATAGATACTGTCTGTGGGGAGACTGGAAGTTTTGATAAATCCTTCTAATACAAAACTTATCCAATTAAATATAGCAAACAGCCTTTCAAATGCATACTTGAGGTTAAAATAAGGTAAAAAATATAAGTTAAAAAAGGTAAAAGAAAATAAAGTAAAAGAAAATTGCCCAGGCCAAAAATTAAGAGGAAAACAGAAACCAGAGGTGTGCTGGGCACTGTGTGGGAGCGACTCTTTGGGTCTATGTGGGAGGGCAGCGAGTAACAGCTGAGAAGCTTGCAAAGCTTGATGAGCCCTCAAAATGCCACCTCCTTGTGATGACTAGTAAAAACAAAACTTCCCATGTCCAAGGGAGACAACCAGGAAACTTGTTAATTTTGACCTAGGTGCTAGGTGGGAAAAAAGTCTCTCCTAAGCATTCATAAGGACCAGCAAACAAATAACTTGTTTTAGGCCACCAAGTTTTGAGATAAGTTTGGGGTTTAAATTTATACTTCCTACAAGATCCAGGAAACCCCAAGTTGAGAAATTACCTTTAGGTGGTCCTGAATTGTATGCTATTATTCTAAAATTGTAATGACACATGGGATTATGACTGTGAAAGCGTCACGCAAATATAGGAATAAATATAGTTTTCTTATCCCAGGAGACTGGGAATAAATAATTTGAAAATTTTTTATTTGGTTTTGAATCAATGATTCAACTTGCTCTGTGAGCCTGATCAAGGATCGACCCTTCTCTGGGCCTTCTCTTCTTCATTAGGTAAGGGAGGGCTGATTTTAGCTCTAGCTTTCTATGGTTCTATGATTGTATGAAATTATTCGTTCATGAATATATGATATAGCACTGCAAGGTCTAGGGAATAGAAAATTAAGATCTTATCTTGGTCACTGTTTCTGATTAGCAAAGCCATTAGTGCTGGCTCATTTTCACTACCCTGAGGCTCCACCAACCTGAAATAGTTGGTGAGAAAGGACTCTTTTCTTTCCTGTCTGATGCATCTTGATGTCTGGGCTGCACAGATCTGCCAGCTACAGTGTCCCTGCAGATGGCTATGCAATAGGTTCTCATAGGCTTTGGGGACCAGGAGCACCTGAGCCGACTTGGGAAGCCACGGCCCTACGTGCTTTTCTCCAAGTGAACTCCATGTGGACACCAGCTGGACAGAGATTCGGGCAGGCAGCGTCCTTCACTGGGTGTGGAAGTTAGAGGGCAGGAAGGATGTCAGGTTTAACTTGCTTTATTTTAGAATAATTAGGTAATATAATGTTTGCACTCAAATACAATTGAAAATAATTTATGGACATTATATATTGACACATTCAAGTATTTCCATGTTTGCTATAATTAAGAAATATATATTTTACAAATGAATATGAATACAGTGACTTTAAGAATTAAATATTTTCTCTTGTCCTAAGGAAAGCAATGTGACTAGAGTCATACATCAGGAAAGCTGCAGTGAAGCTTTCCTGATAATTTTGAGTGAAATAAATACCTTTTTGCTCTAATTTTATAAAGCCACTAGAATGAATTTAAAAAGTGTATACCCCTGGATTATGTTTTTACTCTTTGATGACTTCCCGTTATACTTAAAATAAAAGCAAAACTCCTTAAAATAATTTATAAGGGTTTTCATAACCTTGCTGCTCTTATCTCCCCAACATAATTTCAAGCCATTCTGCAAGCCCTAAGCCTGCTCTGGTCCACCCGCCTTCTCTCAGCTTCTTGCTCACACAAGCCCTTACCCACTGAGGTCAGTTCTGCATGTTTTGTTTCCTTAGTGTATGGTCCTCTTACGGAAAAGACTTTTGTTCTTAATGAAGGAATTGGCCAAGTACCACAAAGTCCTCTCTAGCCTCTAACCTGTAGATGGCATTGTGGGCAGCATCTAGTATTTCTAATTTTTGGTGGAAATCCCTGCCTCTCAGGTCTGATTGGGGCTCTGGCCTTGTCTCCAGGGCAGAAGAAGATAACGTATAATATCACTCTGGCCTCAATAACTAGTAGCAAGGCTGGGCATGTAATCTGGTCCTAAACCAGTGAGCGCATCCCATTTCCCTGGTCACAACAGTTGGTTCAAGGATGAGCATATGACCCAATGAAAGCCTTGATCTCATTATACTGTATAACATATTGCGATATAATGAGGCTTCTGAGAATGCTCAGGCAGAGACAGGTGTTCTACTTCTATCGAACTGAAAGGGTATAAATAGAACTGCTGCGGCTGCTTTGCACCGGTGGGGAGCAACCTGTCTGAGATCTGCAGCAACAGAGAGCTACCCTGGGAGAGAGAAACCAAGTCCTAACAATACCCCTTGAGCCCTGATCCAGCAACACAAGACCTTTCAGTTAATGAACCAATAAATTCCCCTTTTGTTAGTTTGTGTTTTCCAGTTGGTTTGGATTTGCTGCCTCTTGTAACCTTGACAGTCCTGAATAGCAGAGGAAGTTGCATCTTTCTGCATCTCCACTCCCCAACTCCTGCCCTGCCCTCAGCCTGCCTCATTGCTGGTGTCCTTGGTTTCTTGATTGCAGGAAGTAGCCTAGGGTCACTTCATGAATTTACTTGCTGCAGAGGAGTTTTTGTACCTGGTGGATAAAGAAGTGAAGTAGAACTCCAATTTACAACTCATGGTCAAGGGCCCTTTCCATTACAGAACCTGACTACACGATGATGCAAGTTGAGTGGAGACTGGTGGCAGAAGATGAGCTGGAGCCCAAGAAACCAGCAAGACACTATAGGAGAAATGAAGGAAAGCTGGAAACCATTATTGAAGATGGACTACAGCCCACAAATGTGATTTCATTTAATCTCCCTGATCACTTTGCTTTCATCCACACTTTGCAAATGAGGCTCTGACTGCTTTTGTCAAATTAGTAGAGACTGTATTCAATGCAGATACACCAGAATCTTATGCTCCTAGCTTTCTCACAATGCCACTATTTATGAGTGAGGTAAAGGGGAAGTAGATTAGGCTGATGGTAGTCCCGAGAGTGGTGATGGGAGGCATCAAGGACATCAAAGCTGTTTCAAAGGAATGAAAACATCTTCCCAAATTTTGAACTCAATTTCAATATACCTTAGCCTTCAGTATTCATGCAACATGGTTTGAGTGCCAATACCCCAGGATTTGGAATAGGAAATGCCTGGATTTCCATCTCTGCCACCCCTATAGCAGTCCCACTTGGGGGAAATTCTCTAACTCTCTGAGTCTCGGTTTCCCCATCTGTCAATTGTCTCCCTCTCAGTACCCCAAGGACTGGAGACTATGCTAATGAAGCTCAAATACTGTGGATGTCACAAGCAGGCATTTTCTATGTGAAACTATTTTAATATTACATACCCCAGAAAATTATTAATGCTTAAGTATGATCCCCTTTGAGTTTCAAATGTTTCTCTATATTATTCTGATCTGCTTCAGATCATCACCCTGTCTTCGTGAAACTACTTATCTTGAGGAATCAGAGAAAGTACCTTCAAAATGTTAACACAGGAAAGGTCAGAGATAGCACGTGAAGAATTTCAAAGATAATCCTATCCTTCTCTTTCTTCTGCCAGACTCTGTTTTCAGCTGGTTCAGAGTAATTTATGTCTCTGGTTCAGTTAAAGTATGTGGCGTCATTTAGACACTGCAAATATAACACCAATTTTACCGCAACCTAATTGTAGAGTGACAAGAGATAAATCTAGAAGATACATATAGTATGAAACAGCCAAGAGTGCTTCACTTATATAAGAACCACGCATAGAGGAACATTATGTTGAAAGTGAGGAATAGCTGAAGTTGTAATTCATGCAGTTCATATATAAATAACACCAAGGACTCCTAGGATATCTGCAACTTAATCAGTTGCCCATTAACGTATTGTCGGATAAATGCAGATGTGTAATTATTGTATGCTGCTAAAACCACCTTTATTTTCATTTAAGATTCTGGTTAAATGATCTGTGGGATATCTCTGGAGTCCTTGTCAACCATTTGAATTGAGGATATATATAAGAAACATTGATTCAGGTAAATAAATAAAAGTGCAATATTACAAAACTGTGAAGGGAGCTTGGAAAACAACCCTAAAATTAAACCCAGCTTAAAAGCAAGGGACCACAATTAAATTAAAGTTAAAGAAGCAAAAAGATCACAATGAAACAAAAATCTTATACTTTAAAAGGTTTATTTTAAAATAGCTCCAAATTCCAAATTGCAAACACAGAAAATCACCATTGTCAACCAACAGTTATTGAATACTACAGTAGGTATGTTGAACTTTGAATAATTGAATTGTACATTTAAAATATAATCTGTCTTTTATGACAGAAATCAGGCAGTTCCTGGCATAATTTGACAGCAACGTTCTGCCTTTTCGCTGTCAGCACTGTGTGAGGCAATGCAATTAAAATCGAACTGCAATTTATTTTGACTGGTGAGATTTTCTGTTTTCTCGCTAACGTAGAATACATGTTTATCCACATGTTGAATTTTATTATTAAAGAAATATAATATACCTTTTAAGTAATTTTATGTTATTAGTGCAAATGGAGATACCTTTTGAGGATTGGACCCTGGCTTTAGAAGGGCTGTCACACCAACTCTGCCAACTTGTAGCACCAATTCTGCCTGCTGTTGCCCCTTGCTCTCTGAACCTACTGTAATTGCCCCCTCCCTAAAGGAAGCAACCAAGCTGTCTCAGACTACCAACGTCCCCTCCTGGCCGCAGAGTGGCTTTGTGGGCTTGCTTCCTACCTCTTCCTGTGTTCTCTCTAAGGCCAGAGGAGCATCTTTCTTCTGTGGTTCACTGCTGACAATTTAGCCCCAGGCAATATCTTTCCCTCACATGCTGACCTATTTTCTGTAATCGTGAGCCATACTCCAGCTACATACATATGTATTTCTTTCTTCTCCTTTGTTTTCCAATCATTGTAGAGTAATAGTTCTATTAAGATTTTCCTCTCTTTTATTATACTCCTTCTTTTGTTTCATGGTTGGTTCAAAATCACCCCAAAGAGAAACTTCCATCCAAGAAAAGGAAGAACAATAAGATACAAAAGGAAAATTTTACAGAAATACGAATATTTAAGTTTTTAAAATTAACCCGTATTTACCTTTAGAATCTTTCCAAGTCCATCTTTATAGCTTCCTCTTATAAAATTTCTTTTCCTCTGGGTCAGAATTCTCAGTGTAGTTTCCATTTGTATATTTCTTATTATGAGTAGGATTCAACATTTGCTTCTTTTTATAGTTGAGTTATTTGAATTCCTTTTCTGGGGACTGTCTATTCTTATCCTTTGCCCATTTCTATGTTAATGATCTTTTTTCTCATTGATTTCTAGGAGTACTTTACGTATTAATAGTTTAGGTGTTTATTACAAATATTTTGGTGAGGCTTTTTTTCTTTTTCGTGTGAGGAAGATTGGCCCTGAGCTAACATCTGTAGCAGTCTTCCTCTGCTTTGTATATGGGACACTCCACAGCATGACTTGACGAACGGTGTGTATGTTCCTGCCTGGGATCCGAACCTGTGGACTCCAGACTGCTGAAGCAGAATGTGCAAACTTAACCACTGCACCACCGGGCTAGCCCTGCATTTTTCTTTCAAAGAATCAGCTTTCATATATTTCAGTACTACTTTTTCTTGTTTTCAAACTCCTTACTTCTTTTATTTTTAACTGCTTACATCTCTTTTCCTTTGGTTTATTTTGTTATTTTTCTTTTACTCACAGTTTGAGACAGATTCTTAACACTGTGTCAGCTCTCTCTCTTCATGCTGTATCAATTCCCTTTTTAACCGTTCGCTATTGAAAGAGTTAGGCTTTCGTGGACCGGCTATGTTCCAGGAGTGCAGGGTGTGGAGGGGCCAGAGTCGCTGTCTGGGTTTCACAACCCATGGAAAGCTCTTCTTTCCTACGGCCACGGAGACAAATGTCTTCCTGAAACTCTGGCTCATCTGTGTGATGTGTTGTATGTCTCTGAAGCAACTTGGATTGAGGCTCCCTTAGCCTTTGCCCTACTCACCCTCGTTTCTGTACTCGTTGTTTGCAAACAAAGGATGTAGATACTACTCTTCAGTGGAAGTTCCTCTCCCCTAGGAAGTGCACTTTTGCTGGCATTTTCTGAGATCTACTGCCCCTGGGCCTTCTTGCTACTCTCCATGCTTCTTTTCTTTACTTTTTAAAAAATCATCCTCCAGCAGGTACTCCTCCCTACAGTGGAAATTGCCATTCTTTGTATTGTTTTGTTTTTAATTTTATTGAGGTCATAGTTTATAACATTGTCTTCACTTGCTTTTAGGAGACTTTGTTTGGGGCGGCCCTTAGGCAAATTTTGTAGGCTGCAGATTTTATCTGTCACTAACACATGAAAATGGAGTTTTGTTGTTGTTATTTCCTTTTGGTTTTATGTGAGTTCCAGGAGACAGGGAAGAAATACTGACCTACGTAGCCATATTCATACTGGAAGTGTAATAGTTCTCTCGACTTCAAGAAAATTGCTTTAACGTATTGCTTCAGTTTCCTTGTATAGATGCAGCCTGTCCGTTCTGTTCATAAGCAGCTGTGTGTGGATGCGTGCATGTTTTAATGCAGCTGTAAAGGGAGATGAAAGGAAAGTGAGAGGTTGAAGTGAATTGGTAAATGTACCATCAGTCAATCAGGCTTTGGCCAGATGGTGGATTTTCAAACTTACCCTTGAAGATGTAGTAATAATCAGTAAACACAAAATGAAACAATAGCAAAAAAGCCCCCAGAGAATCATAAGTAAGTGATCTTATATTTGGAAGTCTTCCAGCCACAATTGGAAGGAGCTCCAATAATTAAAAAGTGTGGCTTCTCCAAACAGCATAGCATTTGTCTTTCTCCCCTCCGTCCTCTATATTCCTGCTACTTTCCCCCTTAGGTCTTCCTTTTACTACTGTGATAACTTTTTCAGAATTTTTCCCCCTCTCAATTTTCTATGATGTATGATGACTGGGCAGGGGGAAGAGTTGTTTTTTTTCAAGACCATTATTTTTCCATCTTTTGTCACAGCATTTTTCTTATCTGATTCTATTTCCCCTCTCAATTTAATATTTTCCCTTCAGTATTTCTTATCCATCCTTCATCTCCGTACTTATTCCCTATCTTGGCTTCTCTCTCTGATTTCTTTTTCATTCATTCTTCTTCCCTCAAAATCTCACCACGCTCTTTCCAGCAACACCAAGTGTCATCCAAATTTTCTTTTCAAGTGTCTTTCCCAGGAACTATACATTTAATAGGAATTGTCTTAGCCTGCTGGGGCTGCTGTACCAAAATACCACAGATTGGGCAGCTTAAACAACAGAAATTGATTTTGCACAGTTCTGGAGTCTGGGAAGTCCCAGATCAAGGTGCTGGCCAATTTGGTTCCTAATAATGACTCTCTTCCTGGCTTGCAGACGGCCATCTCTTCTCTGTGTCCTCACAGGGCAAAGAGAGAGATTCTAGCGTATCTTCTTCTTCTTATAAGGGCACCAGCCCTATCGGACTAGGGCCCCCCGTTTATGACCTCATTTAGCCTTTATCACCTTCTCACACGACCCCTCTCCAAATACGGTCATATTGAGGGTTAAAGCTTCAACATATGAATTTGAGGGGACACAATTCAGTCCATAGCAAGACTCTATGTGTCTATTGATAAATACTTATTTGGCAAGGAAGTGCTATTTTCTTGTATATGATTACACAGTTTTCCTCCTCATCATACAATACTATGGTGCTTCCTACGGAGGCAATGCACATTATTTCTTTTTTAATTGTTGTAAAAAAACACATAACATAAAATCTATCGTAACCATTGTTAAGTGTATGGTTCAGCAGTATTAAGTATGTGCAAATTATTTTATGTATTTTTCTTTTTTGAGGAAGATTAGCTCTGAGCTAACATCTGCTGCCAATACTACTCTTTCTGCTGAGGAAGACTGGCCCTGAGCTAACATCCGTGCCCATCTTCCTCTACTTTATATGTGGGACGCCTGCAACAGCATGGCTTACCGAGCAGTGCCATTTCTGCACCTGGATCCCAACCAGCGAACCCCGGGCCACCGAAGCAGAACGTGCACACTTAACTGCTGTGCCACCAGGCCGCCCCACAAATTATTTTTGGAATATCTGTTATTTTCTTTATTTAACCAGCATTTGAAGTTCTGTGTTGATAACAATAATATTTATTGAGCATTACTTCTTGCTAGACATGGCACTGAGCGGTTTACATAGATTATCTTGTTTAATACTCACAATAATTCTATAAGTTAGGAACTATTATTTCATCCTGTTAACAAGTACAGACGGAAGTCTCAGCTAAATAACTAGTCTAAGATTACACAGCTGGTAAATAGCAGGGCTGGCATTCAAGGTGTTTAAGCTGAATCCAGATTCATTGTGGAGCTCACCTCCTTAAACACTCTTCTGCCCCATATTTTAGTTCTGTTTTTGAAAATAAAATATACTAATAAATATATTTACTATAGGTTCCATTGTTTATGTAAAATGGATCTGTTAATATGACTGATTTGTACTTCTAGTGACAGAGAAATAATCAAAGAAATTAATGTAAAACTGACATGAAAAGGCATTTGCTTATTCCTGAAGAATGTGTTTTCCTAAGGTTGAGTGGGCATAGAATGGGATTTCTTTTCTTTCTTTTTTTTTTTTTTTGAGGAAGATTAGCCCTGCGCTAACTGCTGCCAATCCTCCTCTCTTTGCTGAGGAAGACTGGCCCTAATCTAACATCTGTGCCCATCTTCCTCTACTTTTTTATATGTGGGACGCCTACCACAGCATGGCTTGCCAAGTGGTGCCATGTCCGCACCTGGGATCTGGCGAACCCCAGGCCGCTGAAGCTGAACGTGCACACTTAACCGCTGCACCACCAGGTCGGCCCCCAGAATGGGATTTCTTAGCCTTGGCGCTATTGACATTTTGGGCTGGATAATTGCTATGGGAGGCTGTCCTCTGCATTATGGGATGTTTACTAGCATCCCTGGGCTCTATGCACTAGATGACAGTAGTGCAGCTCCCCTCACTAATAACAATAAAAAAAAAAATGCCTTCCGACATTGCCAATTGTCCTCTGGGGGGCAAAATCTCCCACAGTGCAGAACCACTAGCCCAGAATACAAAAATATTCCATTATTTGGACCCCAAATCAATCAAACATCTGGATGTTTTATACATTAAAAAAAAAATCTATATTGAGTGCATGCTATGTGCCAGGCACCGTGTTCTAAGTGCTTTAATGGTATTAACTCATTTAATCTTCCAAATTATAAGGTACATACTTATTAGGTATACGAATTATAATTCTCCAACCCTATAAGGTAGATACTATGTGGTAGATGCACTACATTAATAAGAGGAAATACAAACCCTGTTAGTCTGATAGGAAATCCCTCACTACTATCTACAATGACTTCCAATTGCCATTCTTGATAAAGTTTTCAGTAATATGTGACTAATTGAGAAAAGTGATTTAAAAATACAACAATTTTCTTCCTCACGGGAAGAGAATATGTACTATATTTAATAGAAAGGCTATCATATGGTAAGTGATTACTTTGGCTCTCTTGGCCTCTGAGCGTTCCTTTTTGGCCGTTGCATAAGAATTGCACGTGGTTCTGGATCACTCCTCCTCCCAGAACAATGCTTAGAAGGAAGTAGTGTTCAGTTCTCTGCTGGCAGAGTACTTATAGATGTCAGTTCCTCAGCTGGAGCTCCAAGATAATTTTCCCCCAGGTGCAATTTTATACTTTGTTCAACAGGAAAGTTGTAAATCAAAGTGTCTGCTTCTTATCACCCATTGGTTTATCCAGGCAAGTGGTGTAGACACTTCTTCACTTGATAGGAAGTGACAAGGAGGTAAAGTCCACTAATGGGCTAGACTTCAGGTATCAGACTGTCTACGTCTGTCTACCAGATTTTTTTGAAGCAAATCCCATCATATTATTTCACTTGCAATGTTTCATTATGTCTCTCTCAGGGGTGAAAACTCATTTTGAACAAAGCTACAAAACAGTGATCCCATCTAAATATTTAAAAATAATTTGCTATCAAATATCTAGACAGTGGTCACATTTCTCTGATTGTCATGTAATTATTTTTATAGTGTTTGAATTGAATCTAACCAAGGTTCATATATTGCTAGCGGTTGAATTGTTTTTAAATTTTCTTTCTTATGATGACTTTTGTATTTTTGAGGTGAAATTTACGTTTTAAGTCTCTCTTGGTCTATAGATTCTCACTGTTTTTATTCTTGCAATTTTCTTCTTTTGTTTGTTGAAGAAAGGGGTCATTTGTCCTGTAACGTTTCCCATTTTCTGATCTCTGATTTTCCTGTCAATTGTATTTAGATCTAGAGACTCCTTCAAATTCAGGTTCCTATAACAGAAGATTTGTTTATTTTTGGAAAGACTACTTTGTAGTTGGTGGTAAGCTCTATCAGGAGGCACATAATTTCTGGTTAGTGGCCTTGATGATCACGTAGCAGGGCCATCAGTTCATGAGGGCTTACAAAGCTGTAATAGTTGAATTCTGTCATTTCTCCTTTGCTTTTTAGCTGAAATGTCTAAAAAAGAAACTTTCCTTTATCAACTATTTTATTACCTTAAGATACAGGTCACACTGCAAATTAGATTAAACGTGGGTTTTTTTTTCTTTATTTACAGTTTTCAAAATAATCGGTTGGCTCCCTAGCATCCTCCATAAGGGAGTTTGTTGAGTTATGTGATTTTGTTTTTTTAGTTTTGTTATGAACACAAATCACATACGAATAAACAGATCTGACACATTTAACCTATTGGAGTTCCTATCTGCATGCTCACGTTGTCCCAGTGTTGAGCAGTGGGAGTCTCTCCAGTTGGCTCCTGAGATCCTTTGGCACCGTCCTGATAAATTCTGACAGCTTCCTTGCTGTCTGGTTTGACAAAATGTTTTAGGCTCATCTTTTACATTTCCTGCCCCAGACCTGGAATCAACCATTTCTCTAGGAAATTTGGTTCCTTTCAGTGGGAAACGACTTTTAGAAACCATAATCTAGGTGCTGGTGGTGTTTATTGCTGCTGAGTCGATCATTATTTCGAGGGCTTTCCAATGCTGGAGTTAGAGTATGTGTGTTACTTTAAAAGGCAGAACGTGTAATCTCACATGCATACTTCCCATTGAAACTCAGAACTTTCAGGCCGTCAGAGTTTTTGCTTCAGTCATCTTACGTTTGTGTATCCTTTAAATAATACTGAAAACCTCAGTTATTAACAATACTGGCATAATCATTCATTTTATTTATCCCATAGTACTATACAACTCTCGTATTAACAATATTAGCAATACTACCAATAATATGTTTGCTGAAAATCGTAAATTTTTTCTCACTTTTTTTTTCTTATTGTTGTTCTTAGACTACATCCCATTAGGGATTGATAGTCAAGTAATAACATTGTAAGGTTATTTGGAACAACTCCTTTGAGTTGTTGTGCCAAAAACTTAATTCTTGGGGATTTCTTTATTTTTTCTTTAATTTTGTCTTATAATTATGTAAAATATTTATGTGGCTCCAAGGTTAAATCTATAAAACAAGTTATATTCAAAGGAGTCCAGCATCTATCCTTGTCTTCTACCCAATTCTTTCCTCTCGTCTAGACGTAACTATTTTTTAAAAATTTATGATTTAGACTTTCTTGCTTCTTAAATATCAGCAAATATATATTTATATTCTTCCCTTTAGATAAACAGAAGCCAATATAAATATTTTTCCTCATTTTGCTTTTTTTTCTTCACTTAACAGTGTATCTTGGAGACTTCTCTATAAGAGCATATTAAGATATTCCCCATTCCCTTTTATGACTATGTAGTTCTCCATTGCATGGCTGCACCATGATTTATTCAATAAGTTTCTATTAATAGACATTTGGGTTGTTCCCAGTCTTTTACTCTTCGAAATAATGTTGCAGTTTAGAACCTTGTACCTGCATCTTTTTATCCTTTTTGTCAGAGCGGCCTTGAATATATATCTTTTATTTTGCCAGTGTATCTTTTTTTTTTCAGAGGAGGATTGGCACTAAGCAAACATCTGTTGCCAATCTTTCTCTGTTTTGTATGTGAGTCACCATCATAGCATGGCCACTGATAGACATGTGGTGTAGGTCCATGCCTGGGTACCAAACCCAGACTGCCAAATGAGAGAGTGCTGTAGTTAACCACTAAGCCACTGGGGCTGGCCCCAGTGTATCTTTATTTAGGACTATCCTTTAATAGTTCTTTTTGCAAGGATCTAGGAATGGTAAACTCTCTCATTTTATTTGTTCAAAACTATATTTTTTGCCTTTACTTAAATAATAGTTTTGGTGGGCCGGCCCCATGGCCAAGTGGTTAAGTTCGCATGTTCCGCTTTGGCAGCCCAGGGTTTTGCCAGTTCGGATCCTGGGTGCAGACATGGCACCGCTCATCAGGCCATGCTGAAGCAGTGTCCCACATGCCGCAACTAGAAGTTCCCACACCTAAAAATACACAACTATGTACTGGGGGGTTTTGGGGAAAAAAAAGAAAAATAAAATCTTTAAAAAAATTAATAGTTTTGGTGGGCAAAGAATTTAAGTTAATGGTTATTTTCTCTCAGTACATTGAAGACAATACTCCATCAGCCTCTTTTGCTGCTAGTGAGCAGATTGCTGTTAAGATACACAGCTATTCCTTTATAGGAAACCTGCCTTTTCTTCTGGTTGCCTTAAGACCTTATTTTAGTTTCAGATTTTCTACAGTTTCACTAAAGTGTGCCTGGTATGAATATATTTTTATTTATCTTGTTTGGTTTTCATTGTGATACCTTAATCTGAAGAGTCTTATTTTTTATCAATTATGGAAAAAATTCTTAGCCATTTTCTTTTCTATTATTACCTCTCTTCCACTCCCCCTCCTTACTCACCTCCTTTTCTTTCTCATACTCCTGTTAGGTCTATTTGTACTTTCTCATTCTACTTTCTATGTCTCTTAATGTCTTTTTCATATTTTAAAAATTTCTTGTAGTCTCTCAGTTTAGCAGTTTTGGTAATTTACTTAAATATGTATTCCTGTTCACTTTTTTTTAAAGTTGCATTCATGTTCTTATTAAGTTGCTTTATAGTACAAAGTAATTGTATGTGTGATAGGATGTTCACTGGGATTTGTGCTTGCCCTGGAATGGCCACTGAAGGATAAAAACTGATGAAAAGGAGGCATCAAGTACCTCACATTCTAAAGAGAGCTCCCCAGCAACTGGGCTTATTAGGGAGAGTCTAACTGGCTCTGCCATCTCCAGAAATACCCAGGAGCTTAACAATACAACCAGAACACGAAGGAGAAAATGAAATCATGGGAAGCATGAGTCATCAGTCGAGTGGAGAGTGCTCCCCTGTCCCTCAAAAGCAAGTGATGGGGGAAGCACCAAGCAACATTGGCATCTCGTTCCCCAGTTGGGTAGCAGACTTGCTGATGTGGCTTCGTGCCTTCCTGAGCAGGAGGTGAAGGGAATCTGGGAAAGATGGCAGGATGGAGCAGCATGGGGGCACCAGGAGGAGCAGAAGCCTTCTTCACTATTTGGTGGGTCAAATTCACTTTCGTCAAGTAGACACTGTGGAAAGTAGTCTTGACTGAATATTTTTCCAGATGCCACCTGAAAGGGAAGGCCACTGGGTGAGGAGACAGCAAGAGGCAAGAGTCAAGAGGCTGTGAGATGGATCTCCCAGGACAGAAGGTAAGATGAGTATTGAAAGATGATGACTCACCCTCAGCTGTTCTACAGAGGGTAAGGAGCCCCACAGGGCCTTCTGGAGAAGTCACTAATTCAGCAGTGCTTTGCCTTTCTGTTCTTCTCTAGAATCTTTTGTTTTTTTCTTTGATCAGTAGTTTTAAGGTTACTGCATTAGGGTAGATCTCTTTTCTTGTCTTTTTGCTCTGGGTGAATACATTTATTGCTGTTTGCTGTTCTTCACTATTTTTTATTTATTTTGTTGCCCTGTTAATCTCAACACTGGCCTTTTAACCTCATTAGGTGTATTTTGACATACCGCTCCCTGGTGTTTGATGTGATCCTTCATATTTCACATTAAAGCGAGGCTGCTTCCGTTCATCCAGCATCTGCTGCTGGCTTCCTCCTCTGTATCCAGGTGCCCGGTCACCACCCTCTCCTGCACTGACTGAGCCCTCCTTTGCCACTGTAGCCACTGTGTGTCCTGAGGCTCCTCATCACCAGCCCTCACATGCTTTCTGCGCTCCAGTGAAGGGGCCACTTGTGCAATCAGGTAGGAAAAGGTCGATTTTTCCAGAGTGATTTATACCCTCTGATAATTGAGCTATCATCGGTGACACTGCTGAGCACGCAAAAGAAAGCAGCACCTTCGGTTACAGGAAGAGCTCAGTCCTTGGAAGCATCTGGAAATGGTGACAGGATGATCTGGATATCAAAATAAAATTCTAGCATCATCAGGGGCCCTTGGGCAATATATGTGAATTTACAACAAAGAAATATTCTATATTCAAGGAAAACTCTGCTAATGAGAACTGAGCTTTAAAAAAAGGCCATGGGCAAAGCCAAAGAGGGAGTCTTGAGCCTTGCTATTAACCTCCTGTTTTTGGTGCTTCTTTTTATAAACAGCTTGTTAGGAAAGACGATGTGCTGTCCTCTCCTGTGGACTAATTTATAACATCTCAAAGTACAGAGACACGTCACCGACCATTGCAACACTGTGCAGCCCATCAAGTGCTCAGGAGCGTTGGACTTGACAATCAGAGAGGCTTGGGTTTGAATCTCACTGTTGCTGTTTGCTTGTTGTGTGAGCTTGGGCGAGTCACTCACCCTCTCTGAGCTTTAGCTCACTCTTAATAATATCTATCTTACAGAGTTGTGGTAAGGATTAAGTGTGAAACACTTGGCACCTGGCCTGTAAAGCCGTATGGTTGGCTCATGAGAATAAAACCCACATTGGAATGAACTTGGCTTTATATTTCCTTTCTCTCTGCTTTTTTATTTCCATTGACTAGAAAGTCATGCAAGTCAAATTGTTAGACAAAGGTGTGATTGCTAAGTTTTATAAATGTTAAAGATAGAAATTTAAACAGAAGTTGCAAGAAGGCCATCTTCTGTGTAAACAATGAATCATGGGGGTGGATGGACCCTTTCATATTTTAACAGGGTTTCTAGGTCACGGGTCTTCTATTTATTGTCTTACCTTAGGCTGACCCCGTTTGATGACAGCACTGAGAATGATGATTTCTTTATCCCCAGAGCAATTGAAGACAGATGAAGAAGGAGTAAATCTCTAGATTAGAGCTTTTCAGGTGGGGGGTCATCTGCCCAGGGTTGTCTTCCTGGATGGAGATATATGTAAAAGGCCAAATAGTAGAAACTTGAAACTTTGAGTTCCCTCCCCCATTGCTGGTAAACCCCACCAGCCCAGAACCTTGGGAACCTTCCTGTCTTCCCTTGCGCCCTGCAGCAGAGCCTGAATGTGGTTTAGAATGGAAAGGTCGGAGTATAGAGTATGGCTTTAGAGTTGGACAGACCTGGATGTGATCTTGCAGTGTGGACAGTGCCCTGTAAATAGTGTCTATTATTATTTTCACTCCCAATTCAGCTTTTGTACTTTAGTCACATTGATCCTTAATCTTCCTTTGAATGTTTCTGTGTAGAGGAGCCTTTAAGTGATTAGTTTTGGATTCTTAGCTTTTATATTCTGCATTTTGAATTCTGTCCATGTAGCCAACCTAGCTGTGCTAATTGCCGCCCTGTCAATAAGAAGACGTTTCTTAGATACAGGGTCTATTCCAGAGCATTCAAGGAGGATTGACAGGTCATTCTGGGCTGGGCTCCATTCTACTTTCCAAATTTAGTTGTTCTTCTGAACCTGTTCAGGAATCTGTCAATTTAAAGACCCTCACTTTAGTAGCAGGGTTTTATGTAACAATCCCCCTCCTCCCATATATTACCCAATTTGGCTGGGGAGTCTTACAGGAAGGGGTCAAGGGACTCTGACGGCTGTTTTTGAAAATGTACACATTAGTGCTTCTCTTGTCTTCATATCTGTTGATCAGAGCTTTGCCACCCTATAGCTAAGGACTCAGTTAGGATTTTTGCCAGCCTTTGTGTTGTTTCATTTTGGCATCCTTCTCAGAAGTTTCCTTTTCTCTCCCTACCTGTCATGTTTTCTCTTGGTGGACACACTTTCCTGGCCATATGTCAAGTCATCCTTCCTTTGGGATGAGATGTCATCACCAACCTAATAATAATTTCAAAGATGTTGATAATAGTAATGGGTAGGATTTACTGAGCATTCACCATATATTAGACACTGTTATAGCCACTTTCTATATGAACACATTTAATACAACTACCCCAGGAAGTAGATACAGTTATTAGCTCCAACTTAAAAATGGGGAAACTGCCACAAGAGAGGGTCAATATCTCGTACAGCTGCAATAGCTTGGCCACAGGTCTGCCTGGACATTCGGGAGCTGACTGGACAATTTCCTCTGCAGGTACCTCTAGGCTCTGGACACCGATGTCCAGGGTCCCAACTCAGACAGTCCTGAATAAGGTGCTCTCACCATCAGCAAGAACACACCGTAAAAACATTTCCTACAAAATTTACAAAATGCTGGAATAATGTGTCATTTCTGCAAATCTCTCTAAAAGCAAGTCTGCCAGACAATGTTTATGACATTACCTTTGTACTCAGAAAAAAATAGTATTATGAAGCAATAAAAAAATACTAAAATAAGGTTACCTCCCTCCTCTTAGCACAGGGCTAAGATATTTTTAGAGCTTGCTTTCCGAACAAAGGAAGTTGAGCTGAAGAAGTCGCTTTCATTTGAAAATCAGGTAAAAGTCAACAATATTGCTGCTTCTAAAAATTAAAAAACAACAATGATAATTCCCCAGAAGAGTACCTTCAGATTTAAACTAATTTCTAAGGTAAAAAAAACCAGACAAAATTCAGTCCAACAACAGGTAATTTTGAAAAGACTCAGTTGAGGAAATACCCACTAAGGAGGAGTTAGAAGGCTGCAATTACTTTTTGGTTTATTCTAAAACTGACTTGTGTAGACACAGCCTAGGCGGGGAAAGGGAACCACGATTTGAAATGTGCCACTGCCAACCGAACAATGAAATGACGAGAACAATAAACAAAGGCACCCTTTCCAAAGGCTCCCTTCATTTACATTCTGAGATTACTGGCCTCGTCTCTGCTGAAATAGCCTGGCGTTGCCGGCCGGCCAAAAGCATAATCAGGTGCTAGCGGGAGCTTTTGCTCCAGAAACTGTGCGAAGAATATTTGAATTCTGCCGAGACTATAGGTGCCTGTTTCAAGTTGTCACAGAATATGCTATAACGTGTCATAAATAAGGGAGGTATATTTATAAATCTGACATTAAAAATGTGTTCCTAAAATATCTCGCGTGTTCCCTGGCCATGTCAGCATAGAAAGAATGTTTAGTATTTGTTTATTTTACTGGACCACCCCATGAACCTGGGGAAACATGTTAGAAAAAAAATTATAGCTACGCCAACTATTCTGGGAGATACACGAGCCCTCCATGTTTATCAGGTTGAGGGCACTGTATTTTGATGTCAATAAGCAATTTTTCCAGCCCGGTCTCCTGCCCGACCCTTTTAATCCATCAATATATTATTAGAGATAAAGTTGGTGGATGCCTGCTGCAGTTAGAAGATAAATGACATCTCTGAAGTCAGGCATTAAAGACTAGATTAAGGCCTTGTGACACCGTTTTCAGTGCTCATCTGTGCACTTCTGTTCAACCTATCACACTGAGTGACAAGAAAGAAAAATAATGAACTGGGCCAGGGGAAGAAGAAGGAAAAAAAAGGCAGAAAAAGAGAGAGATTTTTTTCCCCCTAACACACAAACTACATCAGTTCATACTCGGGATTAGACTGCATTTAAAGAAAGGAAAAAAGAAAAGAAGATGGGGAATTGGGAAGGACAAGGAAGGGGCTGTTCCATAAAGATGAAAATAGGCAGGCAAAGGGACATTAAAGCCAAGAATTCCATTTCCGCCTGGCCCATGTGGCTTTTGGTCCCCCCACCTGCCTCCCAGCTTCTCCCATGCAGGCGGCTCCCAGTTGGCATCCAGCTTCTCCAGGAATCTGCTCCATCCCGTGAGTTGGGAGTGCTGACATAAATCTTGTTAAGAGACAGTGCTCAGTTCTAAATCTTAGTGAATCATGTTCTTCCATCTCCGCCAAAGGGTTTCCTTCATGCTGCTTCCATTGGTCTGGTTGAAGGCATTAAAGATTTTTGTATCTGTCTTCTGATAGTGATTTGAATATGGCTCCTGAGTTGACAAAAGAAATGTTGCATTTTCTCCAGTTGTGTAGAGAACAGCAGACCCAAATAAAACCGCCCCCCTCCCCACAGGCCATGCCATGTTCGTGAGGATAGAAGGGACACCTTCCTTGTAACCTCTTTTGCTCCCAGGGCTCCAACAGTCCTTATTAGCATCCAAGTCCATGAGACATTTTTGTGGATCATGGTGTTCCTGACATCCCCATGGTGGAGCACACAGATGCTGGTAACACACTGTTAACCCCCAAACACCTGTCTCTGACCCCATCCTCCCCCCCAAGCTCCTACTGCATGTCTCATATAAATTCTTCTGCCATCAAACACCCCCTGTTTCCAATTAAACATTAAGCTTTCTGGCCCTTGGCAAGATTCTCCTGCTGTTCATCTCATCATCCAGGGTCAATATGTTCCATCTGTTTCCAAGTCTTGGCCTTTTCTTCCCTTTCCCTCTTGCATGTCCCTTGTCCTTCCTCATCCCTTTCTTCAGTCCCAGTTTGAGGCCACTTTGTCCCAGGCTTTATCTCCCAATTCAATCTCTGTCCTTGAAATCTGTCGTGCCGGCTGTCACCAGATTGATCTTCTCCAAACTCTTCTTTGACCATGACATTCCCTGGTCAAAATCTCCCACCATCTAAAAAACAAAATTCAAATTCCTTACTGTAGCATTAAGACCCTCCAGAATGTGATCCAGCTGCTTTTCCAGTCTTTTTCTCTTCCTCCTTTAAAATGTAGGATTTAGAAAAGTAGCTCACATGTTTCAGACATGGTTATCATTTACTCATTTCTCTCTTATTGTTGTTCCTTTCTTTGAAATTTCCATCCTGGACAACTCCACCTGTCCAAATACTGTGCCTCCTGGCTCACTCTCCTCTTTTTCCATGTGGCTGTCCTTGTCTTCCCTCAGTAGGACATGGTTTTTGCCTCCTCTGTGATGCTATGTCTCATGTTGGCAGAACACTGTTAGTTGTAAGTGGCAGAACCTAGCTTGGCTCAGAAGGCCACTGATTAGAAGTCTTGGTGATCGTGGAAAAGGCAGGGTGCATCTGGGTCTCAAGGAATCCAACCAGAAGATCAGCATATCCTTAGCACTCCCTTTGTTTTGCCTTTACCTCTTTGTAAATGTTGAGTTCATTCTCTCCAGATGATGGCAAGATTCTTCCACATCAAAGGTAGGCTTGTAGGGTGGGTAAACACACTGCTGATGGCTCTAGTTTCATATTTTTCTCAGCAGAGACAAACTGATACTTGGGCTATCTTTCTCCAAAGGGAAAAGTCCTGGGCAAGATAACTGATTAACCCAGCAGTTATCAGATGTCCATCCCTGGACCAAGAAAATGAGCCTGGGAGTGGGGGATGAAGGTACTATGATTGGCCCAGCCTGGCCATGTGCCCTCCGATTTGGCCAGGGAGTTTGTGGTAGATTGCAGAAGTAGCCATGATCTTTCATGCCTCCCTGTAACTTTCTTACTCCTTCCATCAAGAGGTAGAGTCTATTTCCCCATCCCTTGAATCTGGCCTGCTCTTAGGTCTTGCTTTGGGGTCAACAGAATGCAGTGGAAATGATGCTGTGCTAGTTCTAAGCCTAGGCCTCAAGAGGCTGTGCACACTTCCACACTCTCTCTTGGAAACCTGCCACCAACATGTGAAGAAGTCCAGGCTAGTCTGCCTGATAATGAGAGACATGTGGCCCAGTAATCCCTGTCACCCCAACGGGCAACCAGCAACCACAAGAAACAGAACTGCCTAGTGCATCATCCGTACCATCAGTGCCCAGCTGAGACCAAAAGAACTATCTTGATGAGCCCAGACCAAAATGCCAACCCACAAAGTCATGAACTACATAAATGGTTGTAGCTTTAAGCCACTGTTTTGAAATGTTTTGTTATATAACAAATCTAATTGGCACAAAAGTGGAATCTGTAATGATAGCTGCTCCCCTCAGAACCAGAATTTAGAGTAGAATATTTTCTAGAAGCAAGAAAGTTGTGTTCTGGGCACGCAAAACCATGGAGGGCATGGACAGCCACTTGCCAGCACTTCACATGAGACTACTGCATTCTCTTTTCTCTCCAACTTGACAGAGGGCTCCTTAGGGCAGTGTCCAATACTGTTCATCTCCTCTGGTGACTAGTAAAAGCTAGTTAATCTTAGTGAAATCCTCAGTTAATCTTAGTGAAATGAGTAACTATATGGGATGTTATCCTACCATAATTCTAACTTGTGAGTGCATAAGATCTAAAGATTTATCATTGACTTACCATTAAACCTTAGAACTCTGAGGATATTCCTGAAAAAAAATCTTCCATGTGCTACATAAAAATGCAAATTTGGTGCCATACCTCAGCAACTGTTCTGATAAAATTCAGGAGTAAACTATCTCATAGAAAGGAAATACTTCTAACAGTGCTCACAACACAATTTCATCCATTTCCCCACAGAAATGGAGCCTACACTTTGTCCATCACTGATGAGACACCCATGGCAACCGTTGTTGAGCATCCGCCATAAGCCAGTATCTTAGTCTGTTCGGACTGCTTAACGAAAGTACCATAGAGTGTGTGGCTTAAACAACAAGCAGTTATTTCTCACAGTTCCAGATGTTGGGCAGTCCAAGATCAAGGCACCAGCACCTTCAGTGTTTGGTGAGGATTTGCTTCCTGATTCCTAGATGGCTATATCCTTGTTGTGTCCTCATATGGCAGAAGGGATGAGAGAGCTTTCTGGGGTCTCTTTTATAAGGGCATCACTCTGATTCATGAGGACTCCACCCTTATGACCTAATCACCTCTCTAAAGCTTCACCTCCAGATACCATCACATTGGGAGTTAGGATTTCAATGTATGAATTTTGGGGAGGATACAAGCATTGGGTCTATAGCAGCCAGGCACTGTGCTTACCATTGTATGTTATCTCATTTAATTTAATCCTCAAAATAGCCCTGTGAAGTGATTATTGTTTTCATTTTACAGATGAAGAAATTGAGGCTCAGGGAAGTTAAGTATGATTGGTCAACTTTACACCGGTAGTAAGTACCCAAGCAATGATTTGAACACATGGCTCTTGTACTCTATAGACCTTTCCACATTTGGATAGTGCTGCTGGGGGATGGAAGGTGACTTCCAAGTTGAGACAAAAATCTCTCCGTATTGGTCTCCTTCTCACTCTTGGGGCTATATATTCACTGGTTTCTTCATTCTATGTTTCCCTTCTTCTCTTTTTTTTCCTTTTCAAATGTGTCTTGGAGATAATTATTTGATTTAGTTTCTCATAGCCTCCAAAACACAGGGACAATCACCTGTTTAGAGTCTTGCTCAGCCATGAGTTGGCTATGAACTGTAAGTAATAGTACCCACTACTAACATGCTTGGAAAGTTATATTTAAGATATTCAAACAGATGCAAAGCTTCAATCACTACCCTTCTGCATGTAGTGAGCACTAGCTGTGCAAGTTGAAGAGGAGATCATAAGATATGACCTCTGCCTTCATGGACCTTAGAGACTGGTGGAAAACACAGACGTGGACACACTGCCCTATCAACAGGGGTGTGTATTGAATGCTAAGGGCATAAATCCATATACAAGAGTGTCACAGAGGAGGAAGAGGTGACTTCCATCTGCATGCACCAGGGAGTGTTTACAGAAGAGATGGGCACTTCAGCTGAGTCTTTGAGGACAAATGGGAGTTAGAAAGGCAGAGCTGGTGTGGCGTTCTAGTTTAGTGCTTCAGCTCAACAATTCTTAATATATCCCAGAGAGAGGAGGAGCATAGCATTATTGCCTTAGTCTTCATTACCATCAAGCATTGCGTGAGAAGGGTAGTAAGGGTGGGGGTGAGGGTCATGGCAGTGGAATAAGGGAGTGTTACAAGCTCAGGGGCTGGAAACTGGGAGATCCTCCAAGATGTTGGTTTCTGGGTCTCAGTGACAGTGGCTAGTTTAGACTGGCATATTCTGGGAGGACATACACACGTAGGCTATTTCAAGGTATTTTCTTCATTATAAGAAAGATATTTTCAGTTCTGAAAGTATGAAATAGGAGACCTATTGAAGAAACATCTAATTACAAACATACAAAGTACTGAAGGCAAATTTTAAGGAAACAAGTTTTATTAGACATAAGAAACCAATTAAAAATATTCTAGAGAGAAAGTCCTAAAAAACCCCATATATTTCTTAAGAAAATGTGGGAGGATTTAAAAAATCCTATCTGTTAAATTTAAAGTTAATGTGTGCTCTGCTTTAGTTGCTATGGGAGGTTAGAAAAATCTCTTAAATAACTGGCAATTATATTTTGAAAATGAGGCAAACAGATTTTAAATAAAGCCAAACAGTGTATGATTGTAGTGGGTTGAGTAGTGTCTCCTCCAAACTCAAGCCCGTTGGAACTTCAGAAAGTGACCTTCTTTGGAATAAGGATCTTTGAGATGTAATTATGGTAAAGTTACAGATGAGATCATACTTGATTAAGGTGGGTACTAAATCCTTGGACTGGTGTCCTTAGAAGAAGAGAGGAGAGGACACAGAGGCACACAGAAGAGGAGGAGGCCATGTGAAGACAGAGGCAGAGAATGGAGTTATGCTGCCACAAGCCAAGGAATGACAGGAGCCCCAGAAGCTGGAAGAGGCAAGGAAGGATCCCTCCTCGAATCTTCAGAGAAAGCACGGCCTGCCAATACCTCGAATTGGACTTAATCCCTCTGGAAGTGTGAGACAACAAGCTTCCGTTGTCTGAAGCCATCTAGTTTGCGGTACTTTGTTAGGGCAGCCCGAGGAAACTACCCCTGTACATTGATACCCCTGTATATTGATTAACCATCAGGCTTCAGGGAAGGAGGAGACCTGGAGCAGGCAGGGCTTCTTAGAGGAAGTCAGGCTGGGAAACAGAAGGGTTTAGGGAAGGGAAGAGGAGAGGGAGGGGTTCCCTGGCAGGAGGAACAGCAGTAGCAAAGGCACTGAGGCAGGAATGGGCAAGACTGGGGAGACTTCAGCATGGGGACGGAAATTGCCTTGACTTGTAGCTGGTAGGTGTCTCCTGGATTTCTTTTCTCTGGATACAGATACATCACTAGAAATAGTCTCATATTTAGCAATTATAAGGAGATTTTTGGTTCCCAGGTAGACCAAAGATGGAAAGAGAAAACTAGTGAGAAAGATGGTGAGAATCGAGGAGGAGGGTTTCCCAACAGGGGAACAAAACGAGGACAGTTGTTAAAGCAAATGTTGGTATATGTGTGTGAAAAGTATTTCCTAATATTGCATATCAGGATACGTATAAACAAACAAACTAAATAAGGAAAAACAAGGGAGTAGTGAGAGAGAGAGAGAAAAGAGTGGATTCAGCATATGTGCAATCTCTGGGTTGGGTAAGAAGAGGGAGGAAGTAGGGAAGAGAGGTTGAGTTAAAACTACTGGGTTAGGGGGCCGGCCCCATGGCTGAGTGGTTGAGTTCGCGCGCTCTGCTTCTGCAGCCTGGGGTTCCAACGGTTCGAATCCTGGGTGCAGACATGGCACTGCTCATCGAGCCATGCTGGGGTGGTGTCCTACATGTCACAACCAGAAGGACGCACAACTAAAAATATACAACTATGTATTAGGAGGTTTTGGGGAGCAAAAGGAGAAATAAAATCTTTAAAAAACAAAACAAAACAAAACACCTGCTGAGTTAGAGCTACTGTTCCTGGCTCCAACCACCAGGTGGCGTCATCAGTTCATGACAGCTTGGTTGCGGCTCAGAATGGCTAAGGTGAGGAAAGCGCAAGCACCTACATGCAGACATTTGTGAGCTGTGGATTAATGCAGGCTATGTACCTATGATTTAGGGAGAGCTCTGTAATGTACAAATGTTTCCTAAACTACCTGGTCTCCAATTTTGCAAAAATTAAAACTGGTTATAGATTTTCCAACTGACTAACAGAAAAATAAGGAAAAAAGAAGGTTTATTACATTTGTAAGTTAATGTGTATTGCTCTACATTATTATAAAGTCATGAAAAATTTTAGGGTTAGGAAATCTTTAGTTTACTCGTGTCTAATTTTCTGAATATTGGCTTAAGTCCTTGGGTAGATAATCCTGAAACCCAGAAACTGTGAGTTATTCGTTTTTGAACTTTCAGCAGGCACAGAATATAGGTGCTTAATCAGTCTTTGTGGAATGAATGAATTCTGTAGAATTCTGTAAATGAAACTGGGAATATGGTCAAATATGCTGTTCCTAATAGTGATGTGGTATTGCTAAAATAATTTTTATAAAGAGGTGGAATATAGGAAAATTTCACTGAAGGAGAAATCTTTGAGCTTGTATGATAAGCTTCTCAGATTTAGGATTTATTACTGCCCCCCGACTACGGGGCTTTCAATTGGCTTCTGGGGGTGCTTATTTAGATTGGTCATTCTCTTTACCTGACCTGAAATGGGATCCTTGATTGGTAAGGACTCTGCTGAAATGGGGGCTCACCTTGCTGTCTATATTCCTAGGAAGGGTCTCAATATTTCTGTGAAGGGGGAGGAATTGGGGGATAGGAAGAGAAGCCTCAAATGAGGCTTTTGGTGTCTCCTGAGCTGCAAGTACCGTCCTGCCCTGTCCCAGGATTAGTCCTAATGACCACCATTCTCTGATGTTTTGGACCAAGAGTAACTTACTGAAAAGCTCAAGGTGGTGATGGTGGGTCTTGGTGTGGCCCCATCATGGGAGAGAAGGAAGGAAAAAATAAAATTTTGTGCTGGCTTAGATCACATCACACAAATCCATATTCTGTAAATCATCCTCCGTAGTCCAATACTTCATGAGCCATGGCCACTGTGGCCCTTGAGAACATGCTGATATTGTCCCAGCCAAACATGCACACTTTAGTTCAGTATGTCTACACCAAAATAGAACATTAACCTCCCCCTAAGATGGAAACCTGGAAGGACAGCTGTGCTCGTCTGAAAGGTGGGAGCTATAAACTAATGGAAGCCAACTTCATCTATTATGCCTTTCAGAATTCTTCCTGCTGGATTTTCAACTATCTCATCTCATGCGTTCATGTCCTGGATGCTCCATGATTAGCTTACTCTGGAAGAAATGAGTTCTCAGTTGACCATGGAAGTCTTGCACACTTTTCATGAACTGAACTTGTCATTGATCGTGGCCCCTGTCCTAGATAACCTGAGTCATCAGTACCTATGTGGCAGAGAGCTGGAATTAAGGCAGGACCATGCTCAGCAGGGCAGGAATAGGGTCCTTCACCATGAATCATTTCTCTGGACAGAGGTAATTTTAACAACTAGTGCCAAGATTCCAGCAACAGAGGCAGCCTCTGCAAGTCAGTGAAGGGCAGGAGAGACCTCTTCAGAGGAGGAATGAAGCAAACATAATCAATCCTTCCATAGGCAAAGACCTTTCTAGAGCCAGTGTGTTTGGTTTGATCCTTCTGCTCTGTCAGTTCCCAGCTGCATACAAAACTGGAAACCTCTTCTGCAAAATGGGCATAATATCAACTGCTTCGCAAGTTTGTTGTGGGGATTAGAGAAAGTAATTCATTTTAATGCACTGGAACATGACAGGTTATTAACACATATTACTTCCCTTTCCTTTTCCCCTCCCCCCTGCCCCAAACTAACCCTAATTCAATCAACAGGTATTTATTGATTCCCCACTAGAAAAATAATCTCTGGAATTTGGGTATATAGAATAATTACCCTTACTATTAGGATAAAGGAACTCAGGTGCTTTGCTCTTGGGAGCTCAGACTTTATAAAATCAGAAGTAGGGTTGGGCCTCTACAGGGAAGACAAAGCCAGAAGAAGCCATTCCATTTCTCTAGGCCAAGGGGAGGCAGCCCACCACACTGCCCAAGGCAGGGCCCCCCCTTTCTCCTCTCTACCTGCATCTCCTGGGGGCCCCTGGAACCAGTCACTCTATTGTTTTGCATCTCAGTTTTTTCATCTGCTTGATTGGGAACTCAATAATGTTGACCTCATGGGCAGGAATACTAAGTAATTTTCATAAAGACATGAAAGCAAGACAGGTACACCTAAAATCCATGCTATTTGTTTTCACAGCTCTTTACAGTGCTAACGTGGCTGTGTGTGTATGCCCTCCACATGGCTTCTGATCATCGGTGAGCTTTATCTCTCGTGTCTGGCCACGGTGAGTTAGAGCAAACACACCCTCAGGTTCCCCGGCTGACATAGTCTCCTTCTCCTTCCAGCGCCTTCATCATCACTGTCTCCTTTTGAAGATTCTTTTTCAACTCTCTCTTTTTCAAAAGATTACTTTGTCACAATTATTCAGGAAAGGGTTTTGCGCCTGTAGGAAATATTAATAGACTATTATGAGGTCCTACAACTAATTTTTCCACACATATCATCTGTCTTTGCATGGTTATTAAACTTCAACAATATTTCATGCAATGCTTCCCTGCTAAATTAATTTGGTTCCTTCTTTTCTGGCTTCTTCTTTTCTGTCCACAAGCTTTAAAATTAAATTGAATCTTCATAATTATAGCTTTTTGTTGTTCTCCTTCATATCTTTTTCTTTTTTTCAATTTCTCTATCAAAGGAGCAATAAAGACATAAAGAAGCAAAATTATAACTCTAAAAGACCCAAATGGTCTGGAGTTTGATGGGTTTGAGGTTGGGTATCTTTTAAGTAGGAGGAGAGAGGGTGAAGAAATTCAGGCCTGCCTAGAATGTAGATAAATTGGCTTTGATTTATCCCGGGGCATTGGAAACAAATGAGAATTGTTCTCTCAATCATGAAAGTTTCATGGGTGCCGTACTGTTCTCATTTGTGTCAAGTGATGCTCTCATTTTTTTAAGAGTAAATATTCTCTCTTCTCTCTCACACACACACACATATTTTCACTTGTTAAATTTTCCCAAAGTGATTTGTAGCTATTAAACCTCTCTTAAAATCCTTCTCTTGGGCACCAAGGGATCTTCACTTTTACGTTGCGTATCTTGAAACTGGGGGATGAAGAATTAAAACAGCCTCAGTGCTTGGGAGTGATCCAGTTAGGGCACCAGCCAAGGGGCTAGTGGGAAGTGCAACTAGGAAGGAGACTCTAAGAGGAGGCCCTGAGAGTCAGAAGTAAGAGCCAGTTAAAGGCCATTAGGGAAGCAAACACCTGGGAAGGCACTCTTTAATCCCCCTCCACCTGACTTCTACCGCTTGGCTCACTGTTTTACCAGCTCCCCCATAGGAGAGAGGAAATTGCCAACCTGATAGGTCAGATATGTCTATCTGATTGGGCCCTGTTTCCCAGTAGGTGGGATTTCTGTGATTCAAAGGCCAGTGCTCATGCTTGGCCTTTCCTTGGAACAAAGAAGGGCCTCCTTGGGCAAGCCAGCCATCCTTGTGAGTCTACCCTTTGCATCTAAACTGTTCATTGGGTACGGAGGGGATCCAAGGCCCATCTTTGGGCTTAGCGCCACTCTCTCTCCCCATTTCTCCAGCCAAAAAGCCTCTTTCTTCAAATGAGCTTCACAAAGGAGACTTGTATTTAGAAGTATTGGCGCTGACTTAGTTATTAAGAAGGAGGTACTATGATTCCTGTTCTGTTCCTGTGGCAAGACTGAAAGGCAGGGCAGACTTTCGGTATTCCTAGGACTCTTGCCATAATGTCATAATACATCCACCATCTTGCCTCTAAGCCATAGACAGACAGCAAATATAAATATGGAATCAGGCAATATTCAGAGTTGGACAGAGATATAAATAATGGGAGGCCAGATATAGGACAGGGTTGAGTGTCCTGGACCATTACTTTGAATGTCAGTAGCTATTTGCATTTCACAGTAATGGGCTGTAGGTTTTGTGGCATGTGACATGTCAGCTGAGTTAAGGTCCAGAAATCTTCTCCATGAAAAAAAGAGTTTATCAAACAAACAATAGTGTAAATCAAATCTCAGACAAATGCTTAATTCACTTAAGAAAAGAAATTGAAACAAGGATTAAAAAACTCCCAGTTTCCATCACACTTGCAAACCAAGAATTACTATCCTCATCACAGAGGAAGGAGAAACTAGAGATGACTACTCCATTCTTCTCACATGATGAAGAAACGGAGGCCCAGAGGAGTTGGCCGGAATCAAGACCCCAAACCCAAATATATCCTACACGGCTTCTTCCCAGCACCACTCTTCTTCTCCAGCTCCTTTAGTCTGCATTTGAACAATAGCATTGTATTTCCTTCCCAAACCTCCAGAATTCAGAATTTTTACTAGTTCAGCTTCATCTGGATTAGTAAAATACTCACTAATGAAAACTACAATATTACACTCTAAGGGAAATGGCCAAAGAGGTGAGAGACTAGAGTTATTTAGAAGTTGATTTGAACAATCATTTCAATATCCTGGGTTTCTTTTGTAGTGTTTTACTTTTGAGATAACCCAGAAAAACTTCTAATGATCTAAGTAGCTTATTTGCCATGCCTGTAAATTAGAAACAGGTATAATTTCCCCCATTTTATATATGGACAAACCAATTTTTAAAGCAATTCTGTTGTTTCCAAGAGGAGGGCCATTCTACAGTAAGATGGTGGATCACCCGTAAGGCTATCTCTACAACCTCATTAACCCAATGAAGGCCATGGTGCAATCACAAGGCAGTGTGTCCAGGTAATGGATCACTCAGAAGAAGGAGTGACCCAACCCTGGGGCCCATCTGGTCACACTCCACACTGTGAGGTCGGAGCTACAGGTATGGATATCTGATTGAGAGGTAAAAGATTCAGTGCAGAGATGGAGTAGGAGGGGGCCATCAGTTACCAACAAATTTGTTAACCCTCACTGAACCCAAATCAGATGGATTTAAAAGTTCTATCAGTTTGATTCAATGGACATGGATCAAGTGTGTCCTCTGGATTGAGCAGGGGACTTACCCTGGAAGATGACCCAAGTCCTACCCCAGGTCGCTCCCCCTGCCCCTGCACCCACACCAGGCCCTAATCAAGGCAGACTGTGAGTAGTGGTACAGTAGGATTAAGTAATAATATTCTAGCCACTACTTATTAATTGCTATGTAGCAAACATTTTTCTAAGTCTTTGGACTAGATCATTTTGTGTGACAAAGAGAGAAGTGTAGGGGAAGAGAGATGATAACACACATTCATTAGCTCATCTGTTCATTCACCAAACATTGCCAGACCTGCCACTCTCTTCCAAGTACAGTAGTAAGCACTGAAGACATAAAAGTGGATAGGGCAAAGTCGATATTCAGTACAGAAATGTGTTGTGAATCGTAAAATGCACTACAAGGTTAAACACTTTGTGGTGTATGATTCTGGTGGTGGCTCTGGGAAGGAAGGTGCTTTACTGGAGGACTACTCTGGCAGCATTGGACAGGAGTGGCAAGGGCACGAATGGGCAGCGGGGAGGCCAAGTGCCCTGGAAGGCAAAGAAGCATCCTGGGTGAGAGTCTTGGATGGCTACATCCCAAGGGCTGCCTGGGAGGCACATAAGGGGACCTGGAGGCTGAGCAAGCAGTGGGGGGTGGTTGTGGGGAAGGGAAGGTTCAAAATCCCCCAATGGTTGTGAGCAGCACACGTCCCTGTCTCCACCGTCTCCCTCACCAGTTCAGACCCTCATCGTTTCTCTCCCTTTCTTCCCGTGCCAGCCACCGTCCTCTCTGCCACCAGCTTAAACTGTCTAAAGCTCAGCTCCAATCACACTAATAATAGCTAATACTTACAAAGCCCTTATTCTGTGTACGATTCTAAGCTCTTTACAGATGTAGAAACTAATTTAATCTGCACAACCCTAACAGGTAGGTACCATTATTATCCCCATGCTATAAATGTGACAACTGAGACCCCGGATGTGCCTTTCTCAGGTCACAGGGGACGGGAGAGGGGAGAGAGGAATGGAAACCAGGCAGCCTGGCTCCAGAGTCTGCACTCCCAGTAGTCAGGCCCAGCTCCACTGTCTCTTGTCATCCTCTAGTTCAAAAACTACCCTGGTTCACTCTTCATTACCAGTAAATCTAAACTTCGGCTGGTAGCCTGGCTGCACCCTGTAGCCCTGCCTCCCGCTGCCCACAGTGCTCAGTCACCCCACTCTGGCAGGCCAACAGAATCCTTGAACATCCATTAATTTTCTTGGCTTCTTATCTCTTTGCCTTTGCTTTTCTCCCCTGCACCTGGAATGTCCTTTCCTTTCCTTTCCAACTCCAAATCCTACCCATACTCAACAGGCAGCTCAAATGCCATGTTCTCTCTCAAGATTTCCTTGATTCCTGAGTTGAAAAGATGTACTCCCTCCTCTGAACACTCATAATGTTTTTCATTCATACATTTCTTGACATCCTTATATTACAGAAACTTGCATTCCTTATGATACAGCTAAGGTGCACATGCTTTATTTTCACTTGATTTGTGAGCTCCATGAGCCCTCTCCCCCTACTCTCCCCCCTCCACCCATTGAAGCTGCCTTAACTGGTCCCCACTTAAGCCCACCCCAACCCCACCACCGACTAACACTCGCTTTCATTTGGCCAGGCCCATGACACAAGGCACACTCATGGCTAATCGTCAGATGTCCTGGCTTGCTCAGGACTGTGCTGTTTAACGTCTGTGGTTTGGGTGTGGAATGGTTTTCAATGGTGGACCCTCCCACGTTCAGAGTGTCACAGTTTGGAAGACAGATCATGGTTACCCTGCTAAAGGCCACTCTCTAGACAGCGCAAAGTGGCACTGTGGTTAAGAGCTTAGGCTCTGACGTCAGACTCCTTGGGTTATAAACCAAGGTCTGCTACTTACTGGCCGTGTGACCCTGAGCAGGTGTGCCTCGGAACCTTCTGTACAGTGGGTATACCAACTGTTCCTCATTCTAGGATATTATCGACTAGGAGGATCAAATGAGTTAACCATGTAGACTTGCCTGCATGCAATACTAGCACTCACCGACAGGCGGCCCATGTGTTTGGGCACACACTAGTCAAGCTGTACTATACCAAGTGTTAATTGTCTTTGTTCATAAATCTATGTGTGACAGTTTGTTTAATATTGTAACCGTGAAATTGAATTAAATGTTACATAAACTGATGATAAGTGTGAAAAGAAGAATTGTTGCTTCTTTGAACATTAAATTGAATGCTTTGGACTCAATAAAGGTGAGTCACTAAGAAATAGCTGTTGAATTAGATGTGGGAAAAGCCACTATAAAAGACTAGGGGAAAAATCATAAACATCTAGAAAGTTTCTGCACTTAGATTGCTTCAAAAGTGACTTTAAGTTCTTGCTGTACTTTAGAGCGAATGAAATTGGAAACTGGGGGTGATGTGTTTCTACGGGTGTGGTTTGTACAAGAAAGGGAAGGCGAAACTCCGTCAGTGCATGTACGTTAAAAGAAAAGATCTTGGCCCAACATTGAAATAATGGTGAATAAATGTACATTTGTGTGCTTTAGTTAAAATAAAACCTGGAAGGTATGTTTATGAACCTTTCTTTGTTAGAGCTTCAGAGCTTTGGTGGATTGTTTTCAGTAAGCACTATCTCCTGTATGAAGAGCGTTAGATGAGACATCTCTGAGCACTTTTGGAATGAATGAGTGAACAAATGCATGCGTTAGAGGGTGGCTGAAGAAAATGCTGTTGGCTCTGGTCGTTTTCTCTTGGCCCTCAACTCCATATGTCAAGCCTGCTTACTAGGAATACGTCACACTTTCCATGTGAGAGCTTTCATTTCTGGCTGTGGGAATCACTCTGCTCACGCACAGGGCAAGTCAGGAGTGAGTGTAGGGGAGTTAATACCCAGAAATCAGCCCTCCCAATAACAGGCAGGGACTCAGCTTCCTTGCCCAGTGTGCTATCTCTGAGGCATATTCTACAGGCTCCCAGAGGTCCTCAGTTGCCCACAGTGTAACTTACTGAATAATGCAGCCTCTACTGGCTGCCTCCCCTTCTGTGCCTCACTTCCTGACTACTTTAACCATGTTCCTGGGATCATCTTCCAAATAAACCACTTGCTCTTGAATTCTTGTCTTAGTGTCCGTTTCAGGGGGAACCCAAACTAAGATGGACTCCCAAGTCTCATGGCCTGGGACAATGCCCTTCGCAGAGAACATGTACCAATGTGATCAAACCAAAAAGTACAAATTTACTCAGAACAAGTTGAAAAAAAAATCACCTGATTTGATTAAGATTGAAACAAAATATTCAAATTTTTAAGTCAACAAAATGTTACCATTTCAGTTACCAGACTAGTTACCAGACTAGTTTTTTTCTTTTTAAATCCAGTCATTTTTCTGTGTACGTGCATGCAGCCTTTGACAAGTTCAAGCTATAAGAATTAAGCTTTGGAGGCAGCCCTGAGAAAGTCCATAAGCTCCGCTTTATTTCCTGCCCTCCTTTGTTCTGTTCAAACAAGGGGGCTGTTCTCCAGGGGGTTCTGCGTGGGCCCCCTCCAGCCTCAAGTTGGTTGAGAGTCAGAGCGGTGGAGAGGTCCCTACAGGGGCCCCCTGGTTCCCAATGATGGGCCATACGTCTGGGACATAGAACTCTCTCTCAGGCTCAGTAGCCTCTTCTGATAAAAAAAAAAGGCCAACCTGAGAGGTTCTGGTGTTTATAAAAATGTTTGAAAATCTCTCACTAATTCCCCAGCTCACCCCAACCCTACCCTGAGCACATAGCTTAGATTGTGTATTCCAGGATGAGCATAAGGCCCCAGGCGCCATGCCAGGCCTGATGAGGTCTGGAGATTCATGCGAGCGGCAGCAGCTGCCTGGGAAGTTATCCAATGATCCATCAAACCTCAACAACTGTCCTGGGATGGTCGTGCTGGCTGGGATTGCCCCCTGCAGCCAGCAGAAGCCCATATACACCTGTGGTTAATCCCCCAGAGCAACAGCTCTGACCGATGAAGAGCCGGCGACATCGGGGCTGGGCATGGAAAGGTGAACAAACATTGCCCAGTGCTCTGCCAATCGCCAGTCCCCTTATTCTGGTTTTTTTTTCCTTGAGCAAATTTGGTTTCCTGAAATTAATTATTCAACAGGAGGTGACAGCCGGTGTATAGCAGCACTGTTGGAACAGAGAATAAAGAGGCACATTGGACACAGCAGCTGCACCTCCCAGACCCTGAAATTTAAGATCTTTATAAATGATCTGTTAAAACTATAGTGACGATAAGCTTATGAATCATGATCTATATTAATCAGGGCTGCTGATATGGAAAGATTAATTGAAACGTGCAGTTCTACACAAATGATAAAGTGGTAACAATTTAATATCAGACAAGAAGAGTGAAGAAATTACACTCCAAGCTTCATGCATCATTACTATGGATATTAATATTTTACCCAGCGCAACAGCATCGGGAATCATAATGAAAATCCATAAGTAGTGCACAGACATGATTAAATACAACAGTCTTTAGGAGCTGTTTGGTGGCGGCAGTTGGGCCATATTTCACTCGGTGGCTGGTGATTCCAGTGATAGAGTCTAGACGAGGGTGATTAAAAATTGTTCCTCCTAAAGGCTGTTAACCTTTTACTACTAAAATGAATTTCTTTGATTTTTAAATTATGTCATTCTCTTTGCTCTTTTCAAAACCAGACTTGATCTCAAACCCTGACAGGATGCTGGGTCCTTGGTATAGCGACAGTCAAAGCAAACTTTCTCAGCTATAGTCTCCTGTCCTAGGGTGTGGAATTAGCCAGGCCATGGAGAATGGAGGGTCGTTGTCTATCTTTTTGAGGGCTGGCTGGGAAGAGTGAATGATGAACCATGAGGGACTCTTGGGGAGTTCCCGAAGACCAGGAGTTGAGAAGACTGACTTCCTCTCCCAACCTTATTGGAGTGGGGATGGAAATGACTTCTTCAGAGATCTTGGTCTCATTGATTTAATGAGTTCATTTATTCAATCACTCATCCTACCAACAAGCAAAAAACACGCATCCACACCTGGGAAGTGAAAAAATCTCCACCAACAATCGCTTGCTCCAGTCTGAGGAGATAAAAACCCTAATCAGTGTGATGGCTTCAAGATTGGAACGAGAGAGAGTCAAGAAGAACTTCTTTGCCTGACTGTTTCTTCCACTCTGTGAAATCTTCACTCTCACTTATAAGTCCGGAGACTCTCCTGACCCCTTTTATCTTCGCTGAAACAGAGAGGTCAGTGTATATTTGCAGTAGTGGAATTTGTCACCACCTCAGGCGGTAATGCAGTCTAGTCTCTTAAGGACATTGTGTCCATTTCTTCAATGTTCTGGTTTCTCAGGTCTCTAGAGCAGTGAATCTCAAATTTTAGTGCGCACAAGTTCAACTAGCCGATGGAGGAGGTTGTTAAAAATGCAGTTTCTAAGACAGGCATGGAGATTTCTAGAATTCTTTTGCTGAATAGCTCTCTCCTTTCTGAAACTCTGCCCTGTAACTTCCAGCCGCTTCAACCTCCCCGAACTCTTTATCTCCTCAACTCAGTGACACCGCGTGCTCAGCTTGGGATCCGCTTTGCTGCTTTGAGGTCTGGAATGTGTTTTCAGGCAAAGAACTAAGGTGATCATAGAGCTCATTGTATTTGTTTTCTTTCTTACATGGATCACAGTTCTGTGCTGCTTGTTCTCCAAGGTCTGAAAACGGTCATTTCACATATTTTGTCCTAGTGGCCTTTGTTTCTGGTGGCTTATGGTGGAAGGGTAAATCTGGCCACACTTACTACTCCCTTGTAGCTCAAACTGAAAGTTGCTGCCATCACTTTTTTATCTCAGATACCGCAATGGTGTCTATATTTCCATCCCTGCCAACTTTTCTGTCTCACATTCTACCACTCTCCTCCTTCATTAGTGAGGTTCCAGCCAAAAGCCAATTTTCTTCCATCCCTTAAATACAAAGCATCATTCAAATGAAGGGCTTTACACTTACTTTTCTTTCTGCCTAGAATACACTTTTCATTCAGGTTTCAGCTCAAATATCACCTCTGAAGGTCTACCCTGACCACTTAGCTGAAGTCAGCCTCCAAGATCCCAAACTACTATATCAGACTATTTTATTTCCTCATCAACTTCATCACTACCTGAAATTATCTTGTGTATTTGCTTACATGTTTACTGTTTATCTCCCATGAGAATGAAAGTTCCATGAAATGGGAACCATGTCTGCCTTATTTACCATGTATCTCTAGGGCCTAGAACAATGTGGTAATGCTCAAAAAATACTTATTGGGTGATGACTGAGTGAATGAATAAATGTGGGAAGGTATATGATGAAGAAAATAAATCGAGGATGAATGGTGTGATGGCATTTGATAGAGAACCAATCACAAGGACAGAGAAATCTTGTTCTGGTAGAGAAACAAATTAACCTTACAATTTTGGGACTCTGGTTTAGCCAGACATTTGAGATTTCCACGGCCTTGTAATGAGATGCTTAAGAGCGTGAATTTTGAAGCTTGGATGAGTTGAGTTTCGTTCTTGGCTTTACTATTTAGAAACTGTGTGTATGAGCCTCAATTTCTTCTTCTGTAAAGAATAACTCATTAGGGTCACTGTGAGATAATGTTTGTAGAGCATGTGGTACAGTGCCTGGCTCATTATTGGATTTACCAGACACAGACCTTAAAGTAACTGTTTGGTAGGCTCAAAGAGATAAAAAGCAAGATTGAGATTTTTTTCACAAATAACTAAAAACAATTCCATATGAAATTTATAGAACTGAAAAAATTTAGTAATCAAATAAAGAACTCATTGGATAGGCTTAATATCAGAGTACACACATCTGAGAGAATCAGTGGATTGGAAGACAGATTAGAAGAAAGAAGCACTAGTGAAACATTGAAATATAGAGGGACAAGAATATAGCAAATACGGAAGAGCATGAGCGAGAGAGACAATATAGTTAGAGATTCCGACCTATGTATAATTGGAATCAGGAAAGGAGAGAATAGGTCAGAAAAAGAGCTCGCCAAAAACTGGTGAATGACATTGAGCCACAGATTTAAGATGCCCTGCAAACCCTGAACCAGAAGAGAAATCCATACCTAGGCATATAGCAAAACTGCTCGAGACCAAAAACAAATCAAACTACACAAGCTGCCAGAGGAAAAAAAGATGGATTCGTTTCAAAGGACCAACAATTAGACTCACAGCTAACCACTTAATAGAAATAATTGAAACCAGAAGACAGGGAAATGATACGAAAGTGTGAAAGAAAATAAATGCCAACTTAGAAAATTCTATATCTAGTAAAAGTATCTTTCAATAATGAAAGGAAAATAAAGACATTTTAAAACAACAAAAAAAGTGGAGAATTTGTCCTCAGGAGACCCAGTAGTAAAGGTGCTCTTCAAGCAGAAAGAAAATGATCCTAGACAGAAGCATGGAGAAAAAGGAAGAATGAAGTGCAGTGAAAATGATGTGGGTGAATAGAAATGCACACTGACTGTATAAAACCATTGTAATTCATTGTTAGGTTTAAAATATATAGAACATTAAAGTCCATGACACCAATGATATAAAATTCAGGGAGGATATGTAAATGTAACTAAAGAGTTCTAATAACCATGTAGTGCCTGAGTAAAGAGTATAATATCAATTAATATTAGACACTTGTAACTTAAGGATGCATGTGGTTATTTCTAGTGTTATCATTATAATAGTATCGTGATGCATGATTTCCAAGATAATAGTGAGAAATAGAATCATAAAAAACACTCAGAAACTATTTTTTAAAGGCAGAAAATGAGAGGAAAAGGAAATAGAACAGCTATGGTAAATTTGACTCAAACATATCAGTAATTACATTAAAGTTGATAGACTAAATGGATTAAGAAAAAGATTTTTAGACTGAATAAAAAAGTAAAACTCATCTGTATTACATTTGCAAAAGACGTATAAAACATAAGGATAAAAGATGTTGAGGATAAAAGAAAACATTCAAAAGAAAGCTAACGCAGTTGTGTTAATATCGGACAAAATGGACTTTAAAAACGAAATCATTACTGAAGATAAAGATCACTTCATAATAATAAAATGTTTAACTCATGTAACAATTCTAAATTTATATGCACTTAATTTATGGAATCAAAATATGCAAAGATTTATAGAGCTATAAGGAGAATTGGATAAGTCATGATCACAATGGGTGATGATGACATATCTTCAAATGACAGATTTTAAAAAACAGACCAGAAAGTCAGTAAAGTTATAGGAAATATGAACATCTATGGGCATTCTACCCACCGTCTATGGGAGGATATTCTTTTATTGTGGTCACATTGATTTATAACCTTGTGTGAATTTCAGGTGTATATTATTATATTTCAGCTTCTGTATAGAGTGCATCATGTTCACCAGCAATAGTCTAATTTCTATCCATCGCCATACATATGTGCCCCTTTGCCCCTTTTGCCCACCCCCTCCCTCTTCCCCTCTGGTAACCATCAATCTGTTTTCCTCATCTGTGTGTTTGTTTGTTTATCTTCCACATATGAGTGAAATCATACGGTATTTGTCTTTCTCTATCTGACTTATTTTGCTTAGCATAATACCCTTGAAGTCCATTCATGTTGTCACAGATGGCAGGAATTTTTCTTTTTTTAGGCTGAGTAGTATTCTGTTTTATATGCATACCACATCTTTATCCATTCATCTGTTGAAGGGCACTTGGGTTGTTTCCAAGTCTTGGCTATTGTGAATAATGCTCAGATGAACATGGGGGGAATAAATCTTTTTAAATTAGTGTTTTCATGTTCTTTGGATAAATATTCATAAGTGGAATAGCTGGATCATATGATATTTTTAAAAATTTTTTTGGAGAAATCTCCATAGTGTTTTCCATAGTGGCTGCACCAGTTTTCATTCCCACCAGCAGTGTATGAGGGCTCTCTTTTCTCCACATCCTGTCCCATACTTGTTATTTCTTGCCTTTTTAATAATAGCCATTCCAGGGCTGGCCCTGTGGCTGAGTGGTTAAGTTCACGTGCTCCACTTCAGCAGCCCAGGCTTTTGCCAGTTCAGATCCTGGGCGTGGACATGGTACCGCTCATCATGCCATGCTGAGGTGGCATCCCACATGCCACAACTAGAAGGACCCACAACTATAAATATACAACTATGTTCAAGGGGGCTTTGGGGAGAAAAAGGAAAAGTAAAATCTTTTAAAAACTATAATAATGATAGCCATTCTGATGGGTGTGAGGTTATATCTCATTGTAGTTTTTTCATTTCCTTAATAATTAGTGGTGTTGAACATCTTTTCATGTGGCTGTTTGTTACTGGCTCTTAGTTAATATCAGCCCTGATATTGGTTCCCCTACAGTGAACCCAGAATATATGGGTTAGAACCCAAAGTACACATTTTCAGTTCCCTAGTTCTTTAGTTATGCTCATATGTAAGCACATGTTTCTTTAACCTCTGACTCCCTGAGCTTTACAGCCAAATGGAAGTTACAAATTGTTAAAGTCCGGATGATCTCACCCTGGACTCCCACTAAAGTTGCAGCTAATCACAAGAACGTGAAGTTCTTTTACAGAGAAACTAATGTCCAGAGACTATCAAGAAACTGAAGCTTCCCTGACCCAACTTCTGGGCTTTCTGACACCAGAGTCTACCTTCCACCAGGGAGATAAACAGCCAAGGACACTCATCTGAGAAATCCTTTGTCTCCTCCGCTAGAAGCAGCCCCAAACACAGGCTGAGAGAAAACGCTGACCAAGAAGGCCATGGCCCCCCTACTTAAACCCCCAATAAAAACCTTTACCTGTTTCTTATTGGAAAGCTAGCAATTTCTGAGGCACTAGCCCTTGCTTTGCTCCCTCTGCCTGGCAAAGTAGAGCTTTCCTTTTTCACTCAAGACTCTGTTCTCATCATTTGGATTGGCATTGGGATCAGAGACCGAACTTTTGGTAACATGTTGGCCATCTGTATGTCTTCTTTGGAAAAATGTCTGTTCATATCCTTGCTGATTTTTTGATCAGGTTGTTCATTTTTTTGTGGTTGAGTTGTATGAATTCTTCATGTATTTTGAAAATTAATTCCTTTTGGATATATGATTTGCAAATATTTTCTCCCAGTTGGTGGGTTGTCTTTCATTTTGTTATGGTTTCCTTTGCCTTGCAGAGCTTTTCTGTCTGATTTGTTTATTTTTTCTTTTGTTTCTCTTGCTTGAGTAGACATAGTCTTCAAAAAGATACTCCTAAGACTGATGTTAAAGGGTATACTGCTTGTGTTTTCTTCTAGAAGTTTTATGGTTTCAGGTCTTACATTAAAGTCCTTAATCTATTTTGAGTTAATTTTTGTGTATGCTGTAAGATAATGGTCTACTTTCATTCTTTTGCCTGTAACTGTCTAATTTTCCCAACACTATTTATTGCAGAGACTTTCCTTTTTCCATTGTATGTTCTTGGCTCCTTTGTTGATGATTAGTTGTCCATAGATGTGTGGTCTTATTTCTGGGATCTCAATTCTGCTCCACTGATCTATGTGTCTGTTTTTCTACCAGTACCATGCTGTTTTGATTACTATAGCGTTATAGCACATTTTGAATTCAGGGAGTGTAATACCTCCAGCTTTGTTCTTCATTTCTGTCAAGTTTTGTTTCATGTATTTTGGATCTGTTGTTTTGTGCATACAGATTTAGGATTGCTATATATTCTTGATGAATGACTCTTTTATCATTATATTATGTCCCTGTATCTCCAGTAATTTTATTTGCTCTGAAGTCTATTTTATCTGGTATTAATTTATCCATCCTTGCTTTCCTTTGATCATGTCTTCATAATGTGTCTTTTTATTTATATCCTTTTACTCTTAACCTGCCTATATCATGATATTTGAAGTTAGTTTCTTATAGATAATATATTGCTAGATCAAGCTTTTTTAATCCACTCTGACAGTCCCTTTTAGTTGGTTTATTTAAACCATTTACATTTAATGTAATTATTGAAAAGTGAGGGCTTAAGTCTGCTCTTTTAGTTTTTTGTTTGTTCTTTTTTTGTTTTTCTTTTTTCAGCATTCCATGAGCTAGTTGAACAATTTTTAAAATTCCACTTTGATTTATTGATAGTATTCTCGAGTATATTTCTTTGCATAGCTTTTTTGGTGTTTTTTTCTGGATACTAGATTATTTATCTTTATACATATGTAATATATATTATATATATCTTATCACAGTCTATTGGTGTTGTCATTTCACCAGTTTAAGAGAAATATAATAATAAGGCTCCATTTTACATCCCATTACCCTTCCTTATTTATAAAATAACTCTCTTAAATATTTTCTCTATATACATTTAGAACTACATCAGTCAGTGTTACAATTTTTGCTTCAACCTTCAAACATAACTCAGAAAACTCAAGAGCAGAAGGAAAGCCTGTTGAATTCGTCCATCATTTTGCTTATTGTGTTCTTTCTTCCCTTCTAAAGTTCCAAGGTTCCTTCTTTTGCCATGTCCTTTGTGTTTAGAGAACTTTGTTTAACCATTCCTTTAGGGTAGATTTGATGGTGACAAACTGTCTTAGTTTTCCTTCCTTTGAGAATGTCTTCATTCTTTCTTCATTCATGAAGGATATTTTCACTGGATATGGGATTGTGGTTGGCAGTTATTTTCTTTCAACACTTGAAAACTGTTATGCTACTTCCTTCTGGACTCCATGGTTTCTGATGAGAAATAGTCATTCTAACTGTGCCCTCCCTTTGGGTAATGTGTCTTTCTGGCTGCTTTCAAGAGATTTTCTTTATCTTTTGTTTCAGAAGTTTAATTATGATAAGTCTTGGTGTGGACGTTTTTGGGTTTACTGTATTTGGAATTTGCTTACCTTCTTAAATCTGTAGGTTTATGTCCTTTGCCAAATTTAGGAAGTTTTCAGTTGTTATTTCTTCAAGTATTTTTTTCAGCTTGACCCTCTTTCTGGGACTCTGATGACACAAATGTTAAAACTTTTGTTATAATCCCATAGGTCCCTGAGGCTATGTTCTAACAGAGATTCATGAGAACCTTACATCTATAAATCCCAAGTCAAGCTGCTATGCAAAACAATCAGTTTTGACCAAGTATAATTTATTCCAGGAATGTAAGCCTATATTTTCTTTATGAAATTATTAATGAAGATCATTTTTTAAGAAATTAAAAAATAAAACCCTATGATCATTCCAGTAGATGCCAAAACAAACATTTGATAAAATTCAGCACGTATTTCTTATTGCAGAAAAATAAAGATAAATCAGTATAATGCTCATAGAAATAGTGGTCATAGTATGGTGTAGATTTTGAAGCATTCATTTTAAGGTGAGAACAAGAGAAGATAGGATTATTACTGCCACTTTTCAACATTATTCTGGAAGTACTAGATAATGCAATAAGACATGAAAATAGGTATAATTATTGGAAAAGGAGAGATAAGACTGTTGTTATTTGGAAATAGAATTATTATCTACCTTAAAAACATAGAAAAACATATAAAAATCATTAGAACTATTAAAATAGTTTGATAAGGCATCTGAATACAAAATCACCATATAAAACCCAGTAACTTTATTACAGATTAACAATAACCACATAGAAGATGCAGTGAAAAAAAGTGCCATTCAGAATAGCAACAAAATACTTAGCAATAGACCTAATGAAAAAGGTGTAATATCCATACAAAAAAGGATAAAACTTTATTGAAAAACTTGAAGGAAATGTTGAATAAAGACATACCAAGATTTGAAAGGAAAGACTTGTAATTGTAAGCATGGAAATTCTCCAGAAATTTAATTTTTGAATGCAAATAAATGTCAATCAAAAACCCCAAATGATATTTTATGAAACTTGAAAGGATGATTCTAAAATTTACCTACCAGAGAAAGTGCATATGGAGGAACCAAGAAAAGAATGTTAAGAAGGAGAACAATGAAGAAGCTTTTGCCTACCAGATATTAGCACATTTTATAATGTCATAGGAATTTAAATACTTTGGTGTTGGTGCTAAAATAGACAATTTAATAAAAGAATACAGCAACAAACCAAGGGACATTATACTTAACAGACTTTTCTCTACCCCTTCTAAGAGGCTTGGATTGACTTGACTCCCCTTGTCAGCAGCAGGAAATTCAGGCAGGTTGCAGTTGCTACAATCCCTGGTCAGTGCAGACAGGCTATGAGAAGAATGAGTTCTGTGTTCTTCCCTGAAGAAATACTGGTAGAGAGAACAGATGAGGCAACATGTGAATTTGAAAATCCTGATCAAGTCAGAAGGAAAATGGTAGGTATGTGCAGTATCCCAGAATTTTGAATACCACCAAAGTCCATCTACTTCTGAATTCTTTCTTTGTTTACTGTCCAGCCCAAATGTTTTCAGTGCCTTCCCCAAGGTAAAAGTGACTAAACTGCATGGAAATTTGTCTTTCACTAGTGTTCATTTAATTTTTTTAATAGATTTTATTTTTTAGAGCAGTTTTAGGTTCACAGCGAAATTGAGCAGGAAGTGCAGAGTTCGCAGATAACCTCGGTCCCCACACATGCCTCTCCCACTATCAACATCCTGGTCCAGAGTTTACATTTGTTACAATCTATGAACCTATACTGATACGTCACAATCACCCTAAGTCTGTAGTTCACATTAGGACTCACTCTTGGTGTTGTACATTCTCTAGGTTTTGACAAATGTATAATGACATGTATCCATCATTACAGTGTCATACAGAATCATTTCACTGCCCTCAAAATTTTCTGTGCTCTTTCTATTCGGCCTTTATTCATTTCATTTTTTATTTATTTTTCAATTATTTTATTGAGGGCATAACGGTTTATAACATTGAGAAATTTCAGGTGTACATTATTATTTGTCAGTTTCTGTATAGACTGCATCGTACTCACCACCAGTAGCCTAATTTTTATCCATCACCATACATATGTGCCCCTTTACCCCTCTCCCTTCCCCCAGTCTCCTCACCTTCTGGTACCACTAATTTGTTCTCTTTATCCATGTGTTTCTTTATCTTCCACAAAGTGAAGTCATGCAGTGTTTGTCTTTCTCTGTCTGGATTATTTCACTTAACTTCTTACCTGTAAGGTCCATTCATATTGTTGCAAATGAGACAATTTTATCTTTTTTATGACTGAGTAGTATTCCATTGTGATAAACACACACACACGTGTGTATATATATATATATATATATATATATACACCACATCTTCTCTATCCATTTATCAGTTGAAGGGCATGTAGGTTGCTTCCATGTCTTGGCTATTGTAAATAATGCTGCAGTGAACATGGGGGTGCATAAATCTCTTTGAACTATTGATTTCAAGCTCTTTGGATAAATACCCAGTAGTGGGATAGCAGGATCATATGGTATTTCTATTTTTAATTTTTTGATAAATCTCCGTGGTGTTTTCCATAGTGTCTGCACCAGTTTGCATTCCCACCAGCAGTGTATGAGGGTTCCTCTTTCTCCACGTCCTCTCCAACATTTCTTATATTTTTGTCTTGGTAATTATAGCAATTCTGACAGGTGTAAGGTGATAGCTCATTGTAGATTTGATTTGCACTTTCCTAGTAATTAGTGATGTTGAACATCTTTTCATGTGCCTGTTGGCCATCTGTATATCTTCTTTGGAAAAATGTCATATCCTCTGCCTATTTTTTTGTTGGGTTATTTTTTTATTGTTGAATTGTATGAGTTCTTCATATATTTTGGAGATTAATCCCTTGTCAGATATATGATTTGCAAATATTTTCTCCCAGTCTGTGGGTTGTCTTTTCATTTTGCTCATGGTTTCCTTTGCCTTGCAGAAGCTTTTTAGTCTGGTGTAGTCCCATTTGTTTATTTTTTTTGTTTCCTTTGCCTGAGTATTCATGGTATTCAAAAAGATGCTGCAAGACAGATGTCAAAGAGTGTACTGCCTATATTTTCTTCTGGAAGTTTTATGGTTTCAGGTCTTACATTCAAGTCTTTAATCCATTTTGAGTTTATTTTTGTGTATGGTGTAAGATAATGGTCTATTTTCATTCTTTTGCATGTGGTTGTCCAGTTTTCCCAACACCATTTATTGAAGAGACTTTCCTTTCTCCATTGTATATTCTTGGCTCCTTTGTCAAAGATTAGCTATCTGTAGATATGTGGTTTTATTTCTGGGCTTTAAATTCTGTTCTATTGCTCTGTGTCTGTTTTTGCACCAGTACCATGCTGTTTTGATTACTATAGCTTTGTAGTATAACTTGAATTCAGAGAGTGTGATACCTCCAACTTTCTTCTTTTTCCTCAGGATTGCTTTGGCTATTTGGGTTTTTTTGTTGTTCCATATAAATTTTAGGATTCTTTATTCTATTTCTGTGAAAAATGTCATCGGGATTATGATTGGGATTACATTGAATCTGTAGATTGCTTTAGGTAATACAGACATTTTAACTATATTTATTCTTCCAATGTATGGGCATGGAATATCTTTCCATTTCTTTATGTCTTCTTTAATTTCTTTCAATAATGTCTTATAGTTTTTAGTGTATAGGTCTTTTACCTCCTTGGTTAAATTTATACCTAGATATTTTATTCTTTTTGTTGTGATTGTAAATGGGATAGTATTCTTGACTTATCTTTCTGCTAGTTCATTATTAGTATATAGAAATGCAACTGATTTTTTTTTTTTTTCTGAGGAAGACTAGCCCTGAGCTAACATCTGTGCCAATTTTCCTCCACTTTACAAGTGCTTTGCTGCCACAACATGACTGATGAGTGGTGTAGGACTGCACCCTGGATCTGAACCTGTGAACTCAGGCTGCCAAAGTGGAGCATGCTGAAATTAACTATTACACCATGGGGCCCACCCCTATATGCAGCAGATTTTTGTAAGCTGATTTTGCAGCCTGCAACTTTGCTGTAGTTGTTGATTATTTCTAATAGTTTTCTGATGGATTCTTTAGGGTTTTCTATATATAGAACCATGCCATCTGCAAACAGTGAAAGTTGCACTTCTTCCTTCCTATTTGGATACTGTTTATTTCTTTTCTTGCCTAATTGCTCTGGCCAAAACCTCCAGTACTATGTTGAATAGGAGTTGCGAGAGCAGGGACCTTTGTCTTGTTCCTGTTCTCAGACAGCTGGCATTCAGTTTTTCACCATTATGTATGATGTTGGCTGTGAGTTTGTCATATATGGCCTTTATTATGTTGAGGTACTTTTCTTCTATGCACATTTTATTGAGAGTTGGGTTTTGTTTTTATCATAAATGGCTGTTGGATCTTGTCAATGCTTTCTCTGCATCTATTGAGATGATCATGGGATTTTTATTCCTCATTTTGTTAATGTGGTGTGTCACATTGATTGATTTCTGGATGTTGAATCATCCCTGTGTTCCTCATATAAATCCCACTTGGTCATGGTGTATGATCCTTTTTTTTTGGTGAGGAAGATTGGCCCTGGCTAATGTCTGCTGCGAATCTTCCTCTTTTTGCTTGAGGAAGATTGTCGCTGAGCTAACATCTGTGTCGATCTTCCTCTATTTTGTATTTGGGATGCCACTACAGCATGGCTTGATGAGCAGTGTGTGGGTCCGCACCCAGGATCTAAACCTGTGAACCTTGGGTCACTGAAGCAGAGCATGTGAACTTAACAACTATGCCACTGGGCTGGCCCCTGTATGATCCTTTTAATGTATCGGTATACTCGATTTGCCAATATTTTGTTGAAGATTTTTGCATCTATATTTATCAGCAATATTGGCCTGTAATTTTTCTTGTGTTGTCCTTGTCTGGTTTTGGTATCAGGGTAGTATTGGCCTCATAGAATGAGCTGGGAAACGTTCCATCTTCCTCAATTTTTCAGAATAGTTTGAGAAATATATTAACTCTTCTTTGAATATTTTCTAGAATTCTCCAGAGAAGTCCTCTGGTCCTTGGACTTTTGTTGTTTGGGAGGTTTTTGATTGCTGTGTCTATCTTTTTAATTGTGATTTGTCTATTCAGATTCTCTGTATATTCTTGATTCAGTTTTGGGAGGTTGTATGAGTCTAAGTATTTATCCATTTCTTCTAGATTTTCCAATTTGTTGACATATAGTTTTTTACAGTATTCTCTTATAATCCTTTGTATTTCTGTGGTATCCATTGTAATTTCTCCTATATCATTTCTAAGTTTACTTATTTGAGCCTTCTTTTTTCCTTGGTGAGTCTGGCTAAAGGTTTCTCAATTTTGTTTATCTTCTCACAGAACCAGCTCTTAGTTTCATTGATCCTTTCTACTGTTTTTTTAAAGTTTGTATTTCATTTATTTCTTCTCTAAGTTGTGTTATTTCTTTCCTTCTACTCACTTTGGGCTTCATTTTTTCTTCGTTTTCTAGTTCTGTTAGGTTTAGTTTAAGATTACTTATTTGAGATTTTTCTTGTTTGTTGAGGTGGGCCTATATTGCTATAAATTTCCCTCTTAAAACCATTTTTGCTGCATCCCATAAAAGTTGGTATGTTGTATTTTCATTTTCATTTTTCTCCAGGTATTGTATGATTTCTCCATTGATCCCATGGTTGTTCAGTAGCATGTTGTTTAGTCTCCATATATTTGTGACTTTCCCAGCTTTCTTTTTGTACTTGATTTCTAGTTTCATAGCATTGTGGTCAGAAAAGTCCATATGATTTCAATCTTCTTAAATTTTTATTGAGGCTTGCCTTGTTTCCCAACATATGATCTATCTTTGAAAATGTTCCATGTGCACTTAAGAAGAATGTGTATTCTGCTGTTTTGGGATGGAATGTTCTATATACATCCATTAAGTCTATCTGATCTAGTTTTTCACTTAAATCCAGTATTTCCTTGTTGACTTTCTGTCTGGATGACACATCCATTGATGTAAATGGGGTGTTGATGTCCCCTACTATTACCGTGTTACCATTAATTTCTCCCTTTACGTCTGTTAATAGTTGCTTTATGTACTTTGGTGCTCCTGTGTTAGGTGCAAATATATTCACAAGTATTATCTCCTCTTGGTGGAATGTCCCTTTTATCATTCTATACTGCCCCTCTTTGTTTCTCTCTTTTTATCTTGAGGTCTGCTTTGTCTGATATAAGTATGGCAACATCTGCTTTCTTTTGTTTGCCATTTTCTTGGAGTATCATCTTCCATCCCTTCACTCTGAGCCTATGTTTGTGTTTAGAGCTGAGATGTGTTTCCTAGAAGCAGCATATTGTTAGGTCTTGTTTTTTAATCCATACAGCCACACTATGCCTTTTGATTGGAGGATTCAGTCCATTTACATTTAGAGTGATTATTGACATATGAGGGATTAACACTGTCATTTTATTTCTTATTTTATGGTTGTTATGTATTTCCATTGTTTCTCTTTCCTTGTATTTCTGACTGCCATTTCAGTTTGGTGCTTTTCTCTTTATTCTGAATTGTGGATCTGCCCTGATTTTTTATTTAATGGTTATCATGAGGTTTGTATAAAAGATCTCATAGATGAGACAGTCCACTTTCTGATAGCTTCTCATCTCCATTAGCCTAAGTAGTTTCCTTCCTTTTCCTCTTCCCCTTCTGAGTTATTGTTGTCACAAATTATTCTGTTCTGTGTTGTGAGTTTGTGACTAAACTCAAGTGTTTGTAGTTATTTTTGATGCTTTACTTCCATTTATGTTTTAAGTTATGATTAAGTGTTTGCTAACTTGTTCTGATAGAGAGCTGCAATTTTCTGATTTTGTCTGTTTATCTCCTTGTTCAAAGCTTTGTAAACCTTTTCCTTTTTGTTTCAGGTATGAGGGCTTCTTTCCTCATTTCTTGTAATGGAGGTCTAGTGATGAACTCCCTCAGTTTTTGTTTATCTTGGAAAGCTTTTATTTCTCCATTGTAACTGAAGGATAATTTCACTGGATAGAATATTCTTGGCTGAAAGATTTTGTCTTTCAGTATTTTGAATATATCATTCCAGTCTCCCCTAGCCTGTAAGGTTTCTGCTGAGAAATCCATTAAAATCTTGATGGGGTTCCTTTGTAGATTATTTTCTTCTGCCTTACTGCCCTTAATATTTTTTCTTTGTCACTGACTTTTGCCAGTTATACTATTCTATGCCTTGGAGAAGGTCTTTTTACATTAATGTAATTGGGAGTTCTGTTGGCTTCATGTATTTATAAGTGCAGTTCTTTCTCCAGGTTTGGGAAGTTCTCAGCCTTTATTTCTTTGAAGAAGCTCTCTGGTCCTTTTTCCCTGTCTTCTTCCTCTGGAATATCTATAATCCTTATGTTGCTTTTCCTAATTGAGCCAGATATTTCTCAAAGAATTCCTTCATTTTTAAAAGATCTTAGTTCTCTCTCTTCCTCTATCTGAAGCATTTCTATATTTCTATCCTCTAAATCACTAATTCTGTTCCCCACAATGTCAGTTCTGTTTTTTAAGGATTCTAGGTCATTTTTTAAATCTCATTAGCTGTGTTTTTCATATCCAGAATTTCTGGGTTTTTTTTTTTTTTTTTTACAGTTTCACTCTCTTTGTTGAAGTATTCCTTCTGCTCATTACTTTTATTCCTGAGTTTATTGAACTGTCTCTCTAAGTCTTCTTATAAGTCATTGAGTTTCTTTAAGATAGCTATTTTGAATTCTCTGTCATTTAGATTGTAAATTTCTGTGACTTCTGGGTTGGTTTCTGGAGATGTGTCATTTTCCTTCTGCTCTGAAGTGTTACTGTAGTTTTTCATGGTGTTTGATGAACTGATCCTTTGCTGGTGCTTTTGTGGTAGCATCAGGTTGCAGATTCCACCTGTTACTGCTGGGGCAACCCAGGAGCTGTGTTTCTGATCCCACCCTGCCTGCCGGCAGTTTTGTGAATATGGTGGGCCCTCCTGCAGGCCGGGATAGTGTTTGCACATGAGACAGGCTGCTGCTGCCTCTGCTTATAGCCAAACTGGCTGCTGTGCTTGGTAGCTGGCCTTCTTTGTGAGGTCATTCGTTGGGTCACAGTGGCACAGTGGGTGTTCCTGCAGGCTGTGATAGCATTCCTGCACATGTGCAGGCCTGCTGCTGCCTCCTCTTACAGTTGTGCTGAGGTATGTTCTCACGAGAGGGGCTGCAGTGGCACAGTGGGCACTCTCACAGGCTGGGATAGCATTTGTGCATGTGTGCTGGGCTGCTGCTGCCTCCTCTTACAGTTGTGCTTGGACGCATTCCCATTTGTGAGGTGGCCGCAGCATGGTGGGAGCTCCCACAAGTTGGGATAGCGTTCATGCACAGTCTGGGCTATCCCCACCTCCTCTTAGAGTAGCACTGGCTGCTGTGTGAGGACCCATGACCTGGCTCATTGCAGCTGGGAAGGGGTAAGGGAGCACTCACCTATCTCCACTGTGTCATGGGGATCCAGTCCATCCACCTTCAGATGTATAGCTCTGTGGGTCTCTCAGGCATCCTGTTGTGCTGTGTGGGTATCCTCCATTAGTCAATGAATGTCGGTTTAGTTGTAATTCAGAGGAGGAGAGACAAAGGAAACAGCTCACTCTGCCATGTTGCTGTCATTACTCAGTGTTCATTTAATTTTTTCCTAGCCTTCTTCTTATAATTAACATGAAGAAGGATGCCTCTAATCAGGATACTTAAGAGTGGACATTTTCCCTAGATAGTGTCTGCTTTCAGCTTAGTCTTCTGTGTTTGAAAGTGTATGACATCATGTGGTCTTCTCCCTCCTTATCTTATTTCTGTCAATCAAGTATATCTTGATACCAGGACAACTACACAGAGTGATTGAAAGCAACCCTGTCCAAAAAAATATGTTTCCCCTTGTTGAATGGCTTTACATCCAAATGCAATCATACACATTTCACTACATACTACTATAATTTTTATTCGAATACAGTAGTACTCCTTCAATTGTTCGGATCCCCTTTGTAAGAGAAGATAGTATATGATTAATATATCATTTAAAAAGTAGTGGAGAAATGATAGATTGTTTAATAAATGATGTTTGGACAATTGATTATTATTTTTTTTAAAGTTAGATTACTCCCTCACACAATAATCAAAACTAATTAGAGATGGACTAAAGAAATAGATATCAAAAACAAAAAATTTAGGGTTCCAAAAATATAGAAAAACATTTTTACAGTCTTTGAATGGTGTAGCACAGGATACAAATGTAGAAAATGGAGACTGCACTAGTTATTTTAAGCAGAAAAAGATTTAATGTAGACGATTAGTTGCTTCCAAAATCTATAGAAAGACTGGATGGGGGGAGCGGTGTCTAATTTGGTCCTCCTGGAACAGCACCCAGAACTGGTCCTCTCAGGAAGCTTCCACATCTGTCACACTCAGGAAAATGGGGCGTCAACGCCAGGAATTCACCATCTCAGCTGTGACCTATAGTGAAGGAAACTGCCTTTGATGCATCTGTGAGCACATAGATGCCTGTGCCTATCTATTGATCCTTATTAATGTAGTGACTAGATAGCCTAGCTTCCAAATCATCTATGAGGGCATCTCATTGGCAGAACCTAAATCACTCCTGGAACTCAAGTTGCAGAGGAGTTTAAGAAGGAAGGCACACTGGAAAAAGGATGAAATGGTTAATATATAGATATAGAAAGACTTCCTAAACAAAAGTAAAGCTGATGTTTTCATTGCCCACCCAAAAGCCATTGTGCCCTTCTTCTTTGCTGGTGTGGCGGACACTGATGATTGTTTATCCATTCTTCCCATTCCCCTTTTGTATAGAATCCAAATATTAGTCTCAGCAGCCATGGGCTCAGTTAAAAGTCTAATTTTCAGCCTTCCTTGCAGCTAGAGGTAAACAATTCAAAGTTGTTATTGTTAGGTGGAGCTTTTGGAAAAAGGCACTAACTCAATTGCAAGTGGCGCCATTTTTCCCTTCTCCCCTTTCTTCCTGAGTGAAACATGGACATAAGGACTAGATCTCCAGCAGCCATTCTAGACACGGGGCAACCTTGGGAATTGAACTCAGGACCAAACATGGTAGAGCAGGAGCCTAGAAGGAACTTGACTCTCAAATGATCACAGAGCCACTTTGCTGGTACTGGAGTGCCTGCCTTTTGGCTTTCTTTTTATGGGAGAGAACTAAACTTCTATCTTTTTTTAAAAAAAATGCTCTTTATGTAGGTGTTTTATTTTATGCAGCTAATCCTAATAGTGACACAGTAGCTGACTCCTGATTTTGCAGCATGTCCATTTCTCCTCCACATGTATCAGAGATAAGTCCTAATTTATCTGTCAATAATTTAAGCCAATTCCCTTCATTAGTAATTGTTTTGGACATGGGCATGTAACCAAGTTCTGGCCAATTATACATGAGGGATGGAGTCGGGAAGCATCGTGAGAAAGGTTTCCTTACTCTTTGGTGAGGAAGAAGCTGTTCCTCTTCCTCAACTGGATGTTGTATCCAGGCATGATGCCTATAAACGTGACAGCTGACCTAACTATAATGGAAGCTTACCCGTGGACCTGGACAACATGCTGAGGATGGCAAAGGGGAGAAACTCCCAAACTTTAGCTGATATTGTTGAGCCACTACATTAGCCAACCCTAGAGCTGCCCTACCTATGGACTTGTTATTTGAAATAATTCATCTTGGTTATTTTGAGGCCATTTTTTTAGTTTGGTTTTCTGTTTCTTGCAACCAAAGATATTCTAAATGATATCTAACTCACATTTGACAGATGTGACTATATTGAAATGTACTTTTTAATATGACATGCCAATCATAAAACTCATAATAATTGCAATTAATTGAGCACTTCCAATGTGCACTTTCCATATATTATCTAATTTAATTCAATGATCTGGGTACTACTGTAATCCCTACCTTAAGAGGGCAAAGTAAGTTTTAAAAAGCTTAAGAGATTTTCCCAAGGTTGTATAGCTAGCAAGTTGAAGAAGTAAAATTTGAACCTAGGCTGTCTGATTGCCTGTGACCTTTCCACTACAAAGATGCCATAAGCAATAATAAAAACGAGTGACAGACTGGAAGCAAATATTTGTAACCTACATAACAAACACAAGATTTCATATCAATAATATGTAAAGAACAGCTACCAATCAGCAGTGAAAAGGCAAATTACCTGATAGAAAAATGAGTAAAGTATTTCACAGAACAATAAATATAAATTCCCAATAAAGACATGGAAAAAAACCTCAAAATCATTAGTAATTCAGTAAATGCAAATTAAGCAAGTAAATGCAATTTACAGTAATGATGACATGCCAGCCTTTTACTGTTCAGCTTATCAAATTAAAAATATTTTTAATATCCAGTGTTCATGTGGATATAGACAAATAGCCACTGTGATATGTTGTTGGTGAGAAAGCCAGAAGGGTGTTTTTTAGAAGGGAAATTTGCAATATAGATAAAAAGAGAAAAGTTAAAATGTTTCTACATTGTGCCAGCTATTATGCTCTTGGGAATCTCTCCTACAGAAATAAACCCATTCCAGCAACACGGAGTTAGCATTATTTAAATAATTAATTGTAAGAATTAATTTAACAATTTTAATAATTAATTTTAATAATTAAAATAAGCAAATTGAAAAACAATATAACTGACCTATAATTGGGGAGTGGTCAAAGAAGTGATGGCCCATCCATAGTGTATTTGTCAGAGTTCTCCAGAGAAAAAGTCAATATAAATCTCTTTACTTATAAATTTATATATAGATTTATTATAAGGAATTGGCTCATGTGATAAAGAGGCTGACAAGTCCCAAGACCTATAGTCAGCACGCTGAAGAACCAGGAGAGATGATGGTGTGGTTCTGGTCTGGAAGCTGGCCTGCTTGAGACTCAGAATAGGTAGGAAAACAAACAATGTCCAAGCTTTAAGGCAGTCAGGCAGAAGGAATTCTCTCTTACTCTGCTGTTTTGTTCTATTCAGGCCTTCAGCTGACCAGATGGGGCCCACCCACACTGGGGAGGGCAATCTGCTTTGCTCAGTCTATGGATTCAGATGTTAATCTTATCCAGACATACCCTCACAGAAACACTCAGAATAATATTTGACCAAATATCTGGGCCCCATTAAGCTGACACATAAGATTAACCATCACACACAGTATGAAATATTATATTGTCTTTAAAAAGAATGAGTAAATCTGTATATTTTGACTTGGAAAGATCTCAAAGCTATTCTTGAATGAAAAAACCCACTGAACAATAATAGAGTATTATTCTTTATGTGTATGCATATGTTTGTTTTACATATTTGATATATGTATATGTTTAAATACAAGAAAAATGTCCAGAATCTTATTACTTTGGACTCTTTTTCATGCAACAAACACTTACTTCTGTCTAATGCAGTGAATTTGGGTTCTGGTAAGTGGGATCCAGGGCTCAAATAGTACGAATGGGGCTTTCCCCCTTTCCATCCCTCAAATCTTTCCTCTCTGTGTGTGATTCCTCTGGGGCTGGGGAAGATGGTCATTGACAGTTCCACATTTATACATGAGAAAATCCTTCTTGGTACTCTAAAGCCACACCCCATACAGCCCTAAATGCGTTCTGCTATCTTATCCACTAATACTAATTTATTTCCAATTAAGGATGAACAAAGCTCCCTAAGCAGCTCCCTGATAAGTAACTTACAAGGCAAATGGACATGAAGATAATCAGAGGAGGTAGGGCATCACTGACAGGACAACAGGGCGATGTAAGTTTCCAGGCAACAGTGCTCAGAAGGTAGACCCAGGGACTAGTCACAGCGAGGTCAAGGAATGTGCTGTGGAGGAAGGCCTCCTGCATAGCTTCCTGCTCCAGGACATTCAGAAACTGTGGGCTTAGAGTGAGGGTGGGCCCAACAGGCCGTTGCAAGCTCTTGCTGCTAAATAAAAAATAGCGGAGACTGCAGAGCAAGGCACAATATCTTCTGTTGCTCCAGACACACCCCCAAAACTGTTTTCTTGACCATCTAACTTCTAAGATGTACTAAATTCCCTATTATTTTAGGAATGTAGATGCTGGGTGTTTGCTAGTCATTTTTCACTTTAATTGTTCTCTGGCAGCTACCCACATTGAAAAGACTAGGCATGAAACTGCTCTCTGATAAGAGAGTTGAGGTTACTAAAGAAACTCCTCCTTGCACCGGAATATAACTTTAAACTCACACTGAACAGAACCTGGCGGAGCTTTTAAGTAGAGATATAAAATATCTTCATATTCCATGTATGTGGGCTTCTAGGTCTCTGGAGCATCTGACTAATTGCTGCTTTAATGCCATCCTTTCTGGCTTCAAAACGTTGGCTCTCTTTATCTTACAGATGATTTTCTAGCCACTGCTGCTCGCTCTTCTCTAACCCACTGGAAATCAAAATTTTAAGAATAGAAATGTAACTGAGCACCTTCAATGTGCCAGGAATTGTGCTTTACATATGTTATTACATATATGCCACCCACTATCCCAGCAAAGAAAGAAAATCTCATTTTACAGATGAGGGGGTTGAGGAATTTTCTCAAGGTTATGTGTCTAGACTGTGGTGGAGCCTAGATTCAAACTGATCTCCCGGTCCTTCACTTCAATCTGTACACCGTGGATCTCTTTCCTCTTTCCTTTCTTTGGCTCCTGACCTCTTCCCTTTTATCATTTATTCATTTTGTATTCATTCATTCATTGACTATTTACTGAGGATCTATTACATGCCAAGCGCTGAGGATAAATGGTGAACACCACAGGTGGTGGACTACACCAGGTGACTCAAAAGGACAAGTTAACCCTCCTCTCTTCCCTCACAACCAATCACATTCCTGAAACTCTTCCGATGGGCTAACAGTACAAGATAGAATTAACTAACATGTTCCAATAAATACCCGTCCCCCAAGAGTCCTGAGGTCAAACAAGTTTGAGGGAAAGTGCGCTCTATGACCCCATCTTGGAGATTCACAGTATAAACTGGCATTAAAAGTTCTAGGAAGGTGCCAGCCCCATGGCTGACTGGTTAAGTTTGCACACTCCACTTTCGCAGACCGGGGTTCGCCAGTTTGGATCCTGGCCTCAGACCTACACACTACTCATCAAGCCATGCTGTGGTAGCATCCCACACAGAAGAACTAGAATGACTTACAACTAGCATACACAACTATGTACTGGGGCTTTGGGGAGAAAAAAAAAGAGAGAGGAAGATTGGAAATAGATGTTAGCTCAGGGCCAATCTTCCTCACCAAAAATCATTAAAAAAAAAGTTCAAGAAAATGCCTCAGAGGACATGAGAATCATGGCTCTGAATTGTCTTAAGTTTAGAGTGGAGGCTGGTCTTGTGAGGATAAAGCAGTTCTGGACCTGGGTCCATACACAGTGCTCCTTCCCCAGCTGTGGGCAGATGGTTCGCTGTTCCTGCTTCTGGAAACCTCTAATTGGTGTGTAGGTGGGTCTATCAGAGCCTCCACTGGTGATGCGTGTGCCAATTCTGTGGCTAATTACTTGCTAAGAGTTTGCTCATTTTTTTTGATCTGCAAGTTTCCTCTTAATTTTGAGAGGTATTTGTTCCATCTATCTGGTGGTGGGTCTACAGAGATTTTCCTCTTACTTTTGAACATAGCTATTTATTTCTTTCCCTCCTTTTTTTAAAACCTCAGGTGCCCAGAACTAGATTAACCACAGTCTTTCGTTCATGATACATTTTCCTCCTTGGTCCACTTACGTGTGTGTGTTGTGTGTATTTCATCCCTCCTTTCCTTCCTCTCCTTCCTCTCTTCCTTCCTGCATTCTCCCTCCTTTCTTTTCTTCTTCCTTCCCTCCCTCCCTTCTAACCCACAACACCCCAAAAGCTAAACATTTGACCGTAACCTATATCTAACAGTGTGGTTTCCCTCACCAACCCATCCTCTTGCCTCCACTCACCTGAGGTACACATATTCTTGAATCCCATCTTTACCATTTCTCTGGGTTTTTTTTTACATATAGTTTTCATGTATCTATACATATAAAGTATGTTTTAATTTTTTTAACTTTGTGAAAAGAATATCATTAGTGTGCATAATCTTTTGGGACTTTTTCACTTTCTTTTATTTATTTTTTATTTATTTTACTTTTTGCTGAGTAAAGTTAGTCCTGAGCTAACACCTGTGTCAATCTTCCTCCACTTTATATGTGGGTCACTGCCACAGCATGGCTGATGAGCGGTCTAGGTCCATGCCCAGGATCTGAACCTGCGAACCTGGGCTGCCTAAGCCGAACATGCTGAACTTAACCACTAGGCTATGGGACCGGCCCCTTCACTTTCTTTTATATTGATGAAATCCACCTTTACCATTTTGGGTCACTGTAGTTCATTTGTTTGGACTACTGCATAATATTCCATTTTGTGACTGTATCATTGTTTATTCATCCACTCTCTCATTGATAGCATATGAGTTGCTTCCAAGCTTTTGCGGCTGTGAACAGTGTTGCTATGAAATTCTTATGTTGTACATCTGCAAAGGATTTCTCCCATGTGTTTAGGAATAGAATCACTAGTCATAGGGTATATGAATGCTCAACTTTCGGCGGTAATGGAAAAATACTTTCCAAGGTGATTGCGCCAAATCACACTCACACAAGCGATGTATAGAGAGAGCCTATGAATCCATATTCTCCTTTACACTTGGTAATATCAAACTATTTTTTTGCCAATTAAGTGAATGCATGTTTTAGCTTAAAAAATATTTTTCTATCATTCTAGTGTTTGGGATGGAGAGTGAAGTTGCTGCCTGTGCTAGTTGTTCCATCTTGATCTAGAAGTCATTCTGAGTTAATACAATGTAGACTGAAAAGCATAACAGTGGAAGATGGACATGGTAGAAGGAAGGAAGAGTAGGACAGGGAGACATTCCTTTTTTTACCACCCTCAGAGGCCATACCCACATTCCTCCATGAATTCAGCAGTGTGTAACTTTTTCCTTCTTCTTTCCTTCTCCTGGAATCAGCCTTAGCATCTTCGCTAGGTAACCTTGGGCTTTAGTCTCTCTCTCTCTCTGGTTCGAAAAGCTCTACTGACTTTCAATCTCAGTTAATCTTGTCATATTTAGTATGATGTATGAGTCAGCTTGGGCTGTCATAACAAAATACCACAGACCGGGTAGCTTAAACAGCAGAAATTTATTTCTCACATTTCTGGAGGCTGGTATCTCCAAGATCAAGGTGCCGCCCAGTTTAGTGTCTGGTGAGGATTTTTTTCCTGGCTTACAGATGGCCACATTCTCCCCATGTCCTCACATGGCCTTTCCCTGGTGTGTGTGTGCATGGAAACAGAGAGAGTGAGTGAGCTCTCTTCTTATAAGGACATTAATCCTATCAGTTGAGGGACCCACCCTTCTGATTTCATTTAACCTTAATTACTTCTTTAGAGGCTCCATCTCCAAATATAGCCATACGGGGGGTTAGGGCTTCAACATACGAATTTTGGGGGTAATACAAACACTCAGTCCATAATATTACGCTCCTGGTCCCTGCAAATTCATGTCCTTCTTGCACACAAAATACATTCCTTCCTTCCCGAAAGTCATTCCAGTATCAACTCTAAAGTCCAAAGTCTCATCTAAATCATCTGAATCAGATATGGATGAGACTCAAAGTATAATTTAGCATGAGGCAAAATTCCTCTCCAACTGTGAGATTGCGAACAAGGCAACTTATGTGTTTCTGAAATACAATGGTGGGACAGGCACAGGATAGACATTCCCACTCTGAAAGGGAGAAATCAGAAGGAAGAAAGGAGTGACAGGTCCCAAGCAAGTCCAAACCATAGCAAGGTTCCATTAGATCTTAAGGCTTGAGAAGAATCCTCTTGGATTTGATTATCTGCCATCCAGACCCATTTGGGTGGCAGTGTCACTCCCATGGTTCTGTGGGTCAACTCTGCCTTCCCCTTTGGCTCAGGGGAAGCACCTCCCTCGTGAGGCACTGGGCAGGGGTGGGGGAGTGTGGGGGTGTAGTGGGGGGAGCAGCCTGGCCTTCTGAAACCAAGGAGGGAGCCCCTCTCTGTGAGAGTGAGGAGGTAACAGCCTTGTCCCCTAGGCCTGTGGTGGGAGTGGCATCTCTGATGATCTCTGTATTACTTTTGGGGTCATTCTTCCCTTTTCTTCATGTATAAAGTGTGTGCTCAGACAAATAGCTCTATTGTCTCATCCCGTCCCCTTTGGTTCAAAGTGGCAGTGTTTCTATGGTATAATCTCATCTTTATTCCTGGCTTCTGCTGAGATGGCTGGTTAAATTCATAGTTCATATCCACACTAGTTTTATCCAATGGTTATTCAGCCACACCCTTAGCTTTCTCTCCAAAACAGGCTTTCTCATTTTTTTGCAACATGGATAGGATGAGAGTTTTCCAAAACTCCAACTTCCGGTTCTTTTTTGATTAACAATTCCTTCAATTTATCCCCCTCCTCTCATGTTTTACTATAAATTGTAAGGAGAAACCAAGCTGCTCCTTCAACACTTTGCTTAGAAATCTCCTCAGCTAAATATCCACTTTCATTGCTCTCAAATTCTATCTTCTGCAAAACATTAGAACACAATTCAGCCAAGTTCTTTGCCACTTTATAACTAGGATTGCCCTTCCTCCAGTTTCCAATAACCTGTTCCTCATTTCCATCTGACATCTCACCAGACTGGCCTTTAATGTCCATATTTCTACCAACTTTCTGTTCATGATGGTATATGTATTCTCTAAGACAATAGAGCCTTTCTTTCCAGCTCTCCTCTTTTCTTCCTGAGCCTCACCGGAATTGCCTTTAATGTCCATACGCCTACCAACAGTCAATTCAAGGCAATCTAGGCTTTTTCTAGCATGCACTTCAAAACTCTTCTGGCCTCTACTCCATCACCCAGTTCCAAAGCCACTTCCACATTTTAAAATATTTATTACAGAAGCACCCCACTTCTAGGTACCAAAATCTATGTTAGTTCAGCCTACCTTAACAAAATACCGTAGACTGAGTGGCTTATACAACAGAAATGTATTTTCTCACAGTTCTGGAGGCCATAACTCCAAAATCAAGCTCTGGCAGAGTCAGTTTCTGGTGAGAGCTTTCTTCCTGGCTTGCAGACAGCTGCCTTTTCCCTGTGTCTTCACATGGCCTTTTCTCAGTGCATGAAGGGGGAGTGGGTGGAGGTGGGGGGAGAGTGAGGGAATATTAGTTAGCTCTCTGGTGTCGCGTTTTATAAGGACACTAATCCTATTAGATCAGGGCCCCACCCTTATGACATCGTTTAACCTGAGTTACTTCCTTACTCCAAATACAGCCACACCAGGGGTTGAGGCTTCAAATTATGAATTTTGGGGGCACACAAACATTCAGTTTATAACACATGGTCATACTCTGGACTCGGCCATTAGCTGGCATGAAGCTGGTACTTCATTCTTGAACCCCAACCTTCTAATCCCTCTTGACATTTGCTGCTCCATCATTTGTTTTTTAACAGCAGACCTGATTAGCTCCTCATCAGCTCTGAAGTATCCTGACTAAATTCCAATCATTTTGATAGGCAAAGGTTAGGTTATGATTGCACAGACCAAAATGCCAGGCTTTCTGCAGGCATGGGTAGCCAAGGAGCAGAATGGTAGCATGTAATTCAGGTAATTTTACATCATTTTCTATAAAAGTACTCTTAGAAAACTAATGTAAGCAAAAGGAAGAAAATAAAAATCGTTAAGTTCATCATCCAGAGTTTAGCTACTTTTGACATTTTGGGGCAGATCAGCCCCATCTTGTGTATCTAATATGTGTGTATGTGTTTATTCCGTAGATGGTCTATAAGGCGCTTTTCAAAACTAAAAAAATATCTCCAAGGATGTAAATATTCTATCTGCAGGGTTGCCTAGTTTATTTGATCATTACCCTGCTGTTTACTTCTTTTTTATTATTATAAAACACACCACAATGAGTATCTCTTTAGCCAAATCTTTGTACACATCTGTAATTATTTTCTTGGAATAAATTCCTAGGGGTAGAGTTATATCTATATCAAAGAGTAGGTTTTAAAAAAATTTTAATATATATGTTCAAAAAGCCATCCAGAAAGTTGTATTAACTCTCCTGCAAACGGTGCACAAGAATGGCTGGTTCTTTTCATCAGCACCCTCACTGGTGATTGGCATTAGAAAATATCCTTGCCAGGTTGGTACACGAGAATGGATATCAGGTGTTTCTATTAAAATATATTTTCCTCTTCCTCCTTCCTCCCTCCCTCCTTTCCTTCTTCCACTCTTTTCCTCCCTTACTTCTTTTTTTCTCCTTCCTTCTCTCCATCTATCCCTCTCTTCCTCCCTTCCTTTCTCTTTTCTTTCCTTCCTCTTTCCATCCCTCTCTCCTTCCTTTCTTTCCTTTCTTTTTTCCAAAGTTGAAAATTTTTATCTATGCCACCAATTTATTGAGCAATTAACCCCAAGAGGGTATAAGTAAAAGTAATTTTATTCATTTTCCCATTGTCCATTCAAACCACTCTGCAGACTCATTCTCCTGTGAACCTTGGAGGACTCCTCTAGCAGGTTCCATAACTTTTTAAGTAGTCCTTCCGTCACTTCCTTTTCCAAGAACAGCTTCAAAGAACAAATTAAAATATCCAGTCCAGTGTCATAGGCATAACTCTACACTCCTTTCCATTCTAAAACTTCATCTCCCCCATTTTGGAATTGCTGTAGGCTGGAAAGCCTATGATTAGAGGGAGAGCGTGGCTGGTTTCCCACCTACAAATTAGTCAATTAGTTAAAAGTAAAGTTTTTAGTAAAAAGTACAGTTTTTTGTTGTTTTTTACTTTATGAATGAGTAAAAAGTAGTTTGCCCCAAACTTGGTTTTGCTACAACTCCAGAAGAGCCAGACATGACCTGATGCTGATTCTTTCCTGGTGTCCTCAGAGATGCTCTGCTGGGCCCACGGACAGAGCTTCTTCATTGGCTGGCTTCTTACGCACCCTACCTGCTTCTGCATCCAGAACCTCCTTCTGCTCAAGTTGTCCAGCTCCTGGCAAGAAATCCACTTGGATGAAGTCTTTTACAAAAATCCTCTTGCTCCTTTCCTTGGACCTATTTAACCCACAGTACACCCTACCATTGCTGGAAGGAACTAACTCCTGATATAACTCTCTTCATTCTGTAGGCTCTGTAAGCAGCTCTCTGCCCTTAGTCTTCTCAGACAGATAAAATCCAATCTCCATGTTACTGCAGACTTAGGGGACCACAGGTCAGACTCTCTGGGAGATTCCCTTAAATGACCTCCCAAATGATTGGAGATGAGGAGGAAAAGTGGGAGAAAGGAGCGGGGGAAAGAAAGCACAGTACACTGACAACTCTTTTCAACTGGCCTTTCCACTCACAGAGGTGAGTGATCATCAGAGCTGGCAGAACGGGTTCCACAGTCACTCAGCACATCCAGCATTGCTTTGGACTCTGGGAATCCCTGGCACCTGATTTTTTATTTATTCCATTTTAACATTCTGTTACTCGTATATCTTTTTAGTCATGTGGATTGTTCTTTTGTGGAATGCCTATGTTTTTTATTGTTAGCCTATATCACTATAGAGATGTTTTCTTTTTAGTTTGTAGGAGCTCTTCTTATAAAGAAGATATTGTCTATATGTTGTAAATAGATACTAAACTATTATACATGTTGCAAGTAAAAGAAAAATTTTGTGAACTATTTAGCTATTTCTGATTATTGGTTTGCACACCATTTGAGGATTTAAATGCACATATTTAAGGAAGATGCCATTTAGAACAAGATTTAAAGAAATATAAGCAACAGGTTTTCCTCATTATCATCTGAAAATATCATCATTTATTCATCAAATCCTAGATTTTCTTGCTCTGCTTTAAAAAATTTCTCTTCCTTACTCTCATATACATATTAGGTATCAAAAACTTGTCTAACGTCATCTTAGGTTGACAATTTTCTTCCCTGTCAGTGTTAATTGCCATGTGCTGGCCTCTAATTGCTGTTTTCAGGAACCTTATCTTTAGCCTTCTTAAACTAATCTGGGGGATTTACATTTCCTGCACCTTCTTTGCACATGAGGGAACTACTTTCTTGCAAGAAGCTTTTCTATGCTCCAAGTGGTCCCTCGATCAGAAAGATTTCTCTGTTTGGGACATTAATGCACGTGTGCATAGCAGCGGGAAGAATTTTCATTTTTCTCATCAGGAGACGACTTCCACTTTACCTACACATCTTTTTCCAAGCCGAAAACTTACTCTTTAATTACTTAAATCTATATACAAAGCACTCTTTCTATATGAGCTATTCAGCTGTTTCGCTAGAAGGTGAAAGATGTGGAAGGAACTTTCCTGGAGCTTTCCTTGCAGAAGACAGACCTTCTCCAGCTCTTCACTGTGCATTTCTGGGAACAATGAAGGAGAGGAGAGGCCTGGCGTCAATTTTGGAAACGAGCCTAGTTTCCATGTTTCCTCATTTTAGCTTTCTATCCACGTTCTGGAGTTTTTTCTGGTACTGCACTTCACTTAGACTTTTCCTAAACACTCATTTACTCCCTATACCACTTAGCACAGAGCTAAACACATGGCAGATTCCCTACTGACTGACTAGGAGGTAAGGGCTGATCTTTGCCTGACCTGGACTTAGGCACTTCAGGGGTGACAAAGAATACTGGCAAGGTAGCAAGGAAAGTGGACAGCAAAGATCCTGAATGGTCCAAATGAGGAAAACCTGAGGCCAGATCACTGTAAGATGACTCTGAGGACTGCATTCACATTTTTCCTCTCAAGTTTTATTCAATCAGAAAGAAGTTATTAAATTCTGCATGGTTTACCTAATATTTTTGTAAGTCAGCTCAGTGGAGGTAGTATGGAATAGTAATTAAGGGTAGGAACATTGAAATCAGGCAGATAGACATCCCAGCTCTGGCTTGGAGAAGTCCTGGTTTTATAACCTTGGGCAAGCAAACTCTAAGTCACAGTTTCTTTATTTGTAAATTGGCTATAATAACAGTACCAGCTCACAGCATTGTTGCAAGGACTAAACGAACGCTTAGAAGAGTTTCCAGACACAGTAATTTCTTTATAAATCACACACACACACATGCATACCCTACACTACTAGGCCTGCTCAATCAAATTCGCACAACCAGGAAAGTCACTGAGAAATGAAATCGCCAACCAGCTCCCAGATGACTACAGGTAGACCTAAACAACTCTAGGGTTTCATTTTAAAATAGCCTCTTATTCCACTCACTGATAACCTATGACAGAATGCTGTTAATTGGCATTTGCACCCTCTCTAAGCGAGTGATGCTTGCTCTCGTGGTGACCTCCCTCCTGTGTCATCATCGATTTAGCCCTGTCTATTTAGCTTTAGTGTTAAGTGAATTATATTGTATTCTACTATTTCTTTTAGAAATTGGTAACCCAAATAAAGCATTTTGAGCAATCATCTGTAAAACTGAAAACCTTAGTTAAAGAGAACCCATTCCATGACCAGGTTAAGAGTTATATAGACCAACTGCTGAGAAATCTTGTTATGACAACTGTTAGGTAAAAAGTAACTCTTGCTTATTGACAAATGGAATTATTTTCAACATTGATGACTCATACTTTCCATTAACTGAAAAATATTTCCATTTGATTCAATTTGCCAGACATTTATAGACCACCCACCACGAACCATCACAGTTCTCAAGGATCTCATGATGTGGGGGAGACAGACATGTCATTTAGAATTTCCATACTGTGTTATCAGTGCTGTGATGGAGACAACACGCATACTAGAAATGTCTTGACTTTTACAATTTTTGTAATGAAAATAATCTGGCAAGCCTTCAATTTTTAAAGTGCTTTTGGAGAAAATATCCATCTTTGTGTTTAACCTATTTCATTTTACAGTTTGAGATTATTTCAGGGTCACTAGATTAGATAAGTGATGGGCAGGTAACCCACAATAGAGGTACAGTGTGTGTGCATGACTGCAACTCCCATAAACTCCCCTGCAGAGAAGTCCTGGAAGGATTCTCGGGACGAGACATTGGCATATGTCTCCCGGAATCAAGGTGGTGCTGGGCACCTGAGGAAACCAGTGGGATGTGAAGAAGGGGCTTCCATGGCACTCCCCTAGGCTGGGCTGGAGCTTCCGTCTCTGCAGGATGACCACCATGCCCCCAGCCCTCCGCCTCCTCTGTCAGAGCACCCACCTCACCGAGGTGTCGCTGCCTATCTCTAGTCTTCCTCTCCTGCCAGACTGTGGCGTTCCAGAGGGCAGTGACCTTTTCCTGTTTATCTGCAGATCCCCAGTGCCTGGCACAGCACCTGGTGCACAGGGAGCGCTCAATATGTACGTTTCTTGAAACAAAAATAAACAAATGTTATAGGCAAAGTGTGTAATCCAGGGATTGTAATCAACTCCAAGCTAATTCCTAGTCAATTCCTAGAAGTGGCTTATGGTCATATTAAACCTTGCCTTAGAATGATTTATGAGGCCTGGTTTAACACAATGACAATAACATAATGAAGTAATAAATGAATTGTGTTTTGGGCATGGTCAATTGTCAAACTAGGAATTGATTTAATTCAGAGTTTCTGTTTTAATCATTAATACTATCACATGGAAATATTTGAGGAGCTCAGCTTCATGCTATAGAATTCAGACACACTTAACATTCAAGCAGCTTCTATTTACTAAAGGCCTTTAATTGAGGAACAACCCTTTCTTCAATTAAACATTTAGCTTCAGTAAATGTGGTTTATGAATTTACTCCTTGTTTTTAATTGCTGTAGACATTTGCTCAACATCTGGTTTTACAGCCATTTAAATAAAGAGGTTTTGCGTAATGTGTTCATTTGTCTTGAGTGCGTAACATTATTTTTTATGGGAGTGTATCTTGTACAATGCAATTAAAGGCTTCTATAGCAACTGTCTTTTAAAATGTATATAAAGATATAATCCCAAGAGACACTTGTGTAGAAAGATGTGAATTGATAGAAATATATGAATTTAGAGAAATCAAAATTATTTTCTCCTTGGAACCCTGATAGAATTTCTATGATATCATTTGCAAACTTTCAAATGCTTTGGGGAAAAAAAGAGGTAATTTATAGAGTGGTACAGCCTCCTTGTCCCTCATGTCACCTTGTCTCTTCTGCTTAGCCTGGTCCATCTTCATCCCTGCACCCACGCGAGGATATCGTAGTCACAGACACACCTGAGGATTAGCTAACAGAAAAATGGTAAGCTTTATTATTTTCCATTTCTGCTAATTTAAGTGAGGAAGGGCTGGTAAACTTAAAAAATAATTCTGAGTAGTATACTTTAGGTGATTTTTAGATGTTGAAATATGTGTGTATATGTACATATATGCACATGTCCACTTGCCTGGATACATTGAAAATCATTTCCAGAAATCCTCCATTTTACAACCATTTATTGGGCTCACTGTCTGCTCCTGGTATTTATTATTCCTTCTACAGCTTCCTTGCCTAAGAGAGCACACATGCCAGCAGTAAACTCATTTGGTCAAATTCCCGTGAAACACAACTAAAGCTTCAACAGTAGGACTCTAATAAACACTTAGCTGCTTGAAAAAAAATACGTATGACTGACCAAAGTGATGGTTTTCTACCGGAGAGAAGTGGTGAGTTAGAAAAGAGAGTAACCTTCTAAAGAGAAGAATACATTTTAGAGACATTGCTTAATGTCTATTTGCATTCCTGTTATCCCTCCTTCAGACCCCAGGAAGGGTTTCCAGGTATTCTTCGTAAAGCAGTTTAAAAGTATCCTGAGGGTTCTGATGAGCGATCTCAAGAATCTGTCCCCCAGAACAATCTGCATGCACATGAGAAAAGATGGAGATTGGTACCGTTAATTGAGAAAAGAGGAACACGAGTTTGGCCACACTATGCTCTCTTTCTTTTTTTTCTTTTTAATGGTTTCCTCAAGCCCCTAAAACTTAGAGTGTTTTAATTGTAGCCTCTGTAAAGGCTCCTTTTATTGTATCCGTTAGCTTGTGCTGCCTTCTGCCTTGTTCCTGAAATTTATGCTATTGTCAGAAATCCTAGATTAAAAATCTAGGAGTGTGGCTAGATACACTTAACTCTCTTTCTCTCTAGGTGTTCGACACCCTTATCAAGGGTCTATCTCTTCATCTGGCGATCTGTGTCTATGTAGATGTGTGCGAGTCACACATACACACGCAGACACACATACACGCAGAGCAGAAACTGACTTCAGTGCCATTTTGCATCATCACCCCTATTAGGATTATCAGAGTATTGGAATTGTGGGTAAAAGAAGATCTATTTCTTTTCCAAAGGGTGAGAAAAATGGGAAGATGTCAGGGAGAGGGAAAAGAGAGAAAATAAAGTGTGTGTGTGTGTGTTTTGGGTGGGAGGAGGGAGAAGGAGAGAGGGAATATGAGTGAGTGTGGAGGGAGGAGGGGAAATGAAAGGATATTATATATTTTTTTGTATCTGTCATTTCCCTGCTATCTCCCATATGACTTCTTAATCCATCAGAATGCTGGGAAGATAATGTTTTGGGCGAAATAACATGAGAGAGAGGATAGACTCCCAAGGACCAATATCTTTATTGCTTGGAGGATAAACGGATTATGTCAGCCATTTTCTGTTGCTGACAGCTTTTCTTATTAACCGATTTTATTTTTTAATCTTCCAGGGAAGAAATATGGTTTTATGTCACAATAAAACGCCGGTCACATCTAATTCTGCCCTCAAACAAACAGATTTCTGAAAGCCTTGCAGAGAAATTTGAAATAACTTTAAAGAGGGGGTTTTTGGATAAAGTCTTTATCCAGGGGCTTGTTCAACTGCAGTGTAAAAGGTTTAGAGAGAGAGGAGAGGAGAGAGAGAGAGGAATAGAAGGAGGGAGGGAGAAGGGAAGAGGGAGAGAAGAAAAGAAGGAGAAAGGAAGACCCACACAGCCGTTCTGCTTGCTGATCTCTCTTCAAACACGCTGGAGCATCGTCAAGAAAATGCAGTTTGGATGAAAGAGGCTTGGGAAGGGGAGCAGACGGACGGTGGGCTTCCGCTGGGGCTTTGGGTGTGGGAAGTTGCTTATGCACACCCCTCTGAAACAGACACTTGTTCCCCAGTTGTTCTGGAACTATTAGTAGTTGACGGCACGTCTTTCAAGAATCATAAACAAATCAATGTCAGTTCTGTGAGGCCTTTGGAGCTCAGAGGCAACTCTAGTCTTTTTTTTTTCTATGATTCCTTTGCCAGGAGATTTCAACCTGCTTGAGGATTTAGGTCTTGTGTTCCCCCTAAGAAAATCTTCTGTCAAACACCGCAGACAGCTCTGGCCTTTGCTCACATCCGTGGGCTCACGGCAAGCACATAACCATCACTAACATAAGAAACCACTCGTTTCTTCTCTTCTGTGTGGCACAAAGCAATTTAGCCAGACAGGGCCCTGCCCACCAGGGGCTTAGCCCAGAAAATGTCCTTAATTTTTGCCTCTCGCTTTGTTCAGGGCCCGGCTCATGGCAGACCGGGTACCTTGATTGATAATGATGGCCGAGTCTTACATGGTGCCCTGCTGGTGAGTATTGGTGATTTCAGAGCACTTTAAGAATCTGTTAGAAATAAATCGCTTGGATTTTCTAAGGTGTTTTGTATAAGAGTAACTGGCTTTTCAAAAAAGCATGCTGAAACCTGGGGCAGTTTGGGAACTTAAAACTTGTCCTAAGGCAAGTCCGCCAGGCTAAGTACCTCCAGCCAGCTGTGCAAAAAGGGAGATTTTGAGGAACAGACCGAGCCAAACATCTGACCTGGAAGCAAAGAGTGGACTTTCCTGCCTCATTTCTTTACCTGAAGAGATAGAGAAGTGGTAGAAATGGAGAGAGAAGGGTCATTTGAGGTCCTTCCATCCTGTAGTGAAATGACTGCCAGGACTGAGACAGAGGCACGAGAGGCCTAGAAACTGCTTTAACCCAAGACAAGTCTGAACTGCTGGAAGTGCTTTTGACTCTAAGCGGTGATTTAGAAAAAATCTTTTTAAATGCATAGATCTTAAGTGAACAGTTTTATTGACTTCGATGTAAGTATATACCTGTGTGACCAACACTCCAATTAACGCTCAACATCTCTGTCCACCTGGATCTCAATGAACGGTGTCCTTACAGCCTCCAAATGCACCATCTGTGGAGACATGCGGTGGCCCAGTAGGCAGGTGAAGAGATGCTGGCGCGCAGGTAATGAGCAGATTATTGGACATGGCAATAATAACTATGATATTTGGCTTTTCAGTTTGCCAAACACTTTCACATACTTTGTCTTAGCGTATCCTTCCAGATGATGAAGATGATGAGGATAATATCATCAATAACAACAATACTCGTAGACACTGGGATATGTTCATGTTGTGTCAAGTACATATTTATCATGACATTTAATCCTTTCAACAATGCTTTAAGGATGGTATTATTTTATAGTTGAAGAGACTGAAGCAAAGAGAGGTTGAGTAATTCACCCTAGATCACACAGGGAAGTGTCAGAGCCTGAGAATCTGCCTCCAGAAACGGTGCTTTTAACAAAACGCGTGAGGCCTGGAAAGGGCAGATGACATTAACAAGGGTCACACGGCCAATTTGGATCCTCTGCTAGGCTTTTTAAGCCTGCCTCAGCCTACCCCTTCAGCCTCATTCTCAATATCTGCCCCCACCCTGTACACCTACCACTCTATGCCTCAGCCCCACGGAGCTAATCGTTGGTCTCTGAGCTTGCCATCACCTTTCAGGCCTCTGTGCCTTTGAACGTGTTCTTTCTTCATCTCCTGTTGGGCAGATCTCACTCGTTCTTCAAGGCTCAGCTCATTAATACCTCCTCAGTGAAGCCCCCTTGCACCTCCATGTATGTGGTTGGCTTCCTTCTTGGTATCCTCATTCATCCCATTGGCCATGTCCTTGTCTTTCCCAGTAAACTATGAGCCTCTCTAGGGCAGAGACCATGTTTTTGCCTCCCTCTATTTCTGGTGCCAGCACTGTGCTTGTCTAAGTGCCTAGTTGAGTAGTTTTCACCAGACTGTGTTAAGACTTATAGCTTCACTTTTAAAGGAGAAGATGTGCTTGTGTCCATCTCAAGCCTCTGGTTTATGCCTCACCCCTCAAAACCCAGGCTGTGAGACCCCTGCACCAGGTGGTGGCAGCGTGCCTAGTTTAGGAGTTCCTTTTCTAAAGAATAAATGCTATCTTTTCAAAACTTGTTAGAGTTGCTAAAATTCCTGACTAGAAGTTACAAGAAATATCTCAATGCAAGATGATTTTTATTTACAATTATGTAATCAAAAGAATATGGTCACACCTCTTTGGCATCCTTAAAGACCCAAACTTCTGCCAATGAGCCTTTCCCCAGACTTTGCAATGTGTGGTCAGAACTCTCTTCCTAAAATGCTCCACACCATTATCCTGCTCCTCACTTTCATGTGAGCATCTCTGGGATGCTTTCAAAATGTACTTAACTCAGGATTTCATAACTGATGTCCTACATAGACTGTTCTATAGGAATAGGTAATTGAGAGAGAGAGAAAGAGAAATATACATACAAGGTCAAACAAGCATGGAAAATGCTGTTTAAATTGATTTCTTGAGAGCGATACTTCACAGAGCCTCTATTATGCAATATTTCACGTATTTATTTATTTATTAAAATAGGGAACCCATTTTGGAGAGGCTCCAATTAACATCTCCTATAAATACTGTGCCTGTCCATAGCTTGGTAAGCATTCTTCAAGTGTTAAGCATAAACATCTTTGACTCATTTTCCACCTTAAAATATATTTCTAATTGGTGCTTTCATATATAAAAAGATGTTGACCACAACCTGCATTGGCTTACGCAGTCTCAGAGGACTGGAAAGTTCCAGACTCAATTAGAAATGCCAGTATAAATTGTGGGATCCTCAGAAACACAAATTGACTGGCAGGTGGTGCAGGCTGGGTCCTCATGCTGACCTATAAAGGGAATCTGCTGTGAGAATGACTGACTCTCAACACGTACTAGGATCCTATGCTGTGGGACATGTAGAAGCCAAAAGTCCTGGGCCATGCCCACAGCAGCCAGGCAAGTTTGGCATGAGTCTTCGATGCATTTACAACAGGGAGAACTATTTGGGCCTTTTCCAAAGACTGAGAAGCAGATGGCTGTCACTAGATTCTCTAGCACCTCTAACTCAACAGTCCAAAAATTCATCATTGGTTGAGAGCTTCAGTTTTCTCTTTGTTAGAAATGGAGATGATCAGGATAATAGTACTATTTCACAGGGCTGTTGAGAGGACTGAATGAGATAATGTCTTGAAAGCCCCAAGTGTAGGACGGGACATGTAATAAGTTTTCAATAAATGGTGACATTTTTTGGGGAACACATCTTTTGGGGGAACACAAATCAATCCATAACAATTACTACCTCTAGACTTCTTAAGTAAGAAAAATGATAAATCTCCCTAGGGTTTAAGCCATTGTTAGGTTTCCTGTTACTGGCAGCAAACGCATTCCAAGTGCTATAACCTGGGAAGGACTGGAGTGGTAAGAGCACTCTTGGGACTAGGTCCAAACTATGGCAGGAATTAGGATGAATCAGACCTGAGACATGTGCCCACCTGTCACCGGGGCTGGAGGCAGGGGGATGCAGGAGGCAAAATACTGAGAGTGACCACCAGAACCACATGTGAGGGAAGGGAAGGACAGTTCTCCAAAGGGAAGGCAGGATGAGAGAATGTACTTACCTGAAGAAGGAGGAAAGGATGCTTAACAGACCAAAGCAATATGCACCAACGCAACAAATTAAATGCCTAACTTGGGGGGAATGATGCTGCCTCTTCATGGAATATTATCCAGCCATTAAAACTGTGTTTACGCACATCTCTGTAATAACATGCAGAAATGTTTATAATAACATTGATAGAAAAGTGTATCCAAGATTGTTTTCCAGATATTCTTCAAGAAAGATGGTACTTTAACCAGGAAAGCTTTAAAACACTAGATAAAGAAGATGAGACAATCTTGTACTAGCTGTTGTAAGAAGTAAATATGTTATTTTTGTTGGGATCACACTGAATGATTTATCTAGAACAAAGAATTGATACCAAAATTTATGCAAGGCTAAACTTGCGAGTGAGACATGTGACATGTGAAAAGGAACTTAAGGAAATGAAGAGATGTCAAGAGCAAGAGTTTTGATTGGCACAAAAGGGAACTTCTTGGAAGACGGTGGATTAACGGCAGGCCCAAGTTCCTCCTCCTGGCTGCTGTGAGAGAAGGACATAGCATCGCGATAAAAAAATCAATAACCCCCAGTGTAGGCTGAGGAAACAAGGAACACATCCAAGCAAATGCAGTGACCCTGAGTCAGTTCAGCACTTCTGCAACACCAGCTGAAGAAGCTCCCGGAGAGGCAGGATCAAGTCCTGAAGGAGGAGCCGATAAGCTTACAAGAAATAAATGAGGATTACTAAAAATGAAACAAATTGCAAAACTGAAGGACTCCAAAAAATGTGGAAATACTGTAAAGAGTAAAAAAGAGTCACAGGAGGCTAAGAGCAAAATCAAGCAGAGAAGCCCAAAAAAGTAAGGATGTCTAAATATCCCATGAAAAGAGGCAGGAAACCATGCAAATGGAGGAAATTCATCAATCAAAGGGGCCTGGGAGGAAACGGGAAAGCCCGATCCCGTGGACACTAGAATCAGGGCTCCGAGGAAACAACAAGCTCATTACATGAGAGAAACTTCATCGTACAAACTGTAAAGGTCCAGAGAGTTCTATTTAAGAATAGTCCTCAAAGAAAGAAGGATTGTTCTTTGAAACATTACAGCCAAAGACAAGTTATCAAGAAGGAAAATGAAAGAAATGGCAAGGTGACTTGCATGTTTATTCTGAGAGCTGACATTTAAAGGTGTGAGAATAAGCATGACTTTATTACTGCAACCCTCAGATTTTGAAGAAGAGAAGGACTTCAAAATGGTGTGTGTGCTTGTGTGTGCTCAGGCAGGTGCGTGCACCTGGTTTGAAAAATCTATATAAAGCCAAATGTAGAATTATCGAAATGTGGTTATCTCCCTACTCACCTATTTGATGGCTTTTTCTGAGGGTTGAAGAATAGTACTTCACATGTGAGCCCCAAATACAAATGGAGTTTTGTCCTTGCTCTCTCCCACAGTGAGAAAGAAAAGTGGTTTGTGCAGCTGTGTAGGTGGGCGGGGGAATTGGCTGGCGGTTCTGGAAGGACTCCTGCTTGTGTTGGTTTCCTAACAATCACCACACACTGGATGGCTTTCAACAACAGAAACTTACTCTCTCACACTTTGGAGGCTAGAAGTCTGAAATCAAGGTGTTGGCGGGGCGTGTTCTTTCCGGAGGCCCTAGGGAAGAATCCTTCCTCTCCTCTTCCAGCTTCTGGGGCTGGCCGGCAATCCTTGGTGTTCCTTCCTTGTAACAGCATGACTTCGATTTTTGCCTCCATCCTCACATGGCCATCTATCCTCTGTCTGTGTGTCTGTGTCCCACTTTCCCTCCTCTTATAGGACACCAAACATTGGATTAGGGTACCCCCGAATCCAGTATGATTTCATCTTAACTTGATTACATCTGCAAAGACCCTATATCTAAATAATGTTGCGTTCAGAGGTTCTAGGAGGACATTAATTTTGAGAGGACATTATTCGACCCAGTACTACACTGCTATTGAGACATTTCAGGAGAATCTGAATGAATTCTACCAACAGGGAAACAGCACCAGGGGTGGTCCATGCTCCCCGGTGGATGAAGCCGAGAGCAACAGGCAAGGGGAGGAGTGAGGAACCTCCAGTAGGAGAAGCCAGGATGGTCAAACGCACCCCTACTCCTAGACAAGGATAGTTATGGGGGGGTTATGAGGGATTTACAATTACGCTGCGTTCCATTTCTTTCTGCCAACTCAAGACCTCAATATGGGCATTGTCCTCTCAATCTCCTGGATCCGCAACTGTTTCCTCTCTCCAGGCTTATTTGCATCAAGATGGAGATATGACGTAAAAAACGCTACGTACGTGTGTGTACATACATACTTAAAACTACAACGCAGTGCTGTGGTTAAGAGGGCAAGGTCTCAGATTTGAATTGGAATTCTGATTTTAGCATTTTCTTGTTGTGTGACCTTGGGAAAATTACTTAACCTCTCTGGGCTTTAGTGTCCAGACTTTAAAAATGGAAGGAAAGATAGGAACTCCCTCAAAGGGTTTTCTGAGGATTTAAAAAATTATACAGTCATCTTAAAAGATGCCTAAGGAGAAGTTAATACAACTCAGCATAAATTTTGTAATAAAAATAAGAAAAGTTAGGAAGTCTTTTTTCTTAATATGACAAAGAGTATTATTTAAAATAAGACATAGAGGCCACTCAGAATGCCTCAATATTACAAATCACACGCATTCCCTAGTTAATTAAGGAAAAAGAGAAACATACATCACTAAGGAGGAATGAAACAGCAGATGCAAATGCATTAGAAACACTCTCTAAGCTACACACTTTTCTAGTACAATATTACGTGATTGCAATTTACCTGATTAGAGGCAGAAAACCTTAACAGTTCAATAACTACTAAAGAAGAGGCAGCGTTTTTATTATTGGCCGGTGATGATTGTCTCTTTGGAAAACCCCAAAGAATCAAATTTAAAAAACTGTTAAAACTATTACAAATGCTAAAAAAGGGCTTTTTGAACTTTAGTTCTCTGCAGAGCTCTTTTTAAAAAAATATTTTTTATTTTTTCAATTGCACTAACATTGGATTATAACATTATATAGCTTTCAGGTGTACACTGTAATATATTTCTAATTCTGTGTAGATTACATCATGTTCGCCACCCAAAAACTAATTATAGTCCATCCCCTCACATGTGAGCCTAATCACCCCTTTTGCCCTCCCTGATTCCCCTATGGTAACCACCAATCCGATCTCCATTGCTATATGTTTGTCTGTCATTGTTTTTATATTCTAATTACGAGTGAGATCATACGGTATTTGACCTTCTCCCTCTGACTAATTTCACTCAGCATAATATCCTCAAGGTCCATCCGTGTTGTCACAAATGGCTGAATTTCATCATTTCTTATGGCTGAGTAGTGTTCCATTGTGTATAAATACCACATCTTCTTTGTCCATTTGTCTCTTAATGGACACCTAGGCTGCTTCCAAGTCTTGGCTATTGTGTATAATGCTGCAGTGAACATAGGGGTGCATGTATCCTTTATGCCTTTGGCAGTACGCTGTTTGACATCGGTCTTAGCAGCATATTTTCAAGTACCATGTCTGACCAGGCAAGGGAAACAAAAGAAAAAATGAACAAATGGGACTACATCAAACTAAAAAGCTTCTGCACAGCAAAGGAAACCATCTATAAAATGAAAAGACAACCTAACAATTGGGAGAAGATATTTACAAACCATATATCAGATAAGGGGTTAATATCCAAAATATACAAAGAACTCAAACAGCTCAAAAACAAAAAAACCAACTACCCAATTAAAAAATAGGCAAAAGATCTGAACAGAGATTTCTCTAAAGAAGATATACGGATGGCCAACAGGCATATGAAAAGATGCTCAACATCATTAGCTATCAAGGAAATGCAAATCAAAACTACAATGAGGTATCACTTCACTCCAGTCAGAATGGCTATAATTAACAAGACAGGAAACAACAAGTGTTGGAGAGGGTGTGGAGAGAAGGGAACCCTTGTTCACCGTTGGTGGGAGTGCAAACTGGTGCAGCCACTATGGAAAGCAGTATGGAGTATCCTCAGAAAATTAAGAATAGATCTACCATATGATCCAGCTATCCCACTGCTGGACATTTAGCCAAAGAATCTGCAGAGCTCTTATTTATAAACTGTACAAAAACATCAATAACTTTCCTATAACTCTACAACGACCAAGTGAAGGTAGAATTTAAAATGGCCTTTGGGTAGGGTTGTAGCAGAGAAGGTGTTGATAAGTAATTGGATTCAGGATATATTTTGATGGAAATGTGATATAACTTGTTGGATCGTATGAGGGAAACAGAAGATAAACATAAGTTTAATAAATGACAATCTATACAGTACCATATGGACCAGATGGTACCAACGATGCCTTTTGGAAAGATGCCACTTCTCCCCAAGTTGATCCATAACTTTAATTTGAAAAAAAAAAAATCCTAATATTCACATGAGAACTTAGGTTCAGGTAACTGATCGGAGGCTTTTACCTCTCCTTCCTCCCAGGGCTTCGTTGAAATACCAGGGGAAAACATTTCATAATATTTCTGGAATCCTGCAAAGCTATGAGAGGCACCAAAGCTATAAGAGCACATTTGAAAATTAAGAAATGACCATAAAATATAAAAAAACAATTCAGATTGATGGTGACACTCCGCAGAGCTGAGCAATCCACAATTAAATACAAGAGAAAAAGTTTTCCAAACTAGTGCATATTTCCACAAAAAGTCCCAGATCTGAGGTAATGGGGCCAGGAACAGAAAGGAAGATGCGCAATTTCAGAGTTATGAATGGCTGCTCTTTGTTCCTAGAGGGTCTGATTGTAGCATCTGGTACTTGGTTAAATCCATGAGCGAAGTTCTTTAAACAATGTGGGAGATTTTCCCCTGTAGATGTCAGGAGTGAGTATGGAGGCCGCAGAAAGAAGCAGGGACGTGCAGCTGTAGCACACGGCCTGCTAGAGAAGAGCACGTGTGTCCTGAGGCAAATTCAGAGCAAGAAAGGAGTTAGTAGCCCTGAGGGGCTGAGTGAGTCTGTGCAGTCCCTTCTGCCAACCTCCCCAATCAGATAGGCACACCCTCCTCCTGTGCGGAAGTTAGTGAGAGGGAAGGAGAGAGGACTGGAGTCATCACAAAGGAAATAGTACTTATTTGAATAAGTAAAAAAGAAAATGTTAAAAATTGTGAATGGCAAAATACAACACATAGGAGAATAAGTGCAAGGAAAAACTATTTTTCAAACATATAGCACTGACAAAGGGTCAACGTTGCTAATGACATCAAGATCCTACACACTGACGAGAGGAAAACAAGCAGTCCACATGGTTCCCTCTGTCTGCGCTGAGCTTCTTTTGGTCATATGTCATGTAGCTGACTTCCCTCCTCTCAGGTTGCGGCTCACGTGCCACCTTCCTGACCAACCTGGCTAAAGCGGGAACCAGTCACTTCAACTACACAGCCCGTATTTTAATTTTCTGCATGCTTCTTATCATTAGCTGGTATCATTCGAATTTACTTTTTCTTATGTGTTGTCTTCTGTCCACCTCTGTTAGAATGTAAGTTTTATTAGGGCAGGAGCATTGTCTTGTTTACAATTGTTTCTCCTGCACCTGGAATTCTTTACCTTATCAAAACATCTTTCAAAAATGATGGTGAAGGGCCAGCCCCGTGGCCAAGTGGTTAAGTTCACACGTGCTCTGCTCCAGCGGCCCAGGGTTTCTCCAGTTCAAATCCTGGGTACAGACATGGCGCTGCTCGTCAAGCCATGCTGAGGCGGCGTCCCACACAGCACAACTAGAAGGACCCACAACTAAAAATACACAACTATGTACCAGGGGGCTTTGGGAGAAAAAGGAAAAATAAAATCTAAAAAAAAAAAATGATGGTGAAGTGACTTTTTCAGATGTACAAAAGCTCAAAGAGTTTTCAACGGCACACTTGCATTATGAGAACTATTGTAGCAGGCCAGCCCTGTGGCCGAGTGGTTAAGTTTGCACTTTGATTCTGCACCCCAGGGTTTCACCAGTTTGGATGCTGGGTGTGGACCTAGCACCACTCATCAAACCACACTTAGGCAGCATCCCACACGGCAGAACTAGAAGGCCCCACAACTAGAACACACGACTGTGTGCTGGGGAGCTTTGGGGAGGAGAAAAAGGAAAAAGGACTATTGAAGTTTTTCAGGCAGAAAGAAAATCAGATCAGATGAAAATCTGGATCTACACAAGGGAATGAAGAAGTGGTAACTATATGGGTAAATATAATAGATTTTTTTCTTATTATTTAAAGCTCTTTAAAAAACAGTTGACCAGTTAAAAAAACAGAGTGTGGGGACTATAACATATGTAAAAGTAACTGTGTCAAAACAACAGGACAAAGTTTGAGAGGGAAAAAGGGCAGCATACTTTCATAAGGTTCTTACACTAAATGTGAAGTGGCATAACATCTGTGAAGGTAGACTTTAATAAGTGAACGATGTATACTGTAAACCCAAGTGGTTTTCAACTGGGACGATTTTGACTCCCTCCTTTCCTGTGGAACACTTGGCAACGTCTGCAGACATCTTTGATTGTCACAAATGAGGGAGTGCTACTGGAATCTAGTGGGTAGAAGCCAGGGATGTGGTTAAATATCCTACAATGCATGGGTCAGGCCCCCACAACAAAGAATTTTCTGGACCAATAGGTAGGTCAATAATGCCAAGACTTAGAAACCCTGCCCTAAAACAACCCCGAAAACATAAGCCAACAAGGGAAAAAATTGAATTATAAAAAATATTCGATTAATTTTTTAAAAGCAGAAAAAGAGGGGAAAAAAGTGGAACAGATGGGACAAATAGAAAATAATTTCCAAGAGATTCATGTCAATAATTGCATTGAATCAATTAATCACATGCTGCCTATGAAAAATGCACTTAAATATAGGCGCGACTAAAGTAAAAGGATAGAAAAAGATATACCATGCTAACAATAATTGAAAGAACGCTGGACTTGCTGTGTGAATATCAGACAAAGGAGATTTCAGAGAAAAGATCACCAGGAATAAAAAAGGTCATTTCATAGTGATAAAGTGGTCAGTTCATCAAGAGGATATAACAATTCTAAATGTTTATAGACCTTAGAACAGAGATTCAAAATACATGAAGCAAAAATTGATAGAACTGCAAGGAGAAACAGGAAATAACTCTAGTTGGAAATATTACTACAGAAGATTTGACCACCACTGTTAGCCATTTGAACTAACTAACATTCATAGAACACTCCACCCAACAACAGAATGCACATTCTTTTCAAGGGCGCATAGAACGTACCTACATCTTTGGAAATTAAATAACACACTCCTATATAGTCTAGGGTCAAAGATGGAATAAAAAGGCAAATCAGAAAGTATTCTGAATTGAACAAAAATGAAAGCACAACATATTAAAATTTGGAGAATGCTGCTAAAGCAGTACTTGGAGGAAAATTTCTAACAGTAAATACCTATAGTAGAAAAGAGGAAGAGTACCAAATCAATAACGTCACCTCTCACCTTAAGAATGTAGTAAATGAAGAGCAAATTAAATCCAAAGTAAGCAGAGGAAAGGTCTCAAATCAATGGCTCAGCTTCTCTCTTAAGACACTAGAAAAAGAACAAATTAAATCCAAAGTAAATAAAAGAAACAAAATAAAAAGATCAGAGCAGGAATCAAATGAAATAAAAAAGAGGAAAAACAAAGAGAAAATCAAGGAAACCAAAAGGTGGTTCTTGAGAAGATTAAAAAACTGATAAATGTGTAGTTAGACTGATTAGGAAGAAAGGACAAAAGAAACAAAGAATATCAAGAATGAGAGAGACGATATCATTACAAATTCTGCTGATATTAAAAGGGTAATAAGGGAATATTATGAGCAACTTCGCAAATAAATTCAACAACTTAGGTGAAATGGATAAATTCCTTGAAAGATAGAAAAAAATCAAAGTTCAATGAAGAAAAAATAGACAACTTAAGTAGCCTATACCTATTAACTAAACTGAATTGGTACCTAAAAACTTCCCTAAAAGAAAACTTCAGACTCAGATGATTTCACTAGTGAATTATCCAAAATATTTAATACCTATTTTATGTAAACTCTTCCAGAAAATTAAAAAGGAGGAAATACTTTCCAACTTATTCTATAAGGCCAGCATTATCCTGCTCCCAAAATGTGAAAAAGACATTACAAGAAAAGAGAACTATGGACAAATACACCTCATGAACATGAGGCAATGATTCTAAACAAAATTTTAGCAAATTGGATCCAAAAATATACAAAAAGCAAAATACACCATGACCTAGTGCAGTATACCCTAGGAATGCAAAGTTGGTTTAACATTTGAAAATGAATCAATGTAATTTACCATATTAAAAAAATAAAGAGACAAGCCATAAGATTATCTCAATAGTCACAGACAAAGCATTTGATAGTATCTAAAATCACTTGTAATAAAAATTTCCAGCAAAGTAGGAATAGAAGGAAACTTCTTCAAACTGATAAAGGGCTCTACCAAAAACTCACAGCTAACATTATTCTTTATGGTTAAATACTGATTGCTCCCCCCACCTAAGGCAAGGAAAAAGTCAAGCATGTCCACTCTCACCACTTCTATTCAACACTACAGGAGGTTGCAATAAGGCAAGAAAAAGAAATAAGAGGCATCCAGATGGGAAAGGAAGAAATAAAGCTGTCTTTGTTCACAGATGACATTATCATCTGTTTAGAAAATATGATTGAATATAAGGAAAAAAGCTACTAAAACTAAGTGAGTTAAAAAAGACTGCATTATACAGATTCTCCATGCAAAAATCAATTGTATTTTTATATATTAGCAATAAACAATCAGAAATTGAATTAAAAAGTACCGTTTACAATAGCATGAACAAATATGAAATACTTAAGGATAAATCTGACAAAAGATGTTCAAAGACTGTGCACTGGAAACTACAAAACATTCCTGAAAGAGATGACTAATTATCTCCCTTAATAAATGGAGAGATATACTGTGTTTATGGGTTGGAAGACTTGACATTGTTAAAATGTCAGTTTTCCCCAATTTTATCTATAGATTCAATACAATCTCAATCAAAATCCAAGCAGGCTTTTTTTGGTAAAAAAATAATTGGAAAATGAAAGAAAAAATAGCATATGATAGCACCAGTGGCATCAAATGATGCAAATCTAAGAAAATATGGGCAAAACCTCTGCATTGAAAACTACAAAACATTGTAGAGAGAAACTAAAGAAGGCCAAAATAGATAAGGAAAAAATCATATTAATGGATTAAAAGGCTTAATATTGTTAAGAGGTCAGTTCCTCTTAAATAAATCTATAGATTCAATAGAATCTCAATAAAAATTTCAGCAGTTTTTAAAATGGAAATTGACAATCTGATTCTAAGACTTCTATGAAGGCCCAGAGGACCTAGAATAGCCAAGGCAATCTTGAACCAGAACAAAGTGGAAATACTTACACTAACATATATCAAGATTTATTGTAAAGCTACAGTAGTTGAGATAATGCCACGTTGGTGCAAGAATAGAGAAATAGAATAAAGTTTCCAGAAACTGATCCACAGATATATGGCCATTTGATTTACAACAAAGGCACCATTACAATTCGGTGGATTAGGATGATCTTTCCAATAAATGGTGCTGAATCAATTAGATATCTACATGAGAATAAATGAATCTTTTCTTCTACCTCATGCCATGCACAAAACTTAATTCAAGATAGATCATAGATATACATGTGAAAGGTAAAACAATAAAGCTTCTAAAAGAAAACAAAGAAGTGTATCTTCAGAATTGAGAGGAAGGCAAATATTTCTTAAAATAAAACACAAAAGATCATAACTACAAAGAAAAGATTGATTGGATGTGATTAAAATTCAGAACTTCTATTTATAGAAAGACAATATGAAGAGTGTAGAGAGGCAAGCTACAGACAGAATATATTTTTAATACATATCAACTGAAGACTCATAATTGCAATATATGAGTAATTGAATGAATCAATTCACTCATTCAACCTATGAATCAATAAGAAAGAATGACAACCCAAGAAAAAAAAAAGAGTAAAAACTTGAATGGTCACTTCACAAAAGAGGATATCCAAATGGGCAATAACACATTAAGAGTAGTTCAACATTATTTGTCATCAGAGAAATAAAAATAAAACCACAATGAGTTAAGACTACCGCTAGTCAGGAAGGATGAGATGGAAAGAGTGACAAAACCCAAGGTTGATGAGGATGCATGGCAATTATAACTTATATATTGCTAGATGTAGTGTAAATTGATAAAAACATTTTGGAAAATTCTCTATCGCCATCTGCATACTATTAAAATGGTACATACACCATCTACATACTATATACGCTATAACCCATAAATTTTACTCCTGAGCATATATGACCAGAAAATTAGAATCAGAAAATCAGAAAAAGAAAATTACTAATTTTTTTCCTACCAAAAGACATGTACAGGAATGTTTATAACATTCTTATTTAAAATAATTAATGACTGAAAGTAACTTAATGTCTATGATCCATAAAATTGATAAGCAAATCATGGCATATTCACAACAATGAAATCTACTAATATATTCAATGACATAGATGAATCTCACAGATATAATATTGAACAAAAGAAGTTGGACACAAAGAGTACATACCATGTATAATAGTTTTCTACTGTTGCTGTAACAAATTACCGTAAGCTTCATGGTTTAAAGCAACAGAAATTTATTACCTTACAGTTCTGGAGTCAGAAGTCCAAATCAGTTTTACTGACCTAAAATCAAGGTGTTGACAGGTCTGCGTTCCTTCTGGAGGCTGTAGGGAAGAATCTGTTCCCTTACCTTTTCTAGTTTCTAGAAGTTGGTTGCATTTCTTGGCTCCTGGCCCCTTCCTCCATCTTCAAAGCCAGTAGCATAGCATCTTCTAATTTCTCCCTCTCTCTCTGACTTCTGCTTCTATTGTCATATCTCCTTCTTTAACTCTAGTCCCTCCCTATTTCCTTTTTATGGACCCGTGTGATTACAGTGGGCCCACCCACAAAACCCAGGATAATATCTGCATCTCAAGATCCCTAACTTAATTACATCTGCAAAGTCCCTTTTGCCGTGTAAGGAAATATGTTCACTGGTTTCAGGGATTAGGACATGTCCATCTTTGAGGGGGCTGTCATTTTGCCTACCACACTGAATGACTCAATTTATATGAAGTTCAAAACAGGCAAAATTAATCTATGGTGATAGAGGTCGGAATAGTGGTTACCTTTAGAGGCATCAACTGGAAGAGACAGAAAGGAGTCTAGTAGGGTGCTGGAAATGTTTTATGACTTAATGTGAACAGTGTTTACATGGTTATATATGTATGTACTTATGTATTATTAAGATTTTTGCACTTTGTCTTATATAAGATGTGCCTGATAAAAATAAAAATAAATTAATAGAGAGTATAGAATAAAAAATAGATTAGGGGACTGGTCCCTTGCCTGAGTGGTTAAGTTTGCATGCTCTGCTTTGGTGGCCCAGATTTCACCGCTTCAGATCCTGAGCGTGGACATGGCAATGTTCATTGGGCCATACTGAGGTGGTGTCCACATAGCACAACCAGAAGGACCTACAACTAGAATATGTAACTATGTACTGAGGGGCTTTGGGGAGAAGAAGAAGAAGAAAAAAAAATGATTGGAAACAGATGTTAGCTCAGGTGCCAATCTTTTAAAAAAAAAAAAGAAAAGAAAAACACCTTTTTTAAAAAAAAATAGATTAAATCTTGTAGAATATAGAATAGCAAAAGTACTTATAAGATATAGACAACTATAAGCATTAGGGAAAAGTTAAATGACAAAAGGACCAGTTTTAGAAAGGCAATATTTATTTATTAGGAATTCCATAAAGAAAAAAGAGAGAATATATATATATAGGAGGAAATATTCAAAGAAATTATAAAAAACAATATCTCAGAGTTGAAGAAAACATGAGTTTTCATTAAGAGGATACCTGAGTGCTGAACGTGATGATCACGCATACCCTGATTATGTTTCGTGACATCAAGGATAAAGACCTTGAAAGATTTTAAAGACAAGAAATCTTTATAGTTTAGAGAATTATCTATAAAAATCATTTTTCCATCAGTAGCATTGGATTTACAAGGCAGTGGAACAATAGCTTCACACTTTGAGAGAAAATAATATTGAATCAGAATTTTATACCCAGCAGAACAATCGTTCATGCAACTTTTCTCTAAAAAACAAAAGAAAGTGAGACGTTAGTTCCATGAAATTGAAAATAACTTAAGATAAATGTTCCAGAATTATTGGCATGCAGTAGATCAGAAATCAACTGATTTAAATTAGAATAGGAAGTCACAAGGCTCCAAAAGCTTGTCTTCAATATGGAAGTCAATTGTACTCAACAAATGATTAAGAAGTTGGAGGATGCTCATGATGTGTACAGGTTGCATCTCTTTTCTCAAAAAAAAAAAAAAACCCAAGATAATTTTAAAACTCTAATTAAGTATTATTTATTGGCTTTCAATTCTTGGAATCTATCAGAGAATAAAAGGGGAATAGAAGTTGAGGGTAGTGCAGGAGGATTAATGTCATCATCCAACCTAAGGGATATTAAGAGATAATGTCTGAAGTTGATAAAACAAGAAAAATAATTTAATGTATGTCTTTTACAAGTTATACAAGCACAGGCATTCTTGCTTTGTATGGTAGTTTGGAACCAAAACATGACTGTGTGAGAAGAAATCGTACAAAGTGACCTTTATCAACTGGAAAAATTATGTTTGTTCCAAGACCTCTAAAAGTTTTTGTCAAAACATTAAAATCTCCCTTATTGTTGTTTATAAATGTATTGGGAAATAAAAAATAGTAAAACTAATATTCATTTAGACACTATAATTTAAAACATTAAAAACATTGAGAATTAAAGTGTTTTAAAAGTCTTAAAGAGAAGTTTGAATAGAGATTGCCTTCTCCTACAACACAAAGTGAGAATCTTTTCTATGTCTTGACAAATTGTCATATTCCTTTCTCAGTTTGGGTCAGCTTCCAACATTTTATCCATTTGCTTTTGATGTCTTGAAATATCTCTGAGAGTTCCTTTAGTGGAAGTTTTTGCTGGGATCTTCTGGGACATCTTCATCCTTTTCATCACAAATACCCATTTATATCCATAAGTTTGCCTTCTTTAAGTTCCTCTGGCAGCATATTAAGAGTTTCTTGAATAGCAGTACTGTTAACATTTTCATGGTCAGCTATTTCTTCTTTGAGTCTGTTTACTCTTGATTTGAATTCTATTTTCAATATTACTACTTTTAATTCCTTGTTTTCACTTTTGTCTTTGTTGGCCAATTCATCTTTGATTATTCATTTTTGTAGAATGTCATGGGTTTATCACTGGGACATGAGGAAGCCACACAACTACATGCTTTGTTGTCTGTGTGTGAACAGTGCATGACCAATCAGACAGATCTTGAAAAAAGTGATGCACATTACGTAGCAATTTGTGGACTGAAGAGCAGCAGCCATATTTCTACTTTAGGTACTTACTCCCAGGAAGTATTTAGAAGGCAACATTTAAGAACATTAACTTGAGTGCAGTTTAAAATTCTCTTCTGCCCTTTCCTGTCAATCCTTCACTCCCTGCTTTGCATAATCAAGCACCATTCTGACTTCTGTCACCATAAATTAGTTTTGTCTGTCCTTTAAATGCATATAAATAGAATTATACATTATGTACTCTTTTGCTTCTGACTTCTTTCACTTAACATGTTTTTGGGATTCATCCATGTTGCGTGTATCAAAAGTTCTTTATTTTTTATTGTTGAGCAGCATTGATATATAATTAAAAATTAAAACATGTCCACAGTAAAATATTAAGAGATACAAAAGTAAAAAAGAAAATTTTGTGAACTCTTCCCTTTCTACTTTTTATAAGAAACCATTATTTACAGCTGCTTATCTAGATATTTTCCCTACATGCATAGACTATATCTAATTCTTACAACAACCCTGGATGCATGCCTCAAGCTTATTTTCCTTATTCTTTTCGGGAAACAGAATAAACTCTTGATTAATTTGCATTGTAATAGAGAGGCACAGTGACATTTCCAAACACCACACTCTACTTTCCATCCTTTCCCATCTCAGTTATTGGCAACCAATCCTTCCAGTTGGTTCTGCCAGATAGCTAGTGATCATCTTGATTCCTGCATTTAGATACTCCATCAGCACACCTTGTCAGACTCTACCTTTAAATATATCCAGAACCTGATCACTTTTCCCCTTTTCCACTCCCACTACCCAGTGCAAGCCATCATTATTTTTTTTTACCTGGATCATTGCAATCTCTTCCTAAAGGGTTTTCCAATTACTCCTCCTCTGCTCTCCTTCTCCCCACTTCTATGTAGTCCATTTTCTAGAGAACAGCCAAAGTGATCATGTGAATCCCTAAGTTGGATCGTGTCACATCTGTGCACAAAACACTCCAAGGACTTCCCACCTTATTTACAGTACAAGCCAAAGTCCTCATCCTGTCCTGCAAGACCCGACATGATCTGTCTCCTCTCTTACCTCACTGATTTCTTCTTCTGTTCTTCTTCTCCTTACATCTTCCTCTTCAGCCACACTGGTCTCTTTGCTATCTCTCAAAGACTTCAGATAAGCATTCACTAAACACCCTCCTCCAGACACCAAAAAGCTTACTTCCTGACCTCCTTTAAGTTTTATTTTGCTCAAATGTCACCTTTTCAGTGTGGGCCATTCTTGACCACCTCAATGAAAGTTGCAACGTTTTTCCCTGAATGCCCCATTGTCCTTCCTTTATTTTTCTCCATAGCACTCAATGCTATCTAATATTTGTTTATTGTGTGTCTGCCTCCCCTAAAATGTGAGCTCTGTGAGTAGGGAGTTGTGCCTGTCCCATCCACTATTGTACATCCAGGGCTTAGGATAGTGCTTGGTGCGTAGTAGGTACATAACACCATTTCTGAAAGAATATGTGGTAGTTGATTAGTTATGAAACAGCCTGGAACTCGATGTGCAGCAGCTTTTCCTTAAACCACCTTTGGTATTTAGAGAAGTGTCTCAACAGAAGCTGGTCTAATTTCTCATCAGAAGAACGTACCATCCGTGCGATTCCCTGGTGCCAACACTTGCATCATTTCATACTCTTGACTTTCATTCCGTCCAACAAGCCTCAGGAAGGATACAAACAAGATCAAGAGTCAACAAAATATCTGTATATGGGCAGCTTCTTCCTCTTTCACTTACTTGAACTTATGTCTTTTCTTTTGTTGAAATGGATTGGATTTGCAAATTATGTCTCCAGGATTGGATTCTTTTTACCTTTCTATGTCTGCAGTCTATCAGTTGTCATGGGTGGACAATGGAATTGCTTGAGATGGTGGTTCTCAAGCCAGAATGCATATCAGAATCACCTGTGGAATCGTCTAGCTCTGTGGAATCGTCTAGCTCTGTTGAATCTGAATTTCTCAAGCTAGAGCTTGGAAATCTCCATGTTTGACAAGTTGCCCAAGTAATTCTTCGGCAGCCACCCTAGCAGCTAAACCTAGACTGGCTTTTGGAAAACAGCAGGTTGTGGTAGCAAGTCTCCACTGTTAGAATTGCTGCAGGATGAGAAAACTGAAAGTAATTAGGGATGCCCTCAAGATCCACTCATATTTTATTTCCTAGATAAATACAAATGGTTTTTAAGAAATTAGAATCTGTTTAGGAGCTACCAAGCCCGCATTTCAAGAGGAATACTTCTTGAAGGAAGATTTAATGAAATAGGCTGCATAATTACTGAAAAACTACTACAGCAGTCACAGTCCCAGCGATTTACATATGTTGTCTCTGTGATCTGAATTTCTAAACTTTACCATTCTGTGAATGCAAATGTGGCAGAGCAGGCTTGGGGGGCATCAGGAAGAGAATGGTCCCCCCTGACTCCCCTCTAGGCTTCACTGGGTCACCCAAGCCCAGAAGCAGAATCATGAGGGCTGTCCAATTTTATGCAGATTTCCTACATGAGGATCTTTCAGTTCCCTTCTCTTACCACCCTTCCGGACCAGCAAGGGAACAGATGATATCTCAGCCCACATATCCTGGCCATCCCCCTCATTGCCTTCTCCCCCTAGGATTCTCTGCACTGAAAAACCCCTTCATCCTGCTCTTTTCTCTGCCAACCAAGTACAGAGACCCCCCTCCTGCAAACAGATTCTGTAGGAAGGGATGTCATCATCCATCTAAAGGTACTGAGTCTCACTTCTGGCCAGCAAGAACACTCCATCTCATCCCATTTAATGCAATGAGGAAGGTATAACTATGCTCATTTTGCAGAAAAGGAAACTGGGGAGCAGAGAGGTTGGGAAACTTGCTCAAGTTTACCAGCAGAGCGGGAGTCTAACCCAGGGAGAGCAGACTCCAAAATCCAGTACTATACGTTATTTTCCCCCTCCTCCAAAAAGAGGTAGAAACACTGAGTTTTCTCAATTTGACAATTAACAATTTACCGTTGAGGTTAAAAGTGATTAATAGGACCTTTCCGTTTAACTTTAGTACCTGGTCGCCATTTATGATTATTTCCTCGTCATTGATCCCTGGGACTCAAACTTCAACTTGACTGCCTCTAGTCTGAGAGGGGCAGTCTCTGGTCGAGCTGTTCCTGCTACGTGGCAGAACTGGAGTTTTTGTGACTATTTTCTTGAACAGAATCCCCTCAAGGACCTCTCACCCCTGCTGGATGAGCTGTCTCAGCAGATCTGTTTTCAGCGCTGCTTTTAGCTGGAGCGCCTAGCCTCCTCATCTTGGTTTCTTTAACTGACTTGGATTGTCTTCACTCTGCTTCTGCCTGATCCAAAAAGAAAGCAAAAGAGAAACAGCTTCTGCTTGCTGCCTCCTGGAATCCTGCCACATCCTTCACTTCCCATTTGGACCTGGCTGTTGGGACCAAACTTTACAAAGGCCACCAGCCTTGCACTGATTTCTAAGCCCCTCCATGTGCTCAGTCTCCTCTCTTACACACAGTTCATCATAATTGGGTTCTCACTGCTTTGAGCCTTGAATGTTTCTGTTTTTGCAGTCTGCTACCATCCAGCGCTTAAAGCGGCCAAGTTTGCTTTTCTTCCTTGGCCTTTTTAACAGCACAGACAAGTACATCAGCAGAATTATCCTAAGCTTTGGAGTTCTCTGATGGCTATAAGATGGAAGGAGAGACCACCAGCCCACCAGGGAGTAAATTCATAAATTTGGACTCTGTTTGTACTTCTATGATACTAAGAATAATCTATTTGCCTTAAAGGGACTTTGCTTTCTTTTAAGTCAAGAGTTCTACTAAATAAATGATTATGCATTTAAATTTCTGGGTGTCGCATTCCTCAGGGAGGGGGCTATTAGGATAGGCAAGTTTATGGAGCAGTTACAAAAACAGCAAAAACTTCATGGTTCCTAGTAATAAGTGTCTTTTTCATGCTCATGTTACAGGTCCAGTGCAGGCTGGCTGGGGGCTCTGTGCCACGTCTCCTCACTTCAGGGCCCAGGCTGATGGAGCATCCACCATCTTTTTTTTCTTTTTAAGATTGGCACCTGAGCTAACATCTGTTGCCAATCTTCTTTTATTTCTTCATCTCCCCAAAGCCCGCCAATACATAGTTGTATATTCTAGCTGTGGGTTCTCCTGGCTCTGCTATGTGGGACGCCGCCTCAGCATGGCTTGATGAGCGGTGCCATGTGCGCGTCCAGGATCTAACCAGTGAAACCTTGGGCTACCGAAGTGGAGCACGTGAACTTAACCACTCGGCCACGGGGCTGGCCCCGCATCTACCATCTTGAATGTTGCTGGTAGTTACCCTCAGAGGAAAAGAGGGCTCTGGCAAATTGTGCCCTGGTTCTTAAAATTTCCTCCTGAAAGTGTGACATGTCACTTCCATTCACATTTTATTACTCAAAGGAAGTCACATGGCCACAACTAACTTCAAGGGGTCAGGGAAGGATAATTGTAGCAAGTGCCTGAAAGTGGAGAGAACCAGAAATATTTGGTGAGAAGCACCAATAACTACCACTAGGGGCTTGGGTAAGAGCCAATACCCACAGAGAGTGCAAAGGGTTTTACATTGGTGAAAAATGAAAGTGATGATCTTTTTCCAGTTAGAAATAAACAGTAAACTCTGAGTTAGTAAGCATCTAGTTTGTTTCCCGTTACCTTTCCCCTGTAAGCTCCTTGAGAGCAGGGATTTTATCTAAATCTTATTGACGTGGCATAGCCAAGTAGCTTTGGAATTAGAGTCGGCTCCATGATTTATTTGTTGTGTGAACCTTTGCTTTTACAGGGGGGAAAATGGATCAAGCCATCACCAGCAATCTCCCAAAGCCCACAGTTGTGTCCAGAGAATAATAGCTGTTTTTTACTGAGTCCCTGTGGAACCTAAGACTGGAAATCATATGTTTTGACAGAGACTGCTGGTTGTTAGTCGTTAGCATGACTGTTTTCTCTTTTTCTTGGACACTCAGTCGGACTATACACAGTTAGATGTGGCCATGTGACTAAGTTCTAGAATTAACATTGGAGTGGAAGTTTCGTACGCCATATCCAGGCTGGACCATTAGAGCCTCTGTGCTCGTTCGCTTTCTACAGACTTAATGCAGGCAAGCATGATGACTCTACAAGCCGTGTGTTGAGGACAGCAGAACCATAAGATGGAAGGAGCCTTAAATCATTGCTCGTAGGAAAGCCACCTGCAAATCAGGAACAGTCATTTTGGACTTTACTTGGGGAAAAAAGAGACGTCTAATATGTTTGAGCCATTATTCTTCTTGGTTTGATAATTACTGCAGCCAGCATTTCCTCAATGAATACAGACGTCTTTGACCAGGTCTTGGTGAACTGGTGAGGAGGCCCTCTGAGAAGAGAGTTTGTATGCAGATTTTGGCAGAAAGTTCTGTAAGAAAAAGATGGTAGGAGAGGAGGACTAGAAGAAGAGCAGAAGTTCTCTTCGATACCCAGACCCCAGCCCAACTCCACCCTTTGCAGAGAGGTGACGCTCTGTGGAGGAGTGGGGTTCTCCTCACTTCTGCGTGAACAGAGAGTCTTAGGCTGTCTGAAGAACCTCGGTGCCTTAGTGATGGTGAGTTGAGGGCAGCGTGCAGTAGATAACAGAATATTTATATGAAAATCCAAAGAAGCATTTGTGCCTTCAAACTTTTCTCTGCCACATGCTGGAACTCTCCACTATTAGAGTAGTTCCTTTGAGCTTTAAATTGTATAAAAGTACCAAACAGCATAACTAATTAAGCCCAGAAGCAGGGTTTAACTAACAGGCAATGTCCAGAACATGAGAAAAGCAGACATGAACTGGCAGGAGGCAGGGAAGAGCAAATGTATCTGGGAACCTGTTTTGGTCCTGGCCTGGCCAACCTCGTGTGTTACTTTGAGCAAGTCCTTGGCGCTCTCTTCTCCAACTTCCTCCTTTCATTCCTTTGTTTCCTTCAAGACTCGGGTCAGACGTCACCTGATTCTGGAGTCTTCCCTCATCCCAGCCTGGGTAAGAACCCTGGAAGGGTGTGCCCCTCCTCTGTGCTCTCACAGAGGAGCATTGCGCTGCAGCGCTGCAGTCGTGTCTCCCTGACTGGACTGATGTTCTTGAGGGCAGGAACTATGTCTGACTCACTGCTGGATTCCCAGAATATGGCCCAGGGTCTAGCACGTCAAAGGTGTGTTGAATACATTAGAAACATTCTGCTGGGAAGTTTGTGTCCCATGAACAAAGGATCAGGACAATCTTCATCCCAAAGGACAGAATCTGAGCTGGGGCCTCAAAAAAGGTGGGAGAGGGGAGAAGAGGAATTCTTCCATGCAGAGGGAGCCATGTGAGCAGGGCCCTGGGCGGGATTCGAACCAGCCTTCACAGGGCAGTGGGGTGGGCTGGAAGTCCCTGAGGCTCGGGTGGTGTAGGCCAGAGCCTTTCCATGCAGACACTGGGGAGAGGCTAGTGGGAAGAGAACCCAGCAAGATTGCCCTGGGGAATGTCCTGTCGCCTCCAGAGCTGTCTGGCTGCTGTCCTCAGGCAGGGCTGTCATCAGTAATGCCAATGTCCAGCGGATGAAATAAATAAATAAAGCTGTATTAATATCAGCTCCATTAGAAACACAGGAGATAAATTAATGTTTGCCAAATGGGAAAAGAAAAAATCAATAGGGAAAGAAATATTATTTTTAATCTTCTGAGAAGGTTTTTATAAACAACAAAAAGGGAAAAAAATAAAAACCATGAAAAAGGATCTGCCATCATCCTTTTAACCTTTATTTATTATCACTATTCTACATCATCCCCAACTACATGATAATTTAAAATTTCATTTTAATTTCAATGTATCGTATAATTCAACCTAGCCTTTTACAGCATTTTTTTTTTTTTTTTTACTGAAAACTTTTAAAATGTCTCAAAAGGAAATACAACCAGGGGGAGGGAGGGTAAAAATCCTTTAACCTTCTAGAGTAGTCATTTAATTTCTGAGATTAAAAGGTCTGTGCAAAAATACGATAACACTAAAAGCACAAACACGACCCGTGTGGCTGGTCCCTCACGGCGTGCCGAATCGTGTGGAGAGGTGGTGGCTGGGCGTCTCTCTGTGTCCTTCTGTGCCTTCATTTGAATTCCAATTATTCTGAACTCTGGGCCATTTTGGTTGTTTTAGGAGAATATTCCTTCATTCGTTTCTCCCACATTTGATCCATTCTGAGATAGTGGCTTCTCCTTTCTGTCTTGTAGCTCCTACCTGAGAGATTTCTAGAGTTTCAGAAAATATCCGTATTTTTAGTAGCTAGCATTTACTGAGCACATAGTCTGTGCCAAACACTTAGTCAAGTGTTGTAAATGCATTTTGTTATTTAATTCTCACTGTCCTGTGAGATAGGGGTTATTATTGTCCGCATTTTACAGATGCGAAAACTGAAGCTCAGAGAGGTTAGTAAACTGCCGGGGGTCACATAGCCAGGGAGCAGTAGAGATCTGAGCCCAGAACAGCCGATGCCAAAAGCTATGCTTTTAGAATCGTCAAAGGGGTCGGACAGTGCCTCACCCAGGCTCCTGTACCAGAGATGCCCCTCTGCCAGGGCTCCGTTGGGAGATCTATTTTCTAAGCAAATAACTTAGACCGAGAGGGAGCACACTGCGTGTGACCCTGCCTGTGGAGGGATGTTGGACCTGTAACACTGTCATCAAGTCCCTCACTTTGCCCTGCTTTATTCGTTTATTCATTCAGGCACTATTCTAGTCAGGATAGCTTAGATTATGCTGAAACAACTAACAGCTCCCCAAAGCTCAGGGCTTTAAAATAGCAAAAATTTATTTTTCTCTGCTACATGTCCAATGTGAGTCGTCAGGGGCCTTTTGCTCAGGTTCCATCTTGACACGTGCTTCCCTGACCTCCGCAACAGGGGAAAGGGAACGTGGTGAATCATGCACCGGCTCTTCAAGGTTCTATTTGGAGGTGATACGTGTCACTTCTACTTACATCTCATTGGCTAAAGCAAATTACATGGCAAATGTATCTGGAAGGAAATGAACTGGAGTATTTGTGAATTGATGACCATGACCCTATTTTAGGCCCTATGATACTGTGGGAAGTCATTATTCTAGTGAGGCAGGCAGTTAATGAATATGTGAATAATTTTAAGCACAATTAAGTGCTTTGGAAAATTAAAGCAGTGGAAGAGTGGAGAGTGATGGAGGCAACGTGTAGGAAGTTTTATAGATAAGGTGGTCAGGAAAGACCTCTTTGAGAACACGACATCTGAGCCCATAATTGAAGTGAAGAAATGAGCCCCAAGAAGACCTAGGGAAACAACAATTTAAGAAAGAGGGAAGAGCAAGTGCAATGGTCCTGAGATGGGAACGGGCTTCACATTTTAGAAGAACAACCAGGAAGACAGCTGGTTGGAGTGTAGTGACAGAGGGGAAGGGTGGTGTAGACAAGGGGAGGAAGGAGCCACATCCCAAGAGCCTTGTAGGCCAAGATCAGGATTTTGAACTTTAATACGAGTGTGATGGAAAACCGTCGGAGGACTTTTAAACAAAGGAGTGATGAGATTTGATTTACGTTTTTTAAAAGCTCATTTGGTTGTTCAGAGAAGAGACTGTAGCTGGCAAACGTGTAAGCAGGGAGACCACTCAGGGAGCGACTGCGTCAGGTGAGCGTCCTCTTTTCTTGCCCTTGGATCCCAGAGACAAGAGTGAACGGTGTGGACCTTTTTGCCCCTCAGGGCCACTGTCCTTGGCCCTCCCTGGGTCATCTACACAGCTGTGGCTTGGCTTGGGGGATTCTTCCTAAGCGATGCCTGTCTTCCTCCTACAGCACATCTCAGAATCTGCAAGGGAAGAATGGCTCTCGGACTCCAGATTTCTCCCCCTAACTCCAGAATATAGAAGATACGGCTGCTGAGAAGGGAGCCGAGCCCTGTTTACAGCAGCTGGGAGCCATCCTCACGTTTGATTGCCACAATTTTTCTCCCTAATCATGCCTGAAAAATAAATTTCTTGCTTTTTAAAAAAATTATTATTTTAAAAACTCCTGAACATTAATTTACTTAATGCCGCCCTGTCATAGATGATGTGTTTTGCCTGATGCCTTGGCACAAGAGATGGGCAGAAGGCGCCTCATCTATTTGTGTCTGGCTTCAGCGGCAGTGACGTTTGTCAGGGGCTGCTTAAGTGACAGTCACAAAACACCTGATTGCATACCTAGGATTACCTATTATGGCAGAGCAGCTCATGCCTCTATCTGCCATCAGTGATTTGTATGTTTCAGCTGAAATGGGCACGAAACAAATCTGGAAGGAAGTAGATATCCAAATTAGTTCTCTGACCAACCCTTCACAATGAAAACAGGCCTCTTTGCTGAAAGTTTCTGTGTGGCAAGTTTACCTGGGACATTTGTTTGCTGTTTCTATTCTCTCCCACCCACGAGGAAGCAGCCCTCCTGCTTGGCTCCGTTAAACCCAGGGGAGGGAGCCTAATTCAGCCATTGCAAATGAATTTCAATTAGCAGATTTGTTTCTATTATTTCTGAATCTAGCCCAAATTGGGGTTTAATCCTCAAGATCAGAAAAGAGAAATAGAGAAACAACATTTGCACAAAACTTGAACTGACATTTTCCTGAATTTAAATCCAAATTATTATGGAAACAAAAACAATGCATTAAAATAATGCAGCAAAAGAAAGGAAGCAAATTTATAATGTGTCACTTTCAGAAGCATACCATAACGAATGCAGTGCTTATTTTGTTTTTTAATTTGATTTCTTGAATAGGTAATATTTTTACATGTTTTAAAGATCAAAACAATGTACGTATGTATCTGAAGCAATAACAATTTCAGCTACTTTTTATTTTGGAATAATTATAGAAATTTAGATTTATAAAAGAGTTGGAAAGAGAGTAGAGAGTTCCTATGTACCATTTGCTCGGCTTCCCCTAATGTTAACATCTTACATGACCACAGCGGCACGTTTGTCAAAATTAAGAAGTTAACATTGCGAGCAATGCCGTTGACTGAATACAGACTTTATTCAGATTTCATCACTTTTCCCACTAATGTCCTTTTGTCTGTTTCAGGATCCAAGCCAGAATATGACACGGCATCTAGTCGTCACGTCTCCTGATTTCCTCTGATCTGTGTTCTCAGAAGTTCTTGTTTGCCAGGACCTTGACAGTTTTGAAGACTGCTAGTGAGATATGTTGCAGAGTATCCTTCAGTTGGGATCTACCCGACATTTTCTTATGATTAAACTGGGTTACAATTTTGGGGGGAGGAAAACCACAGAGATGCAGAACATTCTGCCTGCATCACATTGGGGCACGTGACGTGCTGATGTGAGCACTAGGGGAAGGCAGCATCTGTTGTCTTTCAGGTTCCCTTTCTGCCAGCTTACTGTGTCTCCCTTTCCTCACTCTATCCTTTGGACGTGGGTCATCAAGTCCAGCCCCACACTCTGGAAGAGAGGAACTAATTCTGCCTCCAGGAGAGGGAACTATCTACACATATTACTTGGAATTATTTTGTAAGGAAAATTTGTCCTTTATCCTTCATTTGTTTATTTATTCCATCATTTGTATAGATCAATATGGACTTACAGGTATTTATTTGATTCTTTGGGTTACAATCCAATACTATTGTAATTAATTCTGTTGCTCAAACAAAGGAACAAACAAAGCTTGTTGTTCCAGCTTGGGCCTCTGGAAGCTCTTTCTGGTCGGCTCCCTGATCCTTTTGACATGAGCTCATCCTTTGCCTTTTTTTTTCCTAGGCCTACTAGGTGGACAGAGCTAGGAAATATGTGTATGTATACTAACCACACATACACACAAATCTGTATCCCTCTCTCTGGAAATAAATAGGAGTCCACAGTGATATCTCTGAATGCAACCCAGCACCACGGGATTTATTCCAGCTTTCCCTTCTTGCTTATTTGTGACTCCTTTCAATGACAGCGAGAAAACTGGCACCTGTTATCTGCAATTTATTTACTTATTTATTCAATCTTAGCATGCATGGAGTTTCAGGATTGCTAACCCTATTGCTAAGCCTATGAGAAGTGAATTTATCAACTATAGCACAGGGTTTATGTACAGTTCTTTTCTCTCTAGCCTTAGTGTCCAGCCCAGACACCATTTTCTAAAGCTTCTTAGGTCAGCTCCTTCTTACTCCACCCCTTCAGTGAGCTCACGTCAAACACTTATCATACAGTTAGGATCCATGTGTCTCAGTCTGCATTCTACCCCAGGATCCCCCCAAATCCTGGTTTACTGTTTGTTAATCAGCATACAGTGAAGTTCACGCTTTGTGGTGCACAATTTTATGAGTTTTGACAAATGCATCCACCACCCAGTAATACACGGAGCTGAAATGCCCTTGTGTCCCTTTGTAGTCAGCCCTCCCCCACCCCCGACAATCTCTGGCAACCACTGATTTGTTTTCCATCCCTATAATTTTACAGATACTTAAAAAAATAATTTCTCCACTTTATTTAAAAATTTCAGTAGCTCCTCGTTTTGTGGATTTCGATCTATCACAGACTACAGCCTCTCAATCTTGCATATGCAAGGAGATACGCCACCTGCAGTAGGAACACAGAGCACGTTTGCAAAGTTGGCATGTGGAGACAGGTCTCAGAGGAGGATTAGAAAGTCACCTATGGACAAGATGGGAAAGGGCATTCTAGGCAAGGACATGACACATGTAAGCCTCTGGAGGCCTGAGAGATCTTAGGATGTCCTGGGCGTGGCAAGTAATCTGATATGGCTGAACATGGAACGCTTGGTAATGGGAGGCAGGAGCTGAGGCCAGCATGGAGGCTAGGGCCAGGTACTGAGAGTTCTTATGTTCCTAGACTCCTGTGGAACCTAGACTCCTTTCTGAGGGCAGTGGGAGCCATTGAAGGCTTTTGAGTAAGGCAGTGGAAGAGTCAGATTTGTGTTCAGATGGTTCAGTGAGGCTCCAATAGTGAAAATGGATAAGGGATGGGGGACATTTCAAAAGCAAGACCAACTGGAAACGGTTGGAGATATCTAGGAGAGAGATGGCTGTGGTCTGAACAGAACAGTGGAAGTGAGAAAGAAAAGGGAGGTATTTAGAGAGTTTTTAATGGTAGATTTGACAGAATTTTGAGATCAGTTGTAGACAGGACTGAGAACAGAAAGTAGGAGAGAAAGTGACAGCCAGGGTGCCTACTTGAGTAAACTACTGGATGGTGGAATCATTTCTGGATTCTACCTGGAGGTTGGGGTGAAAGAATGGGTTCAGGTACACCCAGATGTGCTTGTTGCATACACCTGTGCACACGTGTGCCCACACACCATTCACCTACTAATAATTATTGACATTAAAACAGGAAACATAGACTCTGAAGGGACAGAGGGGTTTGGATGGGTCCTTGAAACAAATATAAAGGAAGGATGCATCTTCCCAGGAAGCTCCAGATTGAGATTAGTGCCAGAAAAGAAACTATGTGCACAGTCACTGGGACTGTGACCGAGATGACGGAGACCTGCTTTGTCTTCAGTCACCTCTGATTTGCATGACCTTTTCCCTGCAATGACCGTCTATAGATAAAATGACATCTTGTGTCTGTGGATATAATGCCACTACCCATTGCCCAGAAGAGAAGCCCTCTGTGTCCCCATCATCTCTTGAATGATGACATTTTCACAGCGGCAGCTGGTCCAGACTTCAGGTGCAGCCAGAGACCTTGGAGCAGAAGGAAACTGAATGGACCTCATGAAAATGGAGGCCCTGTGACCTGCACCTTGATGGTGATGTAATCAATGGAGCAAACCAGCCACACCCGGCAGAGGGTGCTTTATACTCTCGTCACTACCTGTTTTCCTGGAATAATGTGCCCTGTGACATAATGCTCAAATTAAATGCCAAATTCAGAGGAAGGGCCATATGGTGTGAAAAGGCAGCTCAGAACACAGAGGAGAAGAGAAGGTGGACTTCGTCCTGACACCTTTGTGAGGGACACAGGAAGGCCTGGGCCTTTCAGCACACTGGGTGCCCCTCTGGCCTATCACTGCACGTGTGCATCACACGGGCAGGTGGGACCTGGTCTGCACTTCGCACTGCTGTGACTATAATAGGACAGCTCTGTGTCGAGCAGGAGGCACGTTTATTACAAAGTCTCTTGCTCCTAGCTACAGATGAGAGAAATCCTCTAATCTCACTCAGTCTTAATCCTGGATTAAGGCAGATTTGTTAATAAAACACTAGTAAAATCAAGAATAGTTTGCAATTATCTTCAGTTTCTATTACATACATTGTATGATTTTAAAAACACACACGGATGAAATAAAGTATGTTTTAAATTCCCTGAACCCTTGAAGAAATAGTTCAGGAAAATTAAGAGTTCCAAAGATAAAGTGACTGCTAGAAACGCCAAGGAAGAGAGGCAAGAGAGGAGAAGAGAATGGTTCGATGAGGAAAGTATTCTCCATCTTTATCAAACAGGCTAATCCAAATCAGAAAGGTGCCCCCAAAAGGTGCTGACGTTGGGGGTGATGGGGAGTGTGTTGAGGTGCACATTGTGTGTCGAGTTCAGACTGTGCTGTGCTGGCCCAGGTTCCCGCTCCCACCTAAGGGAGAGCGGCATCAGCTATGCAGACACGCATTTCCCAGGCGAGGCAGGGAGAATGAGCTGTCCTGACCCATCTGCTCTGCACAGGGACTCAGCCGGAAGAGCATCACATGCCCAGGGCACCTGTGAGCCCCGAAGGGGACAGCCCCGCTAGACTGTGCTGAGCCTGCCTCTCTGAACAGTCTGCGGCTCCAGGGAGGTCCTCTTTTCTCACTTCTAGAAGCTAGAAGCTGGGCTGCTGGCAGTACCAAGACAACGCTAGTCAGGGTACGAGGCAGCCTGCTCCTCTGCACACCTCGGAGGCCACTTGGGGAGCACCTGTCTATGAGAATGAATCACTTTCCAAACATGCTTTCTGTATGAACTTGTCCACATTTCCTTCAGCCTTGCTTTAGATTTAGCTGTGCATGGCCCCTCCTTTCTGGGGATGCGCTGGGACCCTCTTCTCCAGGAGGGCTGACTGGGAGGTGGGGAATGCGCAGAGAAATGACCATCCGCAGCCGTCCACAGGCGGGGTCCTGCTCACATTTGTATTTTGTTTGTTCAGCACAGAGTTAGCTCAGACAACCCTGCGGGGAAAGAGAGGACACTTCACATAACAACTGGATTCCTGCTCGTGGAACACTTGAGAGCTGTGGTAACTCTGGGCTGCGTTCCACTTGGTGACAATCCTTGGGAGAGCACGGCAGCCATTCCCATTCGGTTGAGTGGGTGCACACACTGCTCGCCACAGCCCACCCAACTCCCTAGTTACCATCCTTCACTGAGTCCAACTGTTGCTGCCATTGCTGACTCTGCTTACGCTGTTGTTCATCTGGTAGTAAAGAAGAAATGGACTCTCACTTGTTGCTATGTCTCTCTCGGGAGAAATGAGAGACCCCAAGGGCTGCGTGCTTTGTCAGCATGCCTCATTCATTTGTGGTACTTGCCTGGCCCCTGTGGGCCTATTTTTGTATCCCTACAAGTCTAGGCACATATATGGTCAAGAGCCTGAGCTCTGTGGAAATTAACTATACCATGACGGGATATACCAAGACAGCATATATTTCTTTCTTTTTTTTTTTTTTTGAGGAATATTAGCCCTGAGCTAACTACTGCCAGTCCTCCTCGTTTTTGCTGAGGAAGGCTGACCCTGAGCTAACATCCATGCCCATCTTCCTCTACTTTATATGTGGGACGCCTACCACAACATGGCGTGCCAAGCGGTGCCATGTCTGCACCCGGGACCCGAACCGGCGAACCCCGGGCCACTGAGATGTGGAATGTGCGAACTTTCGCTGCACCGCCGGGCAGGTCCCGACAGCATATATTTCTCCCCCTGCAAATCACCAAGTTTTAGTTAGGCGCCATCACGTCCTCCCATCTCTTCATTTCCATCATGAGCTCTGGCAGTTGGCTCTCTTTTCAGAACCACTTTCATAAGAAATAAAGTGTGTAATTACTCTTTGAGGGTTATCGTGTTCTGGATGTGGAGTAGAAGCCAGTTGAGGACGGTTGACATGTGGATGTGGGCAGCAGCTGAGTGATCACAGGGTCAGTGATGGCCAAGGCCACCTTCGTACAGACCACCATTGACTGTTACAGACGGTATCGCAGATTTGCCTAGATACCATGGATCTTTGGGCATGCCCACTAGTCCTATTCATGAATGTCAAGTCCACAAATCTTGATATGATTATGGAGGGTAATTTCTTAGAATTCAGGTATAGCTTGAGGATCTTCAAAACACCCTGAAATTGCGTGCAAAATCTTATGTGAATAAGAGGATGTGTTTTTTTGGTTTTGTTCTTTTTGCTGAGGAGACAGTTGATAACTTTCATTAGATTCTCAAAATAGTCCATGTTCCAAAAGAGTTAATGACTATTAGTGAACTGTACATATTTTCACCCCATCTTGTTCCAAAAAATTAAGATTATTTACAAAGATGTTCACAACATAGTTACAATAAGTTAGGACCAAGCATTAAAAATGAGGGTTGGTTCAGCTGATCTGGCTAGTTGGGACCAAGGTCCCTTCCCCCTGTCCTTGTCACATGTCTCTCTGGATCATGCATTATCCATGGTTATTGGGGTGGTGGTGCTTTCAGGCTGTTGTCCCCTCCACCAAGGCCTCCAAGGAGAAATGACTTTGGGAAGGCCCCAAGTCCCTGGGCATGTCGAAGAGAGGACAGCTAGCTGAGGATTCTTTCTCACAAGCACATCCAGGAAATTGTGTGTATGCATAGGTATGGGTATATTTATGTGTACGTCCACTTGTAAGGGTGTGTGTGACCATGTGTGAGTGAGTGTGTATGTGTGAACTTGAAAATATGTGCAAGTATATATGGTGCTGTGCTGAAAGCTACATACATGTATGAGCTTCATTATGTGTTTGTGTGTGTCAGAGTATGCATACAGATGTGTCACAGGCCGGAAACATGCAGAACATGGAGGCTGGGAGAGGGCAAGGCTAAGGAGAAATGTAACAGATAAACGGGGGAGGGGAGAATTTTCTGGGAAGACTGGAGCATGATTTTAAAGTAGTGATGAGCATGAACACTGTTTCAAGATACAGTCAATGACCTGAACATGTCTGTGAGTTCCATGAGTGACAAAGTCACAGCTACTGCTAATACCACTGGAGTCTGTTGCCTACCTTAATAATAGAAGGAAACATTAAATTTTAGTTTCAGCTAGTGAAAATGAAGATGTGAGTTTTCCCATTAAAATTTAAGAACCCTCTGAAATATATTCACAGCCCTTATCAAAGTACCCATTGACCCTGTGTTAAGAACCCCAGATTGAGAGAGTCATGACCAACATTTTAAAGGGAAATATAGAAAAGAGTGGAATGGAATAGAATAAAATAGAAAACATCAGAAAATAGCTCACATAGGAATAAGTATTATATTGAATATTTTGTTTCAATGACTGTGCATGTGTGTGTGTGTGTGTGTACTGCGTCATGATGTGGAGAGAGGCAAAATAGTTAGAAAAATATTGTGTTGGGGCATGAGTTTTTAATAATTCTTAAACCTCCCGGAAAGCAAGGGAAAGATTTTAAGTTCAGGAGGCACCTGAATAGGGTTCAGTTGCAGAAACTTTCCTCCAACAGCCAGGAGAAGGATGGACCAGAGTTGGCGGAGAGATTAGGCAGCAGTTAGCAGGCCACCACGGAATTGGAGGAAGTGGGAGAGCATCTGTGTGATGGTGAAAACGGAGGGGGGGCGGTGCTGATTCCAGGGCTGACAAGGAGGTAGAACCTAGGGATTTGGTGACCCACGGGGTGTGGGAGATGCTGCAAAGGGAGGAGTTGTGATTTCCTCCTGGGATTCTGACTTAGGCTCCTAGGTGGATGGACATGCCCATCTGAGACAGAGCTCACAGGAGCAGGAATGGGTCTGAGGGGGACTGAGTCTAGTATTAGAAATGCTGACTTTTGGCGCTCCAATTTGGGATGTCACTTAACCTCTCTCTAAATCTCAATTTCATCATTTCTGAAATGTGGCATTTTTATCTGAAAAGAGATTTTTTTGAGACCTATTAGAGATAAAGATTCTACCTCATGAGGGTATTTACGTGATTACCTTAAATGAGATTGTGTATGTGAAAAAGACTTTCTAAACTTAATCTTTCTGCAAGTAATTAGTTATCTAACATGTAAGGAAAGTCAATTTTCTTTGTAAGGGACAAAAAACCCAAAGCAAACTGAATTGAGAGTGGAGAGAACATATCAGCTCATTTAACTAGAAAGTATAGAGACAGGTCTAGCTTTAGGTACAGCTGGATCCAGGGGTTCCTGGGTTTGCTCCAGCTCTCAGCTGGGGTCTTCTCTCCTCCGTGTGACAGTTTCCTTCACAGGGAGGCTTTGTCCTTGTGGGGTCCAGTTGGTGGCAGAAGCTCCAGCTTCCCACTCTTCCTGGCTCCAGTCCAGGAGAAGAGAGTCTCTTCACCTCCTAGTTCCTGCACTGTGTTATTCTGAGTAAATGAGTTTGGGCCATTTGCCTCCCCCGGATCAATCAAAGTGGCCAGGGGAAAATGACTAATTTGCTGAGAGTTGGAGACAGGGTTGGAACCCCTTTCAGATCCCTGGCCTGAGAGATGGGGAGGAGGACCTGTGAAAGAACGCCGGGGGCTATTGCCAGAAGAAGGTAGAACGAGCACTGGGGAGGCAGACGTCGAAAGTCTGGATGTCTACACAGGGAGGATTATATCTTTAGTGTTGGGCTGTGTATAGAGAAGGTGTTGAGTAAACTTTTGTTGAGCTGGACACCCGGGCACCATGGGTGAAAGCACAGATGTTCAGAGAGCTCTTAAGATTCCGTGCTGCTTTTAGAAGATTGACTGGGGTGAATATTCAAAAGCCCTAATGACTAGGAAGCCCCATGCAAGGAGGGAAGTCAGGATTGAGCCAATGGAGGTATCTAGAAGCGTTCTAATTCTTTTCTAGATTATTAAATTGAGAGATTACCAGACTTCTGCATGCATCCGACAAGAATCGGGAGCCCAGGATCTTCCTGGGCCTCCACAGAAGGAATAAAAACACAGTCCTTCTTCCCTGAGCCTCTGCTCCAGGAGCCTGTCTGGCCGAGATTTCTTTAGGCCCAGAGCCTGAAGCCGGGCACGGAGGGCTTCGAGAGTGAGGTTTGTGGATAGCACTTAGCTCCAGTCCAGTTGACCATAAATAGATTTTGCAGGTGCACATGCAGTACTCCGGTTTCCTACACACGCCTACAAGTGGATTTGCACATGTGTGCGTGTGTATGCAGACACACATGCACATGCGCACACATGCGCGTGCACACACACACACACGCACCCCCCTCAAAAAGCAATTTTCCCCCCAGAGCATCAAGAAAGTTCCCCTTTCCACTTAAATGCTTTTTCAAATAGTCTTATTTTATTTTATTTTTTTTTTTATTTATTTCTCTGCCATATCCTTTTCAATCTGGAAAGTGACTTGGCCTCTTTTCCCCCATCTATTTTCTGCCTTCCCGCTATTCAGTTTAGGCATGAAACACAGAACTAGATTGAAAGCATTCAATGGCTATTCAATCGGAGAAGAAAAGAGCCCCTTGGAGCTTTATTAGATATGAAGATCCACAATAAAAATCAATTTCTGCCTCTTTATGCAGTTTAAATGACAAAGCACCCACCCATTCTGCAGCCATTGTGCCCGGGAAATGTAATTCAGTCCCCGAGCTGGGCCCAGAGCACAGCGGACTCCCTGACCTGCACTGACAGATTCCAATATGATACAGACCTTCGGAGATAATGACAGCCACTTCATCTCACTGCAAGAAAAAAGTTATCTGATATCTTTGAGGGTTAAAAGGCTATGTGGGCAGCATTTTCAATAACCCACTAAATCAGCATCTTAAAAAATACCTAAGCTTTGTTCCTTTAAAAAAAAAATTTGCCCCTTACTCCCAACTCCATTTCTGAGCCCCAGCTGACAGAGTCACAAGTGTCTCCTGCCAAACCTATTGAGGCTTCTTTGGCGCAGAAGGGGACCTTCCTAGATAATTAGTCCAAAGGGAAACAAGGTGAGAGAAACATCTTTATTCCTCTGAGCAATACAGATCTTCAGGTCTCCAGGTCCTGACAAAATTAATGGAATGAAACCAGTAAAAAAAAAAAAAAAAAAATTTGTCCCAAATCTGTTCTAACCTGTTTAAAATGTCACTATAAAAAGTTTTCTTCAATAGAAATAGACACAGTCCCTTTAATAGAAAGAAGTTTGTGTTTGAAGAAAGTTTGTGACAGTCGTTGCCAAGGGAAGCACTGGAACTGCACTTGGTTATTAATTTCCATGGGTAGAAACTTATCCTAGTGGAATAAGAAAAAGTTAAGGACTGAGATGTGTATTTTTCCTTTCATTTAAGATATTTACTCACAGGAAAACCTGTAATGGGAAATCAGTCCTGGTGGATCACAGTCTGAGCTCAGAGAGGGACCCACCTTTGTGAACTTCATTCTCTCACTGTGACCGTGGAGGCAGGAGGACAAAGAGATGGGGAAGGATACACGGCATCTGTTCTCTGGTCCCTGGGAAGGACCCAGAGAATGAAAGGGCTACAGGGTGATTAAACAAAGACTACAGGAAGGACTTCCAGCTGTAAGTTGGGAAAAGTACAGTATGTTACAAAACCACCTGGTCACAGTCTGTAAATAACATGAGACATTGGAAGGAGGCAGAACAATGACACATTGCTGGGGTAGCAGTGGGAGCAGTGGCGATGGAGGTTCTGGGTTCCAGGAACTCTGGGTGACTTTAGGAAAGCTTCTCGTTGCCTGGGCCTAAGCCCTCTAGTTGATAAAGTATGAAGTCTCTGCCAAATGATCCTTAAAGTCCCTTTTATTGTCCCCATAATCTATAATTTGATCCCCAAATTACACAGTTATTTGCTAGTTACTGTCCTTCGGTTTTAGATTTTAAAAATGCTTTGCAACTAACTGTTTTAATAAAACATTCTCTAAAAATTTAGTCAAGTGGAAAATCCCAGTTTAGCTCCATATCTGGGGAAACATGGCACTACTGCTGAGGTCTGGCATGGCCAATAGGTTTCGTCGTGTGTGCCAACTTGGACTGACAGGCGGTGGCTCTTGGGAGCGATGTGGTCTGATAGAAACAGGAGAGACAAATGGGAAGCACATATGTAATTAAAAAAAATTATGGTAAAAAACACATAACATAAAATTTACCAGCTTAACCATTTTAAGTGAAGGGTATAGTAACGTTAACTATACACACCTTGTTATGCAACAGATCTCTAGAATTGCTTTATCCTGAAAAGCTGAAACTTATACCCATTAAACACTAATTCCTCCTTCCTCCTCTTCCAGTCCTGGGCAACCTCTTTTCTACCTTCTCTCTCTATGATTTTGACTACTTTAGATACTTCATATGATTGGAATCATACAGTGTTTGGCCTTTTGTGACTGGCTTATTTCACTTAGTATAATGTTCTCAAGGTTCATGCATACTGTAGCGTGTGACAAGACTTCCTTCTTTTTCTAAGGCTGCATAATACTTCATTTTATGTAAATACCACATTTTCTTTATCCATTCATCCATGATGGACACTTGGGTTGCTTCCACATCTTGGCAATTGTGAATAATGCTGCAATGAACATGAGTGTGCAAATATCTCTTCAACATCCTGTTTTCAATTCTTCTGAATATATACACAGAATCCAGTGGGACTGCTGGATCATATGGTAATTCTATTTTTAATTTTTTGAGGAACTTCCATATTTTCCATAGTGGTTGCACCATTTTACACTCCGACCAACAGTGCACAAGGGTTCCAATTTCTCCACACTGTTTTTGATATTGTTATTTTCTGTTTTTTTGACAGTGGTTATCATAATCGGTTTGAGGTGATATTTCATGGTGGTTTTGATTTGCATTTCCCTAATGATTAGGGAAATTGAGCGTCTGTTCATGTGCTTGTTGGCCATTTGCACATCTTCTTTGGAGAAATGTCTATTCAAGACCTTTGCCCATTTCTTAATTGGATTATTTGTTTTATGATTGTTGAATTGTAGGAGTTCTTTATATATTCTGGATATTAACCCTTTATCAGATATATGATTTGCAAATATTTTCTCCCGTTCTGTTTGTTGCCATTTCACTCTGTTGTTTTATTTGCCGTGCAGAAATGTTTAAGTTTGATGTAATCTTATTTGTCTATTTTTGACTTTTGCTGCCTCTGCTTTTGGTGTATGTCCAAGAAATCATTGGCAAACCTCATGTCATGAAGCTTTGCTCCTCTGTTTTCTGCTAGGAGTTTTATAATTTCAAGTCTTATGTTTAGATCTTTAATCTATTTTGAGTTAATTTTTGGATGTGGTGTAAGGTACTGGTCCAATTTCATTCCTTTTTGCATGTGGATATCCAGGATGGATATGAGGTAGGATATGAAAAATATTGACAAAAATGTTAGTGAAGCATTTGCAGCCTGTTGAGGAGAAAAATAGCAGAATGAGGTAATTTGTCATTAATAATTTCAGCTTACTCTCTTAATTTGGAAGCTGAGGTCTTTGGACTGTACTCATTCCAATTTTAATATTTGGAGAGATCAACTACTTAACTGTGCCTATGTATTCACAGAAAACATTATGGAGAATAATAAAACTTAGTTAAGGAGCTCTATCATTAAATCGGCTCCTGTTAGACAAAGTATTAAAGAAAGGCTGATGAAATTGCTCAGATGGCTCATAGCTGACCTCTTCCTTCTAACCCAGGTGGTAGAGCAAGACCAGCTGAGGAGCAATGAGAACAGGAAAGAATACTTTGCCACATCTCAGGACATCACAGCTGACACTGGAAAAGGCTCTCAACCTACAGATTCCTGCTTCTGTTTACCTCCCAGGATGTAAGGTCGAGGAGAGAAGACATACTTGGCTAGGCTCTGCAGATAGAAACCCTGTGTACTGATCCTGTGTCAGAAAGTTAATTTTGGTTGGATGATCATTCGTGCAGCTTCAGGAGATGAATCATGGCTGCTAAGCCAATGATTAGCTTTGAGGTGGGCATGTGAACCAGTTCTGGACAAAGAAACACAAAGATAACACCCCATAACACTCCCACTGGCATCTCTGACGTTGTGTGTCAAAGTTCCCTTGGCATCTGTGACTTCGTGTGTCCCACTCCCATGGCATCTATGATTTTGTTTGTCACATACACACTGGTGTTTCTCATTTCCTGTGTAACACTCAACCTGGCAAGTCTCATAGGGGACTTCTGCCCCTTTGAGAAGGGAAAGGCCCCAACGAGAAAGCCCCCGCCGCACACGTGCCTCCTTCCTGACTGGGGGTTTACGTTAGACCAGTGGTTCTGAAAGGTTGGCCCCAAACAGCAACATCAGCACCACTTGGAAACTTGTTAAAAATGTAAATTCTCAAAAGTTAACCAACAGGCCTGAGACTGCTATCCTTAGAAGGTCCTGCTTACAAGGCTGGCGCTTGCTGGTGTCTGGAAACTGGATTTCAGGAGGGTTCCCACCACTCCCTGATCAAAAAGACTCACTGTGCCTAAACTACTTGTAAAAATAATGTCATTTATGCTGAACACCTGCTTTCTGGAATTTTGGTACATGCTAGGCAGAGGATGCACATGTGACTAGCCCTCAGTGAAAACCTTGGGCACTGAGTCTCTTGTGAGTTTCCTGGTAGACAACATTTCACACACATTGTCACAACTCATTGCTGGAGGAATTCAATGCATCCTGCGTGACTCTACTCGGAAAGGGCCCTCAGAAGCTTGCCCCTGGTTTCCTCCAGACTTTACCCCATATGCCTTTTCCCTTTGCTGATTTTGCTTTGTATCTTTTTGCTGTAATAAATCTGAGCCATGAGTACTGAATAAAAGTGAATTCTTGGGTCCCACCTCAGACCTACTAAAACACAAATTCTGGAGGTGGGATCAGCTACTGTATTTTAACAAACCCTCCAGAAGGTTCTGATCCATGCTGAGGTGTGGGAATCACTGGAGAGGAGGCGATGTGTGGAGCTACTGCAGCCTCCTTGGCCCACGACCTCAAAAGTGATGGCAGCACTGAGTGATTTAGAGCCTGAATCTTCATGCTTCTTAATTAACCAACCCAGGAATTGCCTACATTTCCACTTCTGGAATGAAATAATAATAGATTGTTTAACACCCTGTTAAGTAAAAAAAATCCAAATGAATAATATGTTATTATTATAACTCAGAATTGGCAAACTATGACTCATAGGCTGAAGCCAGTCCATTCCTCATTTTTACGTGGCTTGTAAGCTAAGAATGGTTTTTACATGTTTAAATGGTCTGGAAAAAAGTCAAAATAAGAACAATATCTTGTGACATGTGAAAAGTACATGAAATTCATATGTCAGTGTCTATAAACAAAATTTTATGGGAACATAGTCACTTATTTGTATATGTATTGTCTATGGTTGCTTTCCATCACGCTACAGCCACAGAGTTGAGTAGGTATGATAGAGACCATATGACCCCCAAGCTTAAAATACTTACGATCTAATCCTTTACAGAAAAAGTCTACTGATCCTTGCTGCAATTGATTGGCCCACTTCACTTTTGTAGGGCAGAAAAGGACCATGTCTTTTAAAATTTTCCTGAGAGTGACACATGTATCTTTGGGCTCTTAACGAGCAGGATTTTGGTATTTCCTTCCCTAGACCCTTCTCCTTTCCCCAGAATTGTCTAAAAGCCCTGCGGGGTAACCCTAGTTCTATTCTCCAGGTGGAGAGGAACTCAGTAGTCTGTCCGTTGCTTCTGTCCCTGGTGGATCCTTGTCCACTGCTGCTCTGATGCTCTCGCTGGTACAGATGCACACAGGCCAGGACAGTGCCCTCTCCATGTCATATGTACATAGGTGACCTTTATTTTCAGAGCAAAGCTGTTATGCCAGGATGGCCGGATCCAGAGGGGTTGCCAGAACTGCCTCTTTCCCCCAACCCTGTAGGGTCACACTAGTCCAGATGCCCCTTCCTCAGAGTAAGTTCCTCTCTAGAGATCTTGGTGTCCTTTTCTGCCCATCGACTCTGAGCAGAATCACCATCATCTGTCCCCACAGTCTTCCTTAACAGTGAACCTTACTTCCCAGAAAGGGCTCCTTACACAGATTTGCCTGGTCCTTCTTCAGAGCTCTGGACATCAAGGGGTGGGATAGATTTTGCTAACCCATGTGGAGGAAGAAAAGTCTTACATTTCTTCTCCCAAAGTAGGGGGTGATGGCCTCCTAAGTGACTCTTACCAGGACAAAGGGGATCTGCTTTAAGGTAATTTGCTCCTCTCCAAACCCCGAAATCAGCTGATAGAGTTGTTTCCTGGGGCACATTAAAATTGACTGCAAATTCTTTGACATTCCTCTGATCCCAAGGGGATGCAGGTGCCCTCCTCTTGAATCTGGGCTCATCTGTGTCTGCTTTGGCCCACAGAGTATGGCAGAAGTGATGCAATGCCAGTCCCAGGCCCAACTTTGAAGAGGACTGTCAGCTTCTGCTTCCCTACTTTGTGCCCTGAGCCACCATGGAAGAAGCTCAACTATCCCAAGGCCACCATGTTGTGAGGAAGCCCAAGCTAGCCATGTGGAAACAGAGACACTGATCCACAGCCAGTCCCCAACTTGCTTCAGGCCCCTGCCATTTGAGTCTTCCCAGCTGAGGCCCTAGAGATCGGGGAGCAGAGCTAAGCTATCTGCATTGTACCCTGTCCAAATTTCTTACCCACAGAGTCATGGGACGAAACAATGAAGAACTGTTGTTTTAAACCACTACATTTCCAGTAGTTTGTTATGCACAATTAATGCTGATAGAACTTTACTGTGATGCTGAATTTTGCTATCAGAATTTAACGCTTATCATAGGGAAGCTAAAATCTGCCTGAAAAAGACATTTCCTTCAACTAAGGTCTGTAGTTCAGTTAGTAGTGTTGTACCCATGCAAATTTCCTAGTTTGGGTAATTGTGTGATGGTCATACAAATTGTTAACACTAGGCTGGGTGAAGGATATAATTCAACTCTCTGAACTATTTTTTGCAACTTCTCTGTAAGTCTAAAATTATTTCAGAATAAAACACAAATAAGTCTTTTTCTCTATACCTTATTCTCTTTGTCTCTGGGGTTGTGGCAGGAGAATGCAATCTTTCTCATGGAAAACTGTCATCAGCAGTTGTGTGCAGCTCTGTTGGGCCAAACAATCTGTTTAAATTTCCCAGAAGTCTTGCAGTGTCATTGCCTTCATATAGGAAAAGTAGATCCTAAATTTCTACCTGGGCTGTGTCCATCTCAGAACTCTGTGCCCAGAGCTTGGAGAGAACTTCTGAGACTTCTCTCCAAGGCTCTCAGTGGCCCTGTTTGAAGGGATAGTGAAGAGAAATTAGGAAAAGCTAAAGCAATTGGGGGTCACCTACCTTGTAAAAGAGATGAGAACCAGAACAACCACTGCCATCGGGCCATTACAACTGCGGAATGTCTTGTGACTCTTGTAACTCTTCCTTTTTTGCTCAGAAACTCGCTTGGCTTCATCCGTCCTCCTCTTAAGAAAACCACTAACCCAAAGACTCACCCTCTTTTAATACCCCACCCTGAGAACTTCCAAGCCCAACCCATAAGCAATAAAAACTGGCACCCAATATTCCTCAGGAGACACTCTTTTGGAAGCGCCTGTGTCGTCTTATTCTCCATTGCTGCAATAAGTCAACAAGACTTAGTTTGCTTCTCTCTTCCCAGGTTTCTTCCTTTGAGGAGCAGTCTTTCCACACAGAGAAGTGAGGGGATGGAAACTGAAGGCTCACTGTATAGGGGGATTTTTAGGTAGGTTGCAGAGAGAATTTTCCTCATAAAAAGAATAGATTAAAAATTTGAGGCAGGAAAAAGGCTGGATGTCATTCAGCCATTTCATTTTTCACGTAAATGTGCCAAGTGCTGAGGATTCAGAGGATAAAAAGATCTCTCTCTTTGTGATGCAGGAGATGGATGTGTAAATAGGCGAGAAGCAGCACAGAGGCCCTGGGGTGCAGCGGTCGGGGAGCCTCACTTTACCGGGCGCCATGTCGGTGCCTGCTCTCTTGCCCTGCCTCAGTCTGCTGCAGCCACACTGGCCTCTGCTGTTCTTCCAACATGCCAACTTCGGGCTCCACCTCAGGGCCTTTGTGCTGGCTGTTCTCTTGGTCTGAAACATTCCACTCCCAGGTATTCACGCAGTTCACTCTCTCACTTGCTTCAGGTTTCTGCTCAAATGTCACCCTGGCTAAAATGTCAACTTCCTCAATGCCCCATCCCTTTCTCTTCAGACTTTAACGTATTCTTAGCACATATTTTACTTGCCTTGTTTATTGATATTTTCCCCAGTAGAATAGAGTCTTAACGAGGGCATGGTATTGTCTATTTTGTTCACTGTTGAATCCCTGAAGCCTAGAACAGGACCTGGTTCCACTAGGTGCTCAATTAACATTTGTTGAATGAATGAATGAATGAATGAGACTGGAGGCTTTTCCTGACCTCCCAGTCTCTTCCTAGCACCCTTACTCTATTTGATTTTTCTTCATAACACTTGTTACCCATTGACAAACTCCATATTTATCTATTTTTTTGTTTGCTGTGTCTCCTCTCCATCAGGACACGGGTTTTGTTTTATTCATTGCTATACAACTCCTGCAGCCAGAGTGATGTCTGGAGCTGGGTTAATGCTCAATCAATTTTTTTGAAGAATGAATTCATAAATAAATGGATCAGTGAACAAATAAACAGACAGAGGCATTTGGTGTCCATTTCTACCCATTTGGGTACAACTCTGGTTCTAGAGTCCTGAAGCTCAAAGACCAAGCTTCTCAGGCCTGGGCCTCTCTGGGGGTGTTAAGGAGAAGCCAAGCTAGTAGGAGCCAACAGAAGAAGGAACCAGGGGCAACCTGGTGGGCAAGGCCTCAGCCCAGCTCACCCAGGGCCTCACTCCCGGCCCTGCCAGACCCTGAAGGGTGCTGGACGTGGGGGGACGGGGACGGGGACGGGGAGCACCTCCTTTCTTTCTGGATGGAAAGTGGCTTCACCTGCAGACGATTCAGAGACTGGGGCTTCTTCTCCTAAATATATAAAGCCTCCATTTCTCTGTTCTGCCAGTGCCTTTGCTCTTGCCCTGTCCCCATGCTAGATGCAAGATGGTGCAAAAGAGAAGAAAGGAGAAGCCATTGTTGTTCACAGCACCCCTGGCCTGATCTGAATATTGGAACTATCTAGACTGGAAGGAATTTGCATAAACTCCCTCCCTAGATCCTCCTTCCCTGTCCCTCCCTTTAATTCTGGCCTTTAGAAGCTTTGCAGGGTTTTTAATTACAATCAAAAAAGGGCATGTACGGTAGTTAAGTAAAATAAAATAACAATACTTAAAATTACAATTGAGCCCCAAACGATCGACAATTTATTCTCTGCCTTAAAATAAAATAGCTTTCATCTTTTCCCTCTTACAACAGCCTCTCCCTCCTAGATAATGCATTTCGTTAGATTTATTTGCTCAGCCCCGAAAACTTGACACTAAGGGGATTATTTAGTTTTAGATTTGCTGTAGTCCATAGTAATAGCCAACAGGGAAAGGAATGAAGCAGCAATATTAGCAGGGCGATGTGAGGGGAGGGGGCCGGGGAGGGGGCTGTGCAGTCTGCAGCTAAGCAAAACTGCTTGCATAAACACCATTAAGAAGATTTAGACATCGCTTTCCTTATCATCAGCACTCCTGGAAGAAATAAAAAAAAAGAAAAAAAAGAAAAAAGGGAAAAGGGACAGGCCTTGACTTGCTGTGTATGCGTTTCCATTAAAGGTTCAATAGGAAATAAAACCAGCTGAGAGTTGAAACGCAATGATGTTACAGACCTATCCACGCTGCCTCATCATGGTCCAAAAGAGACATTTGTTCCACATGTTACCGGAAGGAGCAGCTGGATAGAGAACAAAACGCCCTGCATCACCCATCTGTGGTGGAGCACGTGAAGCTCAGGCTGCCGCCTGGGTTGGCACTGTGTCCCATTCATCACCTCCCCATCTCTTTTCCCACCCAGCTCCACACACACATATCCCGGGATAAAATAGTCCTGACTTTCCATGCTCTCCCAAGCCACTAATTTTCAGGGTACCTTGAATAAGAACTGGAGGGAAACAGGAGGAAAGTGTAATGGCCGGGAAGACAGGCTGGCCCTGTGTGTGGCTGCAGGATTGAAAGGGTTGCATGAGAAAAAGAGAGAGGAGAGGGGGCCAAACAGGAGGGAGAGGCAGGGAGGAGGCTGTGGCCGAGTCTCCAGAGAGAGAGTGGGACAACCTCTCAGCAGCTGGAAGAGGTTTTAAGGAAGTGCTGGAATCCAAAGGAGTGTCTGTCAGTCTGTCTGTCTGAGGTCTGTGTGCAACTAGGGCAGTGGAAAAGTTGCAACTAGGCATTGCATGGCTCATAGAGTGCCAAGAACAGACAACAATTCTGCTGTGGGAGCCCAAAAATTACATTTGGGATTTTAAGCACTGTTCCACTTTCTGGATGCATCCTTAGCAAGGCATCCCTAAATGGCCAAAGGGTACACACACACACACACACACACACACACACGTAGAGGTCTATTGGTGTGAAGTATTTCTAATACTTACAGGGTTTGTAGTACAGATAAACAAAACTAATTGGTACTGTTATTAGCAAAACACACATCAACATGAGAAAACGTATTTTTCATTATCAAACTTGTCCATAGAATATTGGCATCCTTGGGGCTCTACACGTTTTTTTCCTTTCTCCTTTCACTCACTCCCTGGGGCTTCCATTCTGTGGGTTCATTCTCCCGGGGACCGGACGTGTCAGGGATCACTGAGGAGCATGCCCACAAAACTCCCTGTTTTTGTAAGGGCTATGAAGAGAATGGACCCTGTGTCCCACGGCAAATTAAAGGCAGCTGGTCACAATCCTCCCACACCAAGACTGAGTCAGCAGACATCACAGACAAATCAGATGGAAGGATTCCTATAGGCCTCACTTGATTAGCCATGGGAACAATAATAATAATAATAACAATATAAACATAATTGCAATTTATTGAGTTATCATTATTTGCCAGGTTCTATAATAAGCACTATCACATTCTCTCTCATTTCCTTACAGACGCAGAAGCCGATGTTTGGATGAGTTAAATGAGTAGCCCCAGTCACTCAGTTAGAAAGTGACGGCCCTTTCTGCCTGTTTCCTAAAGCTGTGCTGCTAAGAAGGGCTGGATTGCCCCAGCACCATGAGGGGTGGTGTCTTCAGGACTGGTCTTTCTCAAGCCAAGTAAATTGTCCACAGCAAATTCTTTTCAATGAATCTTTCTTAGGTTCATTAAACTCTTACAGGGATGAGAGGACAGAAGTGGGAAATCTTAGATCTTGGACGCTCATAACTGTGAGCTATGAGAGTGAGAGAGAAAGCTGCCTGGACAGGATTGTGGTTGTTATAGAAGTCCACAGGTCCACAGGCCAGACACCGGGGCTGACCAGCCTAAAGGTCACCCTCGTGGCCACCTATTCAACAGAGCCAGGAAGATTTGCCTCATTCATTTGGACATACTGAATGGGCAGACTCCTGCTTATGGCCTTGGGGCACATCTACCAGGTGTCCAATGTCTGGTATGGGAAATATGTGGTCAGTTACCTGTGGTTCCCCATGGTCTTCAACCTCCATGCACCCCAGAACTCCTCAGTCTCCCAGGACACTTGACTCCACAGCCTGAGCCCACTGAGGGCAGGGCCTGTTTCTGGTTCAGCTCTGTCTCCCAGCACCCAGCACTTCTGGCACAGAATGAGAGCTCAGGAAACATCTGATGAGTACCACCATCCATTTCACTGCATCCCTCCAAAAGGGCTGCCAGAAACCTTGCTCTGTCCACTGCCACCCAGCAGGACTGACTGAACCATTCCAGACAGGCAACTAGATCTGCTATTTTAAATTTTTTTCTAGTGAGAGAATTCTCCACTATCCTTAATAACTTTACAGCATTTAATATCCCCCTTGTCAGGAACTTCTTCCCATTAGCTAACTTCTCTCTCTCCCGTGGAAAGCCAAACCTACTTCTACTGTCCGTCCCCTGTAGAGATGGAGAATAATTAACGATACACCATTCCTTATGTAATAATTCTTTATCTGCTTGAAGGTTATTTACTGGTCTTATAAAAATTGTCTTTCTATTGCCCCAGTCCCAGGGTGCTAGTATAATGTGATGCCAGAGGAGTAAGGACTGACACAAACCTAACCTCCAGTTCTTTCCTGCCACGATTTTAATCGAATGTCAAATGAAAAGATGGGCAAGTAATGAGGGCTGAGGTCAATACTGCTCTGAGATGTCCGCTGTGCAGAGTTGTTTCTGTGCAGCTGTAGCTCTTACTGACATTCTGCAGAGCCTGCCCACCCTCTGCCCCTGGCCCAGGCCCTTGCCTTTTGGAGGGCTGCTGTTATCTGGGATCCTTGAGTTTAACACAAATATCTCAAATACTTTACACCCACAGCCAAATTTTTGAGTGCTTATGCAAAATACTTAGGCATTGCTCCAAGAGCTTTACATATATCACCTCTTCTGACCTTCACTCCTACTTATAAAGTAGGTTTTATTTTTATCTCCATTTTACAGAAAAGGAAATGAAAGATAAGATGGTGAGTTAACTTCCCCCAAATCCTGCAGCTTCTAATTGATAGAACCTGGATCTAAACCTCAACAGTCTGACTCCAGAGCCTGGGCTTATAACCCAACAACGTGATGCCACCAGGTAAGCGCAGGGCCTGGCACACAGCGGGCACTCAATTTCAATGAGGTGGATGATATATTTTCTAGGGATCTAGTTATCCAAGGGGATCTTTTCCAACAACTCTCAGCTTTCCTTTCTAAACGTTCTTCTCCCTGTCAGATGGTGAAAAGCGAAACTTCCAGAATTCAAGAGTAGCAGTGATGCAGGGAACATCAAATCTTTAAAGTCAAAGGATCTCTTACTGTGTTGAAGATGAATAATATGTCTGATTTAAGAAAGAGCATAGAATCATTTTCAAGGAGAGTAAACCCAGTGTATTTTAGGTGTAATTCACATGACGAGCAAATAAATTAATTAACAACCACTAAACAAAGCATCCAGTGTGAACTCATCTGGGACCTAGAAACAAAACCAGTGGCCACTGACCTCAAGCATTTTGCAATATAATTACAGTGACAGAATGAATGTAGTAGAATCTCGCAAGAGGAAGGGACCATGGGACCATCTAGGCTTCCTTGCTTCGGCTCAAGGGCCTGCATGATTGCAACACTGCCAGCCTCTCTCCCTCACTCACTTCCTCCAACCCCAATGGCCATCCTTCTGTTCCTTGAAGGCGAGGAGTAGGTTCCAAATGCGACCTTTTGTACTAGCTGCTTCCTCTGTCTGGAAGGCTCTGTCCTATGTGTTTAATATGTTGTCCCTTCATGTCACTCAGGTGTCAGCTCCAATATCTCCTCCTCACAGAAGCCTTCCCTGGACTCTGAGGCTAAAGCAGATCTTCTGCACACACACACACACACACACACACACACACACACACACACACGTTTTATCTATCTCCTGTTGAAATTACCTGATCTTTGCTTATATGTTTATCATCTGTCTCCTCCACTGAATGTATATCCCTGGACGGATGTTAACTGTGTCCCAAGGACCTAGGTTGGTGCCTGGCACTATTATTAAGTGATTTGATTGCTTTTTAATCAGTCTTTTTTGGGGGTATAATTTACACACAAAGAAATTCACTTAATTTAAGCGCACAGTTCAGTGAGTTTTGACAAATATGTACAGTCATGTAACCATTACCACAATCACGATATGGAACATTTCCATCATCCCAAACTTCCCTCATGCCTTTTGCAGATAATCGTACTCTTCACCCTGGCCCCTGGCAATCATGGGTCATATAGTGAGTTCGTGTGTGTGTGTATAAAACTTCTGAACATAATTTTGAAATATTTTAGTAGCTCTCTTCGTTCAATCAGTTTTATTGAGTAAATGCTCCCTAGTTGATTTTTTGTTTTGCTTAAATAGATTTATTGAGATATAACTGACATATAATAAAACACACATATTTAAAATGTATAATTTAGTAAGTTCTAACATATGTCTACACCCATGAAACCATCACCACAAGGAAGATAATGAACATATCCAGCACTGCTAAAGAGTCCTCATGTCCTTTGGTGACCACTCCCTCCCACCCTTCCTCACCACTCCCTAGCCCCAGGCACCTATTACACTGCTTTCTATAATATAGTTTGCATGTTCTATAGTTTGTAATACCGTATAAGTGGAATCATAAAGTATATGCTGTTTTTCGCCTGGCTTCTTTCACTCAGCATAATTATTTTGAGATTCATCCCTGTTTTAGGTGTTTTAAGAGTTCATTCTTTCTTACTCCTGAGTAATATCCTATCATATGGACATACCGCAATTTGCTTATCCATTCACCTGTTGATGGACATTTGAGTTGTTTCCAGTTTTGGGCTATTGCAGATATAGCAGCTATGAAAATTCATGCACAAGTCTTTGAATGGACATATGCTTTCATTCTAAGTGAAAGAAGCCAGACAAAAAAGACAATCACACCGTATGACTGCATTATATGAAATTCTGGGAAATGCAGAAAGCTAATCAATGGTTTTCTGAGGATGGAGGTGGAGAGGTGTGGGAAGGAGAGATTATACTTTATTATGAGGAAATTTTTAGGGGTGATGGATATGTTTATTATCTTGATTGTGGCAATGATTTCACAGGTACATACGTATGTCAAAACATTACATTTGTAACTTTAATAATGTGCAGTTTATCGAATGTCAATTATACCTCAGTAAAGCTTTTAAAATATTGGTCACAGAATTAATTTAAAAAACCCTGTGGTGCATCCATCCAACAGAATTCTACTCAGCAATCACAGGGAACAAACTACTGATACACACAACAACATGGATGTGTCTCAAAAGCATTATGTCAAATGAAAGAGGCAAAACACAAAAGACTACAAGATATATGATTTCATTTACATGAAGTGTTAGGAAAGGCAGAACCATAATGGCAAACATCTGCTTCCAACTGAGAGGGAGCCATAGGCTCCAGATTTACCCTCCTGCCTAAAACAATAATAAAAGAAAACACAGCAGATAAAATATACAAAATGACAGTTTCATAACTGATAAACAAACCTTTTTGCACAATGTATTTGAAGCTCTACCAAAACCAATCTAGTCCCTTAAAAAGATGGCTTTCGAGCCACTCAGAACAAAAGCCAAAGTCCTTACAAAGTCTTGCAAGGCCATACAAAATCTGTCACTCCTCCTGTGCCCCCATCACGTACAAATTGCATTCACTTCACGCCAGCAACACACTTTGGTGTTTTTCTCAAATTCTCCAAGCCCTCTGGTTTCTGGTCTCTGTCTAGCTGGGATGCCGGTACCACTGAGAGTACCATGAGTACCATGCCTCATGCCCCGACATCCTTCAGGTCTCTGCTCTAACCTCCCCTTCCAGGGAGGGCCTCACTCACCGTTCTACTTGAAGTTGCAACACCTTCATCCTTAGCTCTTCTGATTCACCTCTCCCTGTTTAATTATTCTTCATGGCACTTGTTACGATCTAACACGCTCTATATTTCACGTGTTTAGTTTTAGCTGGTCTCTGTGTCCCTCTCCTTGAGTGTAAGCTCCAGGAAGACAGAGCCCATTTTTTTCCCTGTTTTCCTTACTGCTCTTTCCTCAGCACCAAGAACAGTGCCTGGCATATAATAGACACTCAATAAATATGTACTGAATAAGTGACTGAAGCAAGCCAGGATAATGAGCACATGAACAATACTTACATCACGGTATTGTTAAAAGGGTTAAATAAGATAAATGATCGGTAGTGCCCAGCAGGAAAGCAAACTGTAAACTGTTATCATTATGCTTCTTGTCTCACATGTGGTAAATAACAGTAGTAATAACAATAATAATGGCTAACACGTATTAAACACTGTGTCCAGCACTATTTTAGGTGTTTTCTATGTATTCACTCATTTAATTCTCACAAAAATATTATGAGATAAGTAAGGTTATTACACTCATTTGACAGATGAGAAAACTGAAGCACAGAGAGTTAAGTGGATTTCCCAGGAGTCTAGAGCTGTGGTTCAAACCCAGGCAGTCTGGTTCCAGAGCCTATGCTCACGATCACCGTGCAATACTGTCTCTTGAACCCCCAGAACTGAACATTTTTCCTCCATCTAAAGCTTTATTTGGCTTTTCTATAAGAAAATATTGCAATTTAAACAGCTAATATTCCAAATCTGGGTTTTTATACAAACTGAGTTTATTGTCCATTAATAACGGAAGCCTGGGGCAGTTTCTCCACCATTGGCAGCACGGCTCAGAGAACGGTTCTGACGGTAGTGTGGGTCAGACTGATCACGGTGCTTCCTGTCCACAATGACCGGCAAAGGCCCAGAGGTGCCTCCAAACAAGCCCCACAGCTCAGGTAATATGTCAAAGACACAGCGACATCTCTGCTGCTGCCGTAAGGATTTCCAGGATCGTGAGGATCCACGCTCTCCAGGAACTTCCTGCGTCTGCATGCTGCTTTTTTCCAATAGTGCCAAGGACTGACTTTTTTAATAGCCAAGAATGCTTAGATACATAAATACATTGAAAGAAGTTCCTTTGGTCTCCGCTGAAATACTGCTTCCCCAAGGTCAAGATTAATTTATGCTCCCGAACTGGCCTCAAGTTAGGAGACGTGTAGACAGCTTTATTGGCCTGATTTTCATTCCTTTATGAAGTCAAGTACACAGAACCTCTTCAGTGGACTTATCCTAGACTTTAAGGGGGAAGCCAGCATTTGAATTAGGGGTTTTGTGCAGAATATGAAATGGGATTTATAGGCATCATATTTAAGTTTACCGAGTATTTGCAACACAAGAGCCTACATGTAGCAAAGTCAAATGTGAACAGAAAGTAAAACCAGGGTGAAAATATATTTTGAATAGTGGAGGACAAGGAATCTGGGACCGACATCATCTGACTGAAACATCTCCTGGTTATGGTCTAGACTGGCAGATCTATCCCTGTGGCAGCCATGCACGCGATAAATCATTTCTTGATGAACTTGCCCCTTAGATGGTCCCCTTCAGGCAAGACCTCACCCTTGGGATACAATTTAACACCCCACTCACATCCCCTCCATAGGTTCATTTTCAAGAATTCTAAATTTGGAATATTTTTTACTTTGATGTAAATTCATGTTTTCTAGAACTATTGCAGCAACGGCAAGACCATCACATAGGACATGCTCTTAGACATCTAGTCCAAGAAGCAGCAAAACTCAGAAGATCCGAAAGAACTGTTTTAAAGCTTCTAAATCGTCCCTGCTTACCACGTGACAACCACTTGGATTCAGTTCTAAAGAAAGGGTTTTGTCTGAGAAAAAAATGAGACCTGGAGGTACGGATGTGCATCCTGTCACTATGGGCTCATGGGGAGGTGGGAATGTGGAAATGTGTAGGACTTCTGGAGAACCTGGAAGCAAGTAGTGATAGAATAAAGAGACTCCAGAATGGAAACAGACATGAGGCCAGATCCTGAAGTAAACCCAGGCTGTGAACCCAAGATCTACCTTAGGGAAACCTGCGTGTGGAAATCATTAGGGCTGTTCCTTTGGGCAATATTATAAGATTGTTGTTTCCTTAGCCGCTTGCAGTTAGCTGTGGCCATGGGATTTGCTTTGCTAAGTGAGACGTAAGCAGAAACTTTAAGAAGCAGTGTGTACTTCTGCTTTTCCACTTGGCATGGCAAATAGCAATATTTAAGATGTGCCTGCTCCATAAACCTGGGTCTGTGCCAATGTACAATGGACAGGTACTGTAAATAGAAAAACTCTCTGTTGTTTGAGGTCACTGAGATTTGGGGGGGAATGTCTGTTACTGTGTATACCCTAATCTACCCTGACTGAAAATTAGGAGAGCCAAATGATTGAAATATTTAAACATAACATATATAGGAATTAAAATAGGCCTTGGGAACGAGATATCCAGGACTTCACTTTCTGTTAGGAAAGGTATTTCTGGCTCACTCTTCTGTATGAAGTCAGTGGAAATAACACGGGGAATTAAAAAAATAGTTAAGACCTTCCCAATTAGATGAAACTTGGAAAGAGACACAACTCTGAAGCAAAGGCATAAAAAGGGGGCTGCCAAATGTCTTAAAAATTGTACCCAGGTAAAGGAAAATAAACAGATACCTCTGCAGGTCTCAGGCAGTACTCAGGGCTCTTTAAAAGAAGTGGTCCTTCCCACAGAACCAAAATGCACTCCCTTCCTTGGAGAAACAAGCTCAGGTGAGCAGACAGTCTGCAGTGGCCTCGCTGGACCCTGTCTGATGCATGGGTTGAGAGGCAGGAAGAACCGAAGAAGGAAACACGGACACACTGCCTTTGCGGGAAGTATGCTGAAAGATAGCTGGCGATGTTGAGATTGTGGTGGCTGATCTTGGTCAGCTGAAGAGCAAATTTAGGTCAGTGATTCTCCAGCTATGATCCCTGGACCAGCATCACCACCATGACCTGGGGACTTAGAAATGCAAATACTTGAGACCCACCACAGACCTACTGAATCAGAAGGGTGAAACCTTAATGATCTCTGCTTTAATAACCCCACCAGGGTCCTGACACAACTCAGATGCGAGAACCACCCCTCCCATTCATCACTCCCAGGGTTCTTCATATTCAGAATTTCACTTGAACCGGGCCAGCCTATCCCCAGACAACAGAATGAAATCCACATTGCCACCGCCCAGCTCACTCTCCTGACCCTCCTTCACACTTTTCTCCAGTAAATATCAGGTCCCAAATTCAAAATCTCTCCATACAAAAAACATAAAAATAAAATATTTGCCAAAAAATCATACCAGGAGAAACTGAAAATCAGATACATTTTTTCATGAAAGTAAAATGCAAACAAGAAAACAACAACAACAAAAACTATGGCTTCTCTAAAATAACAGTTTATTAAAAGATCTAGAGAAGTATGTGATGCCAACCTCTAAGAGAATGAAATATTTGCTTCTTTGGCTTGGCCTGGAAAGAGTGTGGTCTTCTCTGAGAATCACCATATTCTGCATAGGGCTACATTGCACATCGTGCTAAGCAATAGAATAGAACCATTAAGGGAGATGCTAGGTAGACAGGCTTAAGACAATGCACTTACTCCCTCTTAGTCCCACAGCCATGCCTGCAAGTGTCAGGTAGATGATCCAAAAGTTCCCTGCCCTGGCTGATGGGAGTGGAAGAGCTCAGAGGATAACTAAAGGTGTTGACTAGTGAGCCCACCAGGGTGAAAAATGATGTCACAAAATATGAGCTCGAATGAGACAACCCAAGCCAGTGATCAATCAGGAATCCTGGCTGTTTCTCCGAGGATCAGCAGAGGGAGAGCTGACCTGAGGGCCAAGTAAACAAATGGGCAGCACTGGGCCTCTACTCTGCTAGCAGAACAGACCGCAAGGAACACTGGCCAGGAACATCTTTGGCAACATGATGCATTGAGGACCAAAGGACAGCAGAAGGGTAAGATGCACTGTGCCCTATCCTCTCCCTCATCACAGGGCCTAGAACACCTCTGGGAAGAAGGGAGGAGTAGAAGGAGGTGGAAGAATTTCCCAACTGACCGAGCTTCAATCTAGAATCATCTGATTAATTACCTGAAAGAGACTGAATTATACCCAATTGATAAAGCAAAAGTTTGCCTCATTATTACTGAGAGCGGGGGACTGAAGACACAAAGAAATCAGCTTTGGGCAATAAATTAAGCTGCATTCTCTGCACACATACATCAAAGCAAGTAAATACAGACACTGTCATACAAATGCCACAGAACAGCGACAGCAAAAGACCAAACAGAGGGATTGTTAAAAGCAGGAAGCATAATGTAAAGTTAGACAAAACTAAGCATATCTATTACGTCAATAAACATAAGTAGGAAAAAGTCATCTAATAGGAAAAATACTCTGAGATATGAGCAAACCAAAAGCCTTCTGAATAAAAAGATACATTGAAAGCAAAGTCATGAACTCTCTGCTTAACTTAAGCAGAACTTAAGCCTTCTGCTGATAAAAATGATAAACTGGAAAAAAGTATTTAAAACGCTATTTGAAGATACTGGAAAGTGACAAAAAGTAGATAGAAACTGAAGGAAATAGGACCCTGAAAGAAGGAAATCGACCGGTTGAGATGCACATTTATTCAGTCCCTCTCCCCACAGTGACACAACCCCGTCCACATGGTAAAGGGATCAGGGACAGAGCTCGTGAACACGGCAGAAAGAAGTCTTATGGAGCTGAGGAATCAGAATTGTAGTCCAGAATGACTGGTAATTGAGGTGGGAAATTCCAGAAAAGTGGGAGCCACAGAAGGCTGAACCCCAAAATCTTCATACAAACTTGCCTCACATTTTTGCATGACTCCTGGAATGCACTTGCACAGGGCAAGCCAGCAAGGAGCTCAGCAAAATGTGACAGCTGGACGACTGAGAGAACTGGGCAGAGAGTTCAGCAGCCACTGGGCACTGGGGAGACAGAGTTGGTAGAACTCCTGCCAGGTTAAGCATCTTGGGATTTCCACCGAAACTCAAGAAAGTTCACACCTTAAGAATGAAGACTTCATTCTGAAAGTTTGAGTGTGAAATAGTAGAAAATAGACATATTGGTCTCTGCCCCCAGTTCCTGACACAGAGTTCCTAAATCCCCTGGAATTTCCTTAGTGATAGGAGTTTCTTTTGTTCTAATGAGGCAACTTTTGGTGGCCTCCTGAAGAGCTTCAGGATGAGGGCTGGTCACCAGAAAGACAAAGCCATGATTAGAGGCTTGGAATTTTCAGCTCCATTTCATCACCCGGAAGGGGAGAGGGACTGGAGATGAAGTTAATGATCGATTGTGCTTACATGATGAAGCCGCCATAAAAATCCCAAAATTACAGGGTTCAGGGAGCTTCTGGGTTGCTGAATGAATGAAGGTTGTAGTAGGGTGGTGCACCTGGTGTGGGCATGATCACGGTGGGAAAGGGATGACATGAAAAAGTGTGCACTGGCCCTTAAACTCTGCCTACCCCAAATGACAAGGCACATCTCTTCTACTCGAATTTCATTGTGCAAAGCGAATCACATTTCCATACTTAATTTGCCTGGCTATGGAGAGATGCAATTCTACCATAAGCCCACAAAGAGCACATTTTAAACAATCCTGATGCTATACGCAGAATTCAACTCCAGAAGTTAGCAAAAGAGTAACAACGATAACAGCAAAAATTAACCAAAGCAGACTGATATGATTAATTAAAGACAAAACCAAAACAATAATAGAAATGAATACGTACGTCTGTTTCAGAATCCAAGTCTCCCTGAAATCGAATTTCTCCTGCTTTCCTAGCAGTAGAGTTGAGCATGTCAGCACTGTGAAGACCACCATTTGTAGTCTCACCTGTACCTCTGTGGGCCATGTAATTAAGCTCTCTCTACTGGGTGTGAACAAAAATGCTGGGTGCCCCTTCCATGTCACTTATTTTAAAGGAAATGTCTTAGATTGGGTGTCCTCCCTCTTTCCTTCCCCATTCTGGAATGCAGACTTGGCAGTGGTCCTGCTTTGGCCATACAGATGGAAAACGTTGTCCTGGGGTAGGTGGAACTGCAGGGGTAGAAACTGGGTTCTTGGATGGCTTTGTGAAACAAGGCTCTGACCAGTCTGGACCAGCTGGACTGCTGGGTGAGAGAGAACTCAACTTCTGTCTGCTTTAGGCCACTGTATTTTGGGGTCTTTTTGTTATATTAGCTTAGCTTTCGCCCTAATTAAGTGATATGTAAAGGCCAATCTTTCAAAAAGGGGTATGAAATAGGTGAAGCTAGGTAACATAGTCAGATAAACAGGAGCCAGCACAAAATTAGAAACGAGTATGAGGATGTAACCTCAAATAATGAAGGAATTCAACGACATATAGCATGTGCTTTCTTTGACACTATGCAAATAAATAAGACACTCGAATGAAATGATGGCTTTTCTATGAAAACACGCTTTTCCAATATCTACCTCAACGTAAGTGTATAACTGAAATGGTTTCAGAGGTGAATGCAATCAAATAATCAAGACAAATAAAATTCCAATATTATGCAAACTGTCCTAAGCCACAAAGACAGAAATAACTTGTCCAAATTCTGTCTGTAAAATGTAAATACTTTTGACAATAGAACTTGACCAAGATGACACAAAAATAGACAACTACTTATCAATTTACCCAGAATATCGTTGTAAAAATCAAAAATAAAATATTATTTGCCTACTTGGAAATACAACTCAGCAGCAAAATAAAAGTAGAATGTACCACAACACAAGGATATTTTGCTCCTAGGAAACATTTTAATAGATTTATCTACAGTAGCAGACAAAAGGAGAAAATTTGAGATCATCAAGTAATTTTTAAACAAAACATAACATACATTCCTGTTTTGAATGTCTTACTGTAACAAAATTAATAGAAACCTTATTATAATTTTATACATACAACAGTATGGTTCATTTACCATAAACTTTTAAATTTGTTGAAAGAAAGAAGACCCGACTAAATGAGATCTACTACGTTCTTGCTTAGAAGGACTGGATATGATAAAAATGCGAATTCTTTCTAAATTAATCTATAATTTCAATAAAAACTCAATAAAAAGGAAAAAGGATTTTTCTTTTAGACAAGAGTATTCCAAATTTCAGATGAAAGATTAATATTTGAGGATAGCCAGAAAAATCTATAAAAGAATAAGTATGAAGGGCACTATACCAAATAGTAAAACATATGATAAACTTACAATAATGGAAACAATCTGGTACTGGCACATGGACAAATAGACAACTGGAAAAGAGAGTTCAGAAATAGATCCAAGCCCGTATGGGAATTTAATTTATGAAATGTGGCGTTACAATTCAGTGGAAAAATGATGGATTAGTAAGTAAATGATGTTGTGGCATCTGGCTAGCCGTTTGGAACAAAATATACCTTGATCACTACCTTATATATTACATCAAAAATGAATTACTTGCATCAAAAATTTCAAGATAAAAAAATAAAATCATAAAAAATTATAAACAACAGGAGGAAATTTATTTGTAGTACTTGTGCAACCTCACTAATAATTATGAAAATATGCATCAAAATGAAACTGGATGGATCAGATCAAAATTTAAAAATGCACTGTATAGTTGCAAAATAGATATTTGCACTCCCATTGGTGAGGTTGCAAATGAATGAAAGCTTTCTAGAGGAAAGTTTGGCAATTTTGACCCAGCAATTCCATGTGTAAAAATTTGACTTTCAGGTGTACTTGCACATTGTGCAAATATGCATGTACAAGAATGTTTATTTCAGAATTGTTGTAAAAGCAAAAAAAGAAAAAGAGAAACAACTTAAATGTCTATTATACTATCATATTTCTTAGCTACTTGGGTTTCTTCCTCTCAATTACCTATTTATACTATTTGCTCAGTTTTGCTGTTGGGTTTCCTTCTACATATTGATTTGTAAGAGATCTTTTCATACTCTGGAAACTAATCACTTATTTTTATATCAATAGTAGATACCTTCGCCCAGCTAGTGACTTCTTTTAAAAAAATTTTGTAGTTTCTTTTACCATACAGATTTTTTTTTTATTTTAACTTACTAGCTACGTGAACTTGGGCAAATTACTCAACCTCTGAGCCTCCTTTATCTCATCAGCAAAACGAGGACAATATGTTAGGTTCTCCAGAGAAACAGAAGCAACAGGATAGACAGATGATAGATGGATAGATAGATAGATAGGTGATAGATACAAGAGGAAATTTATTATAGGAATTGACTGATGTGATTACGAACGCCGAGAAGTCCCACAGTCTGCAGTCTTCATGCTGGAGAACCAGGAAAGCTGGTGGTACGATTCAGTCTGAGCCCAAAGGCCTGAGAACCAAGGATGCTAATGGTCTAACTCCCAATCTTAGGCCAAAGGCCTGAGAATGATCTGAAGGCCAGAGAACCAGGAGCTCTGATGTCAGACGGCGTGAGAAGATGGAAGTCCCAGCTCAGGAATAGAGAGCAAATTCTCCCTTCCACCACTTTTTTATTCTATTCCGGCTCCCAAAGGATTGGATGATGCCCTCTCACTTTGATGAGGGTGGATCTTTTTTATTCAGTCTACTTATTCAAACGCTAATCTCTTCTGGAAATAACCTCACAGATACATCCAGAAAAAATGTTTGACCAGCTATCTGGGCACCCAGTAGCTCAGTCAAGTTGACACATAAAATTAACCATCACAGATAGTTAATAGTACTTACCTCACAAGATTGTTTTAAGGATAAATGAATTAATATTTTAAAATTACTTAAAACAGTGTGTGACACATAGTAAGCACTATACGTAGTGCCATATGTGTGTGCATGTGTGTGTTTGTTAAATAAAAATGTGTATTTTAGAATAAGTTTGTGAAAAATCCTACTAGGATCTTGATCGTTGACTAATTTAGAAATATCGTCTTTCACTATTAGGTCATCCCATTCATGAACATGGTAAATGCTTTCATTTACTAAGATCTTCTTTTATATGCTTCACTAAAGGTTTATAACTTTCTCCATTTGGTCTTACACATATTGATTAGGTCTATCCCTGGGTACTCTATAGTTTTTGAGGCTGGAATAAATGGACATTGTGGAACAATATTCCTGTTCTTGAATTCACCAACCTTGCTGACCTCTTTATTGGTTCTAATAGTTTGCAGATGCTCTTGGATTTTCTATGCAGACAAGCATTCCTCCTGTGAGTAATAAATTCTTCCTTTCTGGTCCTCATATCTTTTCTTGTCTTATTATCCTGGTCAAAAATCTCCAGAAGAATATTGAAAAAGAGGGCATCTTTGTTTTGCTCCTTAAAGGAATCTTCTAACATTTCATCAATAAATATGAAGTTAAGTTTGCCAGAGATTTTTTGGTAGATATTTTAGTTTCCTGAGGTTGCTGTAACAAATTACCACAAACTCGATCGCTTAAAACAACAGAAATTTATTCTCCCACAGTTCTGATTGCCAGAAATCTGAAATCAATGTCACAGGGCTAAAATCAAGATGGCAGCAGGGACGTAATCCCTCCGAAGGATCTGAGGAGAATCTGTTCCTTGACTATCCCAGCTTCTGGTGACTGCAGGCGTTATTTGGTTTATGGCCACATCACTCCAATCTCTGCCTCCCTCTCTGCCTTGTCTTCTCCTGTGTGTGTGTCTTCTCCTATGTGTAATCTCCTTCTGATTTTCTCTTATAAGGGCACTTGAGATGGCATTTAGGGTGCACCTCAACAACCAGGATAATCTCGCCATCATAAAAAGGTTAATTTAATCACATCTACAAAGACCCTTTTTTCAAAGAAGCTAACATTTACTGGTTCCTAGAATTAGGACCTGATATCTTTGAGGGTTCATTTTTCAGCCTACCAGAGTAGACACGCTTTTAATAGGTTAAGAAGATGCTCTTCCACTCCAAGTTTGCTAACAAGTTTTTTTACTTTTTAAAATTTCATCAATGACTATTGAATTTCATTGAAGGCTCTGTCTACATCTTTTGAGATGATCGTATGGTTTTTCCTCCTTTAATCTTATTATAATGAATTAAATTAGTACATTTTCTAACATTAGACTATTTTTTATTTCTTTCCTACTTGTGTCCTTTTTATATACAACACTAGATTTGGTTTGCTGATATTATATTTAGAATTATATGCACATTTGAGGTGTGTGCTTCTTTTGACAGATTTAGTTTTTTAATGATTTTTAGTTCTTCTTGAGTCAGTTTTATTTTCATATTTTTCTAGAATTACCCATTTTATTTAAGTTTTCAAACTTATTAATATGAAGTTCATAATTTTAAAAGCCATAAGAGAACACTATGAAGTTTAAGTACCTCTGGTTTTGTATCCATAGTTATTTTTCATATAGTCTTTTTCTCTCTCGCCTTTCCTAATTTATCAATATTACTACAGCTTTTTGTATTTCTTTAGACTTTTTAAAGAATCTGATTGAAGTTTTACTGGTCCTGCCTATGTTTTTGTTTAGGTTTCATTCTCTTTTGCCTTTATTTTAATTACTGCCTTCATTCTACTTTCTGTGGTTTTATAAAACCGTTAATTTTCTAACTCTTTTAGTTGTATGCTTAATTTATTTTTATAAAGTCCTACTTGACCTTCCGCTTTCCTTTTAAATTTTTATCAAATAAAAATGCACATTGTCAAAAAAATCAAATTTTTTCAGAGTCATTGTAAAAAACAGCAGACATATCCATGTCTTCCTCCCTGAGGCAACCCTTTTCAGCTCTTTTAGATATTTATTTTGTTTTTTGACCTCCATTTCTCTAAATGACATGCTTATATTGCTACTTCTGATTTTTTCAATTTTAGACATTACCTATGATTTCCTTCTATGAAAATTGAGAATTTATTATTTTTTAATACACACCCTTTTCTGCTTTCCACACCCTATCTTCCATATGTAGTTCTATTTTAATTTGGTTAAATCATTAGTCAGTGTTTACATTATTATGGTTACATACATTTTCTTAATAAATGAACCAAGCATTTGTTCTGCAGTATACCAAGATAAACTTTTCTTGCAAAACTTTTTTTTGTTGGCTGAGGAAGATTTGCTCTGAGCTAACCTCTGTTGCCAATCTTCCTCTTTTTGTATGTGAGACTCCTCCACAGCATGGCCACTGACAAGTGGTGTAGGTCTGTACCTGGGAACTGAACTCAGGCCACCAAACCAGAGAGCGCTGAACTTAACCACTAGACCACTGGGGCTGGCCTTGGCAAAACTTTTTGTATCTGGATTTTGTGATTGTCTTTGTTTTTTTATTGCTTGATTGGTTATGTACTTATCACTAATTCACAGTTCCTACCAATTGTCTAAATCTGCTCTCAATACATTCCGACATAGATATTAATTTCATCTTCTTGAGTAATAGTTTCTAGAGGCTTCCAATCTCAACGGCTTGCCTTGGCTGCCCTGTTGTCCTCCTAGGAGCTCTCTTTACCATCACCCAGAGGACGCTCTTTTGCCTCAAACCTGTATGAATCTTCTGTTTCCTGATTTCATGCTTATCATTTTGGTGGGACACATCTTCCATTAACTTTCTGAGAAAAGGTGAAGGCAGGTAAATATTTTGAGATCTTAAACATCTAAAAATATTTTTAGCCTAACTTTAATTTATAGTTTGAAAAGGCCAATAATTTATGTTATAAATAATTTTCCTTCAGAATTTTGTGGCAATTTTTCCTTTGTGTTCACTTCCTATAAGGACACCTATATTTCTGATTCGTCCTTTCTCCTATGGAGTAACCCTTCAGGTTCCAATAGAAAATCTGGAGTATTTACTAGGGTCCCTCATCTTTGGTGAACTACAATTTTTGTCTCTTGTGACCCCACAAAACTGCTAAAAGCTCTGCTCAGCTTCTGGGCTACTTATCTCTGTTTATCTTTTCAATCTTTCAGCTGCCACTTTCAAATTAGCAAATGTCACAAAGAAAAGAGCTGTGCCAAAAATAAGACTTACTTCCTTGGACTTTCCTTCAGTTTGAGATATTGGCCCCACAAATCTTCACTGCTTCACTACCTTCATAGCTTTATGATGGCTTCATCCTGATTAGCTAGATGATAGATGGATGGATGGATGGATGGATAGATGGATAGATGAATGGATGGATGAGAGAGAGAGATTTTCTAGCATTTCTGTTTTTTCTCCACAAGAGTGATAGTCCAAAACTAGCTAGTCTATTTTGTCTATCTTTTCAATAGTAAAAATCAATCTCCAACTATTTCTTAAGCACATTTATAAGCAATTTTGTTTTAACCTCATCTTCAGCTCCGTTTCCAGAAGTCCTTGTTCTTCCTATTCCTGAGCTTTCTGTGCATCTGTGGTATAAATGAAGTTTCTTCGGTTTTCCTCAATGACAGCTTATAATCCAAATTTCTTGGCTTAGCTAAGTTATTACTACTTGTTCATCTGCTTTCCAGCTAGTAACTTTATATTGCTGCTTTCTCCTTTCTTTTCCCCTTAGACCTCATGGGTCAGATTTAGTGAGGTTTTAAAGAGAGAGTAATGGACAATCTACCATCATTGCCCAGAAATTCTTAACTAATTTTAACTCTTCTATAAACATATACATGTATTTAAGGCTATAAATCTCTCTCTAAATATTACTTTATCTGCATCCCATGAGTTTCAAGATATACTATTTTTGTTTGTTAGTTCTAAACATTTAAAAATTTTATTACAATTTATTCACTTTTCTATTGGTTATTTTTGTTTCCTATCTAAATTTCAAAGTATTTGAGCATTGGTTATATCTTTTTATTGATTTCCTATTTTATTACATTTTAGTCAGTGTGTATTTTCTATTAATATTGATTATTTGAAATGTATTGAGATTTACTTTGTAGCCTACATAGAGTTAATTTTTATAAATGTTCCATGCTTATGAAAAGATGCTATATTTTCTAATTGTTGGATATGAAACTCTATATATCAATTAAATCTGGCTTTTATTTGTATTATTAAATCTTCAATATCTTTACTTCTTTTGTCTAGTTGACCTCTATATTACTGAAAGAGTTATAATGATAGAGATTTTTCTTTTTTAACTGAGGAGGATTTGCCCTGAGCTAACATCTGTGCCAATCTTCCTCTACTTTGTATGTGAGTCACTGCCACAACATGGCCGCCAATGAGTGGTGTGGGTCTGTGCTCAGGAACTGAACCTGGGCCACCAAAGCGGAGCACACTGAATTTACCCACCAGGCCATGGGGCCAGCCCCAGTGGTGTAGATTTTTAATCTCTCCTTTTAATTCTGTTAATTTCCTTTATATATTTAAGGCTATGTGAGTTGAATGCAGGTTCAGCATTGTTTTATCTTGATAGTGAATAGTTCCTTTTATCATTTTTTCTTGACACTTTATCTCGGTTTTTTTTTTCTTTTTGGCCGTAAAGACTATTTTGCTGACATTAATAAAATTATATCACTTTTCACTTGTCCAGCATTTAACTTGGAAATATCTATTTCCATCCCAATATTGTCAACATTCCTGTCACTATGTCTTAGGGTGTCTTTTGAAACTGCATTTACAGACGTGAGAAAAATTATCCAATCTGAGATTCTCTCCTTTAACTAGTGTGTCTAATCTGTATAAATTTATTGTTTTTCCTTGAAATACCTCAATTTTTTTACAACCTTATTTTGTCCTTTATATTTACTTAACTTGCTTTGTTTTTTTTCTACTTTCCCATATTGAGCTTTTAAAATTCCTTTTTCCTTCTGCTGTTTTGAAAGTTTTGCCTTCTACTCCTGTTCTTTTACCGTATATGTGAATTAACAAAGACAAAGACTATGCAATACCTCTGGTTCTCTCTAAGCAATACAAATCTGTTAAAAATACTACTAATTTCAATTTTCCTCACCTTATTATTATTGTAAAATCCCCAAGTTAGTCTTTGTAATTATTAGCATTATTTTATTTAGCCAATGCTGTTTATATTTGCCCCAATACTTGCCATTTCCTTCAAACACTATTGCTTCTTGCATCATGCACATTTATTCTGGGTTGAAGTTCCTTCTTCCTGATATATATTCTTTACTCATTCTTTCAGAGGGAGCCTGGGAGTGATAGGTTCTCTCCATCTTTGTTTTTCTAAAATATTTCTTCAATTTTCCCTATTAAATAATAAGTTATCTGGGTATAATATTATTGCTTTGAAATTATTATTTTTCTCTCTTCAAGCTCTCATTATTGTGGAATGCTCATGACAGTCTGATGGTCGTATCTCTTTAGCTATTTTGTCTTTTTCTCTTAGGTTGTTCTTACAGGTTTCTCTTTATATACAGTGTCCCTTAATTTCACTCCACTTATCTAGGTGAGAATTCCTTTGTATTTATCCTGATTGGGATCTATAGTATTTCTTCAATCAGAGGATATGTGTCCTTCATAATTCTGGAAAAATTTCATCCTTGATCTTCCCATTATGTTAAAATATTGCCTCTTTATCTCATTGTGATATTGTTCTTAGACAAGGATGAATCTGCCTGTCGTATCCTGTAAGTATCTTCATCGCTTTCATGTTTCCCATCTCTTTTTGTCTCTTAGTACTGAATTCCAGGTAATTTCCTCAGATCTACCTTCTAGTTCTAATTTTCTCTTCAGCTAGGTCTACTTTATGTTCAATATTCTGTGGAGTTTCTAAAAGTCATATTTGGTCCTCTTTCAAATTTGTCTGATGTTTTTCATGGCAACTTGCTATTTTTTTTTTTAGAAGGAGTCATTATTTTATATCCTTAATCATTTAAAACATACTTATTTTACATTATTTTTCAGATTATTTTATTATCTCAGATTCTCTGTGATCTAACAAACTTTGTGTTGTTTCTGCTGATTCTTATTCTCGGTAGATTATTCCCTCATGTTCTTAATTGTTTTAAATTGTGAGCTCATTTATTATTAGGTTATAATCAGTTAGCTATTGTCACAATAATGCTTCATAATAAACCATTTTAGAATTCAGTCCAAAGCAGACTTAAGAATGGATGTTGTTAAGCACACTCACAGACCTGTGGGTCATCTGAGGTCTGACTGATCTTGGCTGAGCTCTTGCTAGGTTTGGCTTTAAGCTGCAGGCTTTAAGCTGCAGGTTGGGTCCAGACGTGCTTCAGGCTCTAGCTGTAGGCTCAGCTCAGGTCTGTTCTATATTTGTTTATTTTGAAGTTCAAGCTAAAGTGGTAGCAGATTCCCAAGTGATGGTCTCCTCTTGGTGATGGCAGAAGTGCAATAGGGCAAGCCCAGGTGGCCAAGCACATTTCAAGCCTTTGCTTGAGTTACGTGCATTAATAATCCATTGGCCAAAGCAAGCCACATGACCAAGCCCAACATCAATGAGGTAGAGAAACATATTCCATCTCTAATGGGAGGAAGTGCAAAGTCACATTGCAAAGGGGATTGTAATAGGCAGAGGTAATAATGCAGTCTACAACATCAGGCCTTCTTTTTTCTGTCAGAAATGTGGCCTGCATTATGGGAACTTTCCTCCAGAGTAGTTTTACATTAGCTTTTTTCAAGAATCTCAGAGGACCTATTTCTATGTCAATTTCTAGGCTCAGTTCCAAGAAAATCCTGACAGTATAAATTCAAATCCCACATGAGGTTAAGCCCATGCTTTGGAATTTTCATGTCCCTGACTCCCTGCATAAGTCTAAGCAGAGAGGAAAAATCTTTATCATCTTCCTGTGCCAGTGGGTGGATTACTTTCCTGATTTCCTTCACATACAGCCCTTCCTGGATCCTGAATTTATGTCAGGTTCTTAGGTCTAACTCTCTACCTGATACAGCACCACAGTCTCATCTCATATCCCCTTACTGGGTCAAACTCAAGTTTCAAGGTTCATAAGATCAATACCTCACTCTGCCAACATACGACAAACTCAACATGCAGTGAATGAAGTGAATATTTTATCCACCATTTCTTGATGTTTGTCATGGAAAAGTTTTCATTGAATTAAAAGTACCACTGATTATAAGGTACACTGTTATTTTTACACCACCATAGGGATGGGATGATAATAATAACACTGCCAATTAAACTACAACACTAAGTTATCATATTGCTTAGAATTTTTTCATATTTAGATTTATTTAGATACAGAATTTTATCACCTGTCACTCATGTGCATACATAAAAAGGAAAATAAAAATAAAATAAAAGCAGTCAAGTAATCTTAAAATAGCTTTACACTCAGAGTCTGATACTTCTAAATCACCTTTTGAGTCAGAATTACTGATATTTGTGCTTTTCCCCAAGCCATTATTTTCTTTTATTAAGGGAGCTGGTGATGCAGTAGTTTTTAGAAAGTACTTCATTACTTCTTTTTGTATTCCAGGTTTCTGCTCTCCACTGTGCAAATTTTGATGCTCATGTTTTCTTGATCTTACCATAATATGTTATAGGAAAATTTTCAGATGACAAGGACTCATTTTCCTTCCTCAAATTATTTGCCAACTAAAATGTTAAGGGGCTAGAGTTATCCAGTCCTGTCATCAGGAATATCCACCAAGTTTGTACACGCACAGGCAGTGAGAACACCATCATTTTCAGATGTCAATGTGAAAATGTGAAAAATATGCCATTTAGAATTAATAAAATATGGTAATATGTACTTTTGCTATAACTGGAATTCAGTACCACTTTCTAATAAAAACAAAATAAGCCAATAAGGGCTGCTCAAGAAGATATGCACATATGTACACAAACCACAAACGTGAAACTATACCCCTACACTAAGAACAGCTGACATTTGTTTGGTACTTACTCTTTCCAGGCACCACGCTAGGCATTTTACGTATGTTACCTCACTTAATCCTCACACAATCCTACTTAACACACAATCCTATTCAAATCCCCATTTAATCCTCACACAATCAAAATTTGAACACACTACCACTCGCATGAAAAGGCAGCATCCGTATATCTCTAATTGGTCTAAGCTTTATGACCTCTCACCCAGTTGAATAGGGGCCCGAATGGGTGGGTGGAGACAGATTCATCTTCCCAGTTATCAGTATCTCAGTCTTGTATTTAGTAAAGGGCTTTGCACTTTGAAGGGACTCAGTAAATACAAATGGTTGAATGAATGTTGTCAAAATATAATAATAGTCCAAAGAGCTATGAAGTGTTGAGTGTGTAGTATATACAAAACACAGTGCTGGGTGCTTTATATAAACATCTTCTCTCTTAATCCTGATAACAAACAGCTTGCAAAGTAGGCATTTTGAAGAAGAAACTGAGCTTCAAAAAGGCTAAGTGCCATGGCCAAGTTTACACAACCAGTAAATGAGAGAACTATATTTGAATCATAGTCAAGAACAGTTCACTGTCTTCTAACAGCCTCAAGCAGACTGTGGAACTATAAGGAAGATGTCCTGCTCTGGATGTGCATGTAAGATTATCCGGGGCTTCTGCATTTTCCAGGTTAGAGTATAAGCACTGAGTCTGAGTTCTCAGGCACCTCTACGAACGTTGTAGAGACAAATGAGGGTGCTCCTGCAGGTCATCACAGGAGTGTTCAAGCGCCTCTCGGGCATTCAAATGGTCTGGCAGAATTTCCATTTCTCTTCTTAAACCTGTGACTCAATCTGCCTACTATAACCTAAACTGTAATTGAATTAGCTCTTAATAAAATGACATACATTTTGAATCAGTCTTCGATATAGCTTCAGAAATTATCCCTTGCCAATTTTTCTGGGTCAAATAACACTTTTTGTCAGGTGGTTAGTGAGAAATTCTGATGTCATTCATTTTACTTTGTGTGTACCTCCCAGAAAAGGGAGAACCGGGCTGCAGATGAGCGTGCTGTAGAAACAGATTAGCTTGGGTTTCTAAGGTTGTAGCAACAAGTCTTTAAGGCCCAGCGCAGATCATGACGCCTCCAAGAAACCTCGGGTTCCTTTATGTCTTCTTCCTTCCTTCCAATCCCCGTAGTGCTTTGCTTGTAGTTCAGTACTTATCATAGGCTGTTTTCTATTAAAACTATTTATGTGCTCCCCTCGCACCTAAATTGTGAGTTCCTTGTGTGTAGAGACCCCCTCTTGCTCTTCTTTTGGTCCCTCGTGGCACCCAGCACCATTCTTTGTATATGGAATTTGTTCAACAAATATTTGTTGAAGTGATCCAAATATGTTCAATATTGAACACTGGGTTCTCCTGTTCCAATTTCAGTTTATCAAGACTTGATTATTACAGTTAACTTCTTGAAACAATAGCCTGAGAACATTCCATTCTTTTCATTTTTTTTGTTGTTAATGATATATACACAATTAAACCAAATCTCAGAGCTTGGCATCTTTCCAAATACACAGACAGTTGCTTAGCTTTTTTTAGTTGCCTTGAATTCAATCAGCCTGACCCTCCACAAACCCCAGGGGTGAGAGGTGAGTGGAGTTTGGTAAAGTTGTGGAGATTATTGACTTAACAAATGCTCCAGATCTCCCATCATAGCCTTTCTCTTGCTCACTATGATTTCTGGAAATTCCTAGCCTTATCAGCCCTTGGCACGGTCTGCCGTGTAGTAGGCACTCAATTAATATTTAACAAATTGAGTTGAATTACTCTTAGCTCTTGGACTCATTTACCAGAATCCAAACTAGTGTGTCTTAGGAAGCTGTACAAGAAAGTTAATCACTCAGCAGATAGCCAGAGGGGGCTCCTAATTTGTGACCAAATGTAGAGCCTGAGGAGTCTTCTTTAAAACTGCAAATTAAACCTATTGTCATTGTTCTGTTCTGCTAGAATTTTAATCCATATTTTCCACATATTGTGAAATTCCTTTTATGTCTAAGTGATGTTCAAACATTTTAACAATTAAAAAAATAATAATCAGGCAACTGAAAAGATTCCTGATATTTATTTGACTTCCAAATAATTACCAAAGTTGATTTTTTTAAAAACCTCAATTGATATATTTGGAAATGATTATGGCCAAGTGGCTCGGGTAGATCTGGCTGTGACCTATTGGAGTGTTCCCCCAAGCAGTCTAGATGCCCCCATTGAGAAATGAAGTAGCAACGTCCTCCTGAAGAATGCAGTCACTTCTAACGCCATTATTTTCACTAAGACATTCTCCGCGAGGCTCCTACCTGGCTGCTGGTTTCACATGCTTGAAGGGCAATATAACACTTGTCTGTGTAGGCCAAGGGCTAAACCTAGAACCAAATTAGTAGAAGCTACAGAGACACAGTCTTTGGTGTAATATTTTACAAGATATTTAATTACTAAAAAATTATATAATTTCAACAAATTTAATTATGCTCATAGACTTTTTTTCTGATGTAAACGTAGGACTTTTTGTAGGAATATGGAAAATAGGGAGAAAAAAAGTCACTATAATCCCATCAACCAGAAAAAAATCACGGATCTTTTGGTGACTGTCACATATGTACTGTTTTAAAAAAGAATTTTTTTCTCATCCGAACAACCCTGAAATGGATTGAGCTGTATGGAAAGTTGGGGTACCCATCTTTGGAGGTGTGCAAACAGCAGCTAACCTCTTTGCCAAAGCTTTGGGTGGAGAGTTGAACACGCAAGCCCTTCTAAACCTATGGGCTTTGGACCCCTGGGAGCCCACGCAGTAACTGTGAGGGGGTCTTCAGATCCATATACATATATTATTTTTTCATTCACCAGTTTTATTACTACTTTCGGAGGGATGGTCTCTCCTTTTACAGACTTTTTAATTTTTTTCAGCTTTATTAAGGTATAATTGACAAAATTGTGAGATGTTTAAAGTGTACATCGTGATGATTTGATACGTGTATATACTGTGAAAAGATTCCCCCCATCTAGTTAATTAACACATCCATCACCTCGCATATATATATATATTTTTTTTGGTGAGATGCATACATGTTTTTTATTTGTTCTTTCAGTGAATGTTACAAGTGTTACTAACACTGAAAGTGGTCCTCATGTTGTAAAACTTAGGAAGTAGAAAACTAGACAATCTTTAAGGGCCTTTCTCTCCGCAGGCTTGGAGCCAGGAGGTTGCTTTCTCCCTTGCTTGGTGCTCCTCAGCACAAGAGCTCTCGCATTTTGAGCCCTGAAACGAACCAGCACTTCCTATGCTTTAATCCACACAACAGCCCTTTGACTAGGCACTACTTTATTTTGATTTTATACATGAGGAACTGAGATTTGGGGAGACGAGGTAACTTACTTGACCCATTCCACAGTGGGTGAAAAAAAAAAAACCCTGTTCCTCCCACAACTGTGCAGACTCCACCTCCGGCTCTGAAAGAAGCCTGCGATGGAGGAGTGGCGCTGGGGTAGCTCGCGGGAACGCCCAGATGCAATTGTCCGGGGGTCCTGAGAGTCCGCAGCGACAGGGCCAGCCCCACACCCTGCCCGCCCGGGCTCGCTCAGTCCCGCAGGGCGCCCGGGAACCCGGGACGGCGCCTGGGCTTTCCTGGAGCGGGACGGGACACCCATCCCCAGCCCTCTCTCGGCCAGGCTCTCGCGTCCATCTTCGCAGAAACATCCCGGTATGAGAGAGACCTCAGGCAGTGTCCAGGCCTTTCCAAGGGGGTGTGTATTCTCGGCCCCCTCAAAGCCGCAGAGTTTTCCAGGCCGGGCGCCCACGTGCCTGGCAGTTCTGAGCTGCGAGTCGGCCGCATTTTCAGGCTCACGTCACGGCGGAGAGCAGGCAGACCTGGGAATGGTTATCGGCCAAGAGCTGCAGGCGAACAGCTTATCCAGTCCTGGAAGGGGGCACTGGTAGTTAAGCCCTTTAATGGCCTCAGTCCTATGATAATTAGTCCTGGCCCGGAGCTAGCGAACAGCGAGCCCCTCTAACCTGAAACCGAGCCTCATCCACTGCTCGGCGCTAATCCCTTGCACAATGAAAGCCGAACTAATTCACTGGGTAAACACCCTCTCCAGTTACTTACAAGCTTGTCTTATTTCAGCCCCAAACCAAATAGAAAGGTGGCCAGTGACTGGAGAGAAAATCAAATATTTAAGAACTCATTTTGCTTGAAACCCCCCCTGGGATGCTTGCCTATCCCGCACGGGATCGCTTTATGCTGCTTCTTTTATGACAGGCGGCTACTTTGCAACGGAAACAAGAGCTACTGGGGGAGGGGGGATTTCCCTACCATTGTCTTTTTTTCCGATCTCTGGCTAGCTGAACCAAATCATAGCCTGTGAACGCGGAACCAGGCACATAGTAGGTGTTTAGTAAAGACCGGTTTCTGCCTTTATCTCGAATGTGGTTCATCAGTCTAGACCAGTGGTCCTCAAACTCCAGCCTGCATCAGAATCACCTGGAAGGTTATTAAAACTCAGATTGCTGGGCTCTACATCTGGTTTCTGATTCAGTAGATGAGACCAGATAATTTACATTTCTAACAAGTTCCCCAGAGAACCATTGGTCTAGGAATGGGGTCCATAAATTTTTGTGTAAAGGGCCAGATAGTAAGTATTTTAGGCTTTATGGGTCATAAGATTTGTCCCAACTACTCAACTCTGCTATTGTAGTGCAAAAGCAGCTACAGACAATATTTAAATGAATGAGCATGGCACTGAAATGTGAATATCATGTAATTTTCACAGGTTGTGAAATAGTCTAATTTAGATTTTTTTTGCAAACATTGAAAAATATAAACTCATTCTTAGCTTGCAGGCCATATAAAAACAAGTGGCAGGCCAAATTTGGCTCTTGGATCATTGTTTGCTGACCCCTGTCTTAGAATGAATATGGTGAGATAATTAGTGATTAGGCCGAACCAATGGCTCAGAGCCGGAAAACAGAAGAGATGGTGCTACGGATTAAATTGTGACCCCCGAAAATTCACATGTTGAATCCCTAAATATGACTGTATTTGGAGATAGGGCTTTTAGGAGATAATTGAAGTTGCATGTTGTCATAAGAGTGGAGTCCTAGTAGAATAAGATTGGTGGCTTATATATGAAGAGGAAGAGGCCAAGGAAAGGCTGGGTGAACACAGAGAAAGCAGTCATTTGCAAGCCAGCAAGAGAGTCCTCAGAACCTGAGAATGATGGCATCCTGATCTCAGACTTTGGAACATCCATCTCTGTTTTTTAGGCCACCCAGTATGGTGCTTTGTTATGGCAATCCAAGCTGATTAATATAGATGGAAATAATTTGATTCTAGAAAACTTCTATGCCTATAAACCTGATTTCTCATTTACTTATAAACCTACTTCATAAACATTCAAGAGTGCTCTCCTGTATGCCAGGCGCCGTTCTAGGCATTGGGCACATAGAGTAGAAGAAAAACCATCTCTGCTTCCAGTCTCCTGAATTCTGTGGGTGGGACAGCGGGTGCAGAGCTCAGAGGCTGGGATACGCCCATTTACAGGCCAGGCAGCAGTTTCCCTGGGGACGCAGAACTGCCTGAATTAATCAGCTAACTACATTTATGAAACACACACCATGTGCTCAGCCCTATTTCAAACCCAGTGGAGAGTCAGAAAAACAAAGAAGACTCCTTCTGGGTATGAATGTTAGTGATTGCATTTTCTCTGCACCTTGCCTTTAAGAAACAGCAGCAGCAACATCCTAAATTTTCAGTAGAGGGTGACATTATTATAGGAAAGAAGATTCTTTGTTCAGGAAGCCAAGATGAAAGCCACATCTCACTTTCTAGAGCAGGACATAAGAATTGTTCTCCTTTGAAAAGTGAGAGGATTCAAAATATCTATGTTTGTGTGCTTGAGGCAAGCAGGGGCTTCTTAAATGCTGACCATGCTTGGACACACCAATTTCTGGAAAATCAGAAGAGCAGCATTAAAACATTAGTCAGAGTTTTATCTTTCATAAATTTAGCAAAAGAGAAAGACACGTGTTGGTAACCACCATCAGCACACAAGAGTCAGCATCTTTCAAAAAGCAAGCCATTTGCACAAAAAGAATAAATTATTTCTAAAGATGTTTTCAATGGTGGCTTTTAAAGATCTTTGGGATTAACTTGCAATTGTTAAGCTTCTTCTGGACCTACTGTTGATCTGATTTTGGGTTCCTTGAGAGGGATAAGATGCATCGTTGCCTAGACACAGATGTGGTCTCCAGTGGATAGTCATGCATCAATCAATATTTACCAAGCTCCACTGGTGGGAGGGCCTTATCTGCATCCTAGACGTGGATTGTCTAGAGGCAAATGAGGCAGACCTCTGCCCTCCAGTGGTTTACAGTCTGAGGCTTGAGACAGGCAGGCAGACAAACATGGGTGGGTGTCATTGGCACAGCATCAACCTGGAATTGATGCATATTCAGGATATATGCATATACAGAATTCAGAGAATCATGGAACGAACGTAAGTTTTTAAGTTAGGCCTTGAACATGAAGTTAAGTTAGAACTTGAATCCTGGCCTTGCTACTTCCTAACTTTGTGAGCTGGTGCAAATTATTTAACCTCTTTGAGCCTCAGTTCCCTCATCTTTCAGATGGAAGAGTACTGTCCAAAGTCACAGGTAATTATAAAGATTAAATGATAAACTCTCACCAGCGTGTCTAGCACACTGCTTGGAACTTGCTGGAAGCCCGATAAATGTTTGCTCTGTCTCTTTCAAATAAGTGTCTGTGTTATTTGTATAAATTGCTTATTTTACCGGAGCTCTATGTCATTGCCCTCAAGTGTTCAGAAATCTAAGTTTATTGTGGGCTACTGTGTGAGGAACTGGGGTGTTTCTTGTAGGGCTCCCAAGAACTTAGTAGTATACTCAATCTTTGCTTGACTTTTCAGAAACCTGTGCTTCAGGATTTGGGCCTACAAGAGTCTGGCAGAGATGAAAGGTGTGCTGCTCCAAGATGGGGAGGGGCTAAATCAGGAAGTAGCAGGTCTCTTGTCGAGAGAGTGTGGATCCCAGAGTTGAGGATTCCAGGTCTGCAGTGGCCTCTACCACTCAGCCATCTGCCCCCAGGGTACGGGTGACCCTGGGCCCATGGGACAGGATTGGAGGGGTGAAAAGGGGAGGAATCCCACTAAGAGTGAGTTAGAGACTGAAACGCCACAATGACAGTAAGGGCTCAGGTGCGAGAAGGCCAGGCAGGGACTACAGGTGCCATCATGGGGGTGTGTCAGGGTCATTAACAGTAGGGACCAAGATAGAGGACAGTAGACAGGCTGACGGCCTGCAGCTGCTTGCAGCCAACCCCCAGCATGCCAGCATGACTCCCTGTGATGCTGCTGCACTGTCAGCTTTCCCATCCCGTGCTGCTAAGACGTCCACTGCCGCCTGTATTCATTCTGGGCCTCCCGACTTCAATTTCCATTTTACCTCATCTGCCTTGGTTCTGAGACTTCCTTCACTTCACAATTCGGCTTTTCTTAATTTTGGTTTCTGATTTTGGTCATCTGCTTTGAAACTCTACTCTGCTTAAACTCCCATCTAAGTCTGCGAGGCTGGGGTCTCGAGCCCTGGGACCTGGGCTGGGCTGGCCTGGGGTTATCTGGCCCTAGCTGTGGGCATGGAGCCACTGGGAATCTGAAATTGAAATTGAAAACAAAGCACATAGTCTACCCACAGGAAGGGGCTAAGCTAGAGGGAGGGGCAGGCAGAGGGAGTTTTCAGCATGCCCTCACCAGTGGAGGAGGAGGGGCTGTGACAGGCCCTGAGCTTGGACACACCGATGGCCTCCTGTTCTGTGACTAGGCACCTGTGCCAGGACAGATTCAAACAGGACAGAATCACCATTCCACTTCAGGCCCCTCGACTAAGCTGCAGGAACCTGCGTTACTGGGACTGACTGGTTCTGGGCTTGCGATGTTTTTCCAGCTCTAGCTGGGCCCTGGGCTGAGCTGATGCTGTCGATGGAGTCAGCTCTCTCAGGATCCCACCCTCGTAACCTCCAAGAGCAGGCATTCTGGGGGCTTGCATCATGGGGCAGCAAATGCTGACTCCCCTTACTCACTGCGATCATGGGCTCCCATTCTCAGGGTCCACTGTTTGAAACTTTGCACATTTAAACACTTGAACATGTTGAACATTTGTCAAAGAAGTGGCATATCAGGATACGAGGAGCTGTCCTTATGTTCATGTGTTTCTACCTTCATGTCACAACTCTCAAGCTGTGTGGAGGCCACTCTCATCAGAAGGCAACTGAAGGAGGTGGTGGAGGCTTTCCCAAATTGCTGATTTTCTGCATCCTCAACTATGAATTAGATTGTATCATTCTTGAGTCAGAGGAGCCAGAATAATTGTGGGGGTCTATACTGCTGAATCCTTATTGGATGCTTTCAAGGTAGAAAGAGAACACTGGGGTCATATCAGGTAGATCTTAGCAGTAATCAGGGAAATCTGAAAGCTGTGGTCACCAGTGGATGCAGGCCTGTCACCCATGCCTTTGGAATCTGTGCACCTCAAGATCCGACAGCTCAGATGAGCAGGTGAGTTAAGAGGACACTTCTAAGTCTTGGCCACATTGGTGAGCTTTTTCATGTGTCCCCAGATTCCACAGGAGCTCAAGAGAGGCAGGGTTAGTGTTAAGGGGAGGATATAGAAGTTACTGAACATACTCTCTCTGCACCTTCCCATGGTTTGGCCCCTAACTTTTGCTGATTCCCAGTTTTAGATGCGTGACTCATAACCTCCCAGAGTCTCAGCTTCCTCCCTATGAGGGAGATGGATCTAATGAGACTGACTGTTTTAGGATTGTGCTGGGGATCAAGTGAGGTAATGGATGCAAAGGAGTCTTGTACTACACACACGCAAGGTATTATATTTAAGTAAGTGCTTAATAACTAATTTTACACGAAGATAACAATGTTATTTGATACTTAAGTTTGCTTAGCATTTTCCAGATTTCTGTGTTAGACAAGTTAATCCTCAATTCTAAGTTATCTACTTTGTCAGCCAAAAGAGAGAGAATCTTGGTCTCCTTAGGAAATCTAGTGAACAATGTAACAGATAAAGGCACAATTTGGATATTTCAAGTTCAAAGACTTGTCTAAAGTATTAAGTTCTTATAGAGAGCTTAAATCAGGTGTAATCATACAAAATCTCAGATGTGGTGGAGACTTTTTTTTCGGTTAATACTATAGGGATGATGGGCTTGGGGAAAAAATAACTTCTATTATTATTGATAGAAATGCAAAGTTACATTATTATATATAAAGCTAGTCCTCTGAGCATTTTTCACGCGCACATTTACATCTGGCCATTTATCAGTTTTGAGTCCATTAAGCGGTTCTTGCCTGATATTCTTCTGAGTAGGTATCAAGCCAGATGCCCATCACATCAGAACAGACCCGCTTCCCAGGAGCCCAGAGCCAACAGGCCCTTTCCTGATGAGGGTGGTCCAGAACACTCCAGTCCAATTCCGGGGGATCTGTGGGCAGCCCTTGGAGGTGACTCGAAGACACTCACTTATCTCCTCAGGAAGCACCGTTACCCCAGTGCCGAAGCTTCTGAGGGCCCACCCATGCCACCCCAGGAGAGTGAAAAGAACCATGGACTTGGAGGCCACAGCCTACACTTGAGTGCTGGCCTGCCGCTCTATAGCTGGGTGACCTTAGGCAGATCTCTTAACTCCTCTGGGAGTCCAGGCAACTCCTCTGTCAAGTGGTAATAAAAACTGTCCCACTTTCTTCACAAGGGCTGTTGTGAGGACAATACACGGGAAAGAATTTTTAAAATGATAATATATGCAGGAGTTGTTGGTACCAATTCCAGCTCAGTGGAGACCCTGCCTTGTTCTCTCTGGTACCAGTGCCTATGGTACTGTTATTATTATATTATTATGATGATCTCTAAACCCTGGGATGTCTCTGTCCCTAAATCTATTTCCTCCTCTAAAAATGAAGGAAACGATTTCACTTCCACTATTTTACAAGGCAATTGAGGTGGTTACAATGAGATAGCAGTTGTGAAGTTTGTCAGCTCTAGGACCATCTATTAGGACCATCTATGTAGGACCAATTAGAATTCCGAGGCAGGGCCCTTAATTAACAGCACTTTACGGGCACTTGGTGGTACTAGGATATGTGGACAGTGGGCTGTAAGTGGATGCAGCCAAGAATGGCCCAGATCAGCAGCTACTGTCCTATCTCAGGAGATCATCAAACCCCCAACCATCAGACCCCCATTCTCCATCAGAAGTGAGTCACCAGGCTGGGATGGGCTAAGTCCTGCAGACACCCTTGGTAAGTAATATAAAAGCATTTTACCAGAGGGTGGCTTTAGGGGAGAAGAAAGGCAGGCAGCAGTGGCTACCCAGGCCAGGACAGACATCGGGAAGTTCCATGTGGGACCATTGGGAAGGCGTCGTATTTAGAGTTTGGAGACAGGCAATAAAAAGGGACATGGACATTCATATTCTGATACCAGAGAGACCCCACCTCAGGGACTCAGTGTGACTGGATTGGGGTAGGGGGTAGGCACTGGGAAGAAAGCTCAGCTGAACACCCAGGCACCATGAAACAAGATTAGGGCCCTCAGGTACAAGACGAGGGTTCAGAAACAGAAAACAAGATTTGAGGTACAGTCCTGGAACCTGGATTCCAGGCTAGCGTGTAATCAGTGATGCGGACTCTGTGAGTTGAGGAGTTGAAAGAAAGATTTCTCGGACTCTCAAGGTCTGGCAGTAGTGCTCTTTTATTCAGAGAATAGTATGGAATAGCATGGGGACAGGACCCGTGGGTAATAAAGAGCTGCTGGCATGGGGACAGGACCCATGGGCAGTAAGAGCTGAGGGTAGGGCTAAATTTAAGGCATAGGTATATGAGTCATCTCTTTACAAGAAAAAGGAAAAAAGAGTGATTAAAATGGTATCAGTGCAGGTGGCGTCTGGTTATTTGGTGGTCATATAACTTTAGATAAGAATCAGATCGGATTAAGTCAGGATGTCCTATGCTTCCCGGAGGATGTTGGTGGTGGGGGGAGTCAGCTACATGAGGTTACCAAACAAGCACAGTAAACAAGAGCAAGATTATTATGCAGACTTAAGTCCTTGCCTTCCCCATTAAGAGTTTCTAGAGATAAGGTCATCCCCCCTTCTTCCTGGTGCAGAGAGGGAGACCCCTTACAGATGGAGATTTCCCTTACAAATGTAAATGTCTCCTAACAAAGGGAAAGTAAATTTTACTTTTCAGAGTTTCTTTCCTGTCTGTAGTTTTTAAAAGTAACCAGCCCAAAATAATCCTCATCAAACAGCAGCAAGTCCCATAAGATTGTGAAATCTAGGAGCCTGCTGGAGTCTGATAGGTGCAGAGGAAAGATAGTCCTGAGACTTAGCTGGAACTAGTTGAAAGAGAGCTGGGAGGATAATTTGGTGAAGGGTGGACTTTCAAGCATCACTTGTTTCTGGAGAAATGGTCACAAAGCATGAGCCTGGCCTGGTATAGCGGGGGCAGACCCTACAATGGCCAGATGCTTGGTGCCATGATAACAATGGGTTGTGAGGCTGGGCAGGTTCTGTTCAGTTAGACTTATCACAGAGAGGGAAAGGCAGGTTCCCCACTGGGCCTGACTTGGTGCCAAGAAGGACTCACTGGGGTCTGAGGTTTTTATTTCTGTCATGAAGCTCTGGCCTTGCCCGCTGGGGACCTTCCTTCAGGGACCTTAGGCCTGGAGTAACTGAAGATGCTCTGAATCTCCTGGAAGAGATGATCTTCCTCATCCAGGCAGGAGCCTTTAGTTTCCAGATCTCAGGGTCCTAGGCTTGTTCCTCAGGGCCGGGATCTCTGTCTTATGGCCAATGGCTCCATGTCCTAAGATCCACTCTCCCCCTCTAACTTATTAGCAAACTCTGATTTTGTTGGGGCTCATGGTGTGCCCAGCTTAAAAATAAAACAAAACAAAACACATTTCCAAGTTCCTTAATGGATAGGAGTAGCCATGTGATGTTCTGGTGAATGAGGTACAAGCTGAAGCTGACTGGGGAAGATTCCCCGAGCACTGGAAGTTGTCAAGTCCTGTGCTTCTAGGTAAGTGCCTTACGAGGCGGGGGCCGACTCCCTGGGCATGTGCCCTTTAATAAGGCCCTCTTTACCCCTTAACCTTTTCCTTCCTGCTTCTTGCTTCCTGCCTATAACTCTGACATGATTGCCAGAACTACTGTAATAGTTTGGCAACCATAAGGCAACTCTGAGGATAGAAACCATGCTCTAAGGATTGCAGAGCACCAGCAACAACAGTCCTAGATGCCAACCTCCAGACTTCACATAAAAGACTAAATCTTATTTAAGGCACTATAGTTGGGCATCTGTACTTTGCAGCTGAACCTAATCCTGATTAGTGCACATATCTTCCAGCTGGAGCACCTTTGGTAGGCGTGGGAGGTTGGATGGAGGAAGAAAGAGTCTCCTTCATTTTAGGAGATCTATTGCATTTAGTCCCCATGGATGGATGGCTTGATTTTCAGTGAGGACTTCCATAACTCAGTTGTCCTCTCTAGCTGGGGAACTGGGAGGAGGTGGGCATTTCAGAGAACACAGTAGCTGGAGTACCAGACAACAGCATGGAACAAGCAGAAGCCCTGGCAGCTCCATCCAGAACTTGCCGTGTTCCTGCTGCCCATCTCGGGGTTTGCCAGGAGAAGTCTGCTGGTCCAGGGACCACCGACCTGCGTTCCCATCGCTCATCGAACCCGATGAACTTTCCCAGTCTCAAGGAATTCTGACAAAGACTTTTTCTCCAAGACTCCAAAGTATGTGTTGTGTAGTCAGTCTCTTGATATTATTTATGTACTGGGGAGGGGGGCGGGGAAACCTGGTTGACCTGTTTAAATTAAGAACTTCTAGTCTGGAGACTGTGAGCCTCTGAGGGCCAGATACTTCCTGATCACATCCCTAGATGTGGGTCTTCTCAAGTTTGGAAATTTAGCTCTCTGGCCCTCAGTCTAGCCTTGCTCCTTCTCTTGCAGGAAAAGTCCTGCTTTTGTGGGGTTGAGGGCTGAGGGGGGGAAAAACAGCAGAGCTCTCAAAGTTGAAAGCTTTCCTCAAAACTTCTGCAGGTGCTAGATGACATGATTGCAGACAGATACATATTTGAAGAACACATTTGTCCTCCCTTTACTCGTGAATTAACATAATTAATCATGAATGACATATATTTGCTATAAAATATGTTCTTCTCTGCAGGCGATAATGTATTACCTTTAAGCAGCACAGCAAACCCCTTCCGGTCCTTCCAAGTCTTCGCGTTTTCTTCCTCCCCTTCCCCACCTTGATCTCCCAAGGCCCCGCGTCAGCCGACCGCGTCTGCGGACCGCCCGTTACAGAAATCATTTCCCACCCTGCCCCCAACGGCATCACACACCTGGTAATAAATAATATGATCATTGCCTAACAGGCACTCAGAAGAGCCCTGTGATAAATAAAGAGACTTCTCATCTCTCCACAGGCTCTGCAGCGAGGGCTGGCAGAGGAGAGTTCCCTATTAAAGAACTCACATAGCCACAGGCAAATTCTCTTACCGCATCTCCTTGTGGAGACCTTTTCTTAAAAGCTGAGATTGCTCTGATGGTTCAAGGTGCTATTGAGCTCTAACCGGGGACAATTACAAGACTCCAGTCGCAGCATCTGAGGCGATGCTTGTGTCTGATAAGGTTGCTGGAGAATAATGCAGAGGAGAGAGGCCCGATAATGGGTTGCTGAAAGGATGGGCGGAGGCATCTTTACCCAGAGCCTGAAGACAGAAGCAGCCGCTGTCGCAGGCAGGCCTCCCCCGACCCCACCCCCAAATTCTTTTCCATTTTTATTACATTAAAAAAACACTGTCTAAACATGCACTTCAGAAATGATTTTTTTCCTAGCTCCAAGCTAGTAATACTCCTCACCAACTCATTTTATATCATGAGAGGTTTTGAGAATAATTCTGCTCTTCTCCTTCATTTTTTTTTTTTTTTTCCGTTTTGTATTGAGAAAGTCAGAGAGGGAACAATTGTATTTTGTCCCTTCCCTTTTTTGGTTGTGTGGTTCTATATAATTTTCTATGCTACCTTATTCTTTGGCTTTAAAAATCCTTGAGAAAAACAAAAAACTCACAGCCATTCTTTTATAGTACATTCATGCATCACTTGATGACAGAGAGACGTTCTGAGAAATGTGTCCTTACGGTGATTTTGTCATTGTGTGAACATCGTAGAGTGTATTGAGGGGGAGCAACATTTGCTACACCGAATTGTGTTTCTTTAGCCTGAGGATTATTTTTAGGCTGATTGTTTTTAAGAAACGAAAACCTTAGAAAGTTTTTCTTGTTACTCCTCCCTTAACTGCCTGGAAGGATTCACATAAATAAACCCATCTCAGGAAGCAAGTTATCACCTTAGCAGAACATGAACTAGGTGGTGGACAGGGAGGAACCTAGAAAAGCCTGTTTGTTGGGCTCCCTTCTGTGTTCTTCTGTTTCTGTGTGGCCAAACAGTTGTTGTCCAAACGTTTGCTCCTTTTCACCTACCTGTGAATTGCCTGCCTTCCCTTTGAAGTCTCTGTCTCTCCCCGCCCCCATCTTCTTTTGTCTTTAGTTGATGGTGGTGTTTAAGGTGAGGGCTTCTGCCATTTGGGCAAGTTTCTCAGTTTTCCTGGGTTTCTCCCATGTATAAATGTTATTAAACTTTTGTCTGTTTTTCTCCTGTTAATCTGTCTTATGTCAATTTAATTTGTAGACCAGCTGGAAGAACCTAGAAGAATAGAGGAAAATTTCTTCCTCCCCTACAGCACCTACACAAACCTGGATGGTGCAGCCTACTACACACCCGGGCTCTGTGGTACTGATCTTATGGGACCATTGCCATATTTGCAGTCCGTTGTTGACTGCAATGTTCTTGTGCAGCATGTGACTGTATTTTCTTTTTCTCTTTTCATTTTCCTGACTGTGGTCTGTTGTTTTTGGGCTCCCTCTCTTTCAGCTAGGACTTGATAAAGGCAAATTCCTCATGGTTAACCAAATTTAGAAATTCAGGCCATTTCAGCAAACACAATTTAAAAGCAAAAATGTAAATTCAGTCCAAAGATGAGTTATCTTAAAGCAACCTGGTGGTGACAGGGAGCAGGAATATGGGAGGGACTGTATTAGTTTGCCTTTCCCAGCATGGCCAGAAGGCTAGATGTCCTGCCTGATCAAGGCAGAGCCAGGAGAATAGGTGCAGTGGAATGTTTGGGGGCCTGTGACAACACAGTGACAATTCACCTATTTTTTTCTCTCTCCCTTTTGGACTCCAGGAGATGTAGTGTAGATAAGGCCTAAGAGCTCTGATAGGGAATCAGAGACCTGTCTAATTCCTCCCGAGTGTGCATGTGTGTGGGGGAAGGAGGGCAGCATCAGTCACCGCAGGCTGTTTTTCAGTCATGCACTTATCACACTCATTATGTGAAGCCATTTCTTTGGGTGAATCAAATTAATAAGAATACTTGCTCAGACCCAGAAGATGTACAAGAACTGGTTGCTGACCTTGAAGAACATAAGATTGGGCCAGAATTAATACAGTGGATCAATAATGGATTAATAATACAAAAGAGTGCCAATAGTCAGGTTCTGGGCCATGTGGTACAGATGCGAGCTTCTGTTTGTGGAACACACAGTATCAGGAAAACTGTGAGGACTTGGGTAGTTGGACCATCTAGAAGGACAAAGTGGGAATTATCTGGGCCTTGAGGAATGAAAAGATCTCTTCTCGACCATGGGCTTCCAGAGAGGAGCTGTCTGTCTCCAGGCCTCCCTTGAGGACTGTCTCCATGATTAGGTAATACCTGGAGCCTGCTGCATATGAAGGTAAACATATATGTTCTATGATTCTAGCTTCCAAGTCCTATTTTGAATCTCCAAGCCTACTTGCCCAGAACAGAAGACCCTGGATCTGACACTACTTCAGTACTGATGGCTCCTGCTCCACTCCCTGGCAGCAGCAGAGTAATGTCAGATCTGCTCTGCACAACTAAGACTCCAACATGGGTGACAGCTGGGATCTAGACACAGGGTGAGTACATGACTGAAAGTTTCTAGGTGATTCTAATTTAAAGCATTCTCTAGTGTTATTGCCCATTGTCTATGTTTCAATATTTTTTTGTTGTTTTGTTGCTCAGGAAGTGCAGGCATCAAATCATAATATAAGTTCAAAATTTTTTGTCCCTTTATTTCAATATGAAAAGTATGTATTGGATTGATATTTTTTTTGCTGTGAGGAGTGCAAAGGCCATTGCCCTGGCCCTCAAGGAATGATGATGCTCATCCGTTCATCAAAGCAGGCCCAGAAGTGCCTCTCCATAGGGAAACTCTGTCAGTCATCAGAAAGTTCAACTTTACATGTCTGGACACAACTTCCTTAACAGTAGTCTGTGGCTCAGACCCATGACATTTGCAGGCTTAGCGTTCAGGAGTTTGGTAATTTAACAGTGACCCAAAGATGCCTGAAACACTTTAATTAAAACTGTTTGCTGTGGTGGCCCGGTGGCATAGAGATTAAGTTCACACACTCCGCTTCGGCAGCCTGGGGTTTACAGGTTTGGATCCCAGGCATGGACCTAGTACCATTCGTCAAGCCACACTGTGGCAGCATCCCACATGAAACAGAGGAAGAGTGGCACGGGTGTTAGCTCAGCAACAATCTTCCTCAGGGGAAAAGAGTAAGATTGTCAACAGATGTTAGCTCAGAGCCCATCTTCCTCACACACACACAAAACAAAACTGTTTGCTGAGGCATCAGTTTGAATCAGGGGCTGCAGGCTGGGGTGGAGGAGCCAGGCCCTTATTCTGGCCACTTGCTCACCTCTGCCTTTCCTTGTGGCTTTGGACCTCTCATTCATCATTACGTCTGCAATTCGCTGGACTAATTCTGTGGTACAGCAGGGTTTATGAGGTGAGGGATTCATGAAGCATCTAGAATTGACTCCTCTAAAATGCTAAAGGGTGGGGGCTGGCACCATGGCCGAGTGGTTAAGTTCTCGTGCTCTGCTGCAGGCGGCCCCTTGTTTTGTTGGTTAGAATCCTGGGCGTGGACATGGCACCGCTCATCAAGCCATGCTGAGGCAGCATCCCACATGCCACAACTAGAAGGACCCACAACAAAGAATATACAACTATGTACTGGGGGGCTTTGGGGAGAAAAAAGGAAAAAATAAAATCTTTAAAAAAAAAAAAAAAATAAATAAATAAAATGCTAAAGGGTGAATGTGAGTCAAACTTTTTACTTATTCAGACTGATAATCTCCTAATTAGTCTGACATAGAGAACTTTTGCTGAATTTCTCCTTCTCTATCTCTGTTCTATGCCCTGGCTGCCCATCTCCCCCATTGCTTTATACTTTCCCACGATTCCTAACATTCCTAAGGAATCTGAACTCTTCCAGCATAAGTCCTACGTCTATGTCCTTTCCCACGTTGGTGACAGCGACTCAGTTTTCATATGTGCCAAAGGAAATATACAAATCAGTATGTTTAAAATAAAAGAATTTATTAGCATAGTTTGTGTTTAGGGGGAAGGATTTGTAAAGAATATTTTACTTGTAAGTCAATCAAACACTTGGGACCTCAAGTAGTTAGCGTTAACATTAAAAGATAAGATTTATAAATCTCATGACATTACTAGGTTTTCAAGAAATATTTATGAATTGCTGTTTATCAAAGAACTTAATTTTAAAGAGCCGTGGGTCCTTAGTGCTAGAAAACCCCAGGAATTCCACAATGATCCTCTCAGAAAGCCCCAACTCCGTGCACTAAATGGACTCTGAGACCCCTGTTTTGTTCCTCGAGGGTCTTTAGATCCAGCCTTCAACATGAAAGCCAGTGTTAGGACGAGACAGTGGTGAGCCCTGTGTTATTAAAGGAAGAATAAGCAGCTGCTTCTCCCCAGAGACGCTTTCTGTGTGCTCCTGAAGAACTTTTAAACCCAATATTATCCTCTCTCCACGCAGCCCCTAAGTGAAGAGGGTTTCTCAGAGTTCCACGGCTTCCATCCGGAGAGCCATGGCTCTTTTCAAAAGTGCGCATGTGCTAAAGGCCCTCACCAGTTCAAGAGTTTAGTGTTAGGGAATCTCTCATGTCGTTAAAAAAAAAAAAGCAGGCAAGAAAAAATTCTCAATTTTCTAGAGTTCTGAAACTTATTTTTTAAATTAAAAATTTTAAGCTGAGGATTTACAAATCAGCTATTAACTTTTAAGAGTTTCATTATAGTTTTTAAAAAATCATAATTACTTGAGGTAGGGGAGATGGGGTGTCTACTTTATTCCTAATGGAAACTCTACATATAGATGAAGTGTCTATATAAAAAATGGGAGCCACGATTATATTAATACTGTCTAACTGATATTCAATAACTCACCCTTCTATTTCCTATTGTCCATATTTAAATACTTCAAAAAGAATTCTAATCAAGTGGAAATTAATAGGGGAGGAAAGACCGGGGCTGGCAGGAGAAGGTTCTAATCCCACTATCTCTTAATATTTCAAAGTCTCTTTTATTTTCTTAATAAAAGGGTGAGAGAAAGAGAGAGAGAAAAAAGGGAATTAATCCAGTGCTCTGAACTGTCCTCTCATCTTAACGCTTTAAATAAATTCTAAGAGAATATTCCACATGAGAAGGCTACTTCTGGCCAATGGCCAGGCTTTACTTTTGCTTCTCAACTTTTTCCCATCTTTCCTCCCCCTTCCCTTTATTCTGCCTGTCTTCTCTCCTCTCTTTTCTCCATTCCCAAGATCTTCAAAGTCCAGTGAGGGGAGCTATATTTAAAGTCCACCCTCCCCATGTCTCCCCCTGCCCCACTTTCTTCCCCACTCCATCACCTGGGCACACTGCTCCCTTCGACGCCCCATGTGCATCCCTGCCTCTGGGTTTCTGGGCTTGTTTTTCCTTCATTTCCTCTGCCTCTGCTTTCTCCTCTTCCCTCAAGTTCTATTTATTCTTCAAGTCTCACCTTTCCTATGAAAGTATCTCTGTGTAGCTTCCTAAAAGTTATAATAATAATAAAACACTATAACTGTGAATATTTATTGAGCAATTCCAGAGGGCTAGGCAATTTGCCTGCATTGTACCATGTAATCCTCTCAGTAATCCCTTGGAGATTATCCCAGTTTCATAGGTGAAGCCCAGGACTAGGAAAGGGTAAATCAGTTGTCAAAGGTCGGATGACTCTTGAGTGGGAGATCTGGAGGGAGGGGTCTAACATCCGCTTCCTCTCTTGTCCCTGAATTGCTAATGCACTTAAAGTCAAAACTCACATGATTTAATAATTTGACATTCTCTAATTATTTTATATGACAATATCAATTTTCTTAGGCAAAGTGAATAGCTTTGTGAAAAGGACAACCACATCTTATATTTGTTTGCATCGCCCCAGGATCTCATTTGACGTGGGTACACGGCAGATTCTCAGTGTCTACGTAATGACAAAGGTCTGGGTTTCCCCCAAGAACTTGATCATTTTCAACGCGTACACTCAATCGCCATGGAAACCCAATTTAGGTCTTCTAGAGATATGCATTCTCCTGTTTTTCTTCAAAACTGAACTACCTGAATTCAATACAGCTACACTAGAATGATGCTATCTAACATTTGTTATCAATTGGTCAATTGATTGATTGATTGAGTCATTCATTTAACAAACACTTATTGAGCACTTTTATGTGCCAGACACTGTTCTAGGCACTAGGGAATGCAGCATAAAGAAAATATACAGAAAATTCACACCCTCATTGTGTTGCCCCTATTCTAATTGGGTGAGACAAATAAACAAAATAAATAAGTAAAACATATTATATGTTAGATGGTAATAAAGCTAAACAGAAAAATAAAGCAGAAGAAGAGATAGAGAGTTGGTAGAAGAGGAGAGGGAACTACAACTTTAAATGGGATGATCAAGGAAAAACTCACTGAGCATAGACTGGAAGGAGGTGAAGGAATGGGAATTTCAAGAGAAGTCCAGGCAGAAGGAAAAGCAAATAGTAGAAAGGTGGGAATGTGCCTGAAATGTTCAAGAATGGGCAAGGAGTTCAGGCTAGTTCACTTACCTCTAATTATAGAAGAGAAATTATATCACATAAGTATATATGTAGGCAAACATTGGTAAAAGTTGAATATAGACCACCTGGGCAGATTGATCTCCAAAGTCCCCACATGGATTTTGAGCAGAGAGATAGGAAAGGACTATAAATGTGTTACTATGAAAAACAATACTGGAATAGTCAGTATTTAAGACTGGGTTCACTAGCAAACATAATCTGAGACAAGGATTAAGAGCTGGGTCTTTACCGTGGAGGTCAAATCCCAGGACAGAGAGAGCATAAAGGAAGTGAGGCAAGGAGGAGGGGAAGCAGGGCAAGATGGCGCGTGACTTCTCTGGTCACTGCCCCATAGGGAGCCTGGAAGAGACAAGCAGATGACCTTGCAAGGCCATCTGCAGGGCCATGCAGGGCATCTCCAGAAGGTGTGTTTGGCCCAGGCCATGGGAGGGAGAAAGGAGAGGAAACGTTATTGGTGGTCTCCCTGCATCACCTGTTTCCCATTGGTCAAATTTCATCTGCAGGTAGATAATTAGCACTACCTACCACCCATCCCCTTGGGACTTCCAGGTTGTGAAACTTGACTGTCTTGTCCAGTTGCCATGCCCGTGATGTGACATCTTGTTAAAGTCCACATGCGGTGGGAGAAGACAGAGACCAGACCTGCTCCGCCCAGCAGCTGCCAAGGGTGTGGGCCCAGCATTCTCAGGCAAGCAACTGGCTGGCCCAGAGAGTGGAGATGCTGGCTTGGTAGGTAGGAGCAGCAGCTGAGAGAGCAAGTGACTGAGAGCCTGGAGGTGCCAATGCTGAGGGGATCTGAGGAGGCAGATCTGTGTCCAGAACAGTCAGTAAATAGCAATGTTTATCGACAGCAAATGCTTACATAACCCGGAAAACAAATGCGACAGAAAACGCATTTCCCCTAAGTTTGGGATAAATCGTATAGGAAATTAGTGATGTACATATTTGTTTTGTGACAAGAGGAGAAGTGAAAGATAGATTAGGAGAAGAACCACCTAAACTGTAACTAAGAAAAAATAATAGAGAGTGGTGTGGATCTGCTGCTCTCTTGGGAACACCCACAAGCTACATTGTTACCCTACCCAGGTCGGATTTTACTATAAAAGTGTCCCACGGACGTTAAAGCCAATGGGAGAGTAGGGAAACCTGGGTCAGAGGATTAAAAAAAATCAAACCAATTTAACTCACTTAATATGACTGAATCTCCTACTTTTTAAAATGGGCAAATGGGGGAAGTTGATGGATTTCATCATGGCTGAAAGAAATCACTGTGTGAATATTATAGGTATCTAAAAACTAGATAACCTATCCTGCTGTATGTTTCTTCAATTTTCAAATCATTTAGTTATTCGAGAGACATAGTCATAGAAGAAACAGCAAAAATTTAATTTAGTGAAATGTAATATTATTTATAAAGCAAAACAAATCTAGAAGGAACAGAAGCATATAAATATACAACCAGGTACATCACTAAGGCAGAAGTGTATGCAACACATTTTTGGTGTGTGTCCTGAGAAACCTCTTTGTAATGATTGAACTGAGAGCTGCCTACCTTCTCTCCAGGTCTTTTCGCCATTCTTCCTGACTCTGCACCTGATGCCTGCACTCTGGCAGCATTTCTTTGGCCTGGCTCTAGTCTGCCATCTCTCTGAAAAAATAGTTTTATGAAAATTCAGTCAATGAAATTGGTCTGTTGAACTTTAATTTGGCATCATAGTAAGATCACATGTGTTTTGTGAGCTATCTCATTCAAGAGGTGGCTCGCAGAGTTGGCAGCTAGATGGGGCCGGGAGAGTGTCAGGGAAACCCTTTATTTTACAGCTGGGGAGCCAAAGCCCGAAGGAGAAATGAGACTCACCCAATGCCTAGCAGGAAGAAATGCCTCCTGACCTCTATCAGTATGCGTTTGTAGATACTCACTTTCATTTCTACACACAGCTAGGAAGCATGAATAAAGACGAGGTTTAAGATTCAATTGAAACACATACCTCTTAGGCTATTTACTGTGGCATAACAAATTACCCTAAGGCTTAGTAGCTTAAAACAGTAAACAATTTGCACTCACAAGTTCTGTTGGTGAGGAATTCAGGACCAGCTTAGCTGGGTGTTCCTATTTCTGGGTCTCTCATATGACAGTCAAGATACTGGCTGGGGCTGCGATCTTTTGAAAGCTTAACTGGGACTAGGTGATTTCCTTCCGACCCGACTCACTCACATGGTTTTGGCAGGAGGCCTCAGGTCCTTGGACATGTGCCCCTACATAGGGCTGTCATGTCTCGTGACATGGCAACTGGATTCTACCAGAAAAGGTGATTCAAGGTGGAAACCACGGGGCTTTTTATGGTCTAGTCTTGAAAGTCACATACCATCACTTCTGTCACACTCTTTTCATGACACAAGTCAGTTCTATTAAATGTGGGAGGATCCTACACAAGAGTGAATACCAGCAGGTGGGGATTATTTGGGGGCCATCATGGAGGCTGGCTACCACGACTCCTTTCAGTCAAACCCAGAAATTCCTTAGCTTTGTTTGGAGACATAGTCCAGTGTTAATAACTATCATTATCGTGAAATCCTATCTATCTTCTCTCTAATCAGTTTCGCTGCCTTTTTGTTTTTCAAACTACTTTTCCGTTTACCACCATACTTGATTTCTACAACAGTCTTTGAATATAAAAATAGGATTAGAATTTCTGCTTGAGAAATGAAAAAGCACAGGCACATAGGGATTAAGTAATATGTTTAAGGCCACCCAATGGCAGAGCTGAGGGTTAGAATTCTCTTTATTGAGTACGTTGACTACATTTGACTACATCACCCTTTCTCCCTTTCTTGGTCATCTTTCTTCCTTCTCATCATTTACCATCATTCAGTATATACTTTAGCTCACAGTTCAAATTCTTCCTCTCTATCTCATCTGACAGCATCCTAAATGACTTCATTGTCCAAGTAGATGAATCTAGTCATTATGCTGGACTCTCAATTCCTTAACCTTCACATCTCCAGTGGCCTTCTTCTCTCCACCCTACTTATCCACATCCATGATCTCTGTCATCCACTCCATGGACTCTGTCATAAGGCTCTACCTCCAAATTCACTAATTCAAGCACCTGACTTTCTGACCACAATTTCCTCTCCTTTCATCCCCGTTTGTGATGGTTAATTTTATGTGTTAATTTGGCTGGGCTATGGTGCCCAGTTATTTGGTCAAACATCAGTCTAGATGTTGCTGGGAAATAATTTTTTTAGATGTGATTAGCATTTAAATCAGTAGACATTGAGTAAAGCACATTACCCTCCATAAATGGATGGGCCTTATCCAATCAGCGGAAGGCCTTAATGGTGAAGACAGAGGTGCCAAAAAAGAAAGAAAGGAAAGAAGGAAGGAAGGAAGACTGAGAGAGAGAGAGAGAGAGAAAAGAGACAAAGAGAGAATACAGCAGAGCTCCCGCCCTTGAAGAACTATCCGACTAGTAGGGAAGACAGACCGACGCAACACAGTCTTCGAGGTACAGTGTTAAAGGTGGATACAGAGAAAAGCAGATCACAAAGCAAGTTATTCCCATGGCTAGGGGAGTAGTCAGGAGTGGTCAGAAAGCTTTTATAAGCTGGCTTCTTGCAAGGGGGGGTCTCTATTAAAGAGGGAGGCCTCTTTCACTTGTGAAGATGAAAACACTAGGTGGAGAGTCAAGGGAATTTAGTCCCAAAACTATCTCAGAGAAGCCAGGAGACCTTGATCCACTCACTTCACCACCCAGAGCCTCAGTTGTCTCAACAAGAACAAGCACATTGGACCAGATGATCTCTGACATTGTTCTATGTTTCATGACTTAAGACTCCACGTTTAAAATCTTCTCTGCTGCCATTTACTCTAACAGGCTCCCCAGTGATTTCAAGCAACTTACAATTATGGCTTTGGAGGGAAAAAAGACCCCACATTTATGGAAGCTACTTTGGTTGTGGCATTTGTGTGCTTTACCTATTCGAATGAACATTTTCGTGATTATGCATGTATTTGAATATGCTACTGACATACAAAAGAAAAGCTTGCATAACCTAACTTGATAACTGGAAGTAGGTTTTAGATAAAAACTTTCTGAGTGCTTTCTGAGTACCTGATTCCAAAACCAGGGTTCAGGCTGGCAATGCAGGTCTTTATCACCTGGAAGTGATGAGCTGTAATTTTCCTTTCTTGGGAATCTCTTTGAAAATCATCTCGGTGCAACAATTCTTGCACAATGTAAGAGTATAACTTTTCTTTGACACAATCTCTGGGGAACTGATCAGTCTTTCTCACTGACGGCCCTGCTTCTATTAGAAAAACAGAGTCTGAAATCAGTTATTTCATTCTGCAATGAGATGATAACTAGTTTAAACATTTCTTTCATCCTTGAATGAGGACAAAATATTCCGTCTCCTGGTTCCTTCTTGTGAATCACTTTTATCTAAAAATTAGAGAGTAAATTGAAAAATTTGGCTCTTTAAATTATTTCCTAAGTCTTCAATCCCAGAATTGGGACTCTTTAAAGTTTGGGGGGTTTTTTTCTTTGTTTGTTTTCTTCTGTTGAAGATAGAGAAACCAAACAAGGACTTCAATCTACTTTGAGGCCTAGAGAACAGTTTCCTTTCTCATAGCATTTGCCTTGACCCCAAGACTAACAGCATTTGCCGAGACTAAGACTAGAACAAAAATTGTTTATCGCTGCTTCCGGGTCAAGTTCCAGGAGTCTCTTCTTTTTGACTCAGAAGTTGCTCCGGGTCCTTCTCCCACTGTCTCCTTTGAGTCTTTTCTATGCCCAGTAACCCCAAGTCTCTGCCTTCTCACCTAGATTTCAAACTTTTGGATAAATTCTTTTTGATTGGTGAATACTTTTTGCTTTATTTTTATTTCTCACCATGAAACTGCTTTATATTTCTGGTTAAATAAATATCTTCATTTTGAAAAGATTGAGCAATGTACAAAAGTATGAGTAAGTAGGTGAAAAAATCACATGGAATCCCAGCTTCTGAGGCACTCATCATTAACAAAATTTTGTTGGCCCTCTTTTAATATATATCTTTATGAATTTATATACAGATAAATAATTTTAATAAGTTGGATATCCTGCACAATATTTTTTATCATGACCACATTTTATGAAATCTTTTAGTTTTGCATTATCTTTCCCCTCCCTACAAACTCTTTCTCTCTGTTATCCCTCCCATAACCAATGGAAATAACTGAATGTGTACCAGAACTTTCTGCATGCATGTATAATCATATTCAGACATACAAACATTAGGGTTTCTTTGGTAATTTTTAAACAAAATTCTTGCCTTTCTGCAATTTCCCATCCACCATTTATCTATTAATATAGTTTGTATTTATATAAATATATGTAAATATTTAAATATAAACATAATCTATTTATATTTTTGCCATAATTTAAAAAATTCTTTATATAATAAAATATGTTTATCTATTATCTTTTATAATTTCTGGGTTTGCTGTCTTGTTTAAAACAGTATCCTCAACCCAAGGTTATACATGTAATCTCCTATATTTTCTTTTCATATTTTTAAATTTTATTTTTTACTTTTGTCTTTTATCCATTTGATATTTTTATATTGTGTAAAGAAGTCCAACTTTACTTTTTTTCCTAATTGGATTGACAGGTGTGCCAGCACTATTTATTACAGAGACCATTCTTTTTCTACTAGATTAGAATGTCACTGTTATCTTTTGTTTGTTTTGGTGAGGAAGATTGGCCCTGAGGTAACATCTGTTGCCAATCTTCCTCTTTTTGCTTGAAGAAGATTATCGCTGAGCTAACATCTGTGCCAATCTTCCTCTATTTTTTATGTAGGATGCTGCCACAGCATGACTTGAGCTGTGTCAATCTGTGTCCGGGATGTGAACTGGTGAACCCCAGGACGCCAAAGCAGAGTACATGAACTTAACCAGTATCCACTGGGCCGGCCCCAGAATGTCTCTGTTTTTATACATAAGTTTTCTTGCATATCAAGATCTATTTCTGTGCTCTTAATTATCTGTCAATGATTTGTTTCCTTTTTTTTAAACCAGTATGGGACAACTCCCTGAAGATGATCAAATCTCAAAATAATCTTGCCATCCACAGTTATTTATTCTTCTATAAAAATGTTAAGATGATTCCCACACCACCCCCCTCAAAAACAAAAACAAATTAGTATTGGCTGAATTGATATTTTGGGATGGTATTAAGTCTTCTCATTGAAGAACATGGCATATCTTTCAGTTTGATCAGATTTTATGTCTTTCATTAAGATTTGGTACTTCTCTGAACATATACCTTTCATGTTAAATTTATTTCTAGGAACTTGATATTTTTGTCACTATGTAGATGGAATCATTCCACATTCCTTCTAGGTGGTTATAGCTAGACTAGAGAAAAATCTATTAGCTTTGTATACTCATCTTGTATTAGGCTACTTTACTAACTCTATTACTAACAGTTCTTTTGCTAACTTCTTTGGTTTTTACATATGCAATAATATAATCAATAAAAGCCAATTTTATTTTTGTAATATTTATTTCATTTTCTTTTATTCTTTATTAGAACTTCCAAAACAATATTGATTGTAATGGGAATAGGTTTATTGTTATACCGTTAGAGTCGATGTTGGTGTTAATTTTTGGTAAATAATTTTTATTATATTTAAGGAGTTTCCTTATATTCCTTGCTTTGACTATAGTTTTTAATAGGACTAGCAGCTAGATTTTATCAACTGATTTTTGAAATTGATTAAAATTCTCATACCAATTTTCTCCTTTAATTTATTTATTAATTAATTACATTCATAAATATCAAATAGAGGGCCACTTTTGCATTCCTAGAATAAACCTTACTTGGTCATAATATATCATTCTTGTTATATATTGATGGACTCTAATAGGTAATATTTTACATAATATTTTTATATTTGTCTTTAGTATGTTTGTTTTTTTACCCTCTATCATTTTATTAAGTTTTTGTGCTGAAGTTATATTCATCTTATAAAATGAATTATAAGAACTTTATCTTTTTCCCTCTCTAAATGGTCCAGAATACTTCTAATAATATTGGAATTATCTGATTATTAAAATTTATTAGCTAGAGCTCAGCTTTCAAACTATCTGGCAGATCTCTTATCAACTTTACAATCTCTTCTTTTATAATTGGCTTAAGTTTCCTACTTCTTGGGTCTTCTTCAAATTCTTCCTGGGTCAGAATTGGTAGTTTATATTTTGTTATGAATCATTTATTTTGAACTGAATGAAATGAAAATACAACTTATCACGATTTATGAGATGCAGCTAAAGTCATGCTCAAAGGGTAATTTATGCCATTAAAAACTTTTATTAGGAAAGAATGAAAGTCTCAAAGTACTAATCTAAGCTTCCACCTTCAGAAATTAGAGAAATATGAGCAAATACCAACTCCAAGCAACCAGAAGGAAGAAAATAATAAAGAGCAGAAATCAATGAATTTGAAAACAGAAAAAGAATAGAGAAAAATCAATGAAACCAAAAGCTGTTTTTAAAAATATCAATTAAATTAATAAACCTTTAGCCAGTCTGACCAAGAAAATAGAAAGAGAGCAGAAATAATTGATTCCAAGAATGAAAGATGGACCATCATTGCACACCTTATAGATACTAAAAAACAAAAAACTCGCAACACTAAGGGAATACTCTGAAAAATCCTATGCCCATACATTTAACGTCTAAGATAAAATTGACCAAATTCTTAAAAGATACAAGTTATCAAAACTCAATAAAAAAATAGATAACTGAAAGAGTCCTATGTCTCTTAAAGAAATGAAAGTTGTAGTTAAAATCCTTCCAACAACAATAAACAAAAATAATTCCAGCCCCAGATAGTGTCACTAGTAAATTCAACCAAATATTTGAGGATGAAATAATATCATTTCTGTGCAATATTATACAGAAAATATAAGAGTAGAGAACACTTCCTAACTTGTTTTGTAAGGCCAGAATTACCCTAATTCTAAAACCATTACAAGGAAAGAAAACTGGGGACCATGGTCCCTCATGAACACAGATGCAAAAATCATCAACAAAATATTAACAAATCAAATATTGCAATTCATAAAAGGGATAACACATCACAACAACAGGGTTTATCTCTGGAATGCAAATCTGATTTACCACTTTAACAGACTAAAGATAAAAAACATCATCTCAATAGATGCAGAAAAAGCATGGAACAAAATTCAACATCCATTCGTGATAGACTAACCAAATGTTGATAAGAAGAACACTTACATAATGTAGTGAAGGATACTTACATAAACCCTACACTAATGGTGAAAAACTGAATATTTTCACCTCAAGATGAAGAATAAGACAAAGATATCTTTTCTCACCACTTCTATTCAACACTGTACTGGAAGTCTTAGCCAGTAAGGCAAGAAAGGAAAAAGGAAAGTATACAGATTGAAAAGGAAAAAAAATTTGCATAATCACAGATCCCAAGATTTCTTATGTAGAAAATCTCAAGGAATCCACCAAAAAACCCCTCTTAAACTGTAATTGATTTTTTCAGGATACAGGTCAATAAACAAAACTTAATTATATTTCTGTATACTAACAGTGAATAATTGGAATTTAAAATAAAAATTTACTACTTATAATAGACCAAAAACTAAAAAAATACTTATGGTACAAATGTAACAAACTACATGCAGGACTTCTATGCCAAAAACTAGAAAACATGTATGAAAGAAATCAAAGAAGATCTAACTAAATGGAGAGATATACCATGTTTATGGATTGAAAGATTTAGTATTGTTAAAATGTCACTTTCCCCTACTTTGGTCTATAGTTTCAATGTAATCCCAAACAAAACCCCAGTAGCCTTTTGTATACATATTGCCAAGGTGATTTTAAAGTGTATATATAGGTGATGTCGGCAACATGGTGGAGTGAGCTGTTCCCTTTATCACTTCCCCTCTGAAGTACAACTAAGCAGATATTCATAGACCAATGGAGGATACCCACAGAGCACAACAGGATGCCTGAGGGACCCAAGCAGCTATACATCTGAAGGTGGATGGACTGGGTCCCCAGGAAGCAGGGGAGATAGGGGAGTGCTACCCCTACCCCTCCCAGCCAACAGTGAGCCAGGTCATGGGTCTTCTCATGGAGGCTGGCGCTACTCTAAGAGGAGGCGGGGTCAGTCCAGACTGCAGGTGAATGCTATCCTGGCCTGTGGGAGTACACACTGTGCCACCGTGGCCCCATCAGAAGGAACCCACCTTGGCACAACTATAAGAAGAGGTAGCAGCAGTCCTGCACATGTGCAAAAATGCTTTCCTGGTCTGTGAGAGTGCCCACCGTACCTGCACAACTTCCAGCAGACAGTGTGAGATCAGAAACACAGCTTCTGCTTCCCCTCAATGGTAGCAGGTGACCTGATCTGTGACCCGATATTACCACAAATGTGCCAGCAAAGGATCAGTTCATCAAACACCATGAAAACCCACAGTAACAGTTCAGAGCAGAAGGAAAGTGACAATTCTCCAGAAACCAACGCTAAAGTCACAGAAACTTATAATCTAAATAAAAGAGAATTCAAAACAGCTGTCATAAAGAAACTCAACAAGTTACAAGAAAACTCAGATAGACAGTTCAACGAGCTCAGGAATAAAATTAATGAGCAGAGGGAATACTTCACCAAAGAGATTGAAACTATAGAAAATCAAACAGAAATTCTTGATATGAAGAACACAATGAGATAAAAGTCTAGAATCCTTAAAAAATAGAGCTGATGATATGGAGGACATAATCAATGATTTAGAGGATAGAAATATAGAAATGCTTCTGGTGGTGGAGGAAAGAGAACTAAGATTTTTTTAAAAACATGAAGGAATTCTTTGAAAAATATCTGATTCAATTGGAAAGACTAACATAAGGATTATAGATATTCCAGAGGGATAAGGGAGGGAGAAAGGAACAGAGAGCTTGTTCAAAGAAATAATAGCTGAGAACTTCCCAAACCTGGGGAGAGAACTGGACTTACAAATACATGAAGCCAATAGAACTCCTAATTACATCAATGCAAAAAGACCTTCTCTAAGGCTTATAATAGTAAAACTGGCAAAAGTCAGTGACAAAGAAAAAATATTAAGGGCAAGAAGGCAGAAGAAAATAATCTACAAAGGAACCCCTATCAGGCTTTCAGCAGAAACATTACAGTTTAGGAGAGAGTGGAATGATATATTCAAAACACTGAAAGACAAAAACTTTCAGCTAAGAATACTTTATCCAGCAAAACTATCCTTCAGATACAACGGAGAAATAAAAGCTTTCTCAGATAAACCAAAGCTGAGGGAGTTCATCACCACTAGACCTCCTTTACAAGAAATGATGAAGGAAGTCCTCACACCAGAAACAAAAAGGCAAAGGTTTACAAAGCTTTGAGCAAGGAGATAAATAGACAAAATCAGAAAATGGCAGCTCTCTATCAGAACACGTTAATAAACATTTAATCATAACATAAAAGATAAAGGGAAGGAAAGCATCAAAAATAACTATGAACACTTCTATTTAGTCACAAACTCACAACACAAAATGGAATAATTTGTGACAACAATAACTCAAAAGGGGAAGAGATAAGGGGTTGAACCTGCTTAGACTAAGGGAGATAGGAGGTTACCAGAAAATGAACTATCTCACCTATGAGATCTTTTATACAACCCTCATGGTAACCACTAAACAAACAATCAGAGCAGTGCCACAACTCATAAATAAAGAGAAAACCATTAAAGAAAACCACCAAACTAAAATGGCAGTCAGAAATACAAGGGAAGAGAAACAACGGAAATACGGAACAACCAGAAAACTAGAAATAAAATGCCAGTATTAAGCCCTCATATATCAACAATCACTCTCAACGTAAATGGATTGTATTCTCCAATCAAAAGACACAGAGTGGCGGGATAGATTAAAAAACAAGACCCAACAATACGCTGCCTCTAGGAAACACATCTCAGCTCTAAAGATAAACAGGCTCAGAGTGAAGGGTTGGAAGATGATAATCCAAGCAAATGGCAAGCAAAAGAAAGCAGTTGTTGCCATATCTATATCAGATAAAGCAGACTTCAAGATAAAAAAAGACAATAAGAGACAAAGAGGGGCAGTATATAATGATAAAATGACTTTCCCCCAAGAGGACATAAAATTTATGAATATATACGCACCTAACACAAGAGCACCAAAGTATATAAAGCAACTCTTAACAGACCTAAAAGGAGATGTTACCAGCAGCACAATAATAGTAGGGGACCTCAACACCCCACTTACATTAGAGACAAATGAAAATGAAAATACAACACACCAACTCTTGTGAGATACAGCAGAAGTGGTTATAAAAGGGAAACTCATAGCAATACAGGCCCACCTCAACAAATAAAAAAATCTCAAATAAGTAATCTTAAACTACACATATCAGAACTAGAAAAAGAAGAACAAATAAGGCCCAAAGTCAGAAGAAGAAGGGAAATAATAAAAATTAGAGCGGAAATAAATGAAATGGAGACTAAAAAAACCAGTAGAAAGGCTCAATGAAACGAGAGCTGTTCTTTGAGAAGATAAACAAAATTGACAAACCCGTTCCCACACTCACTAAGAATAAAAGAGAGAAGGTCAAATAAATAAAATTAGAAATGAAAGGGGAGAAATTACAATGGATACCACAGAAATACAAAGGATTATAAGACAACACTGTGAAAAACTATATGCCCACAAACTGGATAACCTAGAAGAAATGGATACATTCTTAGACTCACACAACCTCCCAAAACTGAATCGAGAAGAAATAGAGAATCTGAATTGACCAAACACAAGTAAAGAGATAGAAACAGCAATCAAAAACCTCCCAAAAAACAACAGTCCAGGACTAGATCCCTTCCCTGGAGAATTCTCCCAAACATTGAAAGATTTAATACATATCCTTCTCAAACTATTCCAAAAAATTGAAGAAGATGAAACACTTCCTAACTCATTCTATGAAGCCAACATTATCCTGATAGCAAAACCAGGTAAGGATAGCACAAAGAAGGAAAATTACAAGCCAATATCATTAATGAACATAGATGCAAAAATCCTCAACAAAATATTGGCAAACCAAATACAGCAATACATTAAAAGGATCATACACCAAGATCAAGTGGGATTTATACCAGGGATGCAAGGATGGTTCAACATCCACAAATCAATCAATGTGATATGCCACACTAACAAAATGAGGAATAAAAATTGCATGGTCATCTCAATAGATGCAGAGAAAGCATTGGACAATGCCCAACATCCATTTATGATTTTAAAAAACTCTCAATAAAACAGGTATAGAAGGAAAGTGCCTCAACATAATAAAGGCCATATATGACAAACCCACAACCAAAATCATACTTAATGGTGAAAAACTGAAAGCCATCCCTCTGAGAATAGGAACAAGACAAGGGTGCCCACTGTTGCCACTTCTATTCAACATAGTAGGGGAGGTTTTGGCCAGGACAATTAGGCAAGAAAAAGAAACAAAAGGTATCCAAATTGGCAGGGAAGAAGTGAAACTCTCACTGTTTGTGGATGGCATGATTCTATACATAGAGAACCCTAAAGAATCCACCAGAAAACTATTAGAAATAATCAACTATAGTGAAGTTGCAGGGTGCAAAATCAACTTACAAAAATTAGTTGCATTTCTATATACTAATAACAAACTAGCAGAAAGAGACATCAAGAATACAATCCCATTTATAATCACAATAAAAAGTATAAAATACCTAGGAACAAACTTAACCAACAAGGTGAAAGAGCTATGCACTAAAAACTATAAGACATTATTGAAAGAAATTGAAGACAACATAGAAGAATGGAAAGATATTCCATGCTCATGAGTTGGAAGAATAAACATAGTTAAAATGTCCCTATTATCTAAATCAATCTATAGATTCAACGCAATCCCAATGACATTTTTCATGGAAATAGAACAATCCTAAAATTTATATGGAACAACAAAAGACCCCCAAGAGCCAAAGCAATTCTGAGAAAAAAGAACAAAGCTGGAGGCATCACATTCCCTGAATTCAAGTTATACTACAAAGTTATAGTAATCAAAAGAGCATGGTACTTGTGAAAAAACACACACACACATGAATGGAACAGAATTGAAAGCCCAGAAATAAAGCCACCCATCTATGGACAGATGGCTCCTTCAACAAAGGAGCCAAGAACATACAACGGGGAAAGGAAAGTCTCTTCAACAAATGTTAATGGGAAAACTGGAAAGCCACATGCAAAAGAATGAAAGTAGACCATTATCTTATACCATACACAAAAATTAACTCAAATTGGATTAAAAATTTGAACACAAGACCTGAAACCATAAAATAAAAATAATTCTGAAAGTATTTTACATGTATAAGAAAGAAGCAAATATATTACAGATAATGAAAGGCAGTTTTCTCATGGTTGGAGAAAGAAGTTTTAAGCCAACTAGGAATGCTAGAATGAGCCTTCTGGGGCTGGATTGGAGTTGGAGGTTTTAGAATGAACTCATGTTTTTGAAAAATATATAGATGTATGTATGTACACGTGTTTGTGTGTATATATGTATATATATGGCATACATATATATACAGTGAAGTGAAAACGTTCACACAAAAACCTGTATGTAAATATTTATAAAAGCTTTATTCACAATCACTAAAAACTGGAAACAACCCAGGGGTTCTTCAACAAGTGAATTTATCTATCATTCTCTCTATCTGTCTATCTATGTTTGTATCTATCTATCTATCGTCTATCTAAATAGAATGGTTTGTGTGTGGGTGTGTGTTTGTGTGTGGGTGTTAGTTAGCACATAGTACATATTTTCTAGCTCTGTCTAGAAGCAGAGACATCCCAGTAGCAACAAGAGCACCTAGTGCCCAGATCTTGGTATTTAAATACCATTCTCCAATAAAAGGAACCAGGGCTCCTTGGAGAAGTGGTCAAGACCAGGGATTGAGTAGAGAAAATCTAAGATGAATATCTCATTACGACAGAAATTAAAGTGCTAAAATTAAAAAAAACAAAACAGTGCAGTCATTTCAAAAGGACACAGAAGCCAACCTGGAAGAGTTCCCAATGGTCAAAGATGGAAAATTGGAGCAAAAATGATAGTATTGGATTATCACTCAGAGAATAAAATAGATATCCAGGGGTCTCTACTGATCAAATAAATGATTGAATAAATAAAGAAATGGGGAAGAAAAGACAACTTTTCTTACAGAAGAATTCCAATTAATAAACATAAAAGGAGTGAGATAAACAGAAAATCACTACCAGAATACCACAGTAATAATTGCTGCAGACAAGAACCTCCAATGAATGCTAAAATTAGTGAGTGAAAGTTTAAGGCAAAACAGGATTTTTGCATAGCCTCAAAGTATCTCCCTGCCCAGATATTTATCAATTTTAAAGCGAAGAACAGTAACATTATATTGGAGAAACCTGTCAGACATCACCTTACCCAAGTGAGGAAGAGTAACATCACGAGTAACAAGACACATCAGCATCCTATACCCACTGATATGATCCACTGAAAAACAACGTCGCCTCTGTGGTAGTTTTCCCCCAAATCCATAACTTCAACCCAATCGTGGGAAAACCTCAGACACATCCAAATTGGGAGACATTCTACAGAGTAGCTGACCAGCACTCCTCAAAAGCATCAAGGTCAAAAAAGACAAGGAATGACCGAGAAACTGTCACAGATTGGAGGAGACTAAGAAAATCCAACAACTAAATGCAATGAGATATCCTGGATTAGATGTTGAAACAACAACAAAAAGGACATTAGTGGAAAAACTGGTGGAATGTAAATAAATCCCATAGTTTAGTTAATAGTATTGTACCAGTGTTAACTTCTTATTTTTGACAGTTGTACCAGGTCATGCAGACAATGCTGGATGAAAGGTAGACAGGAACTCTCTTATTATGTAACTCCTCAGTAAGTCTAAAATATTTCAAATTAAAATGTCAAAAATAAAATAAAAAATTATATTTATATAGCTGATTCCTTGTTTGGTGTATATAGCTTTATGAATCTGTGGTTTTCAAAATTCTACCTTTATCATTACATAACATCCTTTTTTATCCTGTTTAATGTAATTATTCTTATATTCAATCTCTTCTGGTATTAATATTTGTTTTCATTTGTCTTGAGTTGTTTTCATCTCCCTTTCCCCCAAGTGTTCTTTATTACTTTAAATGTAATAAGGTAATGTTATTTAAAAAATTAAAACATTATAAAACAAATCAAAACAAAATAAAAAACATATAGGGCTTTGATTTTTAAACCAAATCTGGTAGTATCTATCTCCTAGTAGGAAAATTTTGCTTATTCACATTTGGGATAAAAACCGATTTACTTAATTTTATTCCTTCCAACTTTATGTATATTCCTTTATTTACTTGCTGTTTTCTCTTTTTACTGCTCATTATTAGTTTTAATTTGGTTGGATTACCATTTATTCTTTTTTGTCTATTTCTTTGTAAATTCTATCATACGCTTTTGTTGCACTTCTCCGATACTCATAATCAAACACATCTTTCTCTCTACTTCTGTAGACACCAACTCTTTCTACCAACAATGTGATCATTTCTACCACTGTCCTCTCCCCTCAATGTGAAGAAACCTGAGAATAAATTTACTTTTTTCCCTGCCCCTTCCAGATGAGGTCAAATTAGAGTGCTTTTCCTCCCACACTTCAACTCCAATTCTTAGGTTTTGCTGAGATAGCTTAATACTTTTAGTTCCAGATTTTAATTATATTTTCTCTTGAAAGATGTCTTTTTCATTTTGCAAATCTTTATTTGGTAGTTCTATCAACAGCATTACCACTCTGTTCCCTATTTAAATAAGCTTACACATGGCATGGTTCATTGCTTACCACTCTTGTCTGCCTTCTTCATCTTCTCTTTTTGTAAGTCTCTGCTCTGTTCATTTCTTTGGCTGGAATTCTCTTCAAATTTTGGTATGCAGGCAATGGATACTCTGAATTCTTGCATTTATGCAATTTTTTTTTTTTAAAGATTGGCACCTGAGCTAACATCTGTTGCCAACCTTCTTTTTTCTTCTTCTTCTCCCCAAAGCCCCCCAGTACATAGTTGTATATTCTAGTTGTAGGTCCTTCTAGTTGTGGCATGTGGGACGCCACCTCAGCATGGCCTGATGAGCGGTGCCATGTCCGTGCCCAGGATCCGAACCGGCCAAGCCCCGGGCTGCTGAAGCGGAGCAGGCAAACTTAACCACTTGACCACATGGCTGGCCCCTAAAGGCTTTTATTTTCTACTCTAGTGTTGTTTCCATTTTTCTAAGCAGCTATATTTTAAAATTTATTCTCTAAAAAACAATAAAATTCTTTCCATTTAGCTGTTCTAAAACGTTTTTAACCCACAGGAAGAACATAATACAGAAAAGCTCATCAATGCCCCAATAACCATTCTTTTGTTCTTTTGGAAAAAGTTGTTTTGAGCCATAGTGGATGCCAAAAAACAGCGTTTGGGTTTTGGGGGTGAAATCCTGGGCTGCTGAAGCAGAGTGCAGGAACTTAACCACTCTGCCATGGGGCCGGCCCTGCAAATATTTCTCTTTTACCTGTAGATGGGTCAATGATCTCTTGGTTGGGGGTAGAATCCCTGGGTTGCAGATGTTTTCTCTCATGATCTGCAGTTATGATATAACTGTCTTTGTCTTCCAGTCTACTCTGATTCTTTTTCCATTATAATAAATCTGCTCTGTTCAGAAGTTTGTAAGATTTTCTCATTATCCTTGAAGTTCAAGACTTTTTCCAGAATGTTCCTAAGAATATCTTTCCTCATCAACCTTGCCCGAAACTTGGATTTCTAGATTCAGTCTATGGCTTATGGTCTGTCTTCAGCTCAGGGTTTTCTGCCCCCGTTATTTATTTAATTATTGCTTCTCCAAGTGCTTTTTTCCCTCCTTCTGGGACTCTTATTATTTTCAAGTAGGGCTGCCAGTTCTGTACACTTAGTTTTTATCATTTCCTTCTCTATGTTTTTGCTCTGAGATATTCCTTCTACTTGATCTTCTAGACTACTAATTTGAGTATCAACAGTGACCATACTCTCAAATCAGTTCATCTCACTACTTTTAATTAATATCTTACTTCTAGAAATTCATTTCACCACTGTAATTAAATCTCTCTAACTGGTGCATATTTTTTGCGCAGGTGTCATCTGACTCATCCCACAGTTCTATTTAACTGGGACTTCCTGTTCTGGATTTTTGGCTTGTCTTTTACCCCTCTGTCTACTGAGTCTACCTAATGTGTTGTTAGTTTTCTTTGTCTATTCTTTGGAACTCAGATCCAGCTGGTGACTTTACATTATGGCAATCTCAAGACTGATGGACTAGTGGTATATCATAAAGCCAAGTGGTCAGTCTCTGGTCGAAGTACTGAGATGAGACCTTTTTTCTCTCTGATCAACTCAGCTCAAAGGCTAGAGTTTCTGAGCTTCAGGGGCCCCTCAGCCGTCTTTGCCACGGAGATGGGTAGGTCCTTCCAGAAATACTCATGTAAGCTGGTGCTGCCCTTCCGCGAGAGGATATACAGATTTCTAAGAGTCAGAGCTCTTTTCTGATTCTCAACTCATGACCCCCTCATCACTAGTTCTCAGGCTCTTATTAATCCTGGAAAAGAAAAAGTCCTACTCACGCACTCCAATTGGCCTGGTAGAACCTGAACCTGGTTCACATCCTGTAGTCTCCTTGTATCTGTTTACCCTTATAGTCTGATTCTCAAAGGACAAAATTGGTAGACAAATTGGAGTTAGGAAGAGGAGCCAGCCAAAATTATCCATAAATGTCACCTTTTCAGTTCCATGCACAACCCACAAACACCAGGCCATTCCGTTATGCTCAGCTTGTTCCAATGGGACATCATATTGCCAGACCAACAGGCCTTAACTCCTCAGAACCTATTCTGCAGAGATGAATTAGACAAAAAAGTTATCTTTCTAGATCCCATTATTCATAATTATTAGTCACTGTCCTGCTAGTGGTGGTAAACAGGTTTAGTTTTGTTTGTCAACTCCAATTCATTCATCTGTCAAGAAATATTTACTGAGCAGAAAGGAGGGTCCAGGTACTGTCCTAGGTACTAGAGATACATCAGTGAACCCAAACCTTTTAGTAACTCCTGTTGGGAAGCCTGTATTAAACAGCTTTTGAGACAAAGTCTGAGCTGAGAAATACTGTGTTGCAGTTAACTATGGGCATCTGGCACGGAGAGAGGATTTGAACATGGCAGCATATGCATCAGGTGTTTGCTATTTCTGCCTTAAAATAGCCCTCTTTTTAACTCTGGGTTGGTGTGGAATATGTCTTTACATGTTACTTTGAAACTTTCTTTTTGCGACTTGCTGAAATTTTTCTGATTCTGGGTTATCTAACAACTTTTATATTAAATTTGGATCTACAAACCTTCTAGCCTCTTTTATAGTGGTTGCTACATGTCTCATCTTTTCACTCCTGTGACTTCAAAAGCACCTCTCTAGAGGATTTTAGCCCCTTTTCCAGTTGCTATAAGGGCCATTTTAAAATTAAAAAGTGACTTCCTGCTCTTAAAGGAGAAAGCCAGTCCTCTCCCATTAAATCTTTTCATTCATTGCTATTGAACTGGAGGGTGAGTGTCTGCTTAATTTTATACCCTAGGCGCTTCACTTGTCTCACCTTAGTCCAAGCTCTGTCTAATTGTCATTCATTTGTAAGTAACTGTTCTTTTCTCTAGCTGTATTAAAGATTCTCTCTTCTTCTTAGGTATTCTGTAGTTTCACTCTAATGTGTCTAAACATAGATTTATTTTTGTTTACTCTGAATATCATAATTCTTGTCTCTCATCAGGGAGGGAGAACTCTATTTTCTCTTTAAATATCACTTCTTCTCCATTAGCTCAGTTCTCTCCTTCTTGGACTATGATTTAGAATTTGTTACTTCATCTCTTTACCTCTCTGTACTGCATTTTAGATAATTTTTTCAGATTCATCTTCCAATTCATCAATTCTTTGTCCAACTATGTCTAGTTGGCCTTTCAAGCCATTCATTATTTTTTAACCTCGATTATAATATTTCTACTTCTGGAGGTTCTATTTGATTCTCTTTAAAACTCGCCTCCTTCTTGGTCTTTTCTTTGAGAATCATACGTTAAATTTCCTCTTTCATTTCTTTAAATATTTATGCATGTCTATTTTATATTTTGTGCCTGATAATTAGGAAATCTGGTCTTTGTGGTCTGATTTTGCTATTTGTGGATTGAATGAGGAACCTCTCACTTGTGGTGCCTGGTTTTCCCCTAAGAATCTTATGTATTTTTTAATTGTTCGTATTTATTGAATTTTATACGGAGAATTATTTGAGATTTGGTTTAGGGCGTGTTCTGACAGAATGTCTCAGAGCATTACCAACCAGAGAGTACTTTCAACTAGGTGCTTAGTTTGGAGTTTTGGGCTCACGCATGTAATGTAAATTTTGGCCTACAGAAGGGCCAATTTATGGTTATAAATTCCCAAGGAAGATGTCATTTCCTTTTCATTTAGAGCTAAAGAAAGTTTCCTCTCTGTTTGCCTTCGCAGGGCAAGTTCCCTCTATGCCCAAGTTGTCTTCTTCCTGAGTGCCATTCTTGGGGAGATGCAGATTTAGGCAGGGACCTCTGATCTGACATCCCACTTTGTCCTGACCTTAAGCTTTGTCTCTTTTCCCAGATCAGCCCATGAAAATTGAAGCTCTAACTTGCCTGGAATAGACAAATCTCCCAGGGCAGCCACTGGGTCATTGTCCACTTACCTTTCTGGATTATTACTTTATTATTATTTTCAGCCTTAAGTATTCTCCTTACATTTTGCCAGCTTAGCCATGGATTAAACCTACGTATACTTAAACGTTTTAGCCAGCATTTTCAGGTATTTTGCAGAAGAGGAGTTTTCTGAATGTTTTAGTTCACTATATGGACAGAAACAGATGTCTCCATCACGTTTATATCTATCTCCAGTAGTTGTTCAGATTTCATTTGTGCATATAGTTGATCCATTTATTCATTTTTATGGATATCCAGGTCTCTCAGATTACAGCCCTTTGAAGGACTCAGCTTCCTCTCTGCCCATGCCCACACCCTTCTCCTTCTTTTCACTGCCCAGCACCGAAATCTATTAATTAAAACAAGTATAAACAGAACATAGCAATGTCTTCCATCGGAGATGCAAATGCCTATAAAACACCTTATACTATGAATGAAAATAATGGATGCATCTTTATCTTTAAAATCTTTTCTCTTTTCCAGCTCTGCTTCCAGCCTAATAGTAGTAAAGGGAGAGATAACATCTCTGGTAAATCAGAATAGCCAAAGATGGAATCCGATACTTAAGAAATAATCATGTCATTTTGTTACCGAACCAGGTTCGTTTTTGCCCACTGCCCAGAAAGCCAAACACCGCGATGACAAGATTGCAGCAGAGAGAGAGTTTACTCGCAAGGCAGCCAAGTGAGGAAGCAAGGGCATGAGCCTCAAATTCGCTTCCCCAAAAATGGGGACTCAGGGATATTTATGGGATAGGAGGCAAGGTGGCTTGAAATGTGGAGAGAGGTGATTGGAGGCGAGGAAATTGATGATCTGTGCAAGCAAAGTCAGACTTTATGCCTCTTCATAGGACCCACGTTCACAAAATGGTGGCATTAGCATGATCTGAGGGTGGAGTTTTTAGCCTCCTGACGTCAAAAGGTCACCTATCGGACATCTGCGTGGGCCCAGTTGATGAGTTGGTGGTCTCAACGGGCCTGAAGTAGACAAGGAGTTCTAATTCCTGAAAGACAGCTCACACACCCATTACCATGGTGACCCAGGCTCCAGGGAGATGTTATCTGTAGGAACCTAGTGGGAGTCAGATAGCGTATTGCCTAAGCAGCACAGTTAACAACGGGTGGGTTAAACAGCTAAAAGCTATAATCAGTAATTGCAGAAAGGAAAAAACTTTGTTTCCTAGCTACTTAATCATCAATGGCTAACTCCTTGCCGATTTCAATTTCAGCATAAACTGTATCTATTCAGAAGATAGTTGCTGAGCACCTAGCAGGCATTTCAGATACTGCGCTAAGCATGAGGGATATCACAACAAATGAGGCCCCACCCGACCCCTGAGACGACACTGAACATCTACAGTGGGAAATGCTAGCATATGTACAGAGGGAATCTGTCCACGTGGGAGCCTGTCCTGCTGTGCTCCCACCAAGTTCAGCTCCTGAGTGTTCTGCCCTTTATTCCCTTCCCTAATCAGCAACCTTGACAGGGAAAAATCTGGGAGGAATCTTAACTCTCCCTGGGGCTGAAAGATTAAGTAAAGTATACACAATAGCCAAAAAAACTTAGCAAATCCCCTAGTTTTGCCCTTTTGGAGAGAAATCGCTTCCTCCTAAAGAGAGAGGAATTTTAAGTTATATTCATTAAAAATGGCTGGCTGACACATTTTGTATTTTTGAGAAAATCTGTCTGTCCAACTTAAAAGAAGTGGTCCCTTATTAGAGATATGACTTATTCTTAGATAAATCACTGATTTACGGCTCACTGGGGCATATATTTAATACTGTCAAGAAATGAAAGGACACCCCAAACTATCGGCAGTGCCACAGCTACTCGTTCTGAAAAGGATCTGAGGCAGCTGAGACCCCTGGGTATTAAATGTAATCTTTGCCTGGGATAAAAGCGTGGAGAATTGCTGATCTTTATAAAAAGATCTGTCTCTACCCACTGCCTTCCTCCTCTCTCTTCTGCCACAGAGCAGTTCATTGTCAGACAACTCAGAATTGAAAACTAAGGGGGAAAATGGGATGCGTTTGCGTCATTTAAAAAGATCTGCAGCCAGACAGGACTCTTTCTTAATGTTTGCTAGAGGAAAGTTCATCACTAAAACAAATATAGCTTCTTGATGGTAATGGATAAATTTGACTAGAGAAATAATGGAAAACCTATAGAAAAACAGGAAATATGTTTCCCCAATCTTACTGTTATCATCAATTGAATGAAATGTAGTACTGGTTGCCAAAAATAACTACATAAAAAACTCATGTAGCACCAATTCTCAATTCTTAGAGTCAGAACTTATGCCTTTATTTTCACTCTGAGATTTCATCCACTTTTATCTGTTTGGATTCAATGTTGATGACTTTTAGATCTACAACTTCTATCCTGACCTTCCACCTTCACAGAACACCCCCATTTTAAGGCCTCTTAATACTTTCCACTTGGATACTCAACTGTCACACCAAATTCAATGAGACCAAAATACAGCCTTACCCTTTTTATTCATTTTCTTTCAAAGTGAATTTCCTTCCAACTTTACCATTTCACTCAAGGGCACTGGAACTCTTCTGGTCTCCCAGTTGAGAAAATTTGAAGACATCTTTCACTTTAGTCTTTTCACTCAGCCCTGTGACCAATTTGTCACAAAATTTCATCATTCCTTTTGTGAAGTGCCCCTCAGATGTAACCTCTAGTCTCCATTTCCATACAGCCACGCTTGTCCTGCAAGGGAAATCATGGAGGATACAGTCTTGAGAACTGTAATAGCTTCCCATGCTTGCTATAATGCTTTATACAAACGGGAAAAAAAGAGATGCTATATTTATTTGAGCACAGTAGCTTGTAATTTCATTTCAAACAAAAACTTTAACTCTAATAAATACATTTGGAATAACTGGCTGAATAGACAAATTTAAGATTATAAGTATGATAATTTTTTGAGCACATGAAGTTTTATGTATATAAAGCTTATAGTACTTACCAGTCATAAATTAGCAATCCGACTTTAGTGCTATAAAATGGTATAGTAATAGTTGTTAATTTTCTTACATGTTTCCATTTGAAACAAGAAATTTTCAATCTTTTGGCTTTGGGCTATAGAAGTTGTGGAAAATGTGTCTCTCCAAAGGAAAGGCGGCTTGAGTTGGGGACTTCAGCTCTTTACCTTGTAGGACAGTCATGACTGGGAGACAGGCATAGTAGTTGGAGTAAACATCATACATGAGCATTATTAGTTAAAGTCAGAATCAAGGTTTGAGCAGGCTGATTTTGTCCTGCCCCAACCCTTCTAACTTGGCACAAAACCCATGCTCTTCACCACTATCTGCCACAAGAAACATAACTCTAAGCACACTGCGCTTTCAATAATTTTGATGAAAATCCCCAGAACATGGTCGCACAACACATAACATTGCCCTGGAAAATTTCCCATTGCATATGCCTCTGCTTGGGGAGGGCTGCTGAAGGGGCCCCATTCTCTCGCTCTCTTTCTTGGCCCCCACACATCCCAGGGTCTGGCCTCAGTCATCACTGTCTCCTTCCTCCTGATTTCTCTATTCCCATCTCATTTCCTCCTACTCCCTATCATGCAGAGCAATGTAACTCTGCCCAGCTTCTCTGCCTCTGAAACTGCGTCCTCCATGTTGAGGGCATTAAACTCATAAAGGGCCCTCCTTATTACCAGGAAACACCCTGGGCCACGAGGCAGGGGGATTAGAAATAACTTCGAATAGTTTTTTCTGTCCTTATAAGCCTTCCTTTATCATATCTGTCATATGCTGCAGGAGGACAAGGGGTCAGTTTCGATGGTTCCAGCTTCTCACAGGTGACCACACCTGTGCAGGCGGCATCGTGGCTGCCTTTTCTGGCTGGATCACCTGCTGCGAAGGAAACAGCAAACGGGGAGTGGAACAAAGCCTGTGTGAGGGGGAAGTGGGGGAGTAGAGGGCAGACGAACAGAAAAAGGACTGCATTCAATCTTTAAAATACTTAAAAGTGGCACATAAAAGGAAAGGCACTGCTCCCGTGATGGCTCTGATAAGAAACGTAGAAAAGTCATTTCATTAGCGGTGAGAAGCAAGGTGGCGCAACTTGGAGGGGACAGGTTGTCCCCCACTGAGACCAGCTGGAGCCTGCACTGGCTGGCAGCCCGCAGTGAGGCGGGAAAGGGAGCCTTGCAGCCCCCACGCTGCTCCCATGAGCCTGGTGTGGGGAGCTCGTGACCCAGGCAGCCCCAGGTAGCTTTTCCTAAGGCCACTCTTTCACCACAGCTTTCTCACATTTTGTCTCAGCAGCAGTTTCTAGATGTGAAGACAAATGATAAAAAATTCAGGCGACAAAAACAGGCAGGCTTTCACAGCCTCCAGCCATCTGTGCTTGAGTTAGGTGCTCGGTTAGCTTTTGGAGATGGGCAACTCAGTTAACCTCTTACTAATTAATGTTTGCTCTTTGTAAGATCCTTTGCTGATGCTATTCTGGAGACAAGGAGAGATCATTCACTTTCAGGAATGATTTCATACCGGGAGCAATAATTTCCACCTGTTCCATGTGGTTTCTGACCTTTCTTTTATCTTTATTTTATCTATGACACATAACTCATGGGAATTTTTTTGGAACCTAATGCTTCCTAAAAATTTTTTAAGTATGCAGAGCAATTAAAACTAAACAAACGTAGGATAAATGTATATGCAGAGAACCAAGACATAGTTCTTGACTTAGGAAACTTGCCCTGGATTAAGGGACACAGGCATATTCAAGGTAGACGGACAAGGCAAATAAAAGTTCCATGGGGTACTGGGGCAGCTTCATGGAAGAGGGGCATTTAAGGAAGGAATGGAAATTGATAAGAAGGAGCAGAGGAAGAACATGCCAGAGAAAGGGGACAACGTATATAAAGCTCCTGAGCTGCATAACAGCTTGGCTAGTTTGAGGAACCGAGAGCAGACAGGTGTTGCTGGAGCACAGAGAACCAGAGGGAAGGTGGCAGGCAGTGAAGTTGCCAGGGCAACGACAGAGGGAAGCTGCTATGAGAACCATTGGACGGTCACGATGATCGCTGACAGGAGAGAGGGAAGCTAGACCACAATCTTCACCTGGACAGCAGCTGCACGCTCATCTCCTTCTTGTGTACTGCGCTAGCTTCTCCATTGTTTTAGAAAACGTTTTTGTGGGATCAGTTACTGGTTGACTAGTTACTGGTCAAATACATTGACCACTTACTGGCTACTGGTCAAATGCATTGGCCAGCTGATTAGTTTGGCTCTGATGGCAATCAACTCCACTGCCAATTTTCTTATAAATTCGTATCCATTCCTTCACTTGTGTATCCACTCAAAAGCTGTTAAGCAAAATCATTATCATAGCCCTATTTAGTCACTTCATCCGCACTTAAGACGTGTTTCTTTGTTGTTGCTGTTACGCAGCTGTCTATCTACATGCGGTATTACTCATAGTTGGTCATGTCTAAGAAATTCCCAGCAAAAGTGACGCGGCAGGAGCTTGGTTAGGAAGGAAAGCTCCATTCATGAAATAGTTTCAGTAGGACAGTCTGGGGCTGTTTGTCAGGAGCTAATTGGTAACAACTTTCCAGCAACATAACCTGTCAAATATGCAAGGTTGTTTATTTTAGAAAAGTGACAACATCAAAAGATATTCCATGTACTGAATCCTTGCAGGACATTTGGTCCTGTCTGTTTTGGACAGGACCAACTGTCTGGTAATCCTACTGGATTGCTGAATAGAACAAGTTGTATCAAAAAGATAATGTTAGGGTGGAATAAGAGGAGGAAAAAACTTCTAGTTTTAAAATGTAAGAAATCACCCAGACGCAACAGGAAAATAGGAAATTGAAACACAAATCCATTTTCAATGAAATTAGAGAACTGAAATCCCCAATCATGGTATGTAGGGGAACCATACCAAAGCTGTGAAAGTCAAATGCAGGTGTAGAAAGACACCAAGAAAAGATTCCGATGGTTGCAGTCCTCAGCCAAAACTGCCAGAGCCCATTTCTCCCAAGGAGATGGCCCACCCTACGTTGCACGCCCTCGTTCAGAATGTTGAGAATGGGTGTGCAGGGTGGTGGCGGGGATTTTCTGAGTCAGGGTTAGCCCCAAGTTCTCAAGAAGCAGGGAACGGATTGTATAGACAAGCTGTATTTGCAAGATGTACATTGTCAGTGAAGTGAGGGGAAAGAAAGAAATGCAATATGCAGCCTGGCAGTACTAGTCTCAGTGGGCTGGGGAGCAGTAAAGGGCAAAAGAACTCTCCAACCCAGCCTTGCCTCACAGAGGAAGTCTTACAAGCCTGGAAAATAGCCTGGGAACTTTCCTTATCCAAACTTCTGGTAAATAGCTGATATGGAAGAGTTTTCACATTTGAGTAATGCTATAGAGAACTTGAAAAGGACCTAAGGAAAAACGGTACAAAGAGGAGGGACGGGGGTAAAGAAAAGAATGAAAACAACAGCAAAGAAAAATCACTCAGTACAACATTGTCACAGAGTAGGATGAAAACAGTGAGTAGTATGTTGGCAAGAATTAAAATTTTCAAGAGACTAGATGCTCTATAAAGCAACAGCATAAAATGAAGACGCAAGGGCTCAGGGATGAAATTGAATATGATTGTTAGAACTCAGGAAGAAAGAGAAAGGGAACAAAACCCCCAGTTGGCTAGAGGAGAAGGGACTATCAAGGCCATGGTTCTGAGAGCACTACTCAGCACAGTGCATGAGGCAGGAAGGGAGGGAGGCCCCACTGGACCGCTCTCATCAGAAGTGGCAGCTTGGAGGGCCCTAAAGCAAATGGGACAAATTGAAGCGAAGCATCTTAGCCAGAAGTAGCCAGAAGGGAGAGGTCATTATTTTGCAATTTTAAAAAAAATTTGAAATTGGCATCATTTACTCTTGAGATTAATATTACTGGACAAATATGCATTTATTTCAAAAATCTTATGCTGAGCAAAAAAATTCTTCTCTACTGAAAAGATTACACTGTATTTGAATTTCAAATCAAACAAAGGAAGATTCATTTAAAAAGTGTTCTTCTATACTTTCATATTCCTCAAAAGATAAAGTAATATGACAGTCAGCAAGAAAAAGCTTTTATTGCAAGAAAATTCTTATTCTAGTTCAAAGATTTTCAAAATAAATGAGGTATAAATGTGATAGTATTGAAATTGATGCAGGTAACTCTAATCAAGAAACTTTCTCTGTATTGTATGAAATAAAAACAACAAAAAAAGACAAATCATAACTGCTCTCTGGGAAACAACTAGAGTTTTTAGATTGATTAAAAACAACGCAGCCAGAGTTTCACTACCTCCTAGGATGGAGAAAGTGAGAACAAGGGTCCCTCCCACCGTGGCAGCTCAAAAAAGCCAGACAGACCACAGAATCGAGCTTTTCTCTAACCCAACAGAGAGCTGAGAGCTCAGGGGAAAAGTAGCCAGAAATCCAAATAAAAACGAGGCCATCCAGGGAAAACAGGACATAGGCACAGGCTCCCCTGTGGCAGAGCGCCAGAGCAAGGGACATCAAGAACCATCCAAGAGGGTAAAAAGCATCCAGGTAAAGGCCCAGTGTGAGGTGGCATGAGGGGACAGAATCCCTAGGAGCTGTGAATATGGACAGAGCTCACACTCACCCGCTAGCTCTTCCCCACAGACCTCCATTGAGCCTTATGAAAAAATGCTGAAGAGCAGGGCAGACGTTGGGAGAGCTTCCCTCCATGGTGCAGGCCTGGAAGAGAGGAGTTGCTGCTTCAGCAGGAAGCCCTATCTGAACCCCTCCCACTTGCCTTAGGTGAACACCCGTTGTAGCTGGAGGGAGGATACAAGAATAAACCCTTTTACCCATGGGGAAGGAGGAGTCAAGAGTTCTAGTGGTTTTGAATGAAGCTGCCATAAACATTTGTGTACAGGGTTTTACATGAACATGAGTTTTCATTTCTCTTTGGTAAATATCTACTAGTAGGGTGGCTGGATTATGTGTAAGGATATGTTTAACTTTTCAGACACTGCCAAACTGCTTTCTGAAGTGGCTGAGCCATTTTGTTTTCCCACCACAATGGACGAGGGCTCCAATTGCTGAACACCCTCAACAGAGCTCGATATTGTCAGGGGAATTTTGCTGTGTCTTAATTTTAGGCATTCTAATTCTTTTCCTTCTCTTACTAGTGTCTTTCAAAGAGCAGAACTTTTGAAATTTTGATGAAGTCCAATTTATCATTTTTACTCTTTTTCGGCTCATGCTTTCGTGGCTGTCTGTAAGAAATCTTTGCCTAATGCCAGTTCACTAAGATTTTCTGCTATATTTTCTTTTAGAGATCTTATAGCATTAGGTTTTACATTTAATTCTATTGTTCATTGCATGTTAATTTTTATAAGTGATGTGATCAATGTAATCAGTGGTGTGTTCATTCTTTTTTTGCATATTGATGTTCAATTTTTTTCAGCACTATTTGTTGAAAAGACTCTTTTCTCCATTGAATTGGTTTTGCATCTCTGTCTGATGTTAGTTAAACTGTTTTTAGGCATAGACAAAGAAGAGCTTCCAGTTTCCAAATTCATTTTATTCTAACACTGATAGCAAAACCAACAAATACAGCCCAGAAAACATCCCTTTTTAAATTAATAAATTTCACTTATTAATATTGATGATAAAATCTTGCATAGGATTCTTCATGCGGAGTTATTTTAGACAGGCAAAGATGGCTCAATATTAGGATAGTTAACAATATAATTCACTATATTAACTGATCAAAAGAGAACAATTACCACCAGAAGGAAATCATTCTAACTGACTTTAAAACATCATAATGTGTCTGTCCATTCCTTTTGGGATATCATAAAAAAATAAGAAAATCTTAGGAAAACTAGTACAAATAATAAGAAAATTGAGTGAAGGAGCTAGGCAGAAAACTAGTATCCAGAAATCAAAAGTCATGATATATACAAACTACAGCCACTTAGAAGATCTTGAGGTGAAAGAGCCCCATTTTATAACATTAAAAAAAGAAAAAATATCTATGAATAAAGGAGAAAAATGTGCAAAATAAAACAAGCAAAAAAATTAAATGCTACTGAAGGACACAAAAAACCCTTAAACAGAAAAGTATACCATATTGTTGGTTAGACATTGTCGAAAATCATAAAATCACTTCCCCCAAAGTTAATCTTGACTGTAATGTATATCAAAAATGCCAATAAATTTTTTTCTGAGAGTAAATAAACTGCTTCTAAAGTTCGTATGAATAAATAAATAACAGACCTCCAGAAAAGTCTGAAGAAATGTTACTATCACAACTAAACATTCAAATATACTGCAATTACAATAATTAAAACATACTGATGCATCTAGAATAAGACTAAAATACACAAAAAAATTTAGTATTTGATAAACATAGCATTCCCAACTAATGAGAGTAAAATGGATTATTCAATGAATGGTGTTAGAACAATCGAGAAGTCCTTTTGAAAATTTAGTTGGATTCCTACCTCCCACTTTTTATCAAAATTAATTCCAGGTGAATGAAATCTTAAGCACAAGCATGAAACAATAAAGATACAAAATGAAACTATGGGAGAATTAGTTAATAACCTAAACTTATCCAGTGCAGTTGGAAAGACCTTTTCAAAGTATGATACAAAGCCCAGAATCCATAAAATGATTAATAAATCCAACCACATAAAAATCAAAAATTTCTGCAAGAGAGAAAAAATAAAATCAAAAGACAAAGGATAAATTGGGAAAATATCTTCAGTCACCTCACTAAATAAAACAAACCCCCCTAATACATGAAGAACTTCTACAATTTGATAGGAAAGAGAACAGCAATGAAATATTTTTAAGTGGCCAAATGATATAAACAGTTCATAGAAAAGGAGAAACAAGTGACTCGTGTCCCTGGGAGAGTAGTGATTGCCATCTTGGTGTTCTACGAGTCCAGGACTCCAGCCATTATATCACAGATGACACAGTACTTCCCCCACACACCCCCACATTTATTGCCAATTCTCTTCCCTTTTAATATGCAAATTCCATCATGTCATTCCTTTGCCCCTAACTCTCCATGGCTCTCCTTTTCATTCAAAGTGAAAGCCAGAATGCCTACAATCTGGCCCCCACTGCCTCCCTGACTCATCTCCCACACCTCCCCGCTCCAATCTAACTCACCCTGCTACAGCCACACTGGCCTCCTTGCTAATCTCGGAACACACCAGGCATGCTGCTAGCTTATGGGTTCATACTTGCTGTTTCCTTTACATGGAACGCTTTTCCTCCAGATAGCCACATGGCTCTCTCCTTCACTTTCCTCAGGTCTCTGCTCAGATGTCACACTGTCAGTGAAGCCCACCTGACCACCTCATATGGTGAACCTTTCCTAGAAACCACCTGGCACTCCTCATTCCCTTTGCCCTGCTTTGATTTCTCCTTAGTATTTATCACCACGTGACATGCTACATAGTTACTTGTTTATTTCTTTCTAATTTCTCTTTCCTTCCCACCCTACCTCCAAAGTGCCTATGGCAGGAACTTGCTTTGTTTATTGCAATTAGCTACAGCAGCATCTGGAACACAGTAGGCCCTCCACATATTTTTTGTTGGATGAACAGGTATAGCGTAGACGACCTGCTCAATGATTATATGCGTTCTCTCTGTCTCTCTTTCTCTCTCTGTGAGTCCCCTTATGAGATATGGTATTTCCAAATTCAAACATACATATTTGTGATAACAATTAAACAGATTTTATTACCAAGGAGTGATATCAAGTTTAATGTTTAAGAACTGAAAATTAAAAGTCACCTTTGAGGAGTTCTCGTCAAGATGGCACTGTGACCAGACGTTGAACTCGCCTCCTCCCACGAACACAACCAGGTTACAATTTTGGGAAGAATCACCCTGGATTGAAAACTGAAAACTGGATAAAAAGAACCCCCACGACAAGGGACAGTCCCGACGAAAGCAGAAGAGGCAGTAACTTGGGCCGGGGAGGAAAAAAACCACCTTTGGGAGCAGCGGAGTTTCTCAGCTGGCCAGGCGGGAGCCAACCCAAGGTATGCAGCCCTCCCTGGAGGAGTGAGGTCCGGAGTGGGGGCAATACTGCTATAACCATCCTTCGGACTCAGCCCAACTGAGATGGGGGTCTTACTGTCTGGTTTTGCTGGCTATTAACTGCAGCAAGGACACCCCAGAAAAGCTATTGGCCAAAAGCCGAAAAGATCCAGGTCTTAAAGGGTCCACGCACAAACTCACACATTGCAGCAACCTAAAATCACCAGAGAGAAGGCTGACTGTCCATTGGTGAAACAGGGCTCACCTGGTGGGCTCTGGGGGCATCTTGGTGAGAGGAGGATCCTCTCTGGAGACTGAGACATTGGTGGGGGCGGTTGTTCTGAGCTGGTCCAGGAGTGCTGATACAGACACAGGTGGGGGCCATTGAGGTGCGTCCCTTGGGCTGTTAGCCCAGGGGTCTGCCACGCCCACTAGAGCACAGATTTAATCCAGTTCAGTCAGGGCAGGCAACCCGCCCTAGGGACTGTCCCCACCTAATAGCAAGCCCTCAGGCTACTTTTCAGCCTGCATTGACTGAGTGCCTTGATCCTCTACAGGCAGGCAAGGGTGTCTGCCTCTGTGGGGCAGGGCTTGTGTGAGGACCAGGTGAACTGTGGGGGGCATTGGGGCAGAGGTGGGGGCCTCTGCAGTGTGGCAGTGGGGTACACTCCAGGGGGTTGAGAAGTGTGCACGGACCAGGACTGTGTTGACAGTGTATGTGGTCCAGAGGGGGGTGAGCCTTATCAGCGGCAGAAGACTTGTGCTTCACAAATAGCCATAAAAAGGATCAGCCCCACCTTCCAAAGCCTGAAACAACTGAGTGCCTCCATGCCAAGGGCTAGCCCCACTGAGCTGGACTCCTAAGAGAACTGACAACAGCCTTGTTGGCCTCAGGCCTATCACAACTGCATGCCCCTGAGTCTACCAACCAGCTACACTGGGTACCAACCCAATTAAGAGGACACTTGCAATAAGAGTGTGCTAATAGACTTTGTAGCCAACAGTGCTGAGGCCCCTCCAAACCGGATTTACAAACAGCTGGCCAGGAAAGGAAAGATCAGACTCCCTGGGTACCTGCAGTGGGAGCAACCCTGCCACAGCAGAAGGACACAAGTAGCCCACAAAGGGGTCACTTCTGGATCTTCTGGACTGGTGACAAGAGGGAAGCATACTGCTGGGCCTCATAAGGCATCTCATACATAAGGCCACTTCTCCAAGATCAGGAGGCATAGCCGACTCACCTAGTACAAAGAAAATAGCACAGAGAAAGAGGCATAACGAGGAGGCAAAGGAATACTTTCCAAGCAAGGGAACAGTACAAAACCCCAGAAAAAGAACTAAGTGAAACAGAAACTAGCGACCTACTGGACAAAGAATTCAAACAAAATATAATGAGGATGCTCACAGATATGCAGAGAAGAATGGATGAACACAGTGAGCACATCAGCAAAGAATTGGAAGATATAAAAAAGAACCAATCAGAAATGAAGAATACAATACTTGAAATGAGAAATTCACTAGAGGGACTCAATAGCAGAGTAGAGGAAGTAGAAGAACAGATCAGCGAGCTAGACAAAAGATTAGAGGAAATCACCCAAGCAGAACAGAAAAGAGAAAAAAGAATTAGACAGAAGGAGAACAGTGTAAGGGAACTCTGGGACAATATCAAGCATGCTAACATTCGGATTATAGGGGTCCCAGAAGGAGAAGAGAGAGACAAAGGGGCAGAAAATTTATTTGTCGAAACAATAGAGGAAAATTTTCCTCACCTGAGGAAGGAAACAGACATCCAAGTTCAGGAAGCACAGAGAGCTCCAAACAAGAGAAGCCCAAAGAGGCCCACACCAAGACATATTATAATCAAAATGTCTAAAATTAAAGACAAAGAGAGAATCCTAAAAGCAGCAAGAGAAAGGCCACAAGTGACATATAAAGGGAAGCCCATCAGGCTGTCAGCGGACTTCTCAGCCGAGACCCTACAGGTGAGAAGAGAATGGCAGGACATATTTGAAGTGCTAAAAGGAAAAAACCTACAACCAAGCATACTCTATCCATCAAGGCTGTCATTCAGAATGGAAGGAGAGATAAAGAGCTTCCCAGACAAGCAAAAGTTAAAGGAGTTTATCACCAAGAAACCAGTTCTACAAGAAATGCTGAAGGGACTTATTTAAGTGGGAAAGTAATAACCACAAATAGAGATAAAAGAAAAAGAATATCAAAAAAACCCCAAAACAACAACAAGAAAAAACAGGCAATAAAATCACTTGTAAGGTAAAAGTATAGTAAAGGCAGCAGATCAACTACCTGTGAAGGTAATATGAAGGTTAAAAGACAAATGTACTAAAATTACCTATTTCAATGATAAGAGGGTAACGGATATACACACACTAAACAAAAGACTATATATGATGTGACAAACATATAATGTGGGAGGAGGGGAGTGAAAAAGTAGAGCTTTTAGAAAGAGGTCAAGCTAAAGAGTCTATCTATTCAATATAGACTGTTATATGCATAGTATATTAAATAGGATCCTCATGGTAATCACAAATCAGAAATCTATAACAAGCAGGAAAAAAGTAAGACAAAAGAAATCAAACATATTACTAAAGATAGCCATCAAACCACAAGTGAAGAGAGCAAGAGAAAAAGAAAGGAACTGAGAAGAACTACTAAAACACCCAAAAAAAGAAAAAGTGACAAAATGGCAATAAATACATATTTATCAATAGCTACTTTAAATGTCAATGGACTAAATGCTCCAATCAAATGCCACAGGGTGGCCAACTGGATAAAAAAACAAGATCCATGTATATGCTGCATACAAGAGATAAACTTCAGACCTACAGACACTCACAAACTGAAAGTGAAAGGATGAAAAAAGATATTCCATGCAAATGGCAAAGAAAAGAAAGCAGGGGTAGCAATACTTATACCAGACAAAATAGACTTTAAATCAAAAACTGTAATAAGAGACAAAGACAGGCACTACATAAGGATAAAGGGAACAATCCAACAACAAAATATAACACTTGTAAATATCTACGCACCCAACATAGGAGCACCTAAATATATAAAGCAATTATTAACAGACACAAGAGGAGAAATAGACAGTAACACAATAATAGTAGGGGACTTTAACACTCCACTTACACCAATGGATAGATCATCTAAACAGAAGATCAATAATGAAACACTCGCCTTAAAGGACACATTAGATCAGATGGACTTAGTAGATATATACAGAACATTCCATCCAAAAACCACAGAATACACATTCTTTTCACATGCCCATGGAGCATTCTCCAGGATTGATCACATATTAGGCCACAAAACAAGTCTCAATAAATTTAAGAAGATCGAAATAATACCATGCATCTTTTCTGACCACAAAGGTATGAAACTGGAAATCAACTACAGAAAGAAAACCAGAAAAGCCACAAAAATGTGGAGATTGAACAAAATGCTACTGAACAATGATTGGGTCAATGAAGCAATCAAAGAAGAAATAAAAACATTCCTGGAGACAAATGAAAATGAAAACACGACATGCCAAAATCTGTGGGACACAGCAAAAGCAGTTCTACGAGGGAAGTTTATAGCAATTCAGGCCTACCTCAACAAAGAAGAAAAATCCCAAATAGACGATCTAAAAGTGCACCTAAAGGTACTGGAAAAAGAACAACAAACAAAGCCCAAAATCAGCAGAAGGAAGGAAATAATAAAAATCAGAGCAGAAATAAATGAAATAGAGACTAAAAAAAGGATAGAAAAAATTAATGAAACCAAGAGCTGGTTCTTTGAAAAGATAAACAAAATTGACAAACCCTTAGCTAGACTCACCAAGAAAAAAAGAGAGCAGGCTCAAATAAATAAAATCAGAAACAAAAGAGGAGAGATTACAATGGACACCTCAGAAATACAAAAGATAATAAGAGAATACCATGAAAAGCTATACGCCAACAAATTGGATAATCTAGAAGAAATGGATAAATTCTTAGAAACATACGACCTTCCAAAACTGGACCAAGAAGATGTAGAAAATTTGAATAGACCGATCACCAGTAAGGAGATCGAAACAGCAATTAAAAACATCCCAAAAAATAAAAGTCCAGGACCAGATGGCTTCCCTGGTGAATTCTACCAAACATTCAAAGAAGACTTAATACCTATCCTTCTCAAACTCTTCCAAAAAATTGAAGAGGAGGGGAGGCTTCCTAACCCCTTCTACGAAGCAAACATTATCCTGATACCAACACCAGACAAGGACAACACAAAAAAAGAAAATTACAGGCCAATATCACTGATGAACATTGATGCAAAAATCCTCAACAAAATACTAGCAAATCGAATACAATACACTAAAAAGATCATACATCATGATCAAGTGGGTTTCATTCCAGGGATGCAGGGATAGTTCAACATCCGCAAATCAATCAACGTGATATACCACATTAACAAAATGAAGAATAAAAATCACATGATCATCTCAATAGATGCAGAGAAAGCACCTGACAAGATACAGCATCCATTTATTATAAAAACTCTAAATAAAATGGGTATAGAAGGAAAATACCTCAACATAATAAAGGCCATATATGACAAACCCACAGCAAATATCTTTCTCAATGGAGAAAAACTGAAAGCTATCCCTCTAAGAACAGGAACCAGACAAGGATGCCCACTATCACCACTCTTATTTAACATAGTATTGGAAGTCCTAGCCAGAGCAATCAGGCAAGAAAAAGAAATAAAAGGGATCCACATTGGAAAAGAAGAAGTGAAACTGTCAGTCTTTGCAGACGACATGATTTTATATCTAGAAAACCCTGAAGAGTCCACTAAAAAACTTTTAGAAATAATAAAGGAATACAATCAAGTTGCGGGATACAAAATCAATGTACAAAAATCCGTTGCATTTCTATACACTAACAACGAAGTAGCAGAAAGAGAAATTAAGAATACAATCCTATTTACAATTGCAACAAAAAGAATAAAATACCTAGGAATAAAGTTAACAAAAGAGGTGAAAGATCTGTACACCGAAAACTATAAAACATTGTTGAAAGAAATCGAAGAAGACACAAAGAAATGGAAAGATATTCCATGCTCTTGGCTTGGAAGAATTAACATTGTAAAAATGTCCATACTTCCTAAAGCAATCTATAGATTCAACGCAATCCCTATCAAAGTTCTGACAACATGTTTTACAGAAATAGAACAAAGAATCCTAAAATTTATATGGAACAACAAAAGACCACGAATAGCCAAAGGATTCCTGAGAAAAAAGAACAAAGCTGGAGGTATCACACTCCCCAATTTCAAATTATACTACAAAGCCATAGTAACCAAAACAGCATGGTACTGGCACAAAAACAGACACACAGATCAATGGAACAAAATTGAGAGCCCAGAAGTAAACCCACACATTTATGGACAGCTAATACTCGACAAGGGAGCCAAGAGCATATGATGGAGAAAGGAGAGTCTCTTCAATAAATGGTGTTGGGAAAACTGGACAGCCACATGCAAAAGAATGAAAGTAGACCATTCCCTTATACCATGGACAAAAATCAGCTCAAAATGGATTAAAGACTTGACTGTAAGACCCGAAACCATGAGACTTCTAGAAGAAAACATAGGCAGTACGCTCTATGACATTGGTCTGAGCAGCATATTTTCAAGTCCCATGTATGACCGGGCAAGGGAAACAAAAGTAAAAATGAACAAATGGGACTACATCAAACTAAAAAGTTTCTGCACAGCAAAGGAAACCATCAACAAAACGAAAAGACAACCTAACAAGTGGGAGAAGATATTTGCAAACCACATATCAGATAAGTGGTTAATATCCAAAATATACAAAGAACACATACAGCTCAACAACAAAAAAAACAACAATCCAATTAGAAAATGGGCAAAAGATCTGAACAGAGATTTCTCCAAAGAAGATATACGGATGGCCAACAGGCATATGAAAAGATGCTCAACATCATTAGCTATCAGGGAAATGCAAATCAAAACTACAATGAGGTATCACCTCACTCCGGTCAGAATGGCTATAATTAACAAGACAGGAAACAACAAATGTTGGAGAGGGTGTGGAGAGAAGGGAACCCTTGTTCACTGCTGGTGGCAGTGCAAAACGGTGCAGCCACTATGGAAAGCAGTTTGGAGTATCCTCAGAAAATTAAGGATACATCTACCATATGATCCAGCTATTCCACTGCTGGGTGTTTATCCAAAGAACTTGAAAACACAAAGGCGTAAAGATACTTGCACCCCTATGTTCATTGTGGCATTATACACAATAGCCAAGACTTGGAAGCAACCTAGGTGCCCATCAAGGGACGAATGGATAAAGAAGATGCGGTATTTATACACGATGGACTACTACTCAGCCATAAGAAATGACGAAATCCAGCCATTTGTGACAACATGGATGGACCTTGAGGGTATTATGCTGAGTGAAATAAGTCAGAGGGAGAAAGTCAAATACCATATGATCTCACTCATAAGTAGAAGATAAAAACGACAAAAAAAAAAAAAAACCACATAGCATTGGAGATTGGACTGGTGGTTACCATTGGGGAAGGGGGGAGAGGGAGGGCAAAAGGGGTGATTAGGGTCACATGTGAGGGGATGCACTATAATTAGTCTTCGGGTGGTGAACATGATGTAATGTATACAGAATTCGAAATATGACATACATCCGAAAAAAATAAAAATTAAAAAAAAAAGTCACCTTTGATGTCAAGGATCCAAAAAAATCACCTTGACTCCTTATCTGCTTGTTTTGCCATGAAACATCTGTAAAGATGGTTGTTCCAGCACTGTATATACACACAGTACATACTATTTCACCAATGCAATCAGAAAGAAACTCAACATCCTAGTTTAAGCACTCACTGGTTATTTTAAAAATGTGATAATCTAATTAAGTCAACCTCCAGAGAGCCTGTCACTAAAGAATTAATTGCTTGACTGAATTCATTATTATTTCCAAAGCATTTGTATGGAGGTGCTTATGTGTGAGTGTTAGTGTAAAAAAGTCAGCTACTTTGAGCTTCAAAAGCTTTCTTCCCGTCCACGAGTAGTTAGGGAGAATAGAGCTTCAGTTATACCCACTAAACAAAAATGCTACTTTGGACAACTCTAAGTTGGCTAACAAATACTTACTAGACATTTCCTCTCTGTGCATGGCCCAAGCCTGTTTTCTGAGCTCTCAGAACTGACAATCTATGGTGGAGGGAAGGTGTGTGCCTAGGTAGGTTGGCAGCTGAGATGAGGTAACAAGTATGATGCATTATCCTTCCATCTCAGCCTCGACTTCTGGCTCCAGACTGACGTGGGCTCCCAGCTGCAGACTAAATAAAGGCTCTGACTTGAAACGGATTAAGTGCAAACAGCATTGCCCTGCTTCTCTCCTCTTCTGCTTTAGGACAATATAGGTATTAGAAGAGAGAGTCTCGTTTGTGCAGATGGCTTAATTTAAATAGCTCTTCATGAAGACTGACTGGGGCCAATAGCAGACTTCGGTTTTCTCTCATCCTGTGACAAGGGCCGCTCCTCATCAGAGTATCCAAGGCATGATATGTGCTCACCATCGAGGTAAATTTACACAAAATTGATTAACACTTCACTTGCATGTTATTGAACTTGATGTATGAGTTTTAAATCATGCAGCTCATGGCACTTAGTCAACAAAACACTAAAATGCCTCTTTTTTATAATGATTTGGATGATGTCGCTGAAGTTTCCTAAATTATTAAGACTATAAACCAATTTATTAAATTTAGTGAAAAAGTTTCCATATTAAGTAAGATGACTATTTTTCTATGCAAAACCTTCTTATGAAAGGTTAAATAACTTTCTCATCATTCTTTCAATGTCTAAGATACATGGTCTTGGCTTGTCAGGTAGATGATATTTAACTCAGCACTCTACCAAAATGAAAAGCAACCTATAAGTAGAGGAAGCAAGAGATGGAGGAAAGGAGGTTGAACAAAATAAATGGCAAATTTATCTTTATTTGTATGTGTTTAGACTCCCAACCAGACTGCAAGTGATTACAAAATGATTGGTTTTTTCACCCTCTTCACACTGTCTGACTCAGTGCACAGTATGATGGTGTTAAACAATGAACTACTGGTGAGGCACAGCCTGGAACAAGCATAGTGACCTTTGGAAAAATTGTGAAGAGAAAATGATGTATCTTCAGCCCTTGTTTGCAGTTATTTCCTCCATTCTAACCTTTCCAATACCCCTTCATCCTTATAAACATTTTAATGTTTTCAAGAGTCCAGGATCCCTTCTTCCAGAAGGAAAAATAAAACATTCATGGAATACCTACCATGTCCAGGTACTGTGCAAGGCACTAGGTTTCCATAAAGACTAAGGAAGATTGATCTTGCTAGAAGAGGTACAGTACATAAGAAGCATCTTATATAGAATATATGTGCATGTTTAAAAAGCTATTGAAACACAGAGAAGGAAGTGATTTATTGATGTGACTCTGACAGGTTCACTTTAATTAAAAAAAATTATTTTTTTCTTACAATTTATATATATATATATATATATATATATTAAAGATTGGCACCTGAGCTCACACCTGTTACCAATCTTTATTTTTTTCCTTCTTCTTCTCCCCAAAGCCCCCCAGCACATAGTTATATATTGTAGTTGTTCTACATGGGATGCCACCTCAGCATGGCCTGATGAACAGTGCAATGTTTGCACCCAGGATCTGAACCGGCAAAACCCTGGGCCATCAAAGCGGAGTGCACGAACTTAACCACTCGGCCACGGGGCCAGCCCCTAAAATTTTTTTTTAAATCTGCAAAGGCTAATAATTAAGCCAATGTTTGGGAACAGATTATAGAAGGCATTGATTGGCAGCTGAGGATTAGATGATTACACTGAGAGCAAAGGGAAGACGTTAAAGGTTTTGACAGCAACAAATGAAAACTGAGCTTTTAGAAGAATAATCTGGGACTGATATATAGGAGAAACTGACTGAGGGAAAAATCAGAACTAAAAATACCTCATAAGAAGCTACTGTTATCAAAACTGGCATAAAAATAAATAGAGAATCTGAATAGACCTATTTCTATTAAAGAAATTAATTTTATAATCAAAAACTTTTGTGTACTCTTCTGCTTCTGAACATGATAGATTAATTGGTATAGGACATCCCTCTTGCAGTGAAAAACTGTACAAAACATATAAAAATTGTTTCAGACTTTGCACAACAGGTAGTACAGGACTCTGGTCCCTGAAAGAAAAGACACAATGTGATCCCTATGCTCACCCTGGAGGTACTTTCTAGACTGTGGTGCAGGGATGGGGAACACAGCGGGGTATAGTGATCGCTCTGAGTTAAGAAGACAAAGATTGGAGTTGGGAAAGGCTGAGGCAGTTGGAATGTGTGAGGTAGCGTATTGGAAATACACAAAGGAAGAACCCCAGAAATCACTATAGTGAGTCCCCTTGAATGTTGCTTAATACTAAGCTGTCATACAGAGAATGAAACTCTACAAGCCTGAGCAAAAACTACCAGGGAGCTGTGAGCTGAACAATTCTCACCACTTATTTAGGGCTGGGACTTAAACAAGTTCTAGCAGCCAAAGTGAAGAGACTTCGTTGAACACACAGGGCATTCAGACTGCAGAAAGATCACATCTTATTAGTAGGGCTGAATTAGTCCTAGAGTGAAGACCATTCTATAACTACCCCAAATGCTTTAACAGACCTCAAAAAGATCAAGCTGAATCACAAGTAAATCAGCTGCCTGCTAAAACAAAAATCAAACCACTTTAAAGAAAGACAACAAAATCTGCACTTCAACAAAATAACATTTCTAATGTCCAGCATCTAATGAATAATTATCAGACGTATGAAGAAGCAGGAAACATCATCCAAAAGATGGAGAAAAAAAATCAATAAACGGACCCTGAAATAAGAGAAAAAGACTTTCCTGCAGTTATTGTAAATATAAGTTTTATAAATATGATCAAGGATTTAAAGGGGTGAAAAAGAACATAATGATGAGAGAACATAATGAGGAAGATGCTAAAAAGCGCCACATGGAATTTTGGAGCTGAAAAATACAGTATCTGGAAATAAAATGAAATACATGCAATTAATAGCTGATTAGACAACATAGAAGAAAAGATTAGTGAACCTGAAGACATAGAAGGGAGAAATAAGTCTAAAAAAAACATGAACAGAGCCTCAGTGACCTGTGGAACATTAAGCAGTTTAACAAATATGTAATTGGCATCTCAGAAAAGGGAGGAGTCAGTTATATCATGCAAACACTAATCATAAGAAAATTGGACAGGCTATGTTAATATCAGACAAAGTTCAAGACAAAGAATGTTACCAGGGGTAAAGAGGATCATTTCATAGAGATGATCATGAGGTCATAACAATCCTAAACATATTTGCACCTAATAACAAAGCTTCAATACAAGATGTAAACACTGACAGAACTAAAAGGAAAATTGATAAATCCACAATTATAGTTGAAGTTTTCAACAATCCTTTTTCAATAATTGATAGAACAAATAAATCTATAAGGATACAGAAGACTGAACAACACTGTCAACCAACTGACCTAACTGGCATTTATAGAACACTCCATCCAACAACATCAGAATATACATTTTTCTAAAGTGCACATGGAAAATTCATCATGATAGACATGTTAGGTCATAAAACAAATCTCAAAAATTGTAAATGATTGAAATCAAACATAATAGATTTTCTGAAAAGAGGCCATTAAATTAGAATTGTTAATAAAATAATATTTGGAAGATCCCCAAATATTTGGAAAATAAATAACTAACTTCTAAATAATCCATAGGTCAAAGAAGAAATCACAAGGGGAACTTGAAAGTATTCAGAATTGGATCATAGTGAAAATACAATATATCAAAATGTGCATGATGCTTAGAAGGAACATTATGCTTTTAAATGCTTATATTAGGATGAAAATAAAGGTTTCAAATCAATAATTTAAGAAATTATGAAACGAAGATCAGTGTGAGGTAAGAGAAGGTAGGAACTAACAAAGATTAGAACAGAAATCAATAAGTATAAAATGGCAAATATTCTGACACCAACTGGTATGGTGCAGTAGAATTCTGATACTAACCACTTAGAGTTAGTGTCAAACTCTATAGCTTTAAGAGCATGGGCCACAACAAGACTGCCTGTACTTCAGAGTCCAGCCACAATTCAAGGGTCCTCAGGCCACTCATACTTCCCACCAACTGGCTACAGATCCAAGAGATTCACATGCTGTCCCGAAGTTTTAATAATTCACTAGAACGACTCACTTTCTGGAAAGTGCTATGCTTATGATTACAGTTGTATTACAAGGCTACAAATCAGGACTAATCAAATGAAGAGACACATAGGGCAAGGTCTGGGAGGGTCCTGAATGCAGAACTTCCATGCCCTTTCCTTGTGGATTCAGGGTGCATCATCATCTCGGCACATCAGTGTGTTTACCAACCAGGGAGCCCCACCGAGCTTTGGTGCCCAGTGTTTTATTTGGGTTTTATTATGTAAGCATAATTGATTGAATATTGGCCACGCTATTGAACTTGATCTCCAGCCTCCCTTCCATCCTTGGAAGTTAGACTGGCTCAAAGCCCCAACCCTCTAATCACACGGTTGGTCTTTCTGGCATGCCCAGTCCCCATCCTGAAGCTATATAGGGATTCTCCATGAGTCATCTTATTAGCATCAACTCAGGTGTAATCAAAGGGTACATGAATAACAAAAAATTTCTATTACTGAGGAAATCCAAGGATTTAGAATCTGTCTCCCAGGAACTAGGGACAAAGGCAAGTTAAATTCTTTATCATACAACAGTAAACAACACAAAAATAAATTAAGTCAAAAACTTATTTTTTTGGAAAGGATTGATGAAAATTATCTTTACCTAGAGTGATCAAGAAAAAAGAGAGAAAACACAAATTATCAATATCAGAAAGGAAAGATAGGACACTATGATATATTCTACATTTACTAAGAATAATAAAAGGATATTATGAACAAATCTGTGCTCATAAAGTTGACAACAAATTACCATACTGATATAAGAAGAAATAGAAAATCAAAATAGCATTATATCTGTAAAGAAATTGAATTCTTAATTGGAAACATTCCCACACAGAAAATTACAGTCTCAGATAGCTTTACTGGTGGATTCTAGATTACATACTTAAGCAAGAAATATTACCAACCCCCAACAAACACTTCCAGCAAATAAGGGAGTAAGCAACATTTCTAATACATTTTATGAGGCCAGGATTACCTTACAAGGCAAAGAGGTTTTCTCACACTATCATTGTATAGGAGGCCCTAACCAATGAAATAAGGCAAGAAAAATAAATAAAAGTCCTGAAGATTGGAAAGATAGTACAACTTTCTTAATTTATACATGACATGATTTTTGTCTTAAGGAATCCATTAAAAAAAGCTACTAGCACTAATAAGTAAATTTATCAAGGTCACAAGACGCATAGTCAATATATTTCAAAAATCAATTACATTTTTATATTCCAGCAAATAAAAATTAAAAATTAAATTAAGAACACAATATCATTTATAATAGCATTAAAACATAAAATATTTAAGAATAAATTTAACAAAATATTGGGGACATATATAATGAAAACTAAAATATATTTCTGAGTAAAGTTAAAGAAGAGCTAAATAAATGGAGAGATACAGCATGCTTATGGATTAGAAGACTCGAGGTTGTTCAGTGGCATTTCTCTCCCATGTGCTCTATAGATTGAATGTAATCTCAATCAAAATCCTAGCTCTTGGGGCCGGGCTGGTGGTGCAGTGGTTAAGTTCGCATGCTCCACTTCAGTGGCCTAGGGTTCGCTGGTTCAGATCCTGGGTGCAGACATGGCACCGCTTGGCAAGCCATGCTGTGGCAGGCATCCCACATATAAAGTAGAGGAAGATGGGGCACAGCTGTTAGCTCAGGGATAATCTTCCTCAAAAAAACTCAAAAGAACAAAAAACCTAGTTTTTTTATACAAAATTACAAGCTGATTCTAAAATTTATATGGAAATAAAATGGATCTACAACATACACATTTGAAACTGAAGAATAATATTGAGGATTTAGAATACCTGATTTCTAGAATCAACAAAAAGCCAGAATGGTGAATACAGTATAGTTTTGGCATAGGATTATTATATAAATCAAGAGAGCAAACTAGAAAGTCCAGAATACAAGTTCAATCGATTTTTGAGAAAGTTGCCAAGGTAATTTAAGGAGAGAAAGAATAGTCTTTTGAACAAATTGTCTGCATCAATTGGATATCTATGTGAAAAAAAAATTAATCTCAACCTTACCTCACACCATAAGCAACCATTAACTGGAAATGGATCACAGATTTAAATGTAAAATTATAAACATAAAACTTCTGGGAGAAAACATAGAAGAAAATATTCATTGCTTTGGGGTAGGCAAAGGTTTCTTACACAGGGCAGAAAATGCTCTAACTATAAAAGAAAAATATTGATAAATTGGACTTCATTGAAATTTAAAGTTCTGCCCTTTTAAAGACATCATTAAGAAAATGAAGAGGCAAGCCCTAGACCAGCTGGGGGCCTGCATTACTTAATATCAAAAACTGATAAAAGATTTGCACATGATGTGTCTGATAAAAGATCTGTATCCAGAATATATAGAAAACTCTTCTAACTCAAGAAAAAAAAACCCAAAGAACCCAATAAAAATGGGCAAAATTTTGAAAAGACACTTCACAGAGGAAGATATGCTAATGGTCATTAAGCACATGAAAAAAGTCTCAATCTCATTAGTCAGCAGGGAAAGGCAATGTAAAACCACAATGGAGTATCAGCACAGACCCACTAGAATGGTGAAAGTTAAAAGGACTGATAGCACCAAATGTTGGTAAGGATATGGAACAACCAGAACTTGCACACATTGCTGGTGGGAGCTTAAAATGGTCCAATCATTTTGGGGAAAAGACTAGCTGTTTCTTGTAAAGTTAATAAACACCTACCTTATGATCCAGCATTTCTACTTCTAGATACGTAGCAAAGAGGAATAAACTTACACATCTACAGAAAATATTTGTACAAAAAATGCATAATGGCTTTATTCACGATGTTAAAAAATTGGAAACAATTCAAATGTCCATCAGCAGATAATAGCAAATTGTGGCATATTTATTCAATGTAATACTTCTCAGCAATTAAAAGGAATAAACTACAGATACAAACAATATGAATAAATCTCACCAACATGCTGAATGAAAGATGCCAGACACACACACAAAAGTACACACTGAATGGTTCCATTTATATAAAGTTCTAGAGCCAACAAAGCTAATTTATGATCGAAACTTCATAAATGTGGTTGTCTCTTTAGGGGTAGGATTGACTGTGAAATGTAAAGGGAACTTCAAGTGAGATGAAATAAATGTCCTATATCATGGTAGGGAGTGGGTGCTATGTGTCAAAATTCACCAAATTATACACTTAAGATTTATGCATTTAACTGTCTATAAATTCTGCCCCAACCTTCCCTCACCCTCCACCCAACCAAAACCTCACTAGAAAAACAAATATTGTTGGAAGACTCACAAGCACATATTACCAATTTTGAAACTATCTTCTTTGCATTCTAGGCTTACACAAATTACTAAATGTATTGAGGATAATGGAATATAGGAAGAAGGAAGACTAGAATGTATTCTGTGGTGCTAGATTGGAATTAAAGGTATCAATTAAGTTTTTAAAAATATAGATAGATAGCATAGATAGATACAGAAATAAACACGGTTATATGTATGCACACATATTTCCTACCCCTCACCTCTGAGGGGATCTAAAAGCCCTAACACTTACAAGCAATGAACACACTTAGCATACAGATCTTGGTTTCTAAATACCATTCTCCACTACAATGGACCAAACGTTCCTGGAGAACTAGCTGATTCCAATACTACAGCATGGAGAGTATAAGATGAGCCTGGAATGTTTTATTGAACCAAAGGGTAATGGTCAAAAAGTCATTAGGACATGTCAAAAGGATATAGGAGCCATTCTGAAGGAGTTCCCACTGGCCAAATCCGAGGAAATTTTAGTACCAAAATAAATATTGGTAGTGATGGGTTAAAACTTACTGAATAGAATGAGAATTCGTGAATCATAGTGATATAAAAAAAATCCACACATTAAAAAAAATAAAAGAGGAAGGGAAAACTCTTCCTTTCTCAGTAGAATTCCCATTAACAATTGTATAATGAGTGATAAGGTAGGAAATCATCACTGGATGGTAATAAAAGTAATGGGTGAAAGTTTGATGAGAACAAGATACTTACATAATTTCCAACTATCATCCCATAAATTACGTATTATTTAAAAAAGGAAAAATGGTAATTTTAAGTAGAGAAACCTGGGAGAAACAACCTAACCAGTGTGATTAAGGCTAACATCCCCAGTATTCGGACAAACTGGAATCATGTGTTTCCTACTATGCCGCCCTGAGAAGGACGCAGCATCATTTCTGTAGTATTCCTGCCAAAAATGCACAACCTGAATCCCATCACGAGAAAACACCAGACACACCCAAACTGAATGATATTCTATAAAAATAACTGACTGTGCTTTTAAAAAAGTCAAGGTCAAGAAAAAAAGGAAATCCAAGGAACTGTTCTTCATAAAAGGAGTCTAAAGAGACATGACCAGTATCTGAAGCAGAAAAAATCTCCTATTGGACATTTTTGGACATTTTGGGACAACTGATTACATTTGAATATGGACTACAGATTATATGATGGTGTTAGATTTCCTGATTTTAATAACTGTACTGCAGTTATATAAAAGAATTTTCTTGTTCCTAGTAAATACACACTGAAATGTTTAGGTATAAATGGGAAAAACACCCTATCAATGGTGAAGAACCATTATTTTGTTACTATTATTATTGATAAATTACCTAAGCTGATTTCAGGACAAAGTTACACCATGCTATTGACTTTAGAGGATCCTGGCATTTCAAAGGCTTTAGGTTGAGATATGTGGGGCATAACATTTACCATTAATTTTTTTAAAATCTTGAAGATAATAACAATCACGGTACAAATAAGCCTGAATTTACATTCTAATTTTTCTAAACATTGATCCTGGTCTAATTCAAAATAGTCTAACCTATGAGAATTAGTCTTGAAATCAGTGCACAGTGAGAGGCTAGTTGAGCTACAGAGGAAAGAAAAGCTTTGTAATACTGAGGCATCCTCATATCGGGTTCCATTTGGAATCAGGAGACAGAGAAAAGAGACCAATTATAATACGTTCCCTTAATAGCCTCTATGTGTGCTCCACAACCACCACCCATGTCTACCGCCATTCTCCCGCTCAACATACGGGCTCCTCCCTCCCCTGACAGCCTTTCCATATGGGAATGGACCACAGGGATATTTCATATATGTTTTTGTTTTTAATGTGAGCAGCTATTGAATATTATTATATGCTTTTTAAAGCCCACACATCCTGGCAAGAGTTAACAGGAATTCCAGATACTATCAAATATATTTAAACACGATGCTTGAGTGGTCTTTGCAGCTGGTAGGTTATACATAAAATATGTTCAGCCAGTGATAGCGGCCTTATCTAAAGACAGAAGCTAGCAGAATTTCATCCTGTGTGCTCTGTCAGATTGTTCCCTTAGACAGATGGCAGAAGACTCCCATGACAAGTGTGAGATGCTATCTGAGTGTCATGGCAGTGGGTTTCTCATTGCCCTGGACAGAGTTCTCTGGCTACTCTCTTCATTTGAATCGTGCAAATGAGTAGATGTGGATAGCAGAATGTGTGTGATCAACAAACTCACGTAATTAGAATCTGGCTGAAAGGAGTAATCTCTCTATGAAAGAACCTCCATCAAGGCTTGGTCTCTCTGCCTAGACAAGGGCTAACATTGTCTCACCTTTTTGTCTATTTTTCCCAAGTGAGTGACAAGAGTAAACTGAGAATATAAATGGCCAGTTTTTAAAGAGCTGCCCACCTTGTCCAGGATCAGGCCTTAGTTCCCTGACTCGTGGAGCCAGCTGGGAGCTCAATGGAGAAATCCAAGCCCAACACCCTCCTCAGCGCACTGTCTGCTTTTATCTTATCTCCTCTCCCTGCTGCCAAAAGGTACTGCCGCTCAGTGCACATGCACCCACGCACCCACCATGCAGAAGTTCCTCCCTTAGATCCCTACACTGCACCATTTTCATAGCCATGTGCACAGGCTCCCCCTTTAAACCACAGGTCAAGGTTGCACACCCCCTTCAAAGGCATCCCTGTGTAAGCCCGCCCACTCACCCTAGCCATTGGTCCCTGACTAAAGAGCAAAAGTATTTCCCCAATGCACTTTGCATTTAAACACTTCTATACGCACACATACAGACACACAATACACATATACACAGAGATATAGGTAAAATACATGTAACATAAAATTTACCATCTTAACCATTTTTAAGTGTACTGTGCAGTAGTGTTAAGTACATTCACAGTCTTGTGCAACCAATCTCCAAAACTCTTTTCATCTTGCAAATCTGAAACTCTGTACCCCTCAACCAACCACCCTTTTCTCCCTCCCCAGCCCCTGGTACCACTGTTCTACTTTCGGTCCCTCTGAATTTCACTACTCTTGGTACCTCATATAAGTGGAATCATACAATATTCGTCTTTTTGTGACTGTGACTTACTTCACTCAGTATAATGTCCTCAAGTTTCATCCATGCTGTGTCAGATTTCCTGCCTTAACTGTCAATAATATTCCATCGAATGTATATACCAGTTTATCCATTCATCTGTCAATGGACACTTGGTTGCCTCCAATTTTCTGGCTCTTGTGAATAATGCTGCTATGAACATGAGTGTACAAATAGCTCTTTGAGACTCTGCTTTCTTTTTTTTTCTTTTTTGAGCAAGATTAGCCCTGAGCTAACATCTGCTGCCAACACCCCTCTTTTTTGCTGAGAAAGACTGACCCTGAGCGAACATCTGTGCCCATCTTCCTCTACTTTACCTGGGATGCCTGCCACAGCATGGCTTGACAAGCAGTGCGTAGGTCTGCACCTGGGATCCGAACTGGTGAACCCCAGGCCACCAAAGAGGAACGTGTGAACTTAACCACTGCAATACTGGGCCGGCCCTAAGACCCTGCTTTCAATTATTTGGGGTATATAGCCAAAAGCAGAATTGCTGGATCATATGGAAATTCTATTTTTAATGTTTTGAGGAACGACCATACTCTTTTTCATAGTGGCAGCACAACTTTACATTCCCACCAACAGTGCATAAGGATTCCAATTTCTCCACATGCTTACCAACACTTGTTATTTTCCCTGTTTTTTTTTTTTTATGGTAGATGTATTAGTTTTCTAGGGCTGCTATAACAAAATACCACAGGCTTAAATAACATAAATTTATTTTCTTACCATTCTGGAGGCTGGAAGTCCAAGATCAAAGCATCAGCAGGTTTGACTTCTCCTGAGGCCTCCTTCTGTGGCTTGCAGATGGCTGCCTTCTCACAGTGTCCTCATCTGGCTTTTTCTGTGTGTGTGTGCATCTCTGGTGTTTCTTCCTTTTCTGATAAGGACATCAGTTATATTGGATTAGGGCCCACGTTTATGACCTCATTTAACCTTAATTATCTCATTAATAGCCCTGTCTCCAAATACAATCACATTTTAAGGTATTGTGAGACTTCAACATATGGATTTGAGGAAGTGGTGACACAATTCAGTCCATAATAGTAGCCATCCTAATAAGTATGAGATGGTATCTCATCATGGTTTTGATTTGCGTTTCCCTAATGATTAGTAATTTGAGCATCTTTTTATATGCTTTTGGACATTTGTATATTTTCTTTGGACAAATGTCTATTCAAGTGCTTTGCCTCTATTTTAATCAGGTTGTTTGCTGTATTGTTGAGTTATAGGAGTTCTTTATATATTATGGATATTGATCCCTTATCAGATATATGATTTCCAAATATTTTCTCCCATCCCATAGCTTGCCTTTTCACTCTGTTGATTGTACATTATATATTTAAAAAATTCTTTTAGTTTGCAAATATTCCTGAGAGTAGAATCCAGAAGTCACTCTTTAGCTGATATTTAATGTTGTTTAGACATTCGAAAATTTGTCTTAAAATTCAGGTCATTTGGTAATGATGCAACTACTTGAGAGAAGTATCCAAAACCCTGAAGAGCTTACAGATCTTTTTAAAAGATATTTTCCATTTTTAGCCAGAGTGACTACCTTCTTGATGTGTTCAAATCTTACTACTTGCTATCACTATGTAAGCATGTGTTTCTCCAAATATATCTATGGCCTTGAAGGCAACAACAGCTCTCTTGATAGTCCCCTGGCTTCTTCTTTCTAAGCCTGAGAGAAGGAGAGGTAGCTTAAAAATTGTATTTACTCCAAGGAAAATAAAAAATTGCAGATTACTCATGAAATTATTCCATTCAACAATGTGCGTGGCTGGGCTACATCCAAGGAATCCAAGTAATGTTGGTGGGCTACATCAAAAGGAAATAATACAGAGCTTGACCTCAGGAGTGGTGGAGTAGACACATCCCAAAATCTACTCCTCCATAAAAGCAATGAGAACACTGGCAATAAATGACAAAATCAACTTTTTCAGAACTCTGAAAATGAACTAAAGGCAGGCAACAATCTGAGGAGTTGACTCTTGACTCTGAGGAGTCAAGAAAAATGACTGAGTCTCTGTGAGAACAACAATCTTTGTCACGTTTTAACTACTCCCACGTCCCTCTCCCCAGCTCTGTGGTAGCTATGAAAGCCAACAGCCTCACAAATACAGTAGTATCTGTGAGAACCAGCAGCCTAGCAACCCCTGGGGAAGGGGGACACAAATTGGTTTGTAGCTTTCCAAAAGTGCCATTCTGAGAGAACTGTTACCATTTGACCTGTCTAGCAACTTGCTGAAAACTTCCATTTTCAGGGCTTGTCTTTATTTTTCTTCAGTTAGAGCTCACTCTATGTGAACAGCCCTACCCACAGGGCATTTGTCAAAAACAAATAGCTGGAATGGTCTGATATCACAGCTGTCAGAGGCCGTGACGTGCCTACACAGGGCTGTCTGCATGGATAGGGCGGTGTTTAAGTACAGGAAAAATCTGAGGCCCTAAATTCTCACCTCTGGCTGGTCTTGAGGCTCGGCACAAATTCTAGCTCCATTGGAGGATTGAAAGCATGCCCCAACACATACACAGAACCCCTTAGCAATGGCTAAGAAACTTACTGTTTGAAGGTATTTAAGGAAACCTCTGTCCAATCATTACTTGACAACTAAGCAACTGATGGCCATAAACAATGAATAACACAGAATTTCAGAATTAGTCCAGGAAAGTTACTAAACAAAGAACAACGACTGTGATAAATAGTAACAACAACAAATCCTGGGCAGGAGGAGAATCTGATTTTCAGAGATAACATGTATTATTTAAAGTGTTCAGTTTTCCACAAGAGATGAACAAGACATGCAGGGAAGCTGGAAACCATGGCCTATACCCTGGAGGGTGGGGGAGCAATCAATAGAAACCGTCTCTAAGGAAGATCGGAAGTTGGATTTACTAGACAAAGATTTTAAATCAGCTATCACAAATACACCCAAAGACCTAAAGGAAATCATGTCTAAACAATTAAAGAAAGGATAACATTGATGTTTCAGCAAATAGAGATTATCAAATGGCCAAAGTCCAAAATACTGACCATACCAAATGCTGATGAAGATGTGGAACAACGGGAACTCTCATTCATTGCTGGTGGGAATGGAACATGAAACAGCCACTTTGGAAGACAGTTTGGCAGTTTCTTACAAAATAAACATACTCTTAGCAGACAATCCAGCAGCTGTGCTCCCTGGTATTCACCCAAAGGAGTTCAAAAGTTATGTCTGCAAAAAAACCTGCACACGGAAGTTTATAGTAGCTTTATTTATAATTGCCAAAATTTGGAAGCAACCAAGATGTCCAGTAGGTAGGTAAATGGATAATAAACCATGGTACATACAGACAATAGAATATTATTTAGGATTAAAAAGAAATGAGCTATCAAGACATTAAAAGATACAGAGAAAATTTAAATGCATATTACTGAGTGAAAGGAGCCCTCCTGAAAAGGATACGTACCATCTGATTTCAGCTATATGACATTCTGCAAAAGGCAAAACTATGGAGACAGTAAAAAGATTGGTACTTGCCAGGGGTTGGAGGGTAGGAGGGATGAATAGGCAGAGCAAAGAGGACTTTAGGGCAGTGAATGGCTCGGTATAACACCATAATGGTGGGTACATGTCATTATACGTTTGTCCAAACCCAGAGAATGCACGAGAGTGAACCATAATGTAACCTATGGACTTTGGGTGATTATAATGTGTCAATGTAAGTTCATCAGTTGTAATAAAGGTACCACTCTGGTGGGGAATGTTGATAATGGAGGAGGCTATGCATGTGTGGGGGCAGGGAGTATATGGGAAATATCTGTACCTTCTGCTCAATTTTGCTGTGAACCTAAAACTACTCTAAAAAGATAAAATTTTAATATAAAAAAATAGAAGACAAATAGAAAAAGAAAATAACATTACTCTTTGAGGTGCAAAATAATCTTACTACACAGCTACAGTAATCAAGACAATGTGTTATTATGCGGTTAAGGATAGAAATATAGATCAATGGAATTCAATCCACATTCATGGTCAATTGATTTTGAACAAAGCTGCTAAGATAATTCAATGGGGACAAAACAGTCTTTCAACATTGTTACCAGGACAGCTGGATATCCAATGCAAAAGAATAAATTTGGTCCCTACCTCACATCATATACAAAAATTAATTCAAAATGGATCAGCAGCCTCAATGTAAGAGATAAAACTATAAAACTTTTGAAAGAAAACACAGAAATAAACGTCATGACCTTGTATTAGGCAATGGTTTCTTGGATATGACACCAAAAGCAGAAACAACCAAAGAAAAATATAGATAAACTGGACTTCATCAAAATTAAAAATGCTTGTGTTTCAAACAACATCATTAAGAAAGTGAAAAGACACCCTACATAATGGGAAGAAATTTTTGGAAACCATATATCAGATAAAAGACTTGAATTCAGGATATATAACAATTAAACAATTAAAAGACAAATAACCCAATTTTAAAAATAGGCAAAGGATTTGAATAGAATTTCTCCAAAGAAGATATACTAATGGTCAATAAGCACATGAAAAAATACATTCAACACCATTCATCATTAAGGAAATAGAAATCAAAATCACAATACGATACCACTTCATATTCATTAGGAAGGCTATAACAAAAAATATGGATACTAACAATTGCTGGCAAGGATGTAGAGAAATTTGAGCCCTTGTATATCGTTGGTGGGAATGTAAAATGGTATAGCTGTTTTGAAAAAGAGTTTGACAGTTCCTCAAAAAGTTAAGCATAGAGTTACCACGTGACTCGGCAATTCATACTCCTCAGTATATATCCAAGAGAATGAAAATAGCAGCATTATTCATAATATCAAAAAATAGAAACAAACTGTCCATCAATTGATAAACTGATAAACAAAATGTGGTATATACATACAATGGAATATTATTCATCCATAATTTTGATACACGATACAACATGGATTAACCTTGAAAACAATATGAAAGTGAAAGAAGCCAGAGACGAAAGACCACATATTATATGCTTCCATTTATATGAAATGTCCAAAGTAGGCAAATCTGTGGGGACAGAAAGTAGATGGGTGGTTCCCAGAAGCTGGAGGATAGGAATAGGGAATGACTACTGATAGGTCTGGGGTTTCTTTTGGGGATGATGAAAGCATGCTGGAATTAGATAGTGGGGATCAATGCACAGCTTTGTAAATATTCTAAAAATCACTGAATTGTGCACTTTTAAAAAAACGAACTTTATGGAATGGGAATTATATCTCAATAAAGTTTTTTTAAAAAAAGGAAATGATACAGAGAGGGCCACAAGTACAAGCTTTGTGATATATAAAAGTATCAACACTGATGACTTCAAAATGATCTCTCCAGGTTTACCATCTGCTGTGTGTGATCAGACATTTTTTTGAAGTTATTCCCCGATGGCACTTTGAGAAACATTTTCCAGCCTTAGTTTTCACTAAGTTTACTGGACTATTTAACCAAGATTTGGGTGAACTCGGCCTTTGTCCTTCTAACAACACATTTAATAGAACCTGCATGCTGGAGCTAGGACTCTTCTTTATACAGTAGAGTGGACTAGAAATATTTGGCTAATTTAGCACCTGCTTGGGATAAGCCTGCCTCCAATAACTATTCAAGGGCCATGCTAAAGGAAGACTCCAGTTACAGACAGTGTGTTTCCTTGTTGCCATCCCTCCAGCTATACTCCCTTGGGGTGTGACCCAAAGTTAAGAATATCTCATATCGGAAAAACACAATCCTTTATATCCTCAAACTCTAAATCTCTTTGGTACACAGTTACCTTCCGGGCTCACTGCCAGTTGGTGTTCTCCCTAAGAAGCAGGTGGGGTGCTCGCTCCATTATCAGCCGTTTGTAGGCTTAAAAGCATCTTGTGACATTTTCATCAGTTAGATGCGCAGTTTTGTTGATCCTTCCTCAGGCTCTGTTGGAAAAATTAGCTATGGGCTAATATGCCCATATGGATCCTAGGTATAGATACTTACACTGAATCTGCACATAAAATCCCATAAGACCCTGAGAGAGTCAGACAGTTGCCTGATGCAGCCGATCATTTCCAGGGGATAAAACAGGTTTGCACTCTGCACTTCCGTCACCATCTTATTTTTAACTTTTATCTTAATGACTTGAGGTCATAGTTGCCTCAGCTTCATGCGAATCTCTCCTGTCCCTCCTCCACCCAATGCTCCACTACAGGGAGCAGAAAAATTGGCCAAAACCCATGTACAGATGATAGTATTTTATTACCACCAACGGGAAAGTCCTCTGTAGATTGCTGCCCTTGCTTTCTAACTACTACCAGGAAGAATAGCAAGATCAATTATTCTAAAATCAAATTCAATGATTTTGGTAAATATTTTTCATCTTTTAACTGGTCTTTAACTAAAATGCATGAACAAAAAGCCTGTATCAGGGATTGGTTCCAGGCCTAGTGGTTTCATTTAACACTTTGTATATAATTTTGTAAACTGTTAGGGCAAACATTTTGCTAGCAGCGTACCTTGGATGGTTGGCCTGGGAGTACGCTGCTTAAAGTTAGAGGCACTTCACTGGCTGAGGCCTGCGCTCATCAACATGCAAGTGGAGATATTCACAAGCCAAACTGGTGCGGCTGTGATCGCCTGCCCACCCACATACTGGCTCTACCCCAAGTTGCTTCCTGTGTAGAGCCTTGTCTCCACTTGCAGGCATTTCATGTGGAGGAGAATGGGATTTCTTTTTAGTTGAGGTTCCAGCAACGTCCCTCCACTGTCACGGCAGAATGTCAGCTCTTGTAGAGTTGACTGTTAAAGCACAGGGCCCTGCATTCAATTGGCCACATAGAAAATCTGCCGGCCAGTCATTTGTCAGGGAGGATTCTTTTGAACTCACTACTGCTCAGTACTTAGAAGCTCACTTGAGTCACGCACAGAACTATTCTTACCAAACTATTCATTGCCATTTTTGCAATAGTCTTGCATTGGGAAACACATTAGGAAGCAAAATGGTGAAACATATTACACTTACTGTAAGAATATTATTGCAGATATTTTCAGGACCAAGAGGAGAAAGTTGGAATCTCTGAAGAAGAAATTTTTGTACCTTTCCTAAGCACCTGTTTTAATTCTACCTCAAAGAAATTCTAACCCATGCCATTCATCCTATTTCCTTCTTTATCTTGGCCATGAGGAAACTCTGAGGCAGGTTTATAGCATACTCTAAAAGTACCCAACACTTAAACAATGCATGAGCTCCATGTGGCTGCATCTTATTTTTCTACCCTTATTTTACTTTGCCCCTATTTTCTCACTGACTAGTATTTTGCTTTTTATCTTTCCGTGTATTTTGGTAAGCTGCTTCGAATACATCTTGCAAAGAGGACGGATATAAATAAATGCATTTCTGTAATAGTGCTGTGTGGAGCATAGTTCCACAAAGCAGTAGGATAAAATCTTATCAGAAGAAGGGACTTCTGTAGAATCTCTGTGGGTAGCAATTCCATTCTCACATAATTAAAAAGTCATAATAGGGATATGTTACAGCCCACCTGACCAGGAAACTGAGATAGAAATGTTAATTGAGATTGTGGAAGCTGTGAAATTAGGCCAGGTAGTAATAATGGGAGACTTTAATTACTCAATCATAGATTGGCAAAATGGCTCACTGGGACAAGGGTTGGAAGTAAGATTTTTAGATAAAAGAAATTACTGCTTCCCAGCAAAGGTAGAGAAGGAACTGTGCAGCAAGGAAATATACCAGGCTGGGCTCTGACAACGAACGGAAACTGGTCTGCAAGGTGATGCAAAATCATCAATAGAGACCACCGCATGAGTGAAGTCCACAGCCCCGTGGGCAAATTAAAATCCACTACATGTCTAATTAATATTAGAAGTTTTCCTATGACAAAAATGAAAGTTAGAATTTTAAAACTCGACAACAAACAAGAAAGAAACCAAGAGAATATTTTCAAAGCAACTTATCAGCAACCCAGGAAAACATCCAAGAGGTTATGATAATCCTCAGTAGCTAGTCGACAGAGTCAGAAATGTAACTGCTGAGAGCAGGGGAAGGGAGATGTGTTCAGAAAGCAGGGAAAGAACCAAGGAAAGAAAACATGGAAACTCACAAAGTATGGCAGGTTAGGAATAACTTCAAAATTGGATAAATAAACACACAAAAGAATGTGATGCCTCTTAGAGAGGTTTCCAAAAAAATTGAGAAGACATTCTTTAAATCTATCAAAGGAAGGAAGACAGCTTGAGAAACAACGGGAATCTCTTTAAAATAATGGCACCAAAGTTGAAAAGGAGGAAGAGATAGCAAAAGGCTGGGTAAAGTCTTTGTCTCAGTTTTCAGAGAGATCTCTGTTCTAAAATGTCCTTGAAGCCCACTGAGAATTAAGACTGCTGCAAATAGTGAGCATGAAGCAGAGCAATCAGCTAAAGAGCCGAAACAAAGGTAGGGAATTTGGGGAAAAAATACTCAAAAAGGAAAAAGAGCAATTTTTCGTTATAGTATATACCTGTAGTGTCTTTACAGATGGCCTCTATCCTGGATATATTGAGACCCATTTCTCTTCTGATGGGACAGGGAACTATAATTAAATAGCAGCTCATTGGATACATTTTAAAAAAAAGAAAACTTATCAGGAAGAAAGAGAACATGGCTTATGAATGGGCAAACAAATTAATATACTGCCTTTTTTTTTTTTGATGAAGATTAACCCTGAGCTAACATCTGCCACCAATCCTTCTCTTTTGCTAAGGAAGACTGGCCCTGAGCTAACATCCATGCCCATCTTCCTCTACTTTATATGTGGGATGCCTGCCACAGCATGGTTTGACAAGAGGTGTGTAGGTCCACACCCGGGATCCAAACCAGCAACCCCAGGCTGCCAAAGCAGAACATGCAAACTTAGCCACTGCACGACTGGGCTGGCCCCAATATATTGCCATCGTTGGTGTCAGATATGTATGTAAGTAGTAGATACATTAAAAATGGTTAACCAAGAACATATTTTTAACTGAGTTAAGATTGGGGGAAATAAACTCCAGGGAGACTATCATAGGCAGAAGTATAAAAAGACAGTGTGTCAAGGATTGGTTCCAGGTCTAGTGGCTTAATTTAACATTTTTATTAATGATTTGAGAGAGGAAGCAAAAAGCAAAGTCTCTAATAATTTTGATTATTAAAGATACATACTGATGAAGAAAGATTCTACAAATGTTTTAAAGTTTGTGAGTAGAGAGAAAAATGGTGCGCGAACAATACCTGTAGGCGCGAATAAGCCAAATTTTCCTAACAAAGTAAGAGCTCCAATTTGAGAACTATTCCAAAAAGAAGAACACTCTTCCTGACTTTGCACCGAAATCCTTTCCCTCTAACCCGCCTGCCCACTGAGGCAGTTCACCAGGAGCAGAGCCTGTCTTTCACGGGATGAAGCCTCAGGGCTGCTGGGCGGAAAGGCTGGCCCCGTTTAGGGTACATTTTGTTTCCACAGAGGCAGCACGGTGCACAGTTGTGTAGTGCTGAGCATTTACAAATCGTGTTCAGATCCCGTACTTCGCTGCAGCCTGGAAGCAGCCTGTGGGCTGTCCACCTCCTTTCCGGGTTAGGAAACTGAGGGTACTAACCACATACGTGGGTGGTCTGGCTCACCTCCGCTAGCGGTAGCGCTGGCGTGTTAGTCCTTGCCCCTGCTAGACACCCTCCTCCAAAACGTTGGGATAAAGAGGCGCTTGTGAACCTTGCAAAAGGAGAGTCTGGAACAACAACAACAACCAAAGCACACAGCAGATAACAAACTTGGAAGATCCGTTCCCCAAGAAGCAGTGTTGAGAGGAAATGGAAATAAAGGCTGAGGGGGTTGGCCACCTGTGACAGGAGGGGATATACTGGTTGATGTCTGGGAGGCCATCCTTCCACACCCTAAATGTCACAGGAGGCTGCTCTTGCTAAATCAGTCCCAAACTGAAGTTGATTCCTGGCCTTGAACACCTCATTTCTTTCAGAAGCCCATTCCAGCCCTTGAGGTCTAGACTGTTCTGCTGTGACTGACTCCTGCCATCCAGCACGACAGTCTCCTGGGATGGCCTTGCCCCGTCCCATGGCCGCGCTTTTCTAGCCCTTCTCATGCAAGAGAATCCCCAAGCCTTCCTCCGGATGCACACAGCACGGCCTGCAGAGCCCAGGCCTGCTGCCACCCTTGATCTGCTTTGAGTGTCTTCTTGGCTGCGGCCCAGATCCTCACCCCGGGCACTGTCTCCGGCCTTTGTGATGCCCTGTTCTCCCGTGGACAGAGGAGAGGCAGTCACTGAAAGAACTCATTTCAACAGACTGTAGGAAATGCAGGATTTGCAGTCTTTCACTAACCTGAAGTAGAAGCTGCAAATCAATCCCGAGGCTGTAATCCCCCTGATTGCATCTCTTTAGGAGAAGTTTTTATAAGTGAAGTGATTTGCAGGTGGTTGCTTTGATGCAGACACCTGGGACCAATTGTAGAGCCCTGGTTTGAAGAGGCAGGACTGCGAAGGACTCAGCACGCTTATCTCATGCGGAAGTGTGTGTGGCATCCACCGACACCTGTATTCTGGGTCTGCCTTTTTCTCCCACCTGTGAAGAAACTACTAAATATCCTGGTTCTGAATGGTTTTGTTCAGCTCCCGATACCAGAGACAATGAGCGTGTAAAAAGGAGCTTTCAAGAGGAAGTGAAGGAAGTAAATGAGCGCTTTCTGCTGCCGAATCATGAGGAGGCAGGCCAGGGAGTTTTGACCTTAACCACATCTGAGACCTGAAATAATAACACAGAGTGTATACCAACCTCAACATGTGCAAAGAGGGGCTGAAGGTAGAGGATTCTGTCTTGAGCTGAATAATGATAGCAATTTGTGAAATGACGATAAATAACAAGTGTGGCTTAGTGGGACACGTACCTAATGCTTAAGTAAGAGGGACCTAATTGTAAGAGTGTTGTGAAGGGACATGAAAGTTGATTGGATCCAATCTCTCCCAGGGCAGTGTGGTAAAGTGATGAGAACGTGGACTCCGGAGCCAGGCAGCCCAGGTTCAAATCCCAGTCTGACCCTTACTAACTGTGTGACCTTGGGCAAGATATTAAAGTCTCTGAATATGGCTTTCTCATCTATATGAAGGGGTTGACTGTCCTAACCTCACAAAGTTGAATGAGTAATATTGAAAAATAGAATAGATCAATGCAGAAAACTATTACCTCATGAGGCAACCAGACCCCCTTGTCTGCTTTACCTTCAGCTGAAATTAGCCTCCTTATAAAATTCCACATGTTAGCCCAGTTTGGCAATATAAAATACTCACTTTTCCATATGACAATCCTTTAAATATTAAAAGACACACACATATTTCTGTCTTAAAATACTTCCTCACACTGAACAGATGCATCTCCCCGAATTGGTCAGATGTGGCGAACTCAATGTGTTGGCTAACCCAGCAGCCAATTCCCATCTCTCATACTTTCTTCCTTGCTGCCTTCCCCTAAAGTGCCAGAAGACCAAATGCTCCCTTTCCCAGCTTCCCTTGACTCTAGGAATAGACACGTGGCCAAGTTCTGCCCAAAAACACACAAGAAAGTTCACTTGGGGACTTCTGATAAAAGAGATGTACCCACCTACATTGTCCCCTTTCTCCTTTCTTCCTACCTTCAACTCCCATTTGATGCCTGAAGCCGTGGTGGCCGTCTTGCAACCATGAGGCACCAGGCATAAGGATGCTAAGGATGGAGGAGCAGACAGACACAAACAGCTTGGGCCTTGGTGGCAGGGTTATGCTGCTGAATATGTGCTGGTAACTGCCCATCTGTCAGAAAAATAACCTCCTTTTTATTTAAGCCAATGTCCAAAAGCCTCCTGATAAATATATCTTATCATTTAGTTTGCCAAGGTTCTCGTTCTGCTGCTTATATTCCCTCAGATGTAAGGTACTTTGATGGCATCATTTTTAAGGCATGGTTCCAATCTCCTAGTCATTTTCCCTTTTTTTGGGGCAGGGGGGAGGTGAGGAAGATAGGCCCTTGGCCAACATCTGTTGCCAATCTTCCTTTGTTTTGCATGTGAGATGCAGCCACAGCATACTTGATGAGCGGTATGCAAATCCACAGCCAGGACCCGAACCTGCCAACCCCAGGCTGCCATCATGGAGCATGAGAACTTAACCACTACACCACTGGGCCGGCCCCCATCTGCCGTTTCTGATAATTTCTGAAAACTCAAAGTGGTGGTTCTAAGATCCCATATTTAAGTTTTTTTAAGTTCTATAACATAAAATTTATCTATAACCGAAAATATAAAAAATAGATTGCCTTTAAGAAAACAACAAGACCTTAAATCTTATATAAAAATATACCATTGATGGATTAATGATCTAACTTTTTTTAAATTAGAAAAGTACAATAAGAAAATATAGAAAGATATATTTTAACTCCTGGGATTGAGAAGACTTTTATGCATATGAAGAAAATTCCAGAAGCCTAAAGGAAAAAGGAACAAATCTGACCACATGAAGATCAAAAGTTTCTGTATATAAAAAGGTAAAACATAAGTAGTAGAGCAGAAGACAATATATGAAATGCACGTAGCATAACAAAGATTACTGTTGATAACACATTAAAAAATTCCTACAAGTCAATAAGAAAATAATCAATCTATTAAAAATGATCCTCCAACTCACACAAAAGAAATGCAAATATCCAATGAAAACATAAGGTATAGATTTGATGAGGCACTTACCTTAAGATGATGCACGAATGGCAAATAAGCATATGAAGAGACGTTTAGAATCACTAGTCATTAGAGAAACGAAGATTCCAACCATAATAAGATAGCACTTCACAACTACTACAATGTCTAAAATTAAAGACTGATCCTACCAAGGGTTGGCAATGGTGCAGAGTTACTGGAATTCTCATACACTGCTGGTGGAAATGTAAAATGGTACAACCATTTTGGAAGAGTTTGGCAGTGTCTTAAGAAGTTAGACATGTGCCTACCACATGACCCATCATTTTACTCCTAGGTATTTACCTGAGAGAAATGAAACACATGTCCACACAAAGACTTGTACATGAAGATTCATGGCAGCTTTGTTTGTAATGTCCCCAAATTGGAAACTATCCAAATGTCCTTCGACAGGTAAGTGAACAAATGGTTGTATATCCGTACAATGGAATCCTACTCAGCATTAAAAAGGAATGAGCTAGTGCTGCATTCAGTAACACAGATCATCTCAAAATAGTCTAAATGAAAAAGTGAGCAACAAAAAAAGAGTACACAGTATATTTTTATATTTATGTAAAGTTTGAGAAAATGCAAACTGATCTACAGTAACAGGAAACAGAGTAGTTTTTGTCTGGAGTTGGATCCGGAGGAAAGGAAGGAGGTGAAGTGATTATAAAAGGGTACAAAGAAACTTTGGGGACTCATGAATATGTTCGTTATCTTAATTGTGGTGATAGATTCCTAGGTGTATACACATATGTCAAAACTCATAAAAGTGTACACTTTAAATATGTGCAGTTTATTGTATGTCATTTATACCTCAGTAAAGCTGAAAAACGTAAAAAGAGAGAGAGAAAGATGAAACCTAATTGTAATGCATGATCCTGAATTTGATTCTGGACCAGAAAATAAAATTGGTGTGAAGGGCATTATTAGGACAATTGGTGAAACTGTAAATTGGATCATAGTAGTATGATTTAGATAATAATATTGTATCAACGTTAAATTTTCTTAATTTGGCAATTGTCCTACAACTATCTAAGAGAATATACACGCCCTTAGGAAATGCACACTGAAGAATTTGGGAAGGAAAGGGTGTGATGACAGCAACGTATTCTCAAATGGTTCAGAAAAAATAATAGCATAAAAATAGTACGTGCACCTAATACACATGGAGAGAGAGAATGTGGCAAAGTGTTCAAGTTGGATGGACCTGTAGGAACTCTTTGCACTATTGTTATATTTTTCTATATGCTTGAAATTATTTCAAAATAAAAAGGTAAAAATTACATTAGCACAAATATCTAGGAAAAGGACATTACAACATTTGTTTTTATGAGCAAAAGTTTGTATGATCTAAGCGAGTATCTTTAAGGGAAGTCAAATAAATATGTACATCCATATTAAGAAATATCTTGCATGCTTTGAAAAGCATAAGGTGTATCTCATTCATTCTTTCCTGATATGAAAAGTTCTTCAAGATAAAGTGAAAAAAGCAAGCTGTGTAGCAACATGCCAAGTGTAATCCATATATGTGAAAAAACAAAGAAAAATATTCTCTATGACTGTGTAGTAAATTTCTAGAAAATGATTTGAAAGGATATACGTATAAATCTGTAGTTTTTTTCTAGGAAAAAATGTTAGATTGGAGGGGGAGGAGAGGAATCTGCTGAAGTAAAACTTTTACATTTTACTGCACTTACTTTGAATTATTTTTCAATCGGTATGCATCTACATGATTAGAAAAATAGATTTGCCTTCTCTCTGTCATGTGTGAACTTTGCGCTAACAACCCTAAGCGATGCACAGTTCTCAAAATTTGCTAAGGATTAAAGGGTGAGGCCCATTCTGAGCTTTGTTCTCTGTAATGCTTTTTGATAGGGTTCTGCTCCTGTTTCTAGTTCATCCTTCTATTGGGTCCTTTTATTATTGTTGTACACATTTCCCAGGTTATGAGCTCATCCAAGTTTCTAGGAGAAGCCTTAGGAATCCTTTTCGTTTATTATCCTTATGTTCCTCACTGCAGCTGTGAAGGACGTTAGGAAGAGCCTGAGTTTAGACTCTGCAGGCCCATCTCAGACCGTAAGACTATACTCCTAACTGAGAGAAGTAAATGTCATGATCAAATTCAAGTGAAAATGTATCTTCTCTTGCAGGAAATGTGTGGAAGCAACTACATACATTTTATGGCCAAAGATTGCCTTTTTCACGTTTGGTTTTTAAAAGTCTCACAAGGGTACACAAAAAATGTTTCTTTTATTCATCATCTCTTCAGTTTCCTGATTAAAATGAAGAGAAATTCACATTATAATAATGCTGACTCATTATAGATATGACACATTCAAATGTGCCTCCATTATTCTTCTAGAAACCCTTGGTGTGAAGGGGCAGGCTGTGGAGGGTGTTTGGAACTGTAGGACTGCCTTCACTTCTTGTAAGCTAACAGGAGAGCTAGCTACTAATTCTATCTCAAAAACTGCTGGTTTCCAAATTTTCTAATTGCCAATATAGATGGATATATTTCCTGGAAGGCCTCCATTGCCTATTTCACTCTCTCTGTTTTGGGGGATGCATAGTAGTATTAGTCTCCACCTTGTGTAACTGTGTAGCAGGCAAATTACAGTAATTCCTATGAATGACTCAAGAGTATGTGGAGTATCTACAACATTCCATTGCCACCAGTGAGAGAAGCAGGAGAAAGAAAGAACACAAACAAAGGAAATTAAAATGACTTGTTCTTTATGAACTCCTGACGTTAGAGAAAGACTAGTTGCAAGAACTAGAGAAATACATGTAATCAAGTGCTCTAAGAGATACACAATTCTACCTCTTTCTCTCTTCCCTCTTCCTCTCCCTCCCTCATTCCTCCCTGCCTTCCCCTACCTCAGAAAGTAATCTCATCCTTTCGTCACATATTATTGAAATCCCAGTTCTTTAAAAAACTCTCATTTTTGCCCAGACTGAGAGCATGTCATTTGGAAGTGATGTGCAAGGCAAGAGATAACCAGGTAGAACTCAGCGATTCGCCACAGAAAATGGTTCCATGTTTGGCCGTAATGCTATCAGAGTCTGTCCCTCAATAGCTCTTTACTGCTCCGAGCTCAGAATCTGCTGATTCAAGACTTTGCCTGCATGGGGACGTGTGAGGGTGGGAGAGAAAGGGAAGCCTAGCAGTGCAGGAGGGAGAAATATTAATAGTCTTTCCAGAACACATAAGAAGGCAGAGGATTTTTATTTAATAGAAATCGTGCCCCCTCCCCTTCCCTTCCTCTCTTTCTCCCTCATTCCGTGTCTTCATTTCATGCTATGGTCGTCTTGATTGGGAGGGAAGAATCTTCTCAGCTAGCTGCTTAGTACCAAGCAGATGCACTTCCGTTGAAAATGGTTAGCGGTTAGGGGTTAGCCAAACACAGGCAGCAGACACGATAAAGGTAAGCACGGATGTTTGGGTGGTGCGGTAATGGGAATTCAAAAAATGAAAGACTTCAAATCACCCAAAAGCACATTGGTGCACACATACATTTCCATTTGTATAGGTTCCAGAGAGAATCAACACACACCCCAAATGGGCTGACAGAATAGAAACATCAAGGAAGAAGTTAGATATGTTTTCATTTCTTTAATAACTTTCTTTCAGTTCCAAGATTTTTGCACAAAACCGGAGAGAGATAGCAAACTTTCATTGACTTTGAACCAAAAAGATTTTAAATGGCTATATTTTCATTTATCAGTGATGCTCTTGTTTTAATGGTGACTCAAACTTTCCTTTTATTTGACTTCAAAAGTATTTCAAGTTCATAGAATAAATACATTGTCATTTTTCACAAACGCTTTATTCTAATAACGGCTTTCGAACTTTGCCTTGTGCTTGAATCATGGACTTTTGGAGTCACGGACACATTTAAGTCCTCACTTACCAATAACGCTCTTGAGACTATGGAGCCAGCACCATCCGACGGAGGAAATCAATTCACAAGTTACAATTTATATTCCTACATAGTTTAAAGTGTCTCATTTCACATCAGGAAGCAGGTCTCAGATACCTTTCTGTGATGTCTCCAATCAGAAGAAGGCATTAATTAAGGAAATTGATAAGGAGAGTTGTGGATCAAAGTGACTATAAGGGCATAAGCCATTTATGTTTACATTTTTATTCATCTCTGTGGACATTAGCTGATCTTAGCTATTTAGTTATACAAATAATTTCTCTAATATATTAGGTGGGGGAGAAAGGGACGGGGAGAGAAAGTCCAGTCTTTGTTGTTTCCCCATCTAACAAATCACTCTGACTTCAATGCTGAGCAGCTTTTCCATCTGATTTTGATCTTTACTTCCTGTCCAGTCATGCCAACACTTAGTAGTAGCCAGTGCTCTTCATTTTTTCCTACAGCCTCAAACCTAATGCCAAGCCCCACCTACGATTAAGCTCCCTCAACACAAGCAAATACACACCATGGCTAATGATAAATTATATGTATACAGCAGACAGAACCACTTTGGAGAATGAGAAAAACTGCAATTTTATTTCTCATCTTTACACTTTAACTCCTGAAACTATGCATGTATTTTGAGGTGTGATCTTCATCGTCTATTACTGCCAGGCAATAATGATAATTAGAAGTAAGGTGCTTAAATTTATATTTATGTGTGAATGGCACAGAATTTGTATTTCTTATCTGGGTCCCTGCTACAGGTAATCTTCACAAAATATGACAAAATGTAGGTGATCTTACTTAAGATAATAAATTAAACAGTAATACTAAAAGTAAGAGCCTAATATATGTACACTGGTACAACACCTTTTCTATCTTATAATCATTAAGCAATTTAAAAAATTATTGAATCCTAATAATTTCGGTATCAAGTCATTTATTTTATTTCCACTGTTTTAATGAAATAAAAAGGGCTATAATATATTATACACCTCCTTGCTTTTCTAAAATAGAGAATAGTGAATATGGAAACTTCTAAAACAGTTTTACTAATAGTATCATTAATTATTATTGCAGTGTTTTTTTTTTAAATTAAAAAAAAAAAGAAGAGATACGTGCATTCAAAATTTCTCACAGATTAAGGCCAGAACAAAGACAATAATTTAGAGATAAACTCATAGAGCTAGTCAGACAAGCACGTTTTGAAGACATAATAGGGGCAGGAGCTAGAAATCTTCAGCCAGGTTAAGTTTAGTTGTGTTGAAGACTCAGTGGGAAGTGGAAAAGAGAGTAGTTGGAGAGTGGTTAGAGTTCAAGCCAAGATTCTCTCAGCACAATGGACAGCTCCTCTACACGCCATTCACAATAACCACTCATACCTGTGCTAAGGCCACCTTTTCCACAAGTGGCTGAGGAATAAGATAAGCAGGCCCACATCCTAGGAATTCCTAAGTGACTTGGATTCTCTACCAAGAGTCTTCAATTGTGTCAATATCAGGGACTCATCAAAAGATTTTCACCACTACTGCTATCGTCACCATCATCACTATCATCATAGTTGACATTTATACCAGATACTTTACTTTTATCATCTCATTTAACCCTCATGACACCAACAGGACATCAGTAGTATTATTTTATAGGTGAAAGAACTGAGGTATAGAGGGTTTTGTAACACCCACCAGGTCATTTAACGGAGACATTATGGAGGTGGGGAAGCCCATGCTCATTATCATTAAGCTACACTACTCCCACTCCTATGGCTCTCTAGATAGAGGTTTTGTCCTCATGACGTCTAATATTCCCTGAGATAGACCGTTGACACCGGGGTCAGATAGACATTCATGTCAACTTCCATGTCCACCTCCATGATCCTTCAAATCCCTCACCTCCCAGTTTCCTATCCAACTTCTGCTCAAATCAGCCCTTCTGCATCTCTGCCCACCTATGAACCCCACCAGGCACATCCCTTTTCACTGCTCCGTGCTCCAGTTATTAAATTAATGCAATCTTTGACCACAGCCTTCTCACCTTTCCTACTTCCCCATTCCCAACAAATCTTTCTTTCCAGCTCTTCCACCCTATGCCCTCCCACACCTCCACTCATTTGATTCGCCATCAGTTTATCTGACTTCACCAACTTCACAAGCCCCCTTCTGGCAATACTTAGCCTTGACTCTTTGGTCAGCTATTTTAACACGGCCCTCAGCCACTCCAGATCTTCAGATTTCCTCCTTCACAAACCATGGTTGACAGCGCTCTTCACTCCTCCTGCTCTACATAATGCTGCCGGATACAGACAGACTTAGTCCACTTAGATTTGCATAGGATTAAAACGAAGTCAAACAACACCAGCCACTCTCTCCTAACATGTGATGCTTGGTAAAAGTTTTATTCATCTCTTCATTTCCCCTACTTCCTAAAATTAACATTCTAAGCCCTTTTTGCTTTCCTGGGCCCACATCTCAGGACTCTGCTACAGGAGCATAAAAGATCCCAAGTCCTGCTTTGAGGATATCCAAGTTGCACTAATTCACCCATTGTTTTCATCCCATTTGTAGTTGTCTACACCCATTCTCTTATCTTCTGTGATCTTTAAGAGAAAGAGAAGGTCTCTTTACTATCATTTGAACTGTGAAATCTGTGCTGTGCAACCCAAATTCTTCCTCCCTCTCAGGAGCCTTGTTCCCAAATTACCCTCACTCATTATTTCCAGCCTGTTGTTTCAGTCTCCTTTCCTTCAGAGGCACGCAGGTCTCCTCCATCTTGAAGAACTCTGCTCTATCTGGCTCTGCTCACCCTTCTAAAGATCTCCCTCTTTCTCTCCTTTCTTTTTTTTTTTGCGAGTTGGCTTTTTTTTTCCTTTTTTTTTTTTTTTTTGAGGAAGATTAGCCCTGAGCTAACATCCGTGCCCATCTTGCTCTACTTTATATGTGGGACGCCTGCCACAGCATGGCTTGACAAGCAGCGTGTAGATCCACACCCAGGATCCGAACCGGTGAACCCCGGGCCTCCCAAATGGAACATGTAAACTTAACCACTGTGCCGCCGGGCCATCCCCTCTCCTTTTCTTTTGCTGGCACAGTTTTGGAGTGAATTATTCTCTACAATTTGATTTCTATTCCCACCAATCTCCATAAATGGATTATTTCTCCTCTAATGACTCTAATAAGAAGCCTTTGTCAAATTCAGTGGCCTTTTCTCTGTCATCACTTTCCTTGATCTTTGCAAAATAATGTATTCTGTTTCCCACCTCATTTTTCTTACCATCCCCTCCCATAGCTTTCCATTATGGTAGATTATTTCGTTTGTTTTCTTCTATATCTGTAGGCAGTCCTCTATTTCCTTTACTGGTCTTTCTTTGTCTCCACACTATGCACAGGTCTTTAATAACTACAGTCCTTTCCTTTGTTAATTAACTGTCACTGTTCCAGATGTGCTGATAAAATAAATCCTCCTCCCTCAACAGTGCGCCTGACGCGAGTCCCATTTCTTCCACCATTTGTAGGACATCTCCTTAGATGTTCTCTACCAGCTCAAATGGACACATCAAACTGCTGTTTCTCACAATAATACACACACACACATATCAGAAAGTCTCCGTTCCTCATCACTATTTCCTGTGATCATCAAATATTGTTGATTTTACCTTTCAAAAATGTGTCTCACGTCATTCCCTCCGTTCTACTCCCAGACTAGCTCAGGCCATCATACGTTGTGATTTTGAAACATCTTTTTACCTGTATTCTCGTGTCTCTGTCCTCTCTGATTTATCCGTATTCCTGCCCAACTCAATCTTTCTTTTATAAAAGTTTATTTTATTGCTGGATTAATTCATTTCATTTTAGAAATTTAGAAAATAAAGATATAAAAAAGAAAATGATAAATATCACTTTTAAGCCTATCAGATATAACCATTGCTAATATTTTGATGTATTATCTTTCCGATGTTTTTAACACACACACCTTTTCAATTTTTTACAAAATGGCATTTTGTGCTGTGTTTAAATTTAAACATGGGGGCCAGCCCCGTAGCCACATGGTTAAGTTCGCACACTCTGCTTCAGCGGCCCAGCATTTTGCCAGTTCAGATCCTGGGCATGGACCTAGCACCACTCAACAAGCCATGCTGAGGTGGCATCCCACATGCCACAACTAGAAGGACCCACAAGTAAAATATTCAACCGTGTACTGAGGGGCTTTGGGGAGAAGACGGAAAAATAAAAGATTTTTAAAAATGTTTAAAAAATACCACTGTTTCTTTAAATAAAATAAAATAAAATAAACCCTTAAACGTGTATCACGAATATTTTCAATGTCAACAGAAACCCCTCATCAGCACATTGTTTGAATGGCAGCAAAGCATTTCCTTTTGTGAATGGGATATTTTTATTTAGCCATTCCCCTTTTGCTAAACATTCAGTTTGTTTCAGGGGCTTAAATTTTATAAACAGTACTGTGATAAGCATCTTTAAAGTTAAATCTTTGTGTACATTTACACTTTTGTTTAAGCACAATTGCTGAGTTAAAGTGTATGAGTATTTTTAAGGCTTTTGACATAAACTGTAAAACTGCCCTTCAGAAAGGTTATAACGATTTGGCATTCCACTAACACTGTATGAAAAATGCCTCTTTTTTGTACCTCAGGCACACTGGGTAACATTTTTAAAAATCTGTGCCAACCTGGTTAGTGAAATGGTAAATTGAAGTTGATTCTCTTTTCAGATGTTTGTTAGCCATTTGCAGTCAAACCTACTAGAAAAAAAAAAAAAAAGAGCCCAACTGTGTGCTTATTGCATTTCACAGGGGAAGGAGGAAAGGAGTGTAGAAAGGAAGCCAGGAAGCTAAGTTAGAGCTATGGTCCTCACAGCAGAGTCTCTGAACCCTCTAATCCCCTCATCTCTTCACACAGAATATTTAGATCCCTCCCATTAGACACTTCTCTCTCTCTCTCTCTTTCCTTGCTAACCCAACTAAATAATAGTATCTAGCGTTTTGAGGTGAAATGTGGAGAGGCAGCACGTGTGTACTGTTTCTTCGTTTCTTCTATTAGCTTCAAAGCGCCCTTTAAAACGTGCCATTTCAATGAGAGTTACACAGCTGTCAGCTCACCGTCTCCCGTAGCTTTTGCACAACAAGAGTGAGCTCTCCAGCAATATGCTCATTATAGAGTCCACTCCATCTAAACAACTTGGATACACTATGAAGTGCACTGAGCGGGGTTTGACTGGGATGGAAATGTATTTATTTGCCTTTGATCCTGGAAAACGTGTTTGTGGGAAATCTGGGATCTGTCAGAAAGGGAGGTGGACTTAAACGAAGGTGAGGAGAGGTGGAAAGACACGTTTTGGGGAGGACAGAGAGGAATTTTCAGTGTGGAGACATGAGAGAGACCTAAAAACACTGGAAAGAAAGAATAGTCATCATTACCACCCGAAGCATGCAGTCCCCTCATCCTTTATACAGCACACCACTCTACGTATAACCAACTTCCGAGAGGGTTTCTTATTATAATCGAAAGCTTAAATTCTACCTTCTCCCTCACTGTTAGATTAGGGGGAAGTTTTAATCCTCTCTCCTAGGGGTTGCCAAAAATGATCTGGGATTTGAAATATGACACAGCACATTCACAGAGTTGTGGAAGGAGAATTGAAATAACTTTTGCTTTTCTGAACTCTGGGACATGACTTCTTTCATTTGTAATTTCACTTAAACTAAAAGGAAAAAGTAGATCCAGTAAGTTCTCTAAAATGTTTAAGTATGCTCCCATTTGGTAATCCTGGACTTTTCAATTCTAGAATCTCAAGCCTGGAAGGAAAGTCACACAGCCCTGTCTTCTCATTCTGTGCTTAAGGCAGCAGAAGTCCCAAGATGGTAGAATGCACACATGCTCCCTCTCCAACCATGTGGAAGAGTAAGGACCAGAATCCCAGCTCCTGATTCTGTGTCCAGTGCTCTTCAGGACACAGCCAGTTTCCTGGTATAAAATTCCAAGGAAGTTTCTTTCCTCTATTAGTGTGAGGCTGGAAGGTGAAGCAGAAAGAAATTCCACTGAGTCAGGGGCAGACTCTTTGTAAAAGACTCCAGCTCTCTGTATTCTCCCCTCCACCAGATTCTCGCCAAGCTCTTTCATCACTCCCTTCAGAGGACTTGACCTGAATCTGTTCAGTCTGTAAATTCAAAATCTGGAGCTGGAGTGACTTTTCCCTTTAAAGACTATTATTTGATTATCTTCATAACTTTTCTTGTAATGCCTAGATTTTCCTTAGCAATTTTTAGCTCAGATGTGATTAATCCTTAACGATAATTTGACAGTTTAACTGACACATTTATAAAGAAGCTGTAATTAATTTTAATGCACAACTCATTTTTTTCTAATTTCACACTTACATTTATCTCATTATATATGTTGGATTAAAGATATTAATGTTCCATTTGAGCAAAACATATATTTTAAGTCTTACATGGCTAGAATGAAGTAGGGAACTTTGACAACATACAATTACATTTTTCAAAATTCCTGAACATAAAATTTATATAAACCCTCATCTTCCAAGTAAATTTATTACATTCAATGCAAAAAAAGAAATCAGAAGCTCAAAGCCTAACAAAAATTCCATTCAGTGCTGAGACTAAGAACCAGGTCTTGTGGCTCTCAGCCCAATTCTCTCTCCTCCCTGTCACACGCTTCTGCATCTTTACTCTGATTATACAGCAGCTGCCCTAAAAATTCTCGCATGTGAGGTGTACATCATTGAGGGGGTGGGCTGAGAGATGTGGGGCAAGCACCAAGAAGAACAAGAGAGATTTAAAACAGAAACTTTGGAGAGAAGAAGCAGTAAGTATTATCAAGAACTAAGCCAGGATCCAAGGGCAAGATACCAGACAGGGCTGACATCATCGTTAAAATGTCATCCTAAGATTCCAGGGAGGGCGAGAACCCCTGGGAGGAAGCTCCCCTTCCTATTTTCCCTAGAATCCTTCTTGTTTCCCCTGCAGGAGGAGCCCTCCTAGTGCTGCCACTCCCACCTTTTGCAGCTGTTTTCTTCTGTATGTAGTCTTGGAGTTGTGGTTTCATTTTCAGTAAGACCTTGGGGGTCCTGCGTCTTTCAGGAAATGTTTCCCAGCTTTTAAGTAACAAAGGATCTTCTTACTTTTTCCAGTATGGTTATTAGAAGATAATCTACTAACTTTATTTCAATACAAAAGTGTGTTGTCAAACAAGAATAACCAAACATTTGGTGAAACCCAACATCAAGGGAGCAAGTAATCTCAACAAATGGAGAAAATATTACCAAAGAAAGCATAATTAATAGAATTAATAGAGCAGGACAGTAGACTAACTTAAACGGGTTTTCTCAAAATTAATAGTGCCTGTGTATGTTTATATGTATACACACACTTGAATGTGCATGTGAAATAACTTAGAGGTCATGGATACTGAAAATTAGATTGTTGAAGAAATTCAGTAGATGTTCTACAAAGCAAAATGCACTTGGCAGAAGAATGAGTAATGAGCTGGAAGTTTAAGTGGAGGAATCCTACCAGAATGCAGCAGAAATGAAGAAAGACATAAGAGCATGAAAACAAAACGAAGAGACAGGGCCAAAAGATCCAAAGATTTCATCATCTGATTAAAAGGAGTTCAGGAAAAGAAAATAAAGAGAATGTAGAGGAGTAAATACATGAATGTATAGATAAAATTTCCAAAAATTGAAAAAAAACAACATAAGCCCACCCAATTGAAAGAGCTTAGCAAGTATCGAGTAGAATAAAGATTGAACACACACACATGCACATACACATCTATTCACATCATGGTGAAATTTTAGAATGCCGTGGAAAAAGAGAAGATCTTAAAAGCTTTCACAAACAAAATAAAACAGATTATGTACAAAGGAACAAGAATAAAAGAGTCAGTGGAGCATACCAGCTAAGAGCTAGAACGCATGGATTTGAGTCCTGGTTCTGCCACTTGCAAACTGTGTGACTTCAGATAAGTTATTTATCCCCTTGGTTCTTCATTTTCCTCACTTGTAAAACTGGATAATAATATTGCCTCTCTCATAGTGTGCTTAAAGGAACAACTGAGTTAATATTTTGAAAGCACATAGAACGTCTGGCATATAGTATATTCTATGTAATTGTTTGTTAAATAAATTGAAATCAGACTTCTCATCAGTAATATTGGACGGAGGGAGATAAATCAGTATCTTCAAAGATCTAAAGCAAAATACTTTTGAATATAGAATGCTATCCCCATCCAAATGATCATTCAAGAGGCAAAATACATACATCTTCAGAAAGTTAAGGACTTCTCAAATTGACCATCCACGGACTCTTTCTGAAGGAACGTTCTCCAGCAGGAAGGATGTATTCTAATAGTATAAGAGTTGAAACAGATCTTGTATTTCAACATCTTCATCACACAGATAAGAAAGCTAAGACCCAAAGACATCAAACAATTTTATAATAATCATGTAGTTATCAAATGTAAGAGTTAGGGTTGAATCTAGATGTCCTGACTATGGCCCAGTAATTTTTTCTCACCTTCTGCAACAGGAATACATAGATAATTAGTTCTGTTCAGCTTTCAAGTTTCTTCCACGACAGCAAGATCCTAATGCTGTAGGATTGTAAAGATATAACAAACTCCACATGGGTTTGGGATCTCTTACAAAGTCGTGCTCAGTGATAAACTGGACATTTGATCATGAAAACATTCATTGTCAATCACAATGACGTCAACATCTCCATTTTCCTGTATACTAAGGAGTGTAGAAATAGAGTGTTTGCACTAAGCAGTTAAGGTATTCCTTGAGTAAGATGGCTTAAATTAGCCAGGTTGCTCCTTCCAGCTTTGATAATTAGTTTTAGGGAAACTTGAGTAGTGTTTTGCTTGTTGCTTTGTTTCTTCGTTTTTACTATTTACATAGAAAGTTTATTTACTAATTGAATTACTATAGGCAGTTTCCTTAAAATACCTAGCCTCAGCTTTCTCATCTACAACTTGGGGATACCAACACCTGCTTTTCAGGGCGCCTGTGTGGACTTAGTGATTTGATGTAACGCAGCAAAGTGGAGAAAGGAGTGCTCGCCGCAGGGTGGAATCAGCCAGCTATCCATTCCTTCTGCATTCTCAGCCGCACGCACAAAACAACTCCTTGCCCAAGAAAGGGATTTCTCTTCCCCCTTTCTCCATCCTTCCTCGCTCTGTCTTGTTTACTTTTTGCTGCCAGAATGCAGGATTTTGTTTATAGACATTAAAGAAAATATTTTATTTAGAGATATATAAGATCCTAATCCTTTCTCTTAACTCAGAGTTTTCAAAATACCTACAAGCCCTTTCAAGATAGAAAGAAGCAAATATGAGACATGAGCTGAGAACCACGTGTATAGAAATAAGTAAATTAAGACAGTGAGGTCTATTTTAACGTTCATATTTTGAGTTCTAGATAAACGTGAAAGTGCTTAGGAGCTGTAATGTGTTCTGCTGGCCTCATATTACAAACTGTCTTAAGATTACTCAGAATAAAGAATCTCCACCCCCAACACCGATAGGAGACTGCCATTCAACATTCATATGAGAAATTCCTGTGGGACACCCTTGACCGCAGCATCCACATAGGACAGTCCCTGGGAAAGGTCTGCCTCAGGGAGATCTTCTCTCATGTGGCACAAATGCACGTTCTATTAACGCACACTTTTTGCTTTAGAACCAAAGAGAAAGCCCAGCTTGGAGTTTTGCTATGAAAGAGAATGGCTACTGGGCATTTCTTCAGTACCTCCATGAATGAGGATTATTTTAAGGAAAATCGTTCCTTTAAAAATTCCATCTACACGTTATGCAAGGATTTACTACGCTTAGAGCAAGCTCGTTCGGGCATCTAAAAATGCTAATTCACCGACAAAAATGACTTCGCTTGCCCTATTCACTTTATTTACAAGAATCATCCTAAACAGAATCAGTTATATGTTGCAGGGTACATGCAAACTTGGCATATAATTTCCTCTGAACTTGAGGGTTTAAAAAAATGAGAGAGAGAAAGAGAGAGGAGTTTTGTCCAACACTGGACACATTCTCACTACGTTTAGGAACATGTCAGCACAGAGCTCGCCCCTGTTCTTGCCTTTCTATCCTGACCTAGCTGGTCCTCTACTGCCCCCATGAAAACACAGGAGGCATGAGGAAAAGAGGCTCACTGCGGCTGTGGAAGACACCTTGGTGTCCATTTTGAGGATACATTTTCTTACCTTTAAAAGTGAGATTAAGATGTTTTCACTTTTCTCCTTGCCTGAAAATCACTCCCAAATACCAAGGAAAAAAAAAAGAAAGAAACAAACTTTATTTTCACTGACACTTGAAGCAGAACATATAGAGAGTGGGAAAGCAGGTGGGTAAGTAAAATAAATTACTTAGAGGAATGGAACGGTAAATCTAATTACCTGCAGAGAGTAGCTAGTAAGAAGGCAGCCAATTCAACCACAGAACACTAGACAGGCTCAGTTAAGCGTCATGTACTTCAGAAGACAAGGTGGAGGGGACCTGAGACTCTCCAAGCTCATATCGCTTCATAGTGATCAATTCCCCCCGACCCTGCCCCTCCCTAGGGTCCTGGAAGTATAGTCTCCGGAAAAACTGTACAAGAGAACTCTAGACTTAGGTCAGTGAGAATGGAGGAGGTAGAGATGGAGATGCCAAACTGAAAATGGGAAGGAAGGATTAAATAAAAACCACTGACTAGAGAAACCTCCCCAGCATTCTTTCCCACCCAGTTCTGGATGCTGTCAGCCAGGTTCATACATGGAGGCAAAAGACTGAAGGACTCTTCTCTGGAGAAAGTAAGCTGCCCCCGAGGCAAGGCCTCACCCCCACACACACAACTTTCAATAAACTTTGTAGAACCTCACTCTAAATATAAATGAATAACAACAATTTTACCATGAAAGAATGGATCGAAAACGAAGGAACAAAAATGAATTTGAAAGAAACAGAGACAATGCTAGGAACAGAAGAAAATGCCCAAGAAACCATAATTAATGTGCTTAAGCAGAAAATATTATGTCCATGAGACAAAAGCAGCATATTTTGGAAAAGAATAATCAGAGAAGGAAAGAGCTCTTAGAAATTACACATATGATTAGCCAAAATTAAAAAGTTAGTAAAATGATAAAAAGTAGAACAAAACAGAAGAAAGAGGGAAACAGAAATGAAAATATAAGAAAATGAGAAAACCACTTCCAAAGGTGCAACATACAACAAAGAAGAATTTCAGAAAGAGAGAACAGATAAGATGGTGGAGAGGAAGTTATTTTTTAAAAATACTAGAAAGTATCCAAGAACTAAAGGATATGAGTTTTTAGATTCAAAGAGCTCACTCAGCACTTGCCTAATGAACAAAATAAGACCTGTGCCAGGGCACATCATCATAAAATTTAAGAACATAAAGAGAAGACCCAAGAACCCTTATGCACTATTGGTGGGATTGTTAATTGGTGCAACCACTGTGGAAAACAGTATGGAGGGCCCTCAAAAAATTAAAAATAGAACTACCATATGATCCAGCAATTCCATTCCTGGGAACATATTTAAAGGAAATAAAAACACTAACTCAAAAAGATGTCTGTACCCCATGTTCACTGCAGCATTATTTACAGCCAAGTTGTAAAACAGACACAACAGAAGTGTCCACTAATGGACAAGCGGGCAAAGAAGTCGTGGTACATATATACAATGGAATATTACTCAGCCATAAAAACATGAGAAAATCCTACCATTTGCTACAACACATGGATGGATCTTGAAGGCATTAGGCTGAGAGAAATGTCAGATAAAGACGAATGCTGTATGAGCTCGCTTACATGTAGAATCGAAATAAAAATAAAACCAAACTCATAGAAAAAGAGATCAGACTCGTGGTTACCGAGGCAGAGGGTGGGGCAAGGGAGAAATGGAGGAAGGTGGTCAAAGGTACAAACTCCCAGTATTTCTAAGAAAAATAAGTACTAGCAATGTAATATACAACATGGTGACTAAAGTTAACACTGCTGTATGACATATAGGAAAATTGTTAAGAGAACAAATCCTAAGAGTTCTCATCACAAGGAGAAAATTTTTTTTCCTTTTTTCTTTTCTTCTTTTCTTTTTATCATATCTATATGAAAAGATCTATGCTAGCTAAACCTATTGTGGTAATCATTTCATAAAATATGTAAATCAAATCATCATGTTGTACACCTTAAATTTATACAATGATGTATGTCAATTACTTTCCAATAAAATTGGGGAAAAAAGAAGAGAGAAGACTCAAAGAATCGCCAAAGAGGAAAAGCAGCTTATCTACAAAGAACCGAGCAAAAGAAGCCATGGCCCTCTGGACAGCAACCGAACGAATATGGTTTTCAAAATAAAATTCTATATCTAGCCAAAATATTGATCAAGAGTGAAGATAGAATAAGTATAATTACACACATGCAAAATATTAAATTTTTATCTTTCGTAAACCCTTTCTCTCGTGAATGTATCCTGACAAAATGAAGGAAAGATATGGGAATATGTTGGACCCTGGAAACATGAATAAACCTGATGATAGCATAGAAATCACCAGAATCTACAACAGGACTAGAGAGGAACCAATGAATAGTGAGCTGGAAAAGAGAGGGTTTCAGGTGGGATGGCTCAGAGCAAAGGGATAATCTGAGAATTTTTACCATGTGACGAGTTGTATTGAGAGGTGGTTTATTGAGCGACTGGAAGCTGTTGGAAAACACAGTCAGAGGGTCGAAGAAAATCAAGCAAATGAAAAAAGAAGACAATAGCTAATTTTAAGAAAAGCCAGAAGTCACACAAGAAAGTAAATGTGTACACTATATACTATAATTCACTATAACACCGTAAGAATATATGATATACTATAATACCCTGCCTCGCAAAGCAAGGAAAAGTATTTTCACAGTTATAACAATGAGAACACTGAACAGGTATTTAACTGGAAAACTGTGGTATGCATACACAGAGAAGGAAAGGAGCGGGTAGTGGGGATAATTAGGAGTGCTAAAATCTTCATCTACTGTAATATAAACTCAACGTGTAAATGTGAAAAAGTAAGGAATATCTGTAGATATATGGATTGAGTATCATAAAAAGAAGCTGGAAATTTTAAAGTAGTTTCTTTTCAGGATGGAGGAGGAAGGTGGAAGAGAAGGGTAGGTGACTGCAGTTTTTCATTACAAGACTTTCAGCCCTATTTGACTGTTTAATGTAATATATTGATAAACATAAAAGTTAAGTTTGGGTGATAAACACTTTTTTCACTCTCCTTTATATTGACTTTTTCAGATTGCAAAAGAAATGCAGGCTCATTGAAGAAGATTTGAAAGATACATAAAATAATTTAGAAAAGGAAATTAAAAACTATCCACCCAGTGTCATCTATTGCTAGCCACTCTTTATTCCTACGTGCATTATTTTACACAACAGAAACCGTTCTCTGAATATAACGTATCTTTTTTTAGTTTGATATTCTATAATCAGAGGTTTTCATACCTTTAAACGTTTTTCATAAACATTTTTATTAGTCACATAATGGTCCATCTGATGATATGACATAATTTAACTATTGCCCTATTTTTGGAACGTTTTTTAGATTTTCCAGTTACAAATAATGCTATTTAAAATATGCTTATTCATTGATCTTTCCCTAGGAAGAATTCCTGAAAATAAAATTGCTAGGCCAAATTGTGAAAATATTTTTGAGGCATTTGCCACATGTTATTAAATTTCTCTCCAGAAAGATTCTTCCAATTCATATTCCCACCAGCAGTGTATGAGAATATTTCATCTCGATGCCACCCTGCTGACACTGGATTTTTCTCATTATAAAAAATAATTTTAAACTAAACTTGAAGTAAAATGGGGCAGTTTTTCTCAAGATCTTGGATTTTTTCAAATTTTTCAAAATTGGTGACAGGAAGACAAGCTTCTAAGAAAGTCCCATGGAAACTAGAAGATGCAGGCCCTTTCCGTCAGTGTTCAAACCCTCTTGGTTATCTGTGTGTAGAACCAACACCTGGTGAGTTAATTCAGATGAAGGAAACAGAAACAAGAATTAAATCATACTATTTCAGCATTGGCTTCAATATAAGAAAATTTTGTGCCTATGGGGGTGTTGGGTAATGCTGTGGTGGTAATCATGCTGCAATATGTAAGTGTATCAAATCAACATGTTGTACACAAATTTACACAACATTATATGTCAATTATATCTCAATAAAGCTGGAAAACATTTTGTAAAGACATTTTGAACCATGAAATTAAGCGATAAATACATTTGTAGAGACGAAGATTCTCGTGATAATTTGCCTAGAATTGTCTGCTTGGGTTAATGGGGACCTTGCCAACATTACAGGAACACTCACTTTTGTTGGAACTAGGGGCCAACAAAATAAGTAACAGTGGCTAACACTTACTGAAGTCTTCCTTTACAGCAGACACTTTACTTATTACATCTCATTTAACCCACACAGAAACCCTATGACCTAACAGTTATCTTCATTTTACAGATGAGGAAACTGATGATCTGAGGAACTAACTTGCCCAAGGCCACAGAGCATGCACGACTTGAGGGCAAGCACGTTTCACAATGGCACTGCCAGCTCAGACTCCTGGGTCCTCACCTTGGCAAGCAACATAAGTCAGAAATTAAGCTGAAAAGGCTTTGTGCTTCTGGACTACACACTGAAGAGGTTCAAGCACACCTATAGTCTTACTAGTTTGAAGATGGATCTACAAGTTAGAGTCTGTCTTTTGTTTCTTTTTTTTTACCATCATCATTGTCTGCCTCCAGAATTTTTTTCATTGAATATATTTGACATATAACATTGTGTATATTTAAGGTGTACATGTTAATTTGATACATTTACGTATTGTAATATCATGGCCACTGTAGTGATATTTAGCACCTCTATTACAGTACATAATTATCCTTTCTTCTTAGTGGTTGGAATAATTAATTTCTAGTTTCGTACCAAGTTTGATGATTATGGTACAATATTGTTGTCTAGATCCCTATGGCTCGTTTACTACTCGTTGCAAGTTTGTACCCTTAAACAACAACTATCTCATCGCTCCCCTCTCCATCCCCTGGTAACCACAATTTTATCCTGTTTTTACAAGTTTGGCCTTTTTAGATTCCACATACAAGTGACATCATACAGTAGTTGTCTTTCTCTGTCTGACTTATCTCACTTAGCATAATGCGCAAGGTCCATCCATGTTGTTGCAAATGGCAGGATGTCCTCCTTTCTCATGGTTGAATAATATTCCATTGTATATACAGTCATAACGTGCCACATAATGAAGTTTCCATCAGTGATGGACTGCATATATGACGGCGGTCTCATAAGATTGGTACTGCATAGCCTAGGTGTGTAGTAGGCTGAACTGTCTAGATTTGTATAAGTACTCTCTATGATGTTTGCACAACAATGAAATCACCTAACGACACATTTCTCAGAACATATCCCCATCATTAGGTGACGCATGACTGTATATACCACATTTTCTTTATCCATTCATCCGTTGATTGGCATTTAGGTTGTTTCCATATCTTGGCTATTGTGAATAATGCTGCCATAAATGTGGGAGTGCATATATCTCTTTGAAACACCATTTTCATTTCCTTTGGGTAAATACCCAGAAGTGGAATTGCTGGATCATATGGAAGATCTATTTTTAATTTTTTGAGGATCCTCAACATTGTTTTTCATACTGGTTGGACCATTTTACATTCCCACCAACAACATGTAATGGTTCCCTTTTCACCACATCCTCCCAGCACCTCTCCTCTCTTGTCTCCTTCATGATACGCTATCTTTAAAAAAAGAAAAAATCTGCCCAGGGTAGAAAGAGATCCACAGTAAAGAGAAGGTGAGGAGCAGCACTGAGGCTGGGGAGAGAAGATCTAAGGGGACCAAGTAATGGCAAAGAAGGATTTGTTGTGTGCTGCTTATGAACACAGCAAGTGGACCGATAGGTGAAATCGCAGGCAAGAAAAATCCAGTTTAATGTATTTTAACTGGTTTCTAATTACATTTTAAACTTTAAAGAATTGTACAATTAAAAGTTAGTGTTATTAATAAGAGGTTCTCAACAATGAGGCAGCCTCTCTCCTGAGGTAACGAATAAAAATTAATTTCTGATAATTCTTTTGAGAAAGATTTACCTTCACACACTTGGGCTGCATGTGTATTAAAGGCAATGCCAGTCTCAGAGAGTAACCAACATCATTTAATTTCTGCCCCTGCCCAGCCTCAACCAACGGGCGCCAAACCACTGCATCCAATAACTGTGTCCCCCTACGTGCTCCCAACAATTATCCCCATCTAAATGGGCATCAACCCTGGCAGCCTGACCCCAAGAGAAACCATGCCCAACTCCCATACGGCCCAGATACAGTCACTGAACGACAGGGACACGTTCTGAAAATTTTGTCCTTGTGCAAACATCATAGAGTGTACTTACACAACTCTAGATAGTATGGCCTCCTACACACCCAGGTTATGTGGTACTAATTATGTGGGACCATTATGTGGGCCCACCGTGGTATATGCAGTCTGTCATCGACTGAAAGGTTGTTATGTGGCAGATGACCGTACTTTTTAGGATTTGCGTTTTTTCTTTTTGTATTATAAATTATTTTATGCATGCAGGAAAATATAATACACCCTCTTAGACCCACTACCAAGTTTTGTCAAATCTTATTTTGCTGTGTTTTCAAAGACATAACCCGTTAAGGAAACAATGAAAGCCTTCTGTGAACCTCTCCTTGTTCTCCTCTCTCCCTAGAGTTGAACACCATCCTGAATTTGGTGCTCACCATCCCCTTGCATATGTGGCTACATACACATTTTTCTTTTTATATTCATAGACATGAACATATCCGTATTAGTTTCTGAATACTGCCATAACAAAGTATTATAAACTTGGTGGCTTAAAATAACACAAATCTATTTTCTCCCAGTTCCGGAGGCTTAAAGTCCAACATCAGGGTGTTGGCAGGGCCATGCTCCCTCCAGATCCTCTAGAGGAGGAGGCATCCTTGCCTCTTCTAGCTTCTGGTGGCCCCAGATGTTCCTTGACTCGTGGCAGCTTAACTCCAGTCTCTGCCTCCATCCTCACGTGCCCTTCTCCCTGGGTCTCTGTTTTCTCTTCATACAAAGACCCCAGCCATATCGGATTAGGGTCCACTCTAATGACTCATCTCAACTAATTCCATCTGCACCAATCCTATTTCCAAATAAGGCCACACTCTGAGTACCAGATGTTTGGACTTCAGCAAGTCTTTTTGGGAGAAACAATTCAACCCATAGCAACATCTGTAAACAGTACCTGGGATTGATTGGATGTTTTAAAACTTATATAAATGATATCATTCTGCCACTGGCTTATTTTCTTTTACACGCAATTTTGAGATTAATCTGTCTCAGTACTTGTAACTGTGGTTTGTTCGTTTTAACAAAAGTATAGTATAGCATTCCATTGTTCGAACATACTACAATTATTTATCCATTCTCCTTTCATGGGCATTTTTGTTGCTTCTGTTATTTCATTATTACAAAAAGTACTGCAATAAACTTCTTTACACATGTTGCCTGTGCAGCTGTGTGAACGTTCGTCTAGAGTGCAAACAGAGGAATGTGGGGACTGGGTTTTTAGAATTTGCACATCTTCAGTCTTAAGAAGACATTGCCAAATTGCTCTCCAGAACTAGTAGTAACAAATGAAACACCCACCAGCTCCGTCCTAGAATTTACTCTACTCGGTATCCTTGCTAATATTTGGTATGGTCTGATTTTTAAATTTTGTACCTATAAGGTTGCTGTGAAACTGTTGCTTTATTTTTCATTTTCCTGATTCCTAATAGGTTGAATACTGGTGCACATTTAGTAGCCACTAAGCATTCCTCTTCTGTGAATTGCCTGTTTATATCCTTAAGCTTGTTTGTGTTCTCTTGCTACTTTATTGGGATTTTTAATATATTTTGGATCCTAACTAGCTACAAGTTTTGCAACTATCCTTTAATATGTGACTTTTCTTCGCACTTAGTTTATAGTCTTACACAGATACCTTTTGAAAATTTTAATATAGCCAAATTTCTGAATCTTTCTCTTCATGGTCTGTATATTTGATACGTGGATTTATAAGTACGATATTCTCCTATATTTACCTTGTTGAACTTTTCTTTTTAAAATAATTCGAACACAGAGAATTTACAAGTCCTGGATACTCTTCACCCAGATTCACCAATTGTCAACACCTGGTCACATTTGGTTAATTATTACCTCCCTGTCTATACATAATTACTCTATTGAGTATTAATATAATCATTGTGTTATATATTATATAATACCATTTATATTAGAAAATAATTATGTATTATAAGTATAATTCATATTATATATGATACTATATATTATTTTAATTTGGATTATTATTGTCAATATATTTTTTCTAAATCATTTGCGAGAAAGTTGCAGACATCACGCCTCTTTAATACTTCACAGTCTATTTCCCAGGAACAAAGACATTCGCTTACACAACCACAGTATAATTATCAAAATCAGGAATTTTAACATTGACACAAAACTATGATCTATAGATCATATTCGAATTTTGTCAGTTTTTCTAACGTAATTTTTGTAAATTTTTTTGTGGTATATGATCCAGTTTAGGATCATATGTTACATTCAATTTTATGTCCATTTAGTTACCTTTAATTTTGAACGCTTCTTCAGCCTTTATTCATCTTTACTGACATTGAGCTTTTCTTTTTTAAGTATATAGGCCATTTATTTTATAGAATGTCTCTCAATTGTCTGATGTTTTCTCATGATTAGATTCAGATTATGACAGGAATGATGCATAACTATATTTTCTTTTTTAAAATATTTTGCTTTTCTCATTTAGGTTTATATTCCACATCTATTTTCGTATAAGGTGTGAGATAAGGATGTACCACTTTTCCAAGTGGATAACTATTATCGTTAATCTAATAGTGAAACATTTTCCAAAATATTTGTAATGATAGTGCTGCTTCTGACATATACCAATTTTCCACACATACGTAGTACCATTTCTGGGATATCTATTCTGTTCCATGGATTTATTTGTTCATCCCTGTGCCAATATTGTCTTATTTTAATTGTTATAGCTTTGCAATAGGGCAAACAACCTGCTCTAGTCTTATTTTACTTCAAAATTGTCTTGGCTACTATTGGCCTTTTGTAAAGTTTCACGCACACACACACACATGCATACATATACACGCACATGCATCTAATGAAGTATTTACTTTAATTGCATTGAATTAATAGATTAATTTCAGGAGAACTGCCATCTTTACAAGAACCGAATTTTTCCGTTAATGAACTGAACCTGATTTTCTCTTTTGTTTAGACCCTTTGGTGTAATACATACAGGCCCTATACATCTTTTATTGTATAAATTCTGAATTATTTTGGGGGCCTGCCTATGGCGCAGCGGTTAAGTTTGGTGTGCTCCACTTCAATGGCCTGGGTTCACAGGTTCAAATCCCAGCTGTGGACCTACACCACTCCCCAGCCACTCTGTGGCGGTGACCCACATATAAAGTGGAGGAAGATTGGCACAGATGTTAGCTCAGGGCTAACCTTTCTCACAAAAAAAAAAATCTGAATTATTTTCTGTTTTTATTATTTTTTTAGACGTTATATTTTTAAGAATCCATTTTGTGTTTTTGTTACTGACAGATACAAACAGAAATGATTTGTGTTTATTGATCTTATTATATCCAACTATTAAATCGATATTTACTGAGCTCTCTTTTAAGTCCAATAGTTTGCAAATTTGTACATTTTGAATGTAGATAATCACACTTTTTGCAAACAAGGACTTCTGTTATACCGTGGAATAGGGGCATCTTTGTATATTTAAAGGAAATATGCCTAACTTTTCACCATAAGAAAATTTTATGCTTTGAATTTGTTTGGAATTCTTGCTTTGATGTTTTAAGATTTTAATCTCTTTTTTTCTTTTTATTGTAGGTGGTCTCAAACTCCCCACCGATGTACAAACAAAAGCCCACATTCTGCTCCATTTCTCACTTCTCTTTACAGTAAATTCTTCAGAAAGTTGTCCTTATTCACTGTCCCCATTAGTTCTTTGCATAGATTCTCTTGAACCCATTTCAATCAGGCTTTTATTTCACCACTTCGCTGAAACCGCTCCTGTCAATATCACCAGTAATCTCCACCGGGCCGAATCAAGTCCAGGTATCAACCATTCAGCAGCATTTGACCCTTTTGTCACTTGGCTTCAGAGACACCACATTCTCCTGTTTTCCCTCTTTTCTCATTGATCCCTCCTTACTCTCCTTTGCTGGATCTTCCCCCTTTTTCTCTACATTATGGGATGTTGCATAGCTCAGTCCTCATCACTATCTGCTCTCACACTCTTTGTAGGTAATTTCAGCCTGTCTCCTGACTTTAACAACCAGCTCTGTGCCAATGACTCTCAAGTGTATACCTAGAGCCCAACTGCTCCCCTGAACCCCAGACTTATACCAGCCTGCTTGACATCTTTACTTAGATGTCTAATAGGAAACTCAGGCTGAAAATGCAGAAAACAAACCCTTGGCTTCTTACCATCCCCTCCCAGTAATGTTCCCAATCTCAGGAAATGATATTATCGTTCCCTGACTGGAGTTCTCCTTGATTCTACTCTTTCATTCACAATCTACACACAATCTGTCAGGAAATCCTGTTGGCTCTACTTCAAACCATGTTCGTGGTTTAAATAAATGAGGAAAATTGATGCCCCAAGATGTGTCATGTTTAATTTCAGGTCTCACGGATTCATAACATAAAGGACACTCTCGTTTCAGGGCCTGGCTTTAAGGTAATCTTGCACAAGAAGCAAGTGGAATATATAAATTCCAGAATAATTAAGACATATATCTACTTGTGTTTTTGAGTTCCAAATGAAAGCATATCAAAGTTATACCATCACATGGCTACCTGAAATAAACAAACAATTGTTCCTTTCTATATTTCCCAACCTTGCTGTTCTAAGTATGATATACACTTATCATGATATCTGCCACAACTCAACTGAGTGCTGTCCAGGAAGAAGACACTTAGAAATCAATATGCTTCCTTCTAAATTCTCTTTACACAGTTGGAAATATGGTAACAGGTGGGCATAGCATCTTTTTAGTCAGCCATTCTCCTCATAAGAGTGGCAAACGGAGTTCAAAGAAGAGCATGCTTTTCTCCTCAACCGTGCATTTCTTATGGAGATGGAACCAAGAGGATGGATCAGCACAGTTTACAATTAGGACAGTATCCCATAAACCACAGAAGTAGGTAATAGACAATTCAAAATAACATTTAAGGAAATTAAACATCTAGTGTCAATCAGTGCTCCTTCTTTTGCTCTTTCGTGACAAAGGGAAGCCAATCTTTGACTCTTTCCCTCACCTATTCATCCTGCGATCACATTATTTTTCACTTTGGAGGCTAAGTTTTTGGAGGTTTCTTCACAGTGGTGGCTGTCTACGGACTCGAGCTCTGCCTTGTCAGCCACCGGAATAATTTCCAAAAGGCTGCTAGTTTTCTTCTTCTCAGAAATCTACTCTGGCCTTTCACACAACCCATTTCAAAAGGGAAAAAAGAAATGCACCTTTGCCTCATGATTCTCATTATTAGTTTTCAAATGAGAATCAGCTGCAAACACGCATGTGAAGAGAAGGGGACAAACACACCAACAATGATTCCCTCCAGTACCTTATGCTTTTGTCCCATGTAGGCAAGTGACCCACGCAGGGAATAGAGGGAGCCCCTGATTCACCTGCAGCGGTCACAGCAGGCTTCCCGGAGAATGCGCTGAAGCCAAACCCTGAAGGAGGAACGGGCAGCGAGAAAATGAGTCCAGGTATCATCAGGGCGGCAGAGTTTCAGGCAGGAGTGAAGAAATGGGCAAAATCATGGAAACAAGCAAGAACACGGTCTGCGGCAGAGGAAAAGCATGGGCCGTGCAGTTAATTTGCATATAAAACAAGGAGGACCGAGCCTTGAGAGTGGGTAGAAATTGAACTAGGGCCTTGTTCATCATGTTGGGGAGTATATTAGTTTGCTAAGACTGCTGTACAAATTACCATCAACTAGGTGCCTTAAAACAACAAATTTATTCTCTTATAATTTGGAGACCAGAAGTTTGAAATCAGGGTTAATTCCTTCTGAAGGCTCTCCCCTAGCTTCTGACAGATGCCAGCAACCCTTGGTGCTCCCTGGCTGGTGGATAGTACTATTCTAACCTCTACCTCCATCTTCACATTGTCTTCTCTGTGTCTAGACACTTCTCTTCTCCTCTAAGGACACATGTTCTTGGATTCAGGGCCCACCCTAATCCAGGATAATCTCATCTTCACATCCTTAACTTTATTACATCCATAAAGACCCTTTTGCCAAATAAAGTAACACTCACAGGTTCCAGGTGGACATATCTCTTGAAGGAGCCACCATTCACCCACTACACAGAGCTCAGACCTTGACCTATAGTTAGTGGGGAGCCCCTCAGACTTCACAGAAGAAGAGATGTAGATTTCTATCACAGTAAGATACCTCAGCAAGGACTATAATAGCAAGGATAGAGAGAAAGAAGCAGACAGAAATATTTAGGAGTTATGCTCAGTAGGACTTGATTGCTTACATGTGGGCATTGAATAAGAGGATGGTCTGTAAGTTTTGCTACATTTCTGGCTTGGGTGAATTTGCTGATTATAAAAAGCCACCAGAAAAGAGAAGTGCTTGGAAAAAACTATTCTTCTGTTTTTGACATATTGATTTTGATGGCCTCTTGGGTAGCCTAGTGGAGAGAACCAATAGGTTGGGCTAGAGATACCGATTTGGGAGTCATCTCTGAATAAGTGACGATAAGAGCTGATGAGTTTTCAACAGTAGCCTATTCAGGAGCTGAGGATATAAGGCACAATGTTTAGCCCTAGGAAGGAGCTGGACAATGTAGGACAAGTATCGCAGGAAACAGTTCAAGTCAGAGAGGCCAGGAAACCAGACAAGATGCTTAGACTTGTGGATGGACTGGCATGGTGGACATTGGAGAACGCCCATAGCCCTGCTGGCATCCGCCCCCAGCATCCGCAGACAAGGGTGTAGAGGGGACACAGCCACATCTACTCTCTATTTGCCTGTGGAGCAAAGTGTGGGCCAGGTCTGAGTCAACGGTGAAAGTCGGAAAGGCTCTATGCTGGGAGCTTCAGCACTGTTTGTATAAAACCACAATCTAATGTATGGAATTGTGAGGGAGACAAACCACCTTCTAGAAAGTAAGGGGCTGTTTCAGAAGAAGAGAGAAAACCAGTTTCTGGTTGAGTAGATAACTCTGAGACCAGAGGATCTGGTAGGAATCATGATTTTTCTGATGTGTTCTGTCACCATGCATGCCAAAGTTCCCTGTACATGGAGATGGACTAAATATCATACAAGAAAAGGTGTCTTCTAAAAGGATTACAGAAATCACAGTGCAGAGTTCCTGCCAAGAGAATCTTCTGAGCTTATATAAGAAAACCCCTACCACCACTCCAAACAGACATATAGATAGAAATTTTTGTTAAAAAAAAAACTTTAAAATACATAGTCAAGTTCAAAAGAAAGAAAAAAATGGAAATTTCTACAGATTATACATGAGAAGAAAATGGGAGTCCATACTCACTCTTAGGTCTGGGGGTTGGGCCTCCCTGGGGAAGAGAGTTTAGACCAGAGGCCTCAGAAAACAGCTGTCCTACCCTTGAAAAGAGACACTCTTCTCATGACCCCAGGATTCTGCCGGAAGCAAGTTACCCCTAAGAAGGATGACCGGCAACCTCTCCCTCATCCATCACCTTATTTTTCATTCATAACCAAAGTTCACTAGCCTAATGAGGAAAACAACAGCACGAATGAAAGAGGATCAAGATGACAAGGCAAACAACTGGTCCCAGAGGAAGCAGAAACAGTTCTGAGAACAGCAGAGGGCTTTCAAAAATCCCAATGAATTTTCTTAGAGAAACCCAAGAAGATGCTGCAGCTGCAAAGTAAGTTGAGGCTGCTATTTTGAAGGAGCAACTAGGAAACAAGAAAGAAATCCTGGAAACTAAAAATAGGATTACCAAAATAGAATAGCTGGAAAAAAAGAAATCTCCTGCAAAGTGGAACAAAAAGACAGAAATTGAAAGCATGAGGGAAAAGTCAAGAGACACTATTTTATAATTTGTATTGTATAATATCTGACACATTCGAAAGTATATATGTAACACAGACGCAAGTTATAATAGTCATATGAACACCCATGAGCCAACCACCCAACTCAAGAACCAGAGCATCACCGATCTGTTCACTCCTGCCCTGTCCCATCTCCTGCCTCCAGAACAGAGGCAAGTGCAATTGTGGATTTTGCGTTAATTACTGACCTTGTTTTTGAAAACTTACATTTTGCATATATAAATATATCCTTAAACAATAGTTTTGCTTCTGTTTGAACCTAATAAAAATGGCATCATGACGACAGATTGATGAGGGGGTAGATAGACCTAAGGCTAGAGTGAGAAGCAGAAAAGCACAGTGATTAAAGGCAGGCCTGCCTCTTCACACCCTGACTCTGCCCCTCCCCAGCAAGGTGAACTTAGGCGAGCGACATACTTCTTACAGTCTCAGTCTCCTCACTGGCCAAATGGAGATAATAATATCTCCTTCAGAGGATTGTTATGAAGATTGAATGAAGTAATGCACGTCCAATGCTTAGAAGGAGCCTGGCACGGAGTAGCTGCTATGTGGATATTTACCATTTCATTGCACTGCTCTTTGTTTTCTGTGACTTTTTTTTCACTCAGTTTTATGTTTCTAAGATTTATCAACGTTGTCGCATGTAGCTGTAGTTAATCATTTTCTTCCATGGCCATTATTTTACATTTTGAGAATATGCTCTATTTGACATTTGCTTTCTCCTATCAGTCTACATTTGGATTGTTTCACTTTTTTGCTGTTAAAATCTATGATGCTATAAGCATCCATATACCTGTTTCCTGGTGCATGGGTTTAAAAGTTTCTGTAGAACGTACATTCCTATGCCTAGGAGTGGAACTGCTGGGCCATAGCATACGAGAATATGATAAACCAAATCACCAAATTGTTTTCCAAAATGATAAACACTTTGCAGCTTACAAAACTTTCCACTGAGTTACAGTCTCTTGGTATGATCAGACTTCCTAACATTTTCCTCTCCCATGACAGAAAATGATACTTCACTATCTTTATTTGCATTTCTATACTTTTGAATGAGGTTGAGTATCTTTCAATATATTCATCATTTATGTTTCCTATTCTATAAAATCCTGTATATGATTTGCTCACTTTTCTATTAGGTTTTGGCTTACTAATTTTATTGATTTTTAAGAGTTCTTTACATATTTTAGAAAATGACACTTTGTCAATACGCTATGTGAATATGTTTTCCAAGTTTGGGGCTAATCTTTTCACTTTATTGATGGTGTGTTTTGATGAACAGAGGCTTTATCAATTTCTTAGTTAGCATTTTCTCTATCTTGAGGTAAAAAGTATCTCCTGCATTTCTGATAAAAGTTTTAAAGTTTTGCCATCACATTTAGGTCTAATCCATCAGGGACTCTTAAAATATATAGAGTATAATTTAGAGATCTAATTCCATTTTTTCCATATTCTTAATATATATCTCAACATCACTTATCGAATAGCTCTCCTCTCTTCATTGATTTGCAGTATGAATGTGTAAGACGGTCAGGACTGCCATAACAACCGACTGCAAATCAGGGAGCTTAAAACAACAGAAATGCATTGAGTCACAGTTCTGGAAGCTAGAAGTCCAAAATCAACGTGTCAACAGGGTTGGTTCCTTCTGGAGGCTCTGAGGCAAAAATCATCCTTTGCCTCTCTGCTAGCTTCTGGTGGTGGCCCACAAGCCTTGGTGTTCCTTGGCTTGTAGATGCATCACTCCAGTTTCTGCCTCTATCTTCACATCGCCCTCTTCTCTGTGTCGATGTCCTCTCCTCTTCCTGTAAGGACGCCAGTATTGGATTTAGCACCGGGATAATTTCCTCTCTAAATCCTTAATTAATTACATCTGCAAAGACTCTATTTCCAAATAAGGTCACATTCTGAGGTTCCAACTAGACATGAATTTTGGAGGGGACACTAGTCTACCTACTGCAGTGGGTCAATGTCAGGTTTCCATATAATGAAGTATCTAGCTCTGGGCCCTTTGTTCCATTCCATTCACCGGTTCTTCTGTCCTTGAACCAATACCACACTGTCTTGACTGCAGGTGCTTTAATCCTTTTATACAATTGTTGATATCTGAAGAGCAAACCCCTCCTCCTCTTTTCTAAAGTGTCTCGGCTATTTGAGGGGCTTTGCTCTTCTATCCAAATTTAAGCATCAGCTTGTCAAATTCCTTTTAAAAATCATGTTGGGATTTTTATTGAAATTGCACTGAATCTATGAAAAATTGGGGTAAAACTGACATTTTTACATTGTTGAGGCCTCCAATTCACAAATGTGAATGTTTCTCTCCTTTTCTTTCGGCTTCCTTTGACGTCTTTCAATAAAGTATTATATTTTTCTCCCATGGTTCTTTTACACCATTTTTCAATAAGCTTTTATTTTGGAATAATTTTAGATCCACAGAAAAGCAGCAAAGATAATACAAAGGGTCTAGGTTTACCCCTCACATAGTTTCCCCTCCTGTTAACATCTTACATACATCTCTTGTTAGATTTATTTGCGGGTAATGTATATACTGTGTTGCTATTATATATGATGAAACATAAAATATTAATCCAGGTGGTTCAGAAATCAAATAATAGGAGTCGCCAAAAATGAAAACAGAGGAGAGAAAATTATCAAAGAATAAAATTTCTAAAAGCTGAAGAGGCAACAATCTTTAAATTGAAAGAGCCCACTCAGTGCTGAGCGAGATGAATGAAAAGTAGAATCTCACCTAGACCTTTCCTTGTGAAATTTCAGAACGCCAAGGGAAAAAGATCTTCAAAGCCGTGTAAGGCTGTTTACCGTAAAATGCGTTCTCCTGGAGAGCAGCTTCTACATATAACTCAGAGTCTCTGTGTTGAGTTTTTCCTTCTAAGAACACGATCTCCTTTTACGCCCTCAGTCGTTCTCAAGTGTTCTCATGTAGGTCTTGCATATTTCCTGCTAAGTTTATTCCTAGGTGGTTTATCTTTTTGTTGTTATTATAAATTGAATTCTTTTTTCCCATATTTTCTGATGACCTTTAGAGTAGGAGAGCTATTGATTTTTGTTTCCATTTATCCACATACTGGTCACTTACTAAACTCGTATTGCTTCAATAGATTTTCAGTTGAATATGTAGTATTTTTCTGTTAGATAATTACATAGTATTATACTCTTAAGATAACAGTGCCTTTGGTTTCAGAAAGAGTCTCTATCATCTTATAGAAGAAATAGATGTTGAAATTTACTGTCTTTTGTATTAATTGAAATGATCTGCTTTAACCTTTTAATTTGATGAATTTAATCCAAATATTCCAACTATTGAATCATCTTTACATTGCTGGTATAAATCTTACTTAGTTAAGGTGCACTATGGACTCACTTGTGTCCTCCCCAACTTCATGTGTTGAAGCACTAACCGCCAACATGATGGTATTTGGACAAGGGGCCTTTAGGAGCTGATTAGGTCTAGTTGAGGTCATGAGGGTAAAGCCCTCATAACGAGGTTAGTGCCCTTATAAGAAAAAACACCAGAGAGGCTTCTCTCTTTCTCTCTTTGCCATACGAGGACACAGCGAGAAGGTGGCCATCTGTAAGACAGGAAGAGAGCTCTCGGCAGACACAGACCATGCCAGCACTTTGATCTTGGGCTTCAAACCTCCAGAACTGTGAGAAAATAAATGTGTGCTGTTTAAGCCCCCCAGTCTTTGGTGTTTTGTTATGGCGGCCAGAGCTGACCAAGAACTCCTGCCTGACGGCCTTGAGCTGGGCCACTGGTCTTTTCCTGCCATCAGACTCTAATTGAAATACCGGCTCTTCTTGGCTCTCGAACCTGCCAGCTTTCAGACTAGAACTTACATCACTGACTCCTCTGGTTCTCAGGCCCTCAGACTCGGACTGGAACCACACCATCAGCCCTCCTGGGGCTCCAGCTTGCTGACCACAGTGCTTGGGACTTGTCAGCTTCCGTGATGTGTGAGTCAACCCCTTATGATGAATCTCTTTGTGTGTGCGTGTGTGTGTGGGTGTGTGTGTATTCTACTGGTTCTGTTTCTCTGGAGAACCCTGACTAACACAAGGTGCATTGTCCTTTTAATACATTCCTGAATTTATTTGCCAGTGGTTTGTTTATCCACTGTTAACTATTATTGTTCTGTAGTCTTTGTATATGTGTACACCACTATTAGCGTTAGGCTTCAGCATTCAGCTCATGTCAACACTGTAAAGTCAATTAGAAATTTCACCCTTTTTTCTTTGCTTGGGGCAGTTTTAATAAGAAAGAAAGCAGTATATGTTTCTTGCAAGTGTGCTGAAATTTTCTTTAATAATCATCTGGGCCTAGTATGCTTATTGTGAATAATTCTGTGACAGTTTTTAAAATTATTATTTCTCCCATAGTTATTTTTCCACTCAGATTTTCATCTTGTTTGAATCAATTTTGGTAATTTTTTTTTTATTTCCCCAGAAAATCACCTATTTTATCCAAAATGTTTATTAGGATCAAGTGGTACATGATGTTTTCTTTAAAAATTTTTCACCTCATCTTTTCACACAGTGATATTTCCTAACATTGTGTACTTACGGGAACTCTCTTTTTTCTCTACCATACTTATCACATATTTGTATATCTAGTTGAATTTGTATAACTAGTTGTTTATAAAAACTAATACTTTGAGTAAAACTAATTTCTGCCTTTTTTCTATTCTTACTGATAATATTTTTCAAATTTCTCATTAATTTTTGCCTTCATTTTCCTCCTTATTTTTTCCAAATAGTTTTTCAGCCCTTTTTCTAATTTCTAGACTTGAAAACTCGTAGTATCTTCCAACTTTCTCATGTCCTAAAGTATTTCTAGTTCTACTTAGGCCTGTGGATTTGCCTTAGATTCAGATTTGGCATGTCCTATAGATTTTAATTTGTAATATTCTCATGGTTGCTAATTCCTAAATAGACTACACAGAACTGACTTTAGAAAAGTTAGAAAATGTTTGAAAAATCCTAAGGGGAAAAAATTAAAATATTATGGCTACCTGTTTAGAAGTGGAATGGGGTCCAGGCGTTGAGAGACGGGCAGGGAGAAAGGGAGAAAAGAATAGAAATCACTGTCTCAATTTATTGTACTCATAAACGTTTGATAAACGGGTCAGTGTTTTGCCCATATTTGAGATCCTGATTTTGAATCATTTCTAATTCCAGGGCAACGCTTCTTTTAAGGCTTTATAAGTGTTTGGTTTGAGAATCTTCATGGATTGGTCTAAGAATCCTTTCCTACTGCCTTCTGATTTGAAGGGTATAGAAAACTCCTGGGTCACAAACCCTCTCTCAAAACTTTCTAGATGCTGCTCGATCATTTTCTGGTATTTAGTATTTCAGATGAGAAGCCCAGTGATAGTGAGATTTTATTTTCTTTTTTATGCATTTTTTTTGTCTGGCCCTATATCAGAAGGTGGGTTTTTATTCTTGAAATTTAAAAATTTCACCAGAACTTCTGAACTTCAATTATGAGAAAGACTTCAAATTGTTCCCTTTTTATAAACATAATGTTCTCTCTAGTCTCACTGCAATTTAAAATAAAGATTTTCTTCTATTTACTCCTCGGTACTAGTCAATATCAAATTGTTCTTCTGGTCTGGTTCCCTTTTCGTGTGATTACAGGTCCTTTCATAACTCTAGTGACACTTTGCCCATCCTCACCGAGAAGGAAGGGTCATGTTTGTCCAGTATTGTGAGTTCAGATGAGCTCTGTCACAGTTTCAGAGGAGCCTGTTTCTATTATTTTAGTCTCAGATCTTGTGAACATTTTTGTTTTGCGGAGTTTCATTGGAACACCCAAAGGAATAGTTGGCCATAAAAGGTACAGTAAGAGCTGCTTCTCCAGGGGTTTCCATTCCATGCGGTGTGCAGCGGCCATCAGAGATTGGTGGACGTTAGTCTCCCCCTTCTCCCAGTGGCGGGACTGCAGCACTCAGGACTCCACTGGCTCCTGAAGAAATGCCAGCTGATGCCTGGGGATGCCTCCCATGGTCAGTAGCTTAGGAAATGTCCTCATTCATTTATGAAATACTTCATCAGTACCCACAACATAGAAGTTGCTGGGCTAGACATTGAGACAGAGCACTGATTAAAAGAGACACAGCACCAGCCCTTTCAGTAAAGGAGAGAGACCTTAAACATGTCACCATTCAATTCATTTTTAATAACATTTTTTTTAAATTCTAGAGCTTATAGGAAAGTTCTTGGATGAGGACATAAATTTGGGAGTCATTAAGTAATAGGGTAATTAAGGTTATGGGAGTGGATGCTATTGCCTAAGCAGAGAGTATAAAATGAAAAAACAAGAGGGGTTGGGACCAAGCTTCAAGGAATCCTAACCTTTAAAAGTCTGGTAGAGAAGGGTAAATTGGAAACTAGGAAGAACTGGTCAGATAACTAGGAGACAACATTTTTTTTCTAAAGATTGGCACCTGAGCTAACAACTGCTGCCAATCTTCTCTTTTTTTCTGCCTTTTCTCCCCAAATCCCCCCAGTATGTAGTTATATATTTTAGTTGTGGGTCCTTCTAGTTATGGCATGTGGGATGCTGCCTCAACGTGGCCTGACGAGCGGTGCCATGTCCACACCCAGGATCCGAACCAGGGAAAGCCTGGGTCGCCGAAGCGGAGCGTGGGAACTTAACCACATGGCCACGGGGCCGGTCCCCAAAAAACTTTTAAAATATGCTTCAACTAAATAGAATGTCTGAGCTAGACACCGTTATTTGCTTGCTTTCTTTTTTTTTTTTTTTTTTTAAGATTGGCACCTGAGCTAACAACTGTTGCCAATCTTCCTTTTTTTTCCTCCACTTTATCTCCCCAAACCACCGTACGGAATTGTATATCTTAGTTGCAGGTCCCTCCAGCTGTGGGATGTGGGATGCTGCCTCAACGTGGCCTGACGAGCAGTGCCATGTCCGGGCCTGGGGTCCGAACCCTGGGCCGCCGCAGCGGAGCGCGCGAACCCAACCATTCGGCCACGGAACCGGCCCCTGCTTTCTTGATACCTATTCCCTACTTATTCCTTGCTAACAAAGCTCAGCGTAGTTTGGGGTAACCATGTTCCCAGGCCCACGTGAGATGCTCTCTTTCTCAATCTCCCTTGTAAATAGGAGTGGCCATGTAACACAGTTCTGGCCATTGACAATGAAGACTGCTGTAGGTTTTTTGAAAAACTTTTGTATTCTGATTTTTAAAAAAGAGGGAAAGGGGCTTCAGATGCTGCCGGTGCCACTCTTTGCCCTTCTCCCTTCTTCCTGCCTTGAAAATAAACTAGCTCTCTGGATCATCAGCAACCACTTTGCTACCATGAGGTAATATGCATGGAAGTAAAAGTCAAGTTACAAAGCTAGAAAAGTTCAGGTATGTTCCCAATGGGATTATTTAGCAGCACAGCAAATGCCAATAGCCACCCACCTCCAAATGTATTGTTAGATGAAAAGATTAAAGTTATTTTTGTTTTAGACACTATAATGAGCTTTTCTAGATTGCACTTGAACACATTTCTAATTTATAAAATTTCCATCTTAAATATAAATTTAAAATGGTTTCTCCATTATAAATATAGTTGTACTAGATTTTAGAAAAGTAGACAAAATAAAGTCCATGTAATTCTGAAATACTTTTTCTATGTATTGCCCAGTCCATAATAAAGAATAAAAGAATAGCAGAAAACAAAACTAAACAAAAATGATCCTTCTGTTTTCATCTGATTTTCTTTGATAAGGAAAAAGAAAACTAATTTCTTTTTTTTAAGTTTTGCTACCAAATGTCCAAAATGTAGTCTCTCTTCAATAATCAAGTGTGCATTACCCATGGAGACTGGGCCTAAGGAAGGGTTTTCTGACAAGGGGAGTAAATGGAGAGGCTGCATCTGAGGAATGAACGGCAAGTCCTCCTTACTTACAGGCGGCAGAAACTGCACTTGCTCGACTAGAGGCGTGAACTTTTGGTAGAAACACAGTGAAAAGCCTATGATTTTCTGACCACACACACCAGACCAAGGACATTTAAAATCAAATTTTTGCATCTCTGATCCTCTCCCCAAGACTACTCTCTGCCTTGCCCCTAAGACTTGCCCTAAAAATGTATTGTTGCAGTCATCACTATCTAAGACTAAGAATCTCTCCATTCAGAATCTTTATTAAGTTCTTACCATGCTGACATTGAGGATACAATGTCAAATAAGACGTGAGTAATAATTTAAAAATCAATGGTAGAGAAAAAAAATTAAATGAAAATAAACCTGAAAGTTAAATAGAACATAAAACCTGACTTTAAGGATCTTCCAGGGGAAAATAGACAAGAGAAATGAGTAATTATGGTTTACTGTGACAAATGATATGACCGAGGTCTGTGTGCACTAGGACAGTGGTTCTCAGATTTTGCCTCCCGTACGAATCACCTAGAGGGTTTTAAAAAGTTCCAGCACCCAAGCCACACTAATGAGAATCTCTAGGGCTGGGAGCTAGCCATTAACTTTTTTTTTTCCTAACTCTTCAGATGATTCCAATATGCACCCAAGTTTGAGGACCAGCACACTAGTGTTAATCCCAGGAAAATCAGAAACAAGATTAGGAGGTGTTCTAGCAACATTGTTATTTAAAATTAATATAAAATTTGTGTCCAATGCAATAAGACGTGAATATTTAAATTTTTTAGAGCTGATCTCACTGTCAACTATAAAAGCAAAGAGAGCTGACGAACAACAAAAATTAGTATAACAGCTTACCCAAGTAGTCAAATACAAGAATTAGAGAAACTGGAAGTCTCATACACTGCTAGTGGGAATGTAAAATGGTACAGCGGCAGACCCTCAAATAGTTAAACATAGAGTTACCACATGATCCAACAATTCCTCTCAGAGACGTATGCCCAAAAGAAATGAAAACATATGTCCACTCAAATACTTGTACGCGAATGTTCCTAGCAGCGTTATTCATAACAGCCAAAAAGTAGAAACAACCCAAATGTCCATCAACTGATGAATGGATAAATAAAATGTGATATAGCCATACAATAGAATATTATTTAGCAATAAAAAGGAGTGAGGTACTGATACATGTTACAGCATGGATAAACTTTGAAAACATCATGCTAAGCAAAACAAGCCTGTGACAAAAGACCACATATTGTTAGATTCTCTTTATATTAAATGTCTCAAGCAGGCAAATCTATAAAGACAGAAAGTAGATTAGAGGTTGCCTAGGGTAGAGGGCAACGGGGGGATTGGACAGTGATGGCTAAGATGTGTGGAGTTTCTTTTGGGGGTAATGAAAATCTTCTAAAATTCATTGTGGTGATGGACACACAGCTCGTGAAGACACTAAGTGCCATTGAATTGTACACTTTAAACGGGTGAATTGTACGGTATATTAACAATATCTCAATAACGCTGTTAAAAAAGAATAAATATCTCAAATGCAATAGCTTTCTGGTACAATGTAATAACTAATTAGAACTAACTAGAGCCATGTTTTGCTTACAGTTCTTTCAACAAAGAACTTTAAACAACAGATTATCTAGATTCTCAAAATGTAAACAAATGTGGCACTGCTTTGTTGGAGCAGGAGTGAGGATCCCAGGGTTCAGCCTGTCTGCCCCCGCCCTGTCCCTTCCAAGGGACTCCTACGAACAATAGGGCTCCATGGGTTTTTGATTCAAAACCTACTGCTTTTTAAAATATAATGGGAATCTTTTTTTACAGTAACAACAACAAACAACCTGTGTAAGAGCCGTGTAACAAAACTCTGAATAATTTTACTAACAGATAGAAAGGAAGGCCTGAATAACAAGCCTCTTTCACTTTGACACTGTCTCTTGTAAACAAAGAGACTGGATTTTGGAGAATAAATTTTCTTAAGTTCAAACCTTTGGGTACATTTTTTTTTGGAACTAACTATGAAATTTTAAAAGAGAAAAGGGCATGCTACCCTCACAGACCTCAGATATGATTGCAGGAACAATTCTGAGTAACTGGAAGCATATAACAAATACGTGCTCCTCCTCATCTTGGTTTAGCTCCTGAATAAGTCAGATCTGATATTTTTCAAAGTATACATTGCTACTATCACAGTCAATGTGGAGTCATTAGATATCAGAATCCAATTCAAGAATCTCATCTTCTATTTTTCATCCCTCAAACACAATAAAAAGGGTATAGACTTAAGAGAAAGACAAATCTGGGCTCAAATCCATCTTTGCCACTTAGTTTTCTCATCTATAAAATATGGACCGCAATACCTGCCATCTAGGGTTATTATTAGGATTAGAGGCTATGCATCTAAAACACCTAGTACAGGATTTAGCGCTTGATAGCATTCAGTAAAAGTGATAGATTTTACATTATTGTTGCTATTATTAGTTATAGTAATAGTAATAAGAATTAATCTATTAACTGAAAAAATAGTTACAATAGGCTTGAGCATTGACCAGAAAAGTTTACCAAAGTTCAATCAATGGAAAATATACGTTAAAAGGTTGTTTCTCTATAAGGTATATTTCTTTATGACATATTTAACTTGTCTTTATGCTAGTTATTTAAGATTCCCCTGAGGTTGGGGTGAAAGTTAAAAGGGAAGGATTTCAAGATCACATAAGTTTGGGAAATGCTTTATACCGCCAGACCTACTTCTAACATTTTCAAGAACTGGGGTAGGTGATCTGTTTCATGGGTCATGGGACATTCAGTTCCAAAAATGGGAAGTCTGCAGAAAACCAGGACAGCTGGTCACCCTAACTGGTGATATATGCCGTTTTTCTAAATATATAGATTATAATCAAGCTAATAAACTGCTAAATAAAGTATGTTCTATCCTTCCAACTTGACAAAGATACCCTTAAACATGGAAGGCCAGGTTGACATTTAGAAATCCTGGACTACTGGAAGTTTTATAGCAGAACATGGTTTGACGAAGACAGGCAGTCCCCAGTCTCTGGTCCCCCTGTCCTATCCTACAAGGCCAGAGGGCCTACAGATACCCTAATGTGCATCCATATTCCATCCACTCTTCTCTCCCCTCCAGATAGCTTGTTTCCACTCCACAGGCACACTTATGGGGAAATTTGTTCTCTGGAGGAAAGATCTGTGAAGTGGTCACTCAGGCTCTAGAAGCAGGCTTGGGCTATCTGAGTGGTGTGTTCCAGGTTCTGGTACCTGGAGTGTGGTCTAGAAAGAGGAGTGGGCTCCGGGTGGGCTCACATCTTGGCTCTGAGGACTCCTTACCTCTCTAAGAGGGGGCCCAGAGAAGTAGCCATCTTGTCCCATTCTTAGGGCAATGCGACATACTGCAATCTTCCCTCTGGGAGACACATAATTCACATCAGTATAGTAAACGTTTTCAGAGGTTCTCAGTAAAGAAACTTGTTTAACTTTATTTCTCCCAACATTTATTAATTTATATAACCCGAGTTCTGTTTTTGCATACAGCCTATTAATATCATATAGAATATACTTATAAAACACTAATGTTGAAAAAAAAAACACATGGTCAAATTCACCCACACCTCCAATCACAATTTAATGGTGTTAAGTTGTGGCTCATGGAAAAGGTTAGGAAGAACTTGACTTGTTTTATTGATTATTAGCTTTTCCCTGCTTATTTGCCTTTGAGAAACAGATATCTTAGGGTTTCAGGGATAATTTACATCCCAGAAATGTTTCTGTAGCTTTATCTTGCAACCCTCAGCCTGACCCACAATAATGTCTAGACCAGCAGATAAAAATGGGGTAATAACTATGAGTAATAGATATTGAAAGCTTCATAAGGGTGGCCAGAGTGAAAGTCATGGGGTAAAATACCATGTGTCCTGATTTGATTTTTTTTAAAAATCACTGGAGAGCCTAGAAATCACTGTTCAAAAAAACATTGGTGGACGAGTTCTGGTTCCAGGTAAGATGGAGTAGGCACACTCTTCCTGTCTATCTCATTGATTGTACAGAATCAGTCAGTGAACAGAATGCATGGGACAGCTATTTGCGGCCTCTGAAAAGTAGTTAATAGTAGGCAGATTGAGGAATGAGACTCAAAGCACTACTAGACCAATAGTAAGTTTATTGTTTTTTGGGTTTTTTCCTTTTGGCCTGAACTCAACATAGCCCAAAACCTGGAAGTTGGCACTTGGAAGTTCTTGAAAGCTCCAGGAAAATCATTCTATCTCTAGCTCAAAGAACAGGATAAAGGAAATCCTCAAAGAGAGTAGGAGAAATTCCCAATTTTTCCCCTTCTTTTCTATGTTTTTTTGTGCCCCAGTCACCAACCTATCACATAGTGGCAACAGCAGTGGTATCAAGCAGAATTCAGAGTAGCAAAAATTCTAAAGGAGGGTGACCTTTGTCTCTAATTGGGAGACATTCCCCAAGAGAGTGGGAAAATTCCTAATACTTTTTTCCTCTCCCTATTATCCCACCACTTGGCCTGAGATGTGGCCCCATTACTGGAAATGGACATCTGAGTAGGATAATAAAGCTGCAACTTTCTGGCTAGAAGATGAAAAGGGAGAGATTTGGAGAAAGTACCAGGGAGATCACAGAGAGGGAGGAGCTCAGAGAATCAACTTTTTAAAGTTGTTAAAGAAATCTTGGGCTTACTCGTGAGTGATGCGTGTATTGATTTGACCCTAAACAGCCTATCCAGATTTTGACAACTGAATTCCAGGATAGATCACCACCTAGAACCCAGACTGGCCACTGGCTAGCACACACGGGGGATAGATCTGAAGAGCAGTACAAAGGTTTTGTAAATTGAACTGACATTGGAACCATACCCATAGAAGTCTGATTTGAAGTTTTGGTCTCAACTTTGGGTCAATTGCCAGCTAGGACAAAAATATCAACATTTTCCATATGATTGAAACAAGATGCAGAATCTCAAAACATAATATTAAAATGTCCAGGATATACATGAAGAACCAGGAAAATCATAACTTACATGAAAAAGAAAATAGATGCCAAGATGACCCAGAGGTTGGAATTACTTGACCATGACTATTATAAAACTTCACCAAGACTGCCACTTCTGGGAAGATGGAGTGAATGTACCTTTCCCTGTTCCCTCCACTAAGTACAGCCAAACACCCCGGACGTTATATAAAACAACCATAAGTAGACTCTGAAAGGTAGAGAGAAGAAAGAAAATTGGCTAAAGAACTTGGGACCTGAGGGACTAAGTTCCTTATGTTTTCTTTTTGCCTTATATATCCCACTGGGTATCAAAGACGCCAACAATCTGGAAATGCCAAAGGGCACAGACACACAACAACAACAACGAAAGCCTACCCTCTTTAGCCAAAGGACCAGAAGCACCTACAAAAACCCTACAGCTAACTTCCTACTTAATGACAAATGGCTGAATGCTTTTCCCCTAAATTAGGAACAAGGCAAGGATGTCTCTTTTCACCACTGTTATTCAACATGGAACACCTAGCCAAGGCAATAAAGCAAGAAGAGGAAAGGAAGAAATAAAACTCCCTATTTGCAGATGACATGAATGTGTACATAGAAAACAACAAAAGAAAATCTGCAAAAAAATTAAAATCCCAGATCTAATAAGCAAGAGTTTAGGAAGGTTGCAGGATACAAAAATCAATTGCATTTCCGTATACCAGCAATGAACATGCGGAAACCGAAATTAAAAACACAAAACCATACATAACCACTCAAAATAAAAGGAAATCCTCAAGAGTACATCTAAGAAAATATGTACATGGCTTGTATGCTGATGAAAGAAATGAAAGACTTAAATAATGAAGAGACAGACCGTGTTCATGGATTGGAAGATTCAACATAGTAAGGATGTCAATCCTCCCCAAATGATATAGAATTTTAATGCAATTCCCATCAAAATACCAGCCAGATTTTTTGTAGATATAAATAAGATTATTCTAAAATTCATATGGAAATGAAGAGGAACTAGAATTGTTAAAAACAGTTTTGAAAAAGAAGAATAAGTTAGGAGGAACCACTCTATCCAATTTCAAGACATATAGTGACAGTGATCAAGACTAGTGTTGGCAGAGGGATAGACACCTAGATCACTGAGATCTTCTAAGTCCACTTGCTAAAATCATTATCAGAGAAGGTCTCTGGGGGAATCTGAGACCAAAATTAATGATACCCTATCCTCCCCCAAATCCTAGGCAAACTCTGTATACGCTGGCCCAAGTTTCTTAATGTACCATCTTGCTCTATGATCACTAAGCCTTAGGCGGAAATCTTCTGCCACTGATCTTAGCGTCCCTTAATTAAGAAAATGTTTATGAACAACTTACTCATTCCTGGTGGTGACAGAGGAGACTCCAGCCTTTGAGTCCATCACCCGGACCTGCCCAGGGGCCAGGTCAAGAATGCCAGGTCTCAGTAAAGGTCTCTGGCTTGGCCTGCTCCTTCTGAGCCTCCCTTATAACCAGCATGAGCCAACGGTGATTCCCCAGGTCTGGCTGGTCCAGGTGCTAGGTGAATCTAAACAATGCAAACTGATGGAGAAAGTCGCTCAGGAAATAATGAGGGAATCACGTGTCATGGCACATTGTGTGCATGTGAGTGGTTAGCTACTTGTATGAGTCTTCTATTGCTGCTGTAACAAATTACCGCAGAGTGTTAGTGGCTTAAAATAACACAAATTTATCATCTTGTAATTCTGGAGGTCAGAAATCTGAAACAAGTTCTTACTAGGAAAAAATCAAGGTGTCGACAGGGCTGTATTCCTTCTGGAAATTCTAGGAGAGAGGCCATTTCCTTGTCTTTTCCAATCCCAAGAGGCTGCCTGGATTCCTTGGTTTGTGGCCCCTTCCTCAATCTTCAAAGCCAGCATGGTAGCATCTTCAAATCTTTCTCTGACTCTGACTCTGACACTAATTATTCTGTCTCCCTCTTTCACTTATACGGACCCTTGTGATTATATTCAGCCCATCCAGATAATCAAAGATTATCTCCCCATCTCAAGGTCAGCTGATTAGCAACTTCAGTTCCATTTGCAACCTAATTCTCTCTCGCCAGTCATAAATTCTGGGGCGCAGGATGTGAACATATTTGGGGGACTATTATTCTGCCTACCACACTACTGGTGAGATTACTTCAATAAATTTACTCTACAAACAGCTACATAATACTATTTTCAAGACCTCCTAAAATTCTGTGCCTTTCTCTTCAGGTGTGCTGGGAGCTTACATTTCTCGTGGTTTTCTCAAACACATCCCTCAACACTCAAAGGCAGTGGTTCTCAAAGGGTGGTATCCAAACCAGTGTCAGCATCACCTGGGAATTTATTATCAATGCAGAATCCCGGCCCCACCTCAAACCTACAGATTCAGAAACTCCGGGGTGGGGGGGCGGTAACAGTCTGTGTTTCTACAAGCCCTCTGGGTGATTCTGATACACTCACATGTTTGAGAACCATTGGGCTGGGAACCATTAAGTCTAGAGGCTTCTTACACTGTATCTGAAACATATTGCTTTCAAACCAGAATTATTTTTAATATCTGCTGTGCAAACATTGTGGAAACTGTGTTCTATTATCCAGGAAGAAACAGAACAAAACAAAGCACACATACCACAAAGAAAAAGTCACCAAAATATTAACAGTTGTTTTTTTCTAGATGGTAGAATAATTGATGTTTTTTTCCACTGGACTTTTCTATGTTTCTAAATATTTTATAATAAACATGTATTATTTTAGACTGAATAAGAAATAGATCGCAAAACGGAAAGAACAATTTATAGTCCATCAAACACAAACAAGAAACACATACCAAAAATCCTCTTCAGCCATTTCAACAGTCAGGCCAATCAAACAGTAATAATAATTTGGCTGATTCTTTCTCTTTTAGTCCCCGAAGAGCCTCAGCTTTTTATTGATCATTGTGTGCAGTAGCCGCAGTCTTAATGGGTCAGTAGAGAGCCGGACAAGTTATTTTAGAAGAGTAGAAACATCTAGAGATCCTCAGAGAAAAAAGACCATTCCTCCACAAGGCATCCAGTCTCAGATGAGGCCACCAACTCACCCGGGCCATCCCCTCTTCTCAGGGCTCTGATCAGCTCCGGGCCACAAACTGCCCAGGGTCCCACTCACAGTGGAGCAACACACTGCACCCCCACCCCAGATTTTTTTTCCAAAGCAGACAATGTGGAATTGTGATTAGATATAAACTGAAAGTGTATTTTCTGCCCTTCAGTAATTACACTGCCTTATGGTAGCATTATTCAGTGTGAAGCCTTATTATGCTGCAGAATGAAATTCTGTATAATTTTCTTCTCCTCCAATGCACAAATGGAAATCATATTTTGGTCTGAGTTGGGAAGAAAGGCTCAGTTATCACTTGTGAGCGTGGTGTTATTTTCCCCAGAATTAAAAAATCCATCTGGGTGTCCGACCTCGCTCACCCTGCTGCCTCTCCATTCAGCCTTTTGTATGCAGATGAACCTTATCAATTTCCACCGCCTCAAAAGCCCGCACCCAGCTTGGTGCCTCCCCCTGGTCCGCGCGGCTTTAATGGAAATGCATGAAGCTTTTTTTTTCTTTGATGTCTATGCAATATACGCATGTGGATAAAAACCTGTGCTTTTATTTAGAGGGAGGGGGAGGGGGGTTCAAATCAAAGTTAAAGTCTCTACCCTATCGCGCCTCGCTGGCGATTAGCAGAGGAGAGAAAGGAACAGCAAATCCAACACAGAAGCTGTGAAACTGGGGTTATTCAGATTATTGACTAACAAATAAAGGGGCATGGGATGTCACATTCGTATTCTAAGGGTTTTCATCCCGCCACAGGCCTCATCAACAACTTAGCGGAGTGCTACTAAATCCCCCGTGTTAACACGCAGGACGCCGGGGGCTCTGTGTGATTAATGCATTAATTGCAGCTCCCTCAGGCCCAGCGCTGGTTGTGTCAGTAATTCACTTAAGGCCAGTGGGCCCTTGAGTTATTCTAGTCTAGTGTAAACAACGGGCGAACACCACCACTCAACCGTTTACCCCAATCCGGTTGCTGTTGCCCAGGCTATTACCAACTTCCAATGAATGGTTCATCCGCCGGTGACAAAGCCCAGCCCAGGAACTGCCTGAAGCCGCCAGGACCACAGGAGTACATCCAAACAGCCTGGCTCTCCCCGGGCGTGGAGACGCGCGTGCTCTCGGAAATACAACTTTGCCAGGCCAGGTCTACACGGTACAAAGAAAACGGTTATTTCGAAAAAATGCCTAGAAAATTTAAGCAACAACCCTCCCTATTCACCCAGGTAAATCATTCAGGAAGAAGAAAGACAAACAAAAACAGATTTTCTCTGGCTCTAAGTATCCCACAAGCTCATGACATTTGTGACAGACAAGTTTGATTCTGTTGCCAGAGTTTTATATTGTGACCTAATGATGCAATTCACATGAACCTTGAGTTGAGAGTCAAGAATGAGCTCACCTTCGCTAGATTAGCGACCTGAACCGTGTGAACTTGAGCGAGTTGCTCAGCTGCTCCACTCTGAGAGAATAACATTCATCCTGTTTGCCTAACAAGATTGTTATAAGGATTTTGAAGTAATGATAAAAAAGTGTAAGTTTTCAAAACTTACTAATAATGTAAGTACTAATCAAATGAGAAATTAAGGCTCTTACTGATTAATATGCTAAAATAATATATCTTTGGTTTGGAGCACTTTAAATTTCACAAAGAGTAGTCATATATACGAAGATTTATAGAAAAGAATTCCAAGTGCACAGAACTGGCAAAACAAGGATTAACCACTTTTTTAAGTCTGAATAACCAGGTTTAAGGAAAGAAGCAGGAACCTCAGGTTAAAGCGGCTGCCCCCTGCTAGCCTCATCCAGCTCCTGCCTGAATCGAACAACTTTCAACAACCCACCCCCAGGTCCAGTGTGTCTTTGGCTGGCTCTAACTTGAAGGAAGTTTTCCTCACAGGGAGCTGCCATCTGTCTCCTTGGACTCTCCTCCTTGGGATCCCAGAAAGGAAATCTTTTTCTTCAAGTCAAGGGATGCTGGACCCCACAAATGAAAGAATGATTACGTCTTGGAGAGGGTTCTGGGAATCAGACTCTAGATCAGTGATTCCTCAAAACTGTTGTATTTCCTCCCCTTTTTTCTGTTTAAATTTTAAAATAAACACACTTACGGTTAAAAAGAAAAAACATTCAAACAGAACACAAGGTATAAAATGACAAGTAAATATTCCCATCTACCCTACCCCACTCCACTCAATATTCCATTTCCACAGCCCAGAGTAACCTCTTGTTAACAGTTTCATGAGTAGCCTTCTGGCAATTTGAATGCAATTTATGATTACAAGGATACAAAAAAACAACGTTGGATAATATCACGCACATTTTTCTGCAACTTTTTTGCTGAACAATATCTTGCCTCTAATATACCAAGGTGTTTACCTGAAAAGTATTTGTAATAGAGTTTTGCATCTAAATTCATATATGAGATTGGCCAGTAGTTTTCTTTTCTTGAACTGTTCTTTTAGGTTTTGTTATTGGGTTTGCTGGCCTCAGAAAATGATTGGGCAGCTTCTCTCAATATCTTTTTTTCTTCCTTATGTTTTGGAACAGTTTACATAACGTGAAAATTCTCTGTTCCTCGAAAGTTTGTAAAATTCATTCTTAACGTTGTCTGGACCTGGCGCCTTTTTATAGGTAATTGTTTTATTACTCTTTCAACATCTTCTATGATTATCATTCTAGCCAGATGTTCTATTTTCTGAGCAAACTTTTATGATTTATATTTTCCCAAGCCTTTTTTGGCTATATTTTTAATTTATTGGTATAAAGTGGTGCTTTATAACTTTATTTCCTGCACGTCTGTAGTCACATCCCTTTTCAATTTATGTTGTTTATTTGTATCTTCTCTCTCATTTCTCTAATTGGGTGGAAGGAAAATTATTTTTCTTCCCCTACAGTACTTGCCAAATATTTGTATATTTTAGTAATCTTTTCAAAGAACCAGCTGGCTGGTTGTATTCATCTACTCTATTTTTTATTTTGTAATTTAACAATTTCTACTTTTATTTTTACCAATTCTTTTTTTCTAATTTCTTTGGGATCATTTTATCTTATTTTTCTAGCTTCTTAAGCTGAAAGCTGAATTTTCGTATTTCTTGTGTTCTGGTAAATGCATGTAATGCCATGCATTCAGCTCTATCTCTGCCCAACTCATAGACTTTGATAGGGATGTTCTTAATTTTGGGCATTTCCAGGGTTGGTAATAACCTTTATTTACTTCCTTTTCAGTTACAAAATTATTCAGAAACATGATTTTTAATTTCCAGGGACAAAGCTTTCCTTTGGTGGTTAATTTATGTTTCTATTGCTTTGTGATCAATCAATACACATCATATGATTTTTGCTTCCTGGAATTTATTGAGATTTCTTTTGTAACCTAAAACATGGTCCATTTTTGTGAAAGATCTGTTTGTGTTTAAAAATATTTTTTCTCTGTTAGAGTAAATCAAGATCGTTAATTATGTCATTTTATTTCTGTACATCCTTCAATTCATTTCATTTTTTCTGCCACATCTCATCTGTCAGTGCACTAAGTTTTCTCACCGTGACTATGGATTTATTAATTGAGCCTCGTGTTTCTGTATTTTTTGCTTTGCTGTGAGGTAACCAGTCTTTCTAATGACCTATCCCCCAATTCCTATCAGATGTGTGTTGGAGCATGTCCTATGTGTCTGAATTTTTCTTTCATATTTTGCTTTCTAAGAGAATTTCTCAGCTTGGTCTTCTAGCTTACTCACTTGCTCTTCAATTGTTTCCATTCTGCCTTTCAAACTGTCTATTGGATTTGTTTTTCAAAAATCAAAATTTTAATTTCCAAATCTCTGATTGATTCTTATGGATGCAGTATCCTCTATGGCTCTCTAATGATTTAATTATGCTTATTTTAATGTCTTATTCTTTTTGCTTTTAATTAGCCCCATTTCCTGGTATCTGCTCATCAACTTGTTGAGTTTGGTGCCTCATTTTTCATAGTTTTGGCTTTCCTCAAACATTTAGTGAAGCTTGGCTGTGTGCTCATGTCTGTATCTGTTATTCCCTTGAGACTGCGGGTGAACGCCTGTCTCCAAGGTTGTCGGAGGGGCATGGAACACACGCTGAGCAGTGTGAGCCAGTAGTTGGATTCGTGAATATGGAGCTTCTATGGTAGCACCAACCTCCAGAGGCACTGTCCTTCCTCTCTGAGCAAAAGCACCACCATCTGTGGCTTGTTCCTGCCTTGACAGAGGAGAGCGGAGGAGAGTTGAAGACCCTTCTCCGTACAGATGAGGCTCCCACTCTGGACTTCAGCAGCCCCTCCTGCTCTGAGGCTCTGGCCCCTGGAGGCTACTGGTCCCCTGCAGCCACACCTTCCTTTGCAGCCATGCTCTCCTGCAGACGTTTCCTGCTTCTGTCTGATTTCATCTGCCTTTCCTCTCTCTGGGATTCCCCACAGTTTTGGATGCATCAGTGACACTTCTTATTTTCCACTCTCTTTGTGGGTTTTCCCCTAAAAAATCATACCCCTTTTCTATCATTTCCACAGATTTGGGGAGAGAGAGAGATGAGTCCACAGCATATGCTCAGCTGCTCTCTTGATCCAGTCTCTGGCAATTAATTTGGAATTGCCTACTGACTGCAGGCCATGAAGTGGGCACCTCTCTTAGATGCCCCCACTTACATGTCCTCGAAACAATGGTAAAAAGATGGCTTTGGGCATTGTCGCTGGATATGTGTGGGAAGAATGATCTCTTATGGTTGGTGAACGTGCATTCTTAGGGAAAGTACTTGCATTTACCAGAATACTGGTGTTTAAAAAAAAAAAATCAAGCATCAGGTGATTGGTATTCACTTCTGTTCCCTGGTGACTGGTGTAGGAGGAGCCATGGGGGCTGGGCTTCCTGGGCTATTCTCGGAAACAGCTGCCCTATTTGAATAAGAGCAGGGAAGGGAGGGCCCGTGGTCTATTTACAGGTCAACAGCAGCCTCACTATCTGATGCCTTGTGGAACTAATTCCTAATTGGGGCAGTGTTTGTCAACACTGACAGGACGCTAATACACTGTAATCGCTCCAGCCACAGCTCCGATAGAGATCTTAATCTGCACACTGTCCCCTTCACAGGCAGAGGCCTGCTGCCCGCCCCTCCCTCCCCATTCTTGGCTGTCTCTCTCTCAGTCTCTTTGCCCTCCTCCTGCACCCCTTTTTGTACCGTTGTTGAACTTCTCTATTGCCGTCACCCTTTGTCTCTCCTGCAGCCTGATTCTTTCCTTCTTTCACTCTTTGTGGGGTCTTGGACCTCCCTCTGCATCCTTCCATCTCTCTTGTTCCTCTGTCTCTCTCATAAACACACATCCAATTTAAATCCTCAAGAGTTCCCCGAGAGTTTAGGTCACACTTAATTTTGACATGTGGGTAGTTATTAATTCAATGTCAACAATCTCTGAAATCGTCAAGAAAGTAAAATTACACTTTGGCAAATTTTCACAAATACGAGCAGAGGATTAAGATAAATGTTTGTGGCAAATAGAGACGGACTTTTTCTTTCTTGGTGTTTATATTTTGCTAATTTGGTAAAATAATTGTCTCCCCTTAGCTAGTGTCCTGGTTGGTAGTATCTGCAGCACAATCTGACCCAGGCCTGGGAGCAACACGTTGACAACGGAGCCAGACGCACAGGGGGCGCTGCTGTATATGGATGAAGCCCTTCTCTTAAATACCTGCGCTGGGAGATGGTGCAGGTAACGTCCCGGTTCAAGATCTGGAGAGACCCGGCCGGTAGACAGCAGAGGTCTAGTGGGCCCTCCAGCTGGAGGCACTGCAAGCAGATCCAGGCCAGGAGGGGTTAATTCCATTTCATTCAATTTCAGTTTTGCTTCCAAAATAGCCTGTTGATGCTTGAGTCACACTGTTGGCCTCGAGTCTAAAGCATTATCACCTCTTCTGGATTATCGCTAGAAACTTTCATCTCTCTCCGTCCTTCAAACTCCGTGGAAGTGTTCTTTCTGGGAGTTCATGTTCTCACCCTTAGGGTCTCAGTTCAAATATCATGCATCTTCAAACAGACAAAAGCCTGAGCACTCTAACCAGTGTTAGTCGCTCTCTGCACACCAGTTACTCTCTATCCTTAACCTGTTTGTTTTTTCCCTAGAACTTGTTACAAACTGTAATTATCTCATTTGTTTATTTCCCTCTAGAAGCATAAGCTTCATGAAGGCAAGGACTGTCTCTTTACTTCTCCATAATGTCCTTATTACTGTGCCTGGCCCATGGTATTCAATAAATATTTGCTGAACAAAAGAATGGATAAGGAAGGAATGAATGAAATAATGGAGCAAAGAATAAGGAGGCCGTCCTCTAATTTCTCTCCCTCCTAACAATAGTGATCATAATGCCATTGCTTTAATTCCTCCTTCTCAAAGATTCTTAGTGACCACTATAGTCAAATCCAAACTTCTGAATTTATCCTTTGAGACCTCCTAAAATTTTGTCCCAATGTCTCTAGCCAGTCTTGTTGATCTATTTCTCAAAATTTCCCATGGCCAACCCTCTGACTGACTCATCCCCTCTCCTACATGCCTTGCAGATTCTCACCTTTGCTCAATCTGTCCTCCTCCCAGTCTGTGAGGATGCTGAGAGCAAACCATGCTTCATCCTTCTCTGTACCCTTAAACCCACAGCAGACTTTCCAAAGCCTCTGTGGTCTGACACTGGAACCACTGCTTGCCCGATTCTTTAGAACTGGTTCTCGCCTGTATTACCAGTCTGCAGACAAGAATACCCTCTGCCCACCTATGGGGACTACAGGTGTCATGGAATTGAACTTACAATCAACTCAGCCTTGCACCCAGCTCCACTAAAAACTCCCTCTGCATTCGTCCGACCTCTGTGGTTTCTTGGGGCCAGGCTGTAGGAGAGAATTTCTCACCTGAAGCTGCAGAGATATCTGAAGAGTTAAGAAAAATGTGTGGGAGGTGGGGGTAGGGGATGCTGAAGGAAGGAGGGGGAGGGGTGGGAATCACTGAAAAGGAAGAAAAAAGACATGAAGGAGACTCTAAAAGTGGAAGAGATGTAAGCAGATCTCCAAAGCCTGGTTCTAGCGTGAGAACTGGCGAGCCAAGGAGACAAGCAGCAGCAGCGGAGGGCTAAGAGTCAACAGGGAGCGGGCATGAGAGCCGGCAGGAGTGCCTGCCATTGTGGCCTCCGGCGAGTGCCTGTGGGCCAACTGAGGCAGGTACAGCGGGACAGTGGTACCCAGAGGTGAGGAGGGCTCATTGCTTCCCCCGTTCCCTACTCTCTTCGTCCCTCTGTCTCCATCTTCCTCAATCCTCTCCTCCTCCTACCATCCCTTCTTCTCCCCCTCCTCCTCCTCTTTCTCCTCCCACTGGTTATCTCACTAAGTCCCCTTTCTTGCTCATGCTAACACTTTTTTCCCTCTCTTGTGCACTGTCTTCCTCATAAGCTTCCTCTCCTTAGAGAAGCAGAACGATGTCTCCAGAAGTTGCAAGAACCCAGGCTGAAAACACATCATCAAATGCCTACAGAGCTCCCCTCCTTTGAATGGACTCCGTTGGTGCTCCGCTCCTTTCATATCCCCACCAGGCCCCCAACAAAGTCCCTCCTCAAAGTCCAGCTCTCCCTGAAGCGCCAGCCGTCACACGCTTTCTGTTTTTCCTCTTCCCAGGAGCTCATAATGTCTTTCTGCATTGGTCCCAGCCATGGATATACTTACCTGTGATTTATTGATGATAATCGTAGGAAAGCCATTTGTAATCGAACATTAAACAAAGACATTCTCTCGCTGAGAGGGAGTGATAACGCACCATTTAGTAATTTTTGTGCGGTTGGTAATTTGGAGAATGAATGATAATTTCTGAGCCTTGAAAAGCTGCGTTGACAATGCCTGGTGTTATTCACCTAGTGAATAAAGACACCTTCCTCTCCATGTCTTGTGATAAATTTCTTTTATTAGGGCCACTTACCGGGACTTTATCTTAATGGTCTCTCATATGGGGCAGTTGTGCTTGGGCCGTTAGGTTGTTTTTCATCACGCCTTAAACACAGGGCTCAGAAAAAATAAATAGCAATAGTGGTTCCAGGCTGCTCAGCTGTTGCAGAAATTAGGTCCTGAAGCTAACGGGTTTGTCCAATCACAATGGGCAGGAAACACACAGAGAGAGCGGGTCCCTATGCCCCCGTGAGGATGGGGAGACTCCCCCAGCTGCGCCCCGTTTCACCCCTGCTTGCCCTTCTCTCCCCTCTATGTCCCCTTCCTAAGTGATTCTGACCTCCCCTTCTTAGTCCCCACTCCCCATTAAGTTCCCTCGATTGCACTTTTCCCTGTGTTAACTCAGTCACGATTCCCTTCAGTGTGGAAGTAAGTGGCGGTACATCCAATAACTGAATAGATTGAATGTTGGCTTGTACAGGTTCTCTGCAGCCTGTCTTCCACTGAGAGAAGTGCTGCTAGGTGGTGGGAGGAATCCGGGGAGGAAAAACAGCCGCCCACTCTACACTCCACACTGATATGTCCTGATGACAGCCACAGCAATGTCCCATCAGTGATTTGCTTCCTAGGCAGGTTATACAGCTCACTGCATTCTGAGACCCCAGGGTAACAGAACCTGGGGACCACCCTGGTAGAGGTAGGCTGCCCCTGAGTACTGTTCCACTGAGTACTGTTCCTCTGGGTACTGTTCCTCTGAGTGCTGTCCCTGGCAGAGGCAGGCTGCCTCCGAGTGGCATTCACCAGTGCAGGGCCACTCTACAGGCACGGTGGCCACCCCATCAGATGGAATACTCAGAATAGTCGGGAATCTGGTCCTTGGGTCAGGATTTCCCCTGTTCCACATTCTCCAGTCCTCAACCCCTTCTCCAAACCCCTGCCCAGTTCCCACCTCCAGTTGTGTCACAGACTCTAGAGAAGGTCATCAGTCACTCTCTGCCCCTCCTAGTCACTCTGCCAGGTGACAGGAGTGTGGGAGAGAGGAAGGGAGGCAGACTGTCTTAGTGAGCCAGAGGCACATCTAAAAACCATGAGACATCTCAACTTGCCTTGGTATATTGAGAGTAACTGTCTCCTTCTCAGCCCTGAATTGAATTACGAAGAGCCCACTTTCATTGCTTTAGCCTGGGACCCATAGCTTCAGGAGATAGGAGGATGAATATTAATAACAGCTGACATTTAATTCATATGTACCATATGCTGGGCATTATACCAAGAACTTTGCATTGATTGCCTCACTTAACTTTCGCAACGTCCTTAGAATGTAGATACTGTTGGTTTTTTTCTAGCTTTACTGAGAAATAATTGACCTATAACACTGGTAGTTTAAGGTGTAAATGTGATGATTTGATACACGTATATATTGTGAAATGATTTAGGTACTTATATTATTATCTGCTTTTTACTGGTGGAGAAAAGAAAGCCAAGAGGGCCTGACCTACTTGCCAGAGTCACCGACTTAGCAAGTCCTGGTGCTGGAATTGGAACCCAGACCAACCCAAATCCCTCACTCTTTTCCTCTCTGCTGTCCTGACAATGACATTCCTATCCAAGCACACTCTTGAGTGCTTGTAAAGGGGTTAATAAATGCCCTCTTCCACCACAGGTGGGTAAAGAGAGACAGCATATCTGAATCCACTCCATTGCTTCCCACACACGAGGCAGATTTACAGCCCTGGGAGAGCCCATCCCCCACGCATCACGCCATTACACACCCCTGAGACGCTGGGTGGATTTCCCAGCACCCTCAGTGGGGAGCTGGCGCTCGTTCCTTTCCCTCAGGAAATGGACTGATCTCTGCTTAGAGAACACCATCATCTGTTCCTCAACAATACCCTTCTCGTCAGGGAAGTACTGGCCATGTCCTGTGGGCTTAAATACTGCTCCCTCTGGACACAGTTCCACAGAAGGGAGTCTGCTATCCGCTCAGCTCAAGGGGGCACTGCCTACCCCACCTCAAAGAGCTGCCAGTCCCATCACTGCCCTCTACTCTCTACCCATCTCCCCTGTGCCTGGCCATGGGGCTGTGTTTTGGTCCCATTTGGATACTGCCTATAAATTCCGTGGTTTCAAAGGCAGAGTGGCCCTCAGGAGGGCTGATTTCTTCCCACTTCGGTTCCTGAATGGAAAGATTACTGTGATGTACCACCTCACCTTGACAGATCCCCACCCCGCCCCGTTCAGTCCCTGGTTGTCTTATAAACCAGCACGAATCCTAACCAGGCTATGCCCAAATTGTGAGTCTCTTTTCAGTGTCAAGACCTGTAAATCCCACAACTCTCTCCAGTCTCTTGTTCCTGGTGCATAACCCTTGTATCACGATGTCTTCTCTCTCCCGCAGTGTTGTGTTGAGCTACCAGAGTGCCAAGCCATCCTTCAGCTTACTGACATATCTTGACCCCTTCTGCGTCCTTGTCTGCCCCAAATCAGAGGTCAGTGGGCAGCCAGGGCTCCTGCTGAAACATCAAGAAACAGGGACCACATCAGAGGTGACATTCTTACTGTTACTATGACCACAAATACAAATCCCATGTATCATCCCCATGGTCTTTACTGGTCTGGGTGCAGAATTGCAAGTATTTTTAATAATCTTCTATTAGGTCTTTTTATTTGTAAATCCCCTTGGGAGTGACAGGGAATTCCCTAAATTGAATGCTCTACCACATTCAGAGCTCCCCATCAGGATTCCCGTTGGACCAACAGAAAGACAGACAAAGATCCTCAGGCAAAGATGGGGACAAGCAGCATGAAAAAGAAAAGCAAATTAAAAAGATGGTTTTCACACCCATTATTAACCTTTGAATGGACTATGTCTCAGAACAAATATCCAAGGAAGACTGTGATCCCAATAAAACCTTTCAGTGGGTCAAAATAACTCAGAGAGAAGATGATAAGGGTATGGCTTTTCACCTAAGCCTCATATATTCAAGATATATTTAAACTGAGAGACAGAGAGAGAGGTAGGTGGAGGGTGAAGGAGGAGAAAACATGTTTTAAAAAAAATGGTGAGTGTAGGTATTGGCATCCAGTGCTGATTAGAATCAAACAGATAAGAAGCTGGCTAAGTTCTTGAGAGAGCTGTGTTTATTTTCCCCTTCCCCACAAAGTGCCTGGACCAAAATAGTGAGGGTTGCTAAAGACCTAAATCAACTTGGGCTTCCAGTATTCTATGGGAAGGGAGTGGGCTGAGAAAGCTGCTGAAATGCTAAGGAGGACATATTCTCCGATGCCCCCTTCAAATGTGGCTGAGACGGGTAGGGAAGCAGGAAGAACCTTGGAGGACAGTGAATGGGAAACTCCTCCCTGAGCACGGAATCAAGAACATTCCTCAAGCCCAGGAGTCTGGTCCCAGGAAGCATCCACCAGCAAGATTTCAGGATTGCTACAGACCTGTGTCTGCTGTGTCTCCCAATTTTCCCCTTACTGAATGGCGGTTCATATTTCGGTCATCCTATTTGTGTTCCATCATTGTTAATCGGGTACAGAAGGGGACATATTGTCTTTTTAGCTCATAGGTCTCTGAATAAAGAGGCATATTTCAAAGCAATTGATAGACTGTAATCATTTGTTTTGACCTTAATGCTAGAAGCATCCTTCATCTAATAGCTTGTGATTGAAGGACAAAATGTAAACATTAGCAATCTTGACAACGAAAAAGAAAAAGGGAGCTGATGGCAGGAGGTAGGATTGGGGAGAAAGAGTGAAAGAAAGTATACAGCTGCTATTATTCTTATCTCATAAAGTTGGTAGTAGAGAGATACTGTCAAATGTTGACAGGACAAGATATGACAGTTTATTATATTATTTAAAGTTATAATACAAGAATAGATAATAATAAAATTATAAAATGTTGGGTAGAGTGAAGGGGGAAATTGTGTGTGTGAGCCAAATCTTCTATTCATAGTGAAAAATCCATATATCTTATCTAAAGAATATAAATCAAGAAATTAAAGTGTAAACATATTATTTAGAGTTATGGCAGAAGCATTAAAAGAGGAAATTGTTTTAAAAATTAAAGCTGGCAACTAGTACTACAAAGAAAAGGAGTTGGAACAAGAGGTTGTCAATTTTCATCATAAATTTTCCTGTCCTATTTTAATGATTACCATCTGGATATATTTATTTAATGAAAACCAAACCAATAGAGCACTCTCCATTTTTGTGAGCAACCTTTTTAAAACAGTTTGAAGTGTAACAAATACCCTATAAAAGTGCATGAATCTTAAGTGCACAGCCCAAGATCAAGATATAGATCATTTCCAACACCCTAGAAAGTTCCCTTTGGCCTCTTGCAAATACCCTAAAGATGACCACTCTTCTGACCTCCTTCACTATAGATCAGTTTCACTTGTTTTTGAAAATCACATCACTGAAATCATACATTATTTATACTCTTTTATTTCTGGAATTTTTTTGCTCAATATTATGTCTGTAAGATTAACTCGTTGTGTGTAGCTGTTGCAGGTAGGACTCCATCATATGAAAATAACAAATTTTATTTTTATGTTTTGTTGATGGACATTAGGTTGTTTCCAGTTTGGGGCTATTATGAATGAAGCTGCTAAAGCTGCGTGATCATTCACATACTTGTCTTTCAATGGACATCTGCCCACATTGGCTATATACCCAGTGAAATTGCTGAGGTATAAGGAAAGTGTATGTTAGATTCTGCTAAACTGTTTTCAGCATGGTTGTATCAATCCCAAGAGCAACATATGAGTGTACCAGTTGCTCAGCATCCTTATCAACACTTACTACTGTCAGTCTTTTTCATTTTAGCCATTCTGATGTATATTGTATCTCATCTGATGTATATTGTATCTGATGTATATGGTATCTCACCATGGTTTAAATGGGCATTTCTCTGATGACTAACGAGGTCAAGCATCTTTTTATATGGTACTGGCCATTTGGATATCGACTTTGTGAAGTACTTGTTCAAGTCTTTGTCTATTTTTTTAAAAAAATTGGTTTATCACTCTTTTCCTTGTTCTTTATATATGTTGAATATATATATCAAATATCTTCTCTACTTTGCAGTTTATCTTTTCAGTCTTATTAGAATGTCTTTTGGTGAAGAGAAGTTCTTAATTCTATTGAAGGCCAACTTATCAATATATGTTGTATGGCTACTGCTTGTTGTGTCCTATTTTGGAATCTTTATCAACGGTCATGACGATACTTTTATAAATTGTCTTCTGGAAGCCCTGTTATCTTACCTTTCATATGTAGGTCTGTAATACATCTGGATTGTCTCTTTTTTTTTTTTTTCTTTTCTTTTTTACTGCATCCAAACAGGCCTCTTTTCAGGGGAAATCCCAAGACAGGTGGGAGACAGACCCTAAAGGAGAGACAATGTTTCCTCTATCAGCTTGCCTACAGCTACGGCATGGGCAACCCAGGCTCAGCCATTAGATCATCCTGCTTGAGCTGAGTTGACAGTGAGTGCCACAAAGGCACAGGAAGGATCAGAGAGAGTTCAATGCGACCCTGAGGGAGCCAAGGGTCCAGAAATACAGGGATGAATTTCTAGGGGAGGGCAATCCAATGGCCGGAGGTAGATACCTGTCAGCAGTGGTACCAGAATGGTGTCCTCATCAGCCTCACTGGTGTGGCCTTGGTTGCCAAATTTTCAAGTATAGTTCTCCAGTCCTCCAATAGCTTTTATGATCTTCCCAGTCTCCTTCCAATAAATTCCCTTTTTTGCTCAAGTTAGCTTGGGTTTTGTTTGACATCAAGAACTCTGTCTTGTAAAAGCAACAAATTCAAAACTCTACATAATGTCAGTCAAGAAAACTACATGCCCACTGGAAGCTAAAGAGATACATATCCTCATTAACTGAGATTAAAGCATTTCTGAGACATTTCCCTAAGCTTCTCTGTGGCTGGAGACAGCAAATGGGAAGCCTGCTTGTGGGGTGGTGGGTGTGGAAGTGCTTGGGGCAGTGCTGACAAATGGCCTTGGAAGCACCAGTTCCTGGGGCTCTACGTGCATGTGAGAGAGTGGCTAATATGGAATACAAAACCCCATTCGTTACCCCATATCCAGACCTACCTATACCCTTCAGTCCCCTCACTCACCCTTCAGGCACTCTCTGTCTCTTCCTGGCATCCTGGGTTAACCCCTGTCACAACACTGGTTGCACCATTCTATAATCATTGGCTTACTATATGTCCCATCCATTGGACTGTGAATTTCTTGAGTGGGGATCACATATTGTTCAGTCCTCTGGCCCCAAGGCTTGACTCAGAAGAAAAGTTCAATATTTGTTTAGTAAAAAAACCAAATGAATAAACAAATAAATGAAGTAATTCATCTATGTTCAAACATTAGCCTTAACTAAGGTGACCATATAATTTATCCTCCTAACTGTGACTCTGTTGGAACGGAAGACAGTGTCATCAGATAGGACACTGGGACAGCATGCATTACCCAGCGCCGGTCTGAGCAGTCAGGGACAGACAGTCAACTTGGCTTTAGCCCGTCTTACCCAGCCTGGTTTTCCCTCCTCTGCCATTGCACGTAGGAGTGAAGCGCTAACACTATGCTCAAATGTTTCTGAAAAATGAAGGTTGTGTCCTTATCTTTGATACTGAGCACACTGGGTAGTGAGGTGGGGCTGACGCTTGGGTTAGAAGTCAGAGTTAGAGATAGTGATTAGAAAGTCATTCTCATCCACCTGGGGGGGCGCGGACAAAGGAAAGGACGAGATCCAAAAGACAGGGTGTTGGCTGAGATGACAGATGCTCAAATTCAGGGACCTGGACACAGGACGCACTTGGAGGGAAGAAAAAGGAGTTGAGTGGTGGGCTCACTGTGTGTCATATATGTTATCACATTTAATCCTCACTCTATGAAGCCCTGTGAGATATGGGGTAATGTTATTCCTACTTTATGGGTGAGCAAACAGAGGCACAGAGCTGGAGTGACTGCTTCCTGCTTCCTTTCATAAAGCCAGAAAATGGCAGAGCAAGGATTCAAAGTGAGTTTGACCTGATGCTAAAACCCATGATCCTAACCAGGATAGGAAGGCAAGGAACGGAGAAGAAGGGCTGGAAGAAGCGGGCGTTCAACATTGTCAAATGCTCTGAGAAGTCAAGGACAATAGAAAACTGGAAAAGGGCATTGCATCTGACAACTGGGAAGTGAGCCATGACCTTCCAGGGGTCATGTCACAGGAGGTTAATAGACTGAATTGATGAGGAGCAAATGGAGACAATAATTCAATAAAAGATAATGACAGAGCCGTAACTTCATAAAACACTATATATTTATAAATATATATAATTATACATTATAAACATATGCACGTACAAAGGTATCTATGTGTCTCTATATCTATATATATAAAACTACAGCTAACTTACCTGGTCTGATGGCAGGATTTTGTTGAACAATCCTTAGATAATCTTTTTCTGCCACACATGAACAGACAGGAAAACGCAATGAAAAGGAACAAACCGTGAGCTCCATGAGGGCAGGAGCCATGTCCTCCTCATTGCTATAATCTGAATTTAGCACTATACTCATATGCCCAATATGTGATGAATTAATAAATGAAAACCGAATAAAATGAGAAAGAAATAAAGGAGTGAGCCGAAGTCAAGGTAAGAGGAATAGTCCATATTCACATCTTGCTTGTTCTTTACAAATAATCCAGCTTGACCTTTGATACCTATTTGCCAAGGGACAGAGGACCTTTCTGCATTTTTGCTTAGGGTCCTATAACTTAACTTGTACCAATGAATATAATATTTCACCTTTTAAAGTTTTCTCTCAAATCCTTTCCTTACCGTTCATTTTTAGTTAACTTTAATTTCATCCATATCCCTGTTTTCCAAGTTTCTACAGATGGATAGAGTCATCTTTCTGCCTACCTGCACTTTCATCAGGAAACATTTTCAAGACTAAATTATGATATGAAATCAAGGGTCCCTAGAAGATGCAGTAATGAACAGAGGTGATTTACTCCCGTTTTCAGATAGAGAACACTTACCTTTCTGTGTGAGGCACTTAGCAACAGAGACGTCACAAAAGAGATAATTATTCCATGAATTTGGTGGTGGGTCTCAAATAAACCCACAGAGATGGAAGATCTTAAATATAGTCCCAATAACAATGAATGAGAGGAAATTGACAGAAACCAACCCTTACTAAGATAACACATGCCCAGAATCAATAAAAGCGCAGCAGGAATTAAACAACTAAGCTGATAAAGGACAGATCACCAAGGAGTCTGGGTTTTGAAAAAATCTCTCAGGAATGTAGCATTTTGAAAGACACTTGGTGGATCTGCTTTTTAAGAAATAAATAATTCACTGTATTTAATACACAATTCTCTAAATACTACATCTACTACCCCCACTCCCACCAGCCAGGCCTCAGCCAACACGATACCTTTTACATAGTATTTATCAATTTGTTGTTTATATAATGTTTTTAGATAAGCAGAATAAATATATTTAAGAAACTAGAGGTCAGTTTCTTCAAGATGGAAAAGGATGACTCCAATAGATGAACACATGAGGGTGTCTTAGGAAGATCCACGCATTCTCTGCCTCCATTTCCTCTTCAAAGACAGCCAGCCTCTACCCCAATCAGAGCTTTATGTGAAGTTTCAGAATGTTTAATCTTCCCAGGAACAGATTTTCCCACCTCCCTCCTTCCCCCACTGAATGGAACAGAAGGGGGAATCACAGGAGAATTGAGTTTTCTCAAAAATGCAGGCCTTTGGAAGTGGATGTGCTTTTACGATATTCAGATTACACAAGCAACCTAGTGTTCTGTTTTAAAAAAGAATTTTTTAAAAAGCATTTTACCATGAAAATTCTTATTGGCCATGACTTGATTGGGGAGGGGAATGCCATCATTTAGAGATGCAAGGTAATGTGGTGGTTCCAATTCAAGCTCTAATTACCAAACTGCTGGGTGTTAATCCAAAATGTGGAAATGAGACAAAAGGCTAACTGCATCTCTTTTTGATATAACATGGGAGCCTCATCTAACAGGTCCACTGGCAGACTATTTAATTCTCTAGGAGAATAACCATTGTTTGAATTACCACGTTTTATTTATTAAGACCCAGACTCTCTGTGGTTACATATTAATTTATAAATTGTTGTCAAGAGATGGAAATAATTTCCGTCTTATAGGAAAGACAACTCCAAAGGTTACAGTTTTTTTGCCCTATGAGACATTAACCAGTTTTGTCTCTTATTTAGCAAACTTACTTAGCATGCCTTTCCCAACTAATGATATAAATCTCTATTTTCCAAATACTCTTTGAACCACATTTACCATCCTGCTAGTCCCCTTATTAATGAATCAAATTTTTATATATATCCACTTACATTTTTATAAGATGTTTTTAACTGTTTTTTGTTTGTTTTTAATATACTTTGACCTTCGCTGTGTGATTTAAGCAGGTTTCAATCTACGTGTCTCAGTTTCCATAGCTATAAAATTAGAATAGTATTCGTACCTACCTCAGAGGGTTCTTGCAAGAATTAAATTGGTTAATTTGGTAAAGCTTTTTGAACCATGCTTGGAAGAACATAAATGCAATATAGGTGTTTGTTAAAGAAATTTAAATCAAAGGCTTTAGAAATCATTCTTTAGCGTTCAGACCAGATTGCTATGTTGAATATTTACCCCTCCTCTTCCCATGTCTTGTGTCACTACCGACCTGAAGTGGAGACCTGGGCCATCCTAGAACCAGGGCAGAGAAGGTGAAGGGCGTGGGGAGACCCAGATATTAATGGAGAAGGAAGGCGTTCTGTCGCAGGTGACTATCCAAGTTCCCTAGTCCAGCACACGGCCTGTTCAGAGCGAAGAGCTGTTACACACCTTCTGATAAGGCAGGGAACATTTAATTTTTAGAATGGAAATTATGTTACCCTGTCATTTTGCAGGTGAGGACAAAGACGCAGAGTTGCCTGGATTTGCCCAAGGGCACTTACGTAGATGATGGCGGAGTTGAGGTGAGAACCCTGGATCCAGGGGCAAGGCTGCTTCTGCATTGGCTCAGGCCCTGCCCAAGAATGTTAGTGGTGAGAAAAAATATTGCAGGGGGGAAGAGAGGGGAAGAAAGGAGGATGGGAAGGTAAAAGAGGCCGATTTCTCTAATTTCCCTACTTTATTATTTAACCGAAGAGTAGATTTGATGGGTAAGACCCACCTTGGATCTCACTGGGGCCCCCAATATCATTTTATATGAAACTTTATTAGAAATCTTTATATAAATAGCTAGCATTTGTGAACACCTATGAATACCAGCACATTAACAACAGCTACCACAATACCAGCAATAATAGAGCCAACACATATAGTACTTACTATGCGCTGGGCCCTGTCATAAATATTTTACATTATGTTAATTCACTCCATCCTCCCAATAACCCCATAAGTATCTCCATCTCACAGATGAGAAAACTGAGGCACAGAGAGGTTAAATTACTTGCCTAAGATCACACAGATAGAAAATAAAGGAGCTTGGATTCAAACCCAAGCATTCTGGCAGCAGAGCCTTTGCTCTGTATCATGACTAAGGTATGGTCCAGAGACGACTTTCTTCTTTTTGTACCACTTTCCTCAAAACTCCGTACCGGAACTTCCTTCCCCAGCTCTGGGTAACATCACAGGCAGATTCCACAGATTGCTTGTCACTTTCACATGTAAAAATTCTTATTTTCTGATATTGAAAAGTCCAGTCCAAACTAAACGTTACGTGTCTCCTGACGGAAGTAATACAACATTTCTTGGGGAAAATCAAACCTGCATGAGATAGAGCTTCTCGATCTAACCACTAGTTTGTAGAGAAATGTGCTAAATGACACTACGAGAATGTGCAGGAAAATTCAGAATGTGAGATGCTCTATGGAAGGTATGATTCAGTTTCTTTAACAGAAAAATTTCAAGGGGAAAAAAAAAGATGGATGGGAAATCAATAAATTGAAACATCTTAAAACACTATTATGGGTTGAATTGTGTCTCCCCAAAAAGATGCGTTGAAATCCTAACCCCTGGCACCTGTGAACGTGAGCTTACTTGGAAATAGAGTCTTCGCAATGTCATGCAGCAAAGATGAGGTCATTATGCTGGGCCCTAATCCAATATGACTGTGTCCTGACAGGAAGAGAAGAGACACGAAGACAGGACACAAGGAGGGAAGACAGCCTAGGAAGACAGAGGGAGAGATTGAAGTTAAGCTGCCAAAGCGAAGTAACGCCCGCAGCTACCAGAAGCTGGAAGAGGTGAGGATCCCCTCCCAGCGGCTTTGGAGGAAGCAGGGCCCTGCTGACATCTTGAGTTTGTACTTCCAGCCTCCAGAACTGTGAGACAATAAGTTTCTGTTGTTTAAGCTGCCCAGTTTGTGGTGCTTTGTTACCGCAGACCTAGGAAACTAATACAAAGACCAACAAACCTATTGCAATATATGGAGTTTGGATCCTACTTCAAACGAACCCATGAGACAGATGGAGAAACTTAAACACTGACTGGATATTTGATGATATGAAGGAATTATTGTCAAATTCTTAGGTGTGATAATGATATTGTGGTAGTGCTTAAATAAAAAAGTCTTATATCTTAGATACTCTTGAGAACTTTAAGAGATGAAATGTAATAATGTCTAGGATTTGCTTCAAAATCATGGAGGAGTTGAGGAGGAGTTAGGATTATAAATGAAACAATATTGGCCACAAATTATTGAAGCCGAGTGATAGGTACTTGAAAGTTTACTTTCTCTTTGCTCTACTTTTGTATGTGTTTGAGATTTTCCACAATTAAAAGTTGAAAGAAAAACGTCAAGTCCAATTTAAAATCAAATCTTTCGTGCAATTCAAATGTCACTTCATTTATATCTTTTCTTCTACCTTCCTGCCCCCCTACCTCCAAGTTCATGTCCAAGCTCTGTGCTGGAGAAATGGGGAAGGCAGTTTTTTAATTTTTCGTTGCTCCAATCCCCTCCACCTTCTAAGCTCCCTGGGGTCAGATCAGGAAGGAGGAATTAGAGAAAAAGTGGGCAAATACCTTTCTAACTTAGGTGGAACTGTTGGTAAATCTCCTTTGGTTGTTAAATGTCCTTGTCATTGCAGGAGCTGAAATCCTGTCCCTCTCTTTCACAGAGTGCCCAACACACAGGTGAGGACATGTGTGCTCTTTCATTTCCTGATGAAGATGATGTTCTCTTTAGCTGACCTCTTGCAAACATCCTAAGCTCTTGCTTCAATGATAAAGCCCTAGGCTGTTCAGCAAACTCCCTTTGCAGAAAATAGCTCTCTCGCAGTGGTCTTTTCAAAACATCCCCGGAGCCCATACGGAAGCTCACTAACCCTTGGCCACCAGTGACGTGGAAGTCACTCCCTTAGCTGCCCTCTCTTCTTTCAGTCTCCCCTTTCATTGCTCTGGGCAGGGCAGCAGTTTCCAGGCCCCTCAAACTTCAGGTGACATATGAAGGTCTCCCCAGAGCTCTCTCAAGTCACACTCTGCCAACAGCACAGGGAGTGAAACGAGAGTCTCCCCTCCTTTTCAGCACCCCAATCTCTCTAAGTCATCCTTTTGGGTTGCTCCTCACTCGGCTGAGGTAGGAGCACTACTGACCCTCCCCTCTGAGTCCTCTCTGCCTACAAATTCCCTTCAAGATTCTTCCTCAACGCACCCTCTAAGCGTCTATTATACAGGCTGTTGGAAGACAAGTTTACTAGACCAGTTTGGCCACCTCTTAACAAGCTCTTCTCAGATCTCTTAAAATGTACCAGCCTTTTTCCCCAGCTTTGTCAACCATTCAATATCCTGTCGCTCTCACTTCCAATCCTTACCACACGCAGCAAGGTGCATACTTTTCACAAGTAAGGAAACGTGCTTGGAGACCTGTCCAAGATCACTCAGCTTGCAACTGGTGGAACCTGGACTTGAACTTGAGATGCCTGACTTCAGAGCCAGGACCCTTTGCACTATGCCTCAAAATGCTCTGGCTCACAAATGGAATCAATCAAAAGATACTTTTTTTCATTTTCCTGATAAAATATTGGGCACTCCCCCAATAAGCGGCGTAGGACTGCTTCGAGTCCTGCTGCCAGACGGGATAGGATCACAGTCAAATTGTCGAATTGCTGGAACAAAAACAAACAAACAAAATATTATCTGCCAAGGAATACAGCAGCAGGGGAAGGGCAGTCATTTCTGTTCTTTTCACAGCATCTGTATGAGCAAGATATTGAGAACATTAACCTTCCTGCTACAAATCTCCATCCGGAAATTTGCCTCATTTTTGTCCTAGCTCTCTTGTTCGTCCCCCATAAGCATGTCTGGTTACTTATCAGTGGGGTCTTCAGAAACTAGAGGAAACACTCCCAGGAGACAGGGGGGTTATGATCCCTCTGTTTCCATAACAACAGCCCAGGGGGCCTGCATCCTCTTGGCCCACAAGAAATTCACAAACCTCGCCCCCAAACTCTAGAAGTCTGACCACTCCCACTGCTGCCCTTTCTCCCAACAGCCATGCCAGACCACTCCTGTCAGCGTGCCACCTTTAGACTTCCAAACCAAACCCAGTATCTTTTACCCCAAAACTGTCCTTCTGCCATCTTGCCCTAAGTGAACGCTACACAGAGCTGGCTATGTAATGTGTGAGGCCTAGTTCAAAATTAAAATAGAGGGCCCCACGTTCCAAAGCTGTTAGGAATTACAAGACAGCAATAGCAGATGAATTAAACCAAGTGTGGGGCCCTGTGTGACTTTAATTAAGAGCTTCCACTGCTCTGTTATTGGAGTTTATTGTCTTCTCATTAGTCACTCCCACTACACTGTGAGGAACTCGAAGAAAGAGAATGTGCCTAATCAATTTGTGTCCTGATACTAGGTCAAGCCGGTACCTCAAGCAGTCTTTCAATAATGGTTGAATGAATAAATAAAAGAACAAGAGTGTTCCAGCCCTTCAGGAACGGTAACACTTCAAACTCACTGTGCTTTTGGAGAACAGAAGGAGCAGAGCAGCCCATCTGGAAGTCTGCTGGGACAGGGGCCTTCTCGGGGTACGTGAAGCATGCCCATGGAGCTGGCCCTGGGCACCACCGTCCACCAGTCACTCAAGCCAGAAACCAAGACTTCTCCTCAACTCCTCCCTCCCTCACCCCTTTACCCTCATACGTATAATAAACTACCATGTTCTGTCCATTCTAGCTCCTTAAAGGCACTCAACTCTGGCTCCTTCTTTCTGTCATCATTGCCACCACCTCACTTGAGGCCTAAATCATTTTCTACATGGTGTATTAGTTAGAGTAAGAGGCTGAGCTGCTGTAATAGACAGACTCAACAATGCAGTGGTCAGAGTTTGAAACCAGATTGGTCTCACTCCAAAGCACAGGTACTTAACCTATACTGGGATTTTCTAAGAAGTTCTTAGAAGTAGGAACAGAAGATTATACTGTTCAGGGCTTTTCTGGATGCGAGTGATAGAAACTGAACTTAAACTAAAAAAAGAAGGGGGAAGAATTTATTGGTTGCCATAAATGAAGAGTCCAAAGGATAGCTATTTTCAGGCACAGCTAGATCCAGGGACAATGTTATCAGGGAGTCAACTCTCTCAACTCTGCTTTTCTTTGTTTGTTGGCCTCATTCCTTCCTATGCAAATGGCTTTCTCCAGGCGGCATGGAAGGTGAAATACAAGCTGCTTCAGCTCAAATGATCCTTTTGGCACCAAAACCTGATCCTCAGCTTTGCCAACTTAGATACTTGATCTGACCAAAGTCAGGAGTTGATGGGCTTCAGAGAAGCCAATTATGCCAATGAAATGACCCTCACAGAGTCATTAGAATGTTGGTATATTGATTTGCAGTGGGCATTTCAGATCAGGATGCCCAGTCTGGAGGCACCTACCTTGTAGGGAACTGTCAGCCAAGCTCCCTTCTCTAAATGAGCGGTGGTCCCTGAAGCTTCTCTGGAAGGCTGAACGTGCTTCCCCGTTGGAGCCCATTAGACACACTGGCAGACTTCCAGGCAGGCTGCTTTACTCCTTCCACTCTGAAGGCAGCGTGAGCTTGCAGCAACAGAGACCCATGACACTCTGCTCATTTATTCATTCATTCAACCCTCATGGAAAGCCTACTGTGCCCTCGAGTTACCACCGTGTAGTGGGGCAACTAACGTGAAAACAATCAACTCCAATACAGAGCAATTATTAAAGTTAACACAAGGTACAGTGGGGGAATGCCCAACGTGATGAGGTCCTGCGCTGATCTAACATTTACCACGCTGAGTTACATATCACCACACATTCATCTATAAAATGAGTGAGAATGTTCTCTCACAAGAATGTGAGCTCTTCAAGGGACGGATTGTATCCTATTTTTTTTTCCTTCTTCTCCCAAAAGTTCCCCAGTATATAATTGTATATTCTAGTTGTGACATGTGGGATGTCGCCTTAGCAAGGCTTGATGAGCGGTGCCATATCCGTGCCCAGGATCCAAATCTGCAAAACCCTGGGCTGCCGAAGTGGAGCGAGAAAACTTAACCACTCGACCACAGGGCCGGCCCCCTCAGCATTTCTTAAACACTAAGTTCAAGGCTCTATGATGAATGTGTGGGAAATGAAGGGATAATTAACTTCCTGTTCTTACAGCGAGAGGGTCCGGGGAGCGGATTCTTGGGAAGTCAGCTGAGACGTCTTAAGAACTCGACCTTTGTGTCTAAAGACCAAAAGTTCCCTCCCACTGACGCCTGGAAGAATGGAGCCTGAGCCAGTAAACTCATTACCCTTCTCTGCCCTGCAATTGAATAGACAAATAACTCTTTAGTTAGTCATTATGCTCTGATGAGAGTAATTTCCATACAAGAGGGTGGATTGAGTTTGTTCTCCAGTTGTAACATTTGTGAAACTCAACCACAATTCCACTTAATAATAGTCATTAGTGGTCTATAAATAAAGCACAATCTTTTAGATACAGAAACCAAGCTATGAGCTTGTTTGAAATGTAAACAAGATATTCATGAATTTGCTAATTGCAATTCCCTGTTTGGCCTTTGGCCAACCTTCATTCCCTGGAAGTGGCCACTGATTGAAATGTTATATGTCTTCTGGTGATGAGTCTTGGGGGGTCAGAATCTAGGATTTGTGAGTTCATGATCCAGAAGGCTGGTACCTTCTTTCACCCATTTACTCAAATATTTATTGAGTTCCTGCAGTGGTTGGGTCTTTGCGTCATCCAAATATGAATAAAGTACAGTTCCAACCAGGTAAGAATGTAAATTCTGCTGTTAGATGTGGACCCAGATATTCGCGATGCCCAGCAGGACGGGAATGGCCCAGAGAGCTCCAAAGGTTGCAGAGTGGAGGAGAAAGAAGGAGCCTTCTGGAAAGGGCTGACGTCTGAGAGGAGATGGATTGACCAATGGGAAATACTTTGTTGGTAGGGCTAAAAATGCGGAGAGAGGAAGGATGTTCTAAGTAGAGGAAACACTGAGATCAACAACTCAGAGCACAAAAATTGAACATTGTAAAATACTCCAATTTAAAACTTGGCAGATTTTTACAAAAATGTCCATATTTCTAAATTCCTTTGTAAATCAGGAGATCCAACAGCACTCAGCCCACCCTCTATTCCTCCTGGCAGCTATCAGCTGAGTCCAGGTTTCCAAATTCTTCATAGATATTAATATTTGGGATTCAGGAATAAGAGAAATTGGAATTCCTATGAATTCTCAGAAATTGCCCTCAAATCATGTTATTCTTAAAATTTCTTCAAAATTCTTCATAATCATTACTTATTGTGGATATTTTCAGATGTTTTCTTTAATAAATAATAAATATTAAGCATAGGAGTATTTAAAAATAAATGTAGGTCATAGGAAACGCTGGAAAAGACCTGAGAAAATCATTGGTAGTATTCAAATAGATCTCCCAGCAAGATACTAACACTACACAGAATCAGGTGTGAAAATTGCCGATTTAAGGATTGACTTTGCTTCCGAACCTGTTCTCTTTCAGCACATTATTCATAGGATTTGTATTAAGTATATATTTGTATAAATTTAATATTTATTTTATTTGCAAAATTGACTCACTGTAAGCAGCAGACAAGGTAACAAACGCTTAAAATGTGGTGACCAGCTAAAGGTAAGACAGATTCATTATATGATAAGGATTAATTAGATCTTGATCACATCTTTCCTACACGCTCCTGTCCTGATTCCCTGAAGTCAACCATAACCTTTGACTCCACGTGTCAGCATTTCCTGCTGGTGTTCAACTTGACATCAGTGGATTCTTTTGAACCAGTTATGTCTCTGTGTTGATTGTTAAACTTTAATTCTTGCCAAAGAATTGTAATACTTTTTCCTATTTTCCAGATTTCTTGATTGATTTTTATCTGGATTCAGGATTCAGAGAAACGTCTACACTTTCTAAGAAATGTTGGAAGAGAATACCTACATGGGAACACTAGCTGAGTCTCAGTAGCAGCTGCCCCCTTGACAGGAGATGTATGTTGTCTAAATCTCCGGAATCCACAAATTTTTATTTTTCCTCCCTAAACTGAGACCAAGAGTTGGATATCATTTATCACCTGCCCTTCCTTCAAACGGTCTGTGTGGCCTCTGAATATTTTTCAGTCTTGCCTCTGGACTTAGAGGGATGAAGGCCCAGGACACTTGTAGGGACACTGGCAAGAGGAGCAGTTGCTTTGAGTCAGAGGAGACTAGGTCGTGGGGAAATACTGTTGCAACATCATCCGATGCCAAGCTAAGACGTTTGTCTTACCCAATGAGAAGCAGCAGAGGTTTTGAAGAAGCATGACACCACCAAAGCCAAGCTTTGGGAAGACGAATCTGGTGCCAGTGTGCAAGAGAGCCTCAAAGGCCAGGGACCGGAGGCGGAAGGCTCACAATGGGGTCTCTTGAAGGAGGGGGTGAGAACTTGAAACAAGGCAGGGGCAGAAGATGCAGAAAGGCAGGGATGGGCGCCAGGTACACTGTGAAGGAGGACAGACAAACACTTGGCCACCGGTTGGAAGGCAGTGTTTAGAGAGTAGGCTTTGAGGTTTTAAAATCTACAGGATCTGAGCCATCCAAGCGTATCCGAGAAGAAGGACATCAGGGAAATGAGGGCCAAGGCCACAACAGAATAAAGGTCCAGTTGCCGAGGGTCCCACTCAGATATGTTCACAGGCAGAGAGATGAGCAAGACGTCTTGACATCTTCCACTCCTTTGAGTCTTTATACAAGTCTCAGCTTTCAATCGCCAGCGTCACATCTGCCAATGTCACATCTGCCAACCACAGGAAGGAAGATAAACTTTTTTCAAGAAAAGGATTCTTACAATTGCTTAAAATCGTTTTTTTCTTAATACGGTCTCTGTTCCAGACAAGGGAAAACACAGGATTCTGTTTCCAATGCAAGGAGCTGTCTCGTCTAGATTTTTGTATAAAACTTCAACCAGGGGGCTGCCCTCGGGACCACGTCGCCCAGGGACACAGCACACCGCCTTCCGCCCGGCCGCCCCGCACATTCAAGACCTCCCCGCAGCCCGGGCTGCAGCTGCCCACTACCTGGGAGAGTTAATAAGAAATTCACCTTCTCTCCCTGCACAAATGAATTCCAGTCCGTTCATTCTCACAGGAAATAAATTTTAAAATGGAAATTAAACAAAACAATTGCTGGGAAAGGTAATAACGTGTCGCCTCTGAATTCCGCCTCTGAGAGTAATAGATTACCATTCCGGAGACCGCAGCAGGCTCGGAGAAGCCCCTCCGAACGCCAGGCCTCGGCAGCGATGGGATGGGAGGCCCTGCGGCTCTGGTGTCCATTCGCTAGAGTCCCATCGGGCTGTTAAATGAATCTCAAAACCACATAGCTACTCCTCGAAACTCACGGGCTATACGTGGATAAGGGCGTCTGCGCTCATTTCAACATTCTCTGTGGCCTGGAGATGGGCCGCCTTTGTCCCTAGAACTATTTCCACAGCAATCAAGACCCTCGCGCTCTAACACCGTGATGAAGAGAAGGCTCCAGGCTGTTCCATTTGCTACCTGTGTGACCTTGGGCAAATTACTTAAACTCTCTAAGCTTTGGTTGCTTATCTGTTAAAGAGGATAAAAGAAAAAAAAAAAAAAAGACCTGCCTCGTAGGATTACTGTGAAAGCAAATAAATTAATGCTTGCAAAGCCCAGTGCCTCGCAGATCATAAGTGCTCAATAAATGTCAGCTTTTATTATTAGCCTATTTTTTAAAGGTCTTCCGGGGTGAGAGAGAGATTCCACAACCTAAAGCAGCTCCCATGTGATTTATTGTTTAGAAGTGTGTATTCTTTTCAAACGTTTAATGGATTTCCTTAAAAGGCATTTTATCTTAAGCAACACTTACAGAGTTAGAAATCTGAGTCAGGAGTTTGGTGACAATCGAGTGGCGCTATCTGTTGAATACTAGTTTAGATCCCACTGACCAGGAAAATCACAAAATTCTGAACGGAAACATTAGTACAGGTGGTTCCCGGCCTCGCACATGCAAATGTGCAGGCACGCTGCCGCTTTGTGGCTGGAGCAGAAAACCAGGGATAGTGCATATAAAAAGAGACAAAGACTATGGTAAAAGAACTAGCTGGAACTACTAAGAAGGCAACCTAACTCCTACCCTTTTATTCATAGAAGCAGGAAATTAAACAATATTGAAATGGTAGAAGGACTCTTTTATGGGATTTGGATGTCAAACTTCCTCCATGTTCCAAAGTGCCAGCCCGGTGAATGTTGTTATTCTGTAGGGAAGTTTCAGCATGAATCAAGGTGGCTTTTCACTTAATCTTGGGAGAAAGAACCAGAATTAGTTTTAGAAGAAAAGTTTAAATGAAAGCTAGATGAAAACCTTGAAGTTTGATACGAGTATTTCTGCACCCTGTGAAGGAATATTATGCAGCCAGTAAAAATGATGGCAGGTCTGTTGGGGGATGTACGCACAAATTATCTGGAGGGCAATTCAATGATATATATTTAAAATCCTTATAAATTTGAATATCCTTTGATAAAAGAATGCCATCACCATTACTTAGTTTTAGCAAAATAATCTTGACAGTATATAAAGAGAGAAGTGCAATGATATTGAGATGTTCATCAGTGTGTTGCTCATAGCAGTTAAAATTTGTCTCCCAGTTAGATAATGAACAGTGAAACATTTATGAACTGTTTCATTCTGTACAGATGTGGTTTTGTTACTATTATTTACTAAATTTTCTCCTGTCGTGTCCTACCTTTGTGTTTGGTCTTGCTCAGTTCTACCAGGCCCCAAGCAGGGAGGTATTTGAGCACGGTGGTTAATAGCTCCGGGGTCATGGGCATGGGTTTGAATCTTGCATTTGCTGTTTATGCTCAATTGTCTGGTGCTCTTCCTTAACGTCTCAATTTCTTCACCTGCAAAATAGCAATGATAATAATACCTACCTAATAAGGTTATGAAGAAGAGTAAATGCGTTAATCCAATATCAATTACATGGATTGGGGTCGAATATGTAGTATGCCCTCCATAAATGTTAACTGTCAGCAGAGCCCATATTTCTGGCATCATCGCACCAGGCACATTTGGGCTCCAAATCCCAGGAGCCTTCAGTTAATACTTAGCCAAATCACTTGTGAAATCATCAGGAACATGAGCACGGACGGTCTTGTCACCTTCGCTACAACCCTGATGATTCTTCAGTGCTTAAACTGATGATTTAGAATTGGTGACACTCGACAGGAACTCAAATGTGACCCCTCCCCCAATACCCTCTTCATTATGGAACTCAACCTTCAGAACAACCTCGGGCATTCCTTGGACTCAAAAGACCCAAGCCTAGGGTCTGTGAAGCATGGACAGCCAAGGCACAGGGTGTCCCTTCTAGGAACCTTCTGCTGGCCAAAATTCTGGAAATAAATAGCAATCCTTTAGAGCAGGGGCCCAAAAGTAGCAGCCCCAGCCAGAATCCATCCTGCCCAGTTAGCCCACGATGTTTTCAATTTTCTGAATTGGTTGTCAACAATTCGTTGGTAGGTTCCACAATAAAATTTCAGGCTTCTCTTGAAATATCAGAAGAGTTGGCCACATCATCCCGACAGGCAGCAGGCCCTGGAAGCTAGGTAACAGCTGCCCCCTTCAGGCGGCGTGGAATCTCCCGTTTGCCACAGTCTCCATCCCGCCCGCTTCGGTCGTCTCTATTTCCTGCCTGGCCCTGCCAGCGCTTGGTTTTCTGACCCTGCTCCACCGCTTCTTTGCATGCATTTGGGAGGGATGGGGCGTGGGCTGGGGGATATTTGCTGGGAATCTCTTAGGGCTCAGGAATGTTTTAAAAGATGGAGGCGGGCTTTAGCAGAGCCAATGGAAGTGCTCTTAGGTAATCAGGATGTTTGGGGCTGCAGGGTTTCTGAACACTATTTACAGGCTAAGCCTGTGTGGGCCAGGCCACAGGCAGCCCCACAGGGCTGGTTAGAAGTTACAGAGTTCCTGTGCTGTCCCCTGTCAGCAAAGTGCTGAGACAACAAACTTAACCTCTCTGTCCAATGTGAACCTATCAGCCATGGTTATTAAATCCCACACAAGGGAGAAGAGAGAAGTGAATAGGGCTGAAAGAAAAAGCGCTTTCCCCATTTGGATAGCTGTGCAGAACAGGAGCTGCTGGAGAAAGGCAGGGAGTGTAATTGCTGGCCTGAAAGAAAAAGAAAAACTATAAAAGGAAAGAAAGAGAGAGGGGGGGAAATTGATAAAGAACAATTTATCCTCAGAGCTAACAGTTAATTAATTCTGAAAATATCTGTCAGGCTAATAGAAGTGTGTGGGGGGGAGGGCTATGCCACATACACAATTAATAAAATAATAATAACAAAAAGGAAAGAAAAAAGATTTTTTTAAAGGTGTTACTATCTTCTTACAGGCTGGGCCCTTGGCTTCCCAATGTCATTTTCAACACAATTTTTTTCCCCTCCGTCTCTTTTCAGAAATTGTTCTCATGAATGATTTATATATGTCTAGTTATCTGGAGTGATTTCTATGGACCCCGGCGCATTGCTGCATAATTGTTAATTTTAACGCCATAATAGCTTCAGATGGAGGAAGAGATTAGGCATTTATTGCACAATTAAATGAAACATACTTGAGAATCACAAAGGGTTCCGTAATTATTTCAGACCATTAATAAAATGGGCATTAAATTATATGGGACACAAAAGGGAAAGGAAATAGATTTTCATTACAGCAATAGAAGCTGAGAGTAGTAATAGATCCTTGTTGAATTATCTTTCTCTCTCTCTCTCTGAAATTAATTGTTGCCCAGCTTATTTCAAAGCAAAATAAAGGAGGGAAAAAAAGTGTTTTAAAGAACCTCTGATGAAAGGGCTTTGTTTGATGGGGACAATAGCCAGTGATACACTCCAAAAAACAAAGTGATCTTTGATTCTGGCTCCTCGCCTTTGGTTCCGAAGACTTTAAAGGCAGTTTTTCAGCAGCATGGGGTTCCCCAGTCCTACCCACTTCCCAAAACGTGAGGTTCAGGTGGGAGAGGGGACAGTGGGGAGGTCAAGGAAGGGTGGGGCACTGGCTTCTACTTTCAGCCTCTCCTGATGGGGACAACTCTGACCATTGCCCACAGTCCCACACAGTTTGACAACATTAAGACCCTCCAACTTGAACTTCTTGAAAGAGAATAAAAATGGAAGGAAAATGCACTTCATTCATTTCATGATTCATTCAACACACACTGATCTTCAAAACAACACTGTAAACTAGGTACTATTATTATCATCCCCATTTTACAGGTGAGGAAACCAAGACTTGGCGGGATTCAGGAAATTGCCCATGGCCCCACACCTGCGAAGTGGGGCGGTCAGGATTTTAAGACAAAGAACACAGTGTCCCTTGCCCTAAAAAATAGTCTTACCCTAGTAGGGGAAGACAGACAAGCAGGCAGAAAAGTCTGATGCCATGCCATTTCCTGCTGGACTTGTGAGCTGCACCCAGACGCCAGCTCTCAGCTGCTGCTGCCGCTGCAAAAACAGTGGTGGATGAGACCCTTCTTCTTCTTTTCCTTCATCTTTCTGACGTCATATCTTCCAGACAGAATTCAAGCAAAGGCTCCCCCTATTACCTAAATGCCATCTTCCTTTGTCCTTTGGGGGCCCTGTGAGCAGGATCCCTGCCCAATTCTCTGTGGCAGTAATGACAAGATGACAAGAAGAGGCCAGGGTCCCTGAGCGGCCAGCTCTTCCTGATCCTTGCTTCAATCCACATAGGCTGCCTCTGCTAAGTAGCAACGACCATGAGCACCCCAGTGTGACCACTGCTTTGAACTTGAGGCACTAGGATGAGGCATAAAGCTAAAAAAATTGCTAGCTTAAAAGCTGCAGCAGGCCTCAAGCCACCAAGAAGCTCCTGCCTTAGATGTCGTGTTATCATTTCAAGCTTCAGAGGGTCACTATAGTAACTGCTCACCTCTGCGGCCAGCTCTGCCTGAAACCTGGTGGGGCTCAACCTCAGAGCCCAGGAGCACAGGCTGAACTCCTTTGTCCTTCCTCTCCTGACCAGCTTTGCAGGGCCTGCCAGAGGCTGCCCATACACACAAATATTTCACTCCTAAAGCTTCAACTCTTGTGCTCCAGACCAGGATCTTGCAACACTTAGCAGGAGCCCTACTTTGTAGAATGGAGATCCTAGAGCTCTCGTGACTGCACTACCAAAACAGAAAGCTTGGCCATGGGGGCCAGGCGTCAGGAAAATAGAGCACACTGTCCTTTAGAAGAAACTCACCAAGAAGCAGCAAGGATCGCCCAGAAAGGGAGGCCAGGGAGCTGCAGATGCCCAGAAAATCACCCGGATGTCAGCATCTTGCAGAAGGTCAAGTTAGAAAGGGCATGCACCAAGTTAAGTGACTTAAAGCCACATGACCAGAAGACTCATAGCCTGTGGGTTTCTCAAGTTGACAAAATAAGCTGCTCAGAAGGTAATGCTTCAGCAGTCAACTCTTCCACAATTTGCATATTAACAAGACTTCTACCTTCTATGTTAAGAGGAATAATCTTCAAGCCAGTGGTAAGAAAAACTGAATTCCAAGAGAGATGAGGAGACAGTATGAGAATCCTTCCAGATCCACATGAATGACATAGAAGGGGCTGAAGAAAACAGAGAGGAAAATGCCAAACGGTTTTTCCAATTGATAGTTTTTATGGAATCAGGGAGAACAGGAAAGTTGTCAAAAGATCAGAGATGGACTTATTGTGGTCTCAGTTTTGACTAAGATTCTGGAAACTGAAAATCAGTGATTTTGAAATGACTTCTCCCCTGCCTCCGATCCCCATACAAAATTTCTAGATTTTTATTTAGCTTCAACACAGAAACTAATAAAGAAGATATGATTATTAAATGAAGATGTCTAAGGCAAGAGACATCCCTTCTGACAGCCTGGCAGACCAGAAATCCTGAAATGCCTTCCCGTTGTGATATGACTAGATCCTGAATAAGTTACAATAAACATATTTTTAAAAATATAACTGAGTTAAAAATAAGGAGAAAGTCTTCCTAAAGTCGAAACAAAATAGCACAAGCTGAAATTGTAAAAACCAGAAACAAAACCCATAAGTGACTACAACCAAGAACAAAATCTTGTGAAGCCCTAAGAGAAAATGCTGATTGGCAATCAAAGCCTTGAGGATTAACTAGTTTGCAAGGAAATGGAAGAATAAACCTGAAGCTCAAGAACAATGTGGGAAATACGGCCAAGTTTCTCACATCAAGCCAAAACCCTTGAAAAGAGCAGCACCGTTGGTGAGATAAGGGGTAAAGTGATCCACCTGCAGCAAAGGGAGCCTGGAAGCCTCTGTCTGCTCTGATGGTACTGAGCAGAAAAGACAGCAGCAGCAATAACAATAATCATAGGAATTAAACTAGTCTCTCCAGAAAATGTGCTACCCTAGGCCCTCTTGCATTCAGGTATAGAGTCCAAATTTACAACACTCATGGGTCAGCAATCCACTCAGTCTAGAAATTAAAGTCATTCAAGATTAATAAAACCCTGTGGCACCTCATAGAAATAAAGGGAAACACTCTCTAACTCCTCAGGGTTCACACAGATTAAGTTGGACCCAACATGAAGTCACAATTAAAAATGAAAAAGAATCACACAAGGGAACGAGGCACCGTGAGGGAGAGTCAGCCGAAACAACAAACCAGATGTAAAGATCCTCCCACAAACAAGGATTTCAGCTACGGAAAGTTTGGATACAGCGTATAAAATATCTCTGTATGAAATGTTTAAAAAAGGAGATAGAAGTTTCAAATGATCAAAGAACAAGACACTATAAAAAATGATTTGATAAAGGAATCATAGTGCATTAAAATTTGAATATAATCAATTTTTAAAATTCACTGGATGGATTATAAAGCCTGTACACCAAGTTAAGGGGTAAGTGGTTGATCCTAGTGATGATAATGAGGCACTGAATGGTTTTAAGCTGTCTTAAGGGTGGATTAGGGTGGTCCAGGTAGGAGACAGTGATGGCATGCTCTAGGGTGTGGACATGGAGTAGAAATAAGCGAATAGCACTGAAAGGTAAAACAGGAGGCAAAATAGACCAAGCTTGGACTACGAGAGAAGGAGTCAAGGATGACACTAAAGACCGTTGCTTGGGCAACTAGGTAGAGGATAGTGTCATTTTTCCAAGATAGGAAATACAGAAGGAACAGAAGGTTCGAGGTGGGGAGGAGCAGATAACGTGTTCCACCTTCGATGTGCTGAGGTCAGGGTGCTGGGGCAGATCAGAAGACAAGTCTGGCGGTCAGCTGAAAATACATACAGTTACCAGCATGCTCTGGAACGCAGCGTGAGGAAGAGCCCTGGGAGAGAATGTGAAGACTGGGAAAAGAGGTAGTCTGAGAACAACACCTAGGGGACTCCGACATTTAAGAGGTGGGTCAAAAAGGTGTTTGACAACCTGATAGAAAAGAGGGGTTTCTGGTAATAGATACGCTGGAGATAGTCCTGGTCCCAGGAGTGGTAGTGGTCTCCCATTACAGACACTGATCCACTGCAGTCTTGAGAGGGGCTGCCTCACCTACGTCTTTTTCTATACCTATTATTGGCCCAAGTCTTGCTCCTAATCTAGGTTGTGTGTCAGACCTCTGCCCTTACTAATTAATTAGAAAATTCCTAATAGATACATTATCCCCAGAAGTGTTATGTAGTCTTGCTAGAGACTTCTGTCCAGTTGTGAATCAATTGCACTTCTTTAAGCTTAGCAAAACAGTCCCCCCTCAACTTCCCCCGTCCATCAAATGTCATCCATGAGGTACTGGTGATGAAGACCCGCAGAGTCCCAGGGTCATGCTTATTAGCCAGAGCCTCCTTCAGTTTAATTCTCTACGGACGTCCCTTAATAATCTTCACCAGAGGGCCCTGCAGCCTTGGGCCCAGGATTAACCAACTAGAATTCCCTGCAGTTCTCAGGAACCAAAAAATGGACAGACGTTCCCGCCCAGGAAACACATTCTGCACACACAGAACAGCGTGGAAGCACATTTAAAGAGGGAAGGTGAAGAACAGCCTGGGTGTGGATTTAGACAAGTTCTTTAAGGATTCAGAATTCACTGACACCGGTAATTACTAATTACATGAATCTCCAAACTGAACCGAAATGTCTTCTGAGAGAAAAAAGAGTTATTAGATAACAATGAAAGATTAAATGTTGAGCCATATTCTCTCTCTTAAATTTCAGAAGACATAATCATAATTTACAACCAAGGAGGAGGATTTAGGTAAATATTTGAATAATCCGGAACTGGAGACAGAATAAATTTTGAAGTAGGAACAACAGGGATGTCGGGAAGAGGATGGAGAAGGGGAGGCTGGAGGTGGTGGTGCAGAAAGAAGCGGGAACCAGATGGAGTTTTAAGGAGACTTGCAGCTTTTATGAAAACTTAGGGCATCTAAGGACAGATTTTCCTCCCAGATTTGTTGAGGTATAATTGACAAAACTATATGTATCTAAAGTGCTTAGCGTGATGATTTGATATATGAATACATTGTGAAATTATTACCATAATCAAGTTAATTAACACGCCCATCACATGGTTACCCTTTTTTCGGTGAGAGCGCTTAAGATCTACCATCTTGGCAAATTTCAAGTATGCAATACAGTCGTGTTAACTATAGTCATCATGCTGTACATTAGATTCTCAGAACTCATTCATCTTATAATGGAGTTTGTACCCTTTGACCAACATCTCCTTTCCCCCACCTCCTGGCCCCTGGCAACCACCATTCTTCTGTTTCTTTTTTTTCTCTCTGTTTCTGAGTGTAACTTTATTTTTCTTTAGATTCCACATATAAGTGATACTATGCGGTGTTTGTCTTTCTCTGTCCGACTTGATTCACTTGACGTGATGCCCTCCAGGGTCACCCATGGTGTTGCAAATAGCAGGATTTTCTTATTTTTACGACTGAATAATTTTCCATGGTAGTACAGGATGGTGATTATAGTTAATAATACTGCATCATATATTTTAAATTTACTAAAAGAGTAGATCTTAAAGGTTCTCATCACAAGAAAAATATTGTAACTGTGTGGTGATGGATGTTAACTAGACTTGTTGTGGAGATCATCTTACAGTACATACAAATATTGAATCATTATGTTATGCACCTGAGACTGATATAAAGTTATATGTTAATTATACCCCAATAAAAGAAAATATCCCACATTTTCTTTACCCACTCATCCATTGACACTTAAGCTATTTTCATATCTTGGCTAATGTGAATAATGCCACAATGAGTGTACAAGTACAGATATCGCTTCAAGATCCTGATTTTGTTTCCTTCAGATCTATAACCAAGAAGTGGGATTGCTGGATCATACGGTAGTTCTATTTTTAATTTTTTGAGGAACCTCCATACTGTTTTCCATAGTAGCTGTACCAATTTACATTCCCACCAACAGTGTACAAGGCTATCTTTTCTCCACATCTTTAACAACACTTGCTATCTCTTGTCTTTTTGACAAAAGCCAAGCTAACAGGTACGAGATGATATATCAGTGTGGGTTGATCTGGATTTCCCTGATGATTAGTGATGTTGATGTCTCATTACCTGTTGGCCATTGTATGTCTTCTTTGGAAAAATGTCTATTCAGATCCTCTGCCCATTTTTTAATCAGGTTATTTGGTTTTTCACTGAGTCATATAAGTTCCTTAAATATTTTGGATATTAACTGCTTATCAGATATATGATTTACAAATATTTTCTCCCACTCTATAAGTTGCCTTTTCATACTGTTGATTTTTTTCCTTTGCTGTGCAGAAGCTTTTAGATTAATGTAGTTCCATTTGTATATTTTTGCTTTTACTGCCTTTGCTTTTGGTGTCATATCAAAAAACTCATTGCCAAGACCAATGTCAGGGAGATTTTCCCCTATGAATATATCACCTATGATATATTCTAGCCAAAATTCCTTAACTCGAATCAAGTTTTTAAATCTAACTTCTAGCCCCAGGCTGCCTACCTGCAACTAACTCAGTTGAAGTCACCCTCAATTATTTGCGTTTGTCAACTGTCCCTTCAGAAGCTGAGTGTAGAACATAGCAACTGAGAGTGCAGGCCCTGGAGCTAGACTGGCTAGGTCTGAATTTACTGGCTATGGGACATTGGGGAAGTTATTTAACCTCTCTGTGCCTCAGGTTCCTCATCTGCAAAATGGGGACGATGACTGTACCTGCCTCACAGGGATGTTTTGAAGAGAAATGATTTATAGATGTCACACTCTTAGGACAGCACCACACACATCGTAAGGTGCTCCTTTGCTCCTAGTTATTATTAAATGTTAGCTGTTCTTGCGTGAAGTCCTAGTAATGTAACAAGTATGACCACGGACACCTTAGGGATGTAAATATGGTCTTGCCCTGATTTATCTTCCCTGTCTTCCTATCTCACTTCACATCATTGTGCCTTGTCTTCCACTCCACTCACCAGATTCCAGGCTCATCAGCCTTGGGTCAGTTCCAAAAATACCCTCCTCTTTTCCCTCCCGGGACATCACAATGTATTCCTTTTGCCTGGAATGCTCTTCACATAACTGACTCTTTCTCAGCTTAATTCTCATCTCCTTCTCAGTCAGGCTACGTGGACTATGCTGTCTGATGTGGCCTCACCCCACCCTCCTATCACAGCTCTGTGCTCATTTTTAAAAATTATTTTGTTTTATAATTATTTGTTTATTTATTTATTTACTTCGTTATCTGCCTCCTCCCATGAAGGTGAGCTCTGTCTCCTTCACTCTTGGAATCACAGTGCCTTGCACAGGGCTTGGCACACATAGGAACCCCATAAATAGTTGTTGAATGCTGAATAAATTAGAGGGTCCATTCAAGTCACTCTTCTCAAAAAGAAAGAAAGAAAGAAAGAGAGAGAGAAAGAAAGAAAGAGAAAGAGAGAGAAAGAAAGAAAGAGAAAGAAAGAAAGAGAGAAAGAAAGAAAGAAAGAAAGAAAGAAAGAAAGAAAGAAAGAAAAGAAAGAAAGAAAAAAGAAAAGAAAGAAAAGGTGACGTCATGCTTTAGTCAGAGAAACAGTACACATGGACATCTTTCACATGACATTTTCTCTTCCTTAAAAAGAAAAAGCAAAGTTTTGCTCACTTACCCCCACTACAATAAATTTAAAACCATAATAAGTGTAGTAATAGCCCAAATGGAAGCCAGAGATAAACAAATTCAAAGGAGGCAGGGAGAAAAAAGGCCACGGAATAGAGAAGTGGTAGAACATGGGGAGAAAACCGGCCAGCAGGTGCGGAGAGACTAGAAGTTACAACCGTTTGGGGTCTTCTGAAGGAGAACAAGAGATGAAAAGCTGAGGACAGCCATGCCTGCTTGCCTTTGCGAGGTGTGTTCCTGCAGTCATAGGAGCTGCCGGGCCCCTTAACTGCTATGCACTACGGGAAATTTTCATGGTCAAAAGCAACAGGGAATAGAACTTGTTTCTTGTGAATCTTGCTTCCTGACTCTTTCCAGTGTACCACATTGTCTATCTCATTTCCAGAGTAACCAAGATGTACAATGCTCTTCAAATGGAAAGTGGAAAACAAGAAACTTCACAACGCAATTGTGCCTAGCGTGAGTTACAAAATATCAACAAAGCCCTGAGTCCTTTAGTGAACCTGAACTCACGTCTCCAAATTCTGAGTTACAGGCAGGCAGGGATCCTCTCAGGGTCGTTAGCAAAATGTTAGAAATGGGAACCAAAAGCATGAAGACAAGCAAATACTATTCCAATTTCTAAAAAAGTAAAAAGACACACAAATATTGACGGACAAATAAGTTTGCCATTATGTGCAGTCAAATTCTAAGGAAAAGTCATTAGCCCTGTAGAGCTTGCATTTTCGTGCATCTCTTTCCCTCTGCAATCGCAGCCTTGGTGCTGCACTAGTCCAAACATGTTTGCATAACATCTTCATACAGATACCACCAATGACTGTGCACAAACAGAGGACACAACAATGAATAGAAGCCCAACATTCCAGACTGGAAAAATTTCTAGATTGGAAGCCCAGCATTTCAGACTAGAAGAATTTCTATTAGGAGTATACGAAAACCCGCCACATATTATACAGGTGACCTTTTAGGAAAAAAATGGAAAATCAATCAGAACAAAAGAGTTCACAAAGAACAGATCGTGCCACACTATTCACAATCCTGGAGTTATTAAGATCAAGGAAAAGGCTAGAGAGCTCATCTCCGTATCTTGACATCAGTAAGCATCTGAAACAGCTGTCCATGGTAACATTTTGAATAAAATGATGACTGTGGACTCAATGATATTACTGTCAAGTGAATTCAAATCATTCACCAACTACAGCAGAAGCCTGGTAGTTCACCCATTAACTAAAAAACAAATTGGTTAGAGAGAAGCATCATAAAATAAAATGATATCTATATACTTCAAAATTTTCATTTGATACTAAAATATAGAAAATGTACAATCATTTGACAATCTCTTGCTTGAGGCCAAGGTCCATGTTTTGTTCTCTTTCTTCCAGAAAGCACATCTTTGATAAATCCTCTATGATTTCTAGGTTTGTTTTTTTTTTTAAAGATTTTATTTTTTCCTTTTTCTCCCCAAAGCCCCGCAGTACATAGTTGTATATTCTTCGTTGTGGGTCCTTCTGGTTGTGGCATGTGGGACGCTGCCTCAGCGTGGTTTGATGAGCAGTGCCATGTCTGCGCCCAGGATTCGAACCAACGAAACACTGGGCCGCCTGCAGTGGAGCACGCGAACCCAACCACTCGGCTATGGTGCCAGCCCCCTAGGTTGGTTTTTTTTTAAGCAAAACAAAAATTTAAAGACACTTGAAACTTGAGTCCAAACTCTTTCTAGATTTTTTTCTTTACAATTTTCACCAATTTTCTGTAGTTCTCTCACTCACATCTAACTGGACAGAATTTTTTTGTTAGCAACTCACCCTTATCAATTTTTTCAAAGCATGTGGCTCAGTTTTCATAAACAGCTTTTCCTTTTCACACTCACATTTCATTGGTTCACATGACATTTAACTAATTTACATAATTACAGGAGTGAGCGCAACCAGTGTAAATGGGCTTGGAGCAAACACTAGTGACTCTTGGAAAGCATAAGCCTCAACAGCAGAAAGCAGCAGGAGTCCTGGACAGACCAGAGCAAGCTACCAGCCCCATTCTGCAAAAGAGGGTTGCTCCTCAGTGGGTTTAGAGAAGGAATGGAAAGCACTGGTTATCAGGAAGTCAGTTACATGGAAGCAGGCAAATGCCCACAATGAGAATTTAGAACCTGTAGCAAAATCCTGGGGATTCTCTGGGACAATGCCAAGTGCCTCTATAAAGTTCAGCATTTCCTTCCATGTCATGAAGATCTGGAAGACATGAATCAAATTTTCTGATGGCACAGAGCTGTGAGGAATACTAACATGGCAAGGATCACCTCAAAATCAAAACACTCTCAACTTGTGTGAATTCCACAGCTGTCCTTCCACAGGAAGCTGGTATGGAAAATCTGAGTGTAACCCTATTAAATGCTAGGTCATTGTATAAAGGCTAAGTTAGATGCACATATATGGATACGGCATGAGCAGCTCAGCTCTCCAAATGCCTGATCAGTGCCTGGTGTAGAGATGATGCTCAAGAAATATGTTTGAATAGAAACATACACTATAGAGAGAGAGAAAAAAGTGAGATGCTGAACAGTGTGCAAGGTGTGTTCATTATGTGTTAAAATAAAGAGGATATTTATAGTCTTCGCTAGTTTGTGCATAGATAATTTGTGTATAGGTAATTCCTGGAAAGATCAAGAAATTGAAAAGTGATTGCCTCTGGAGTGAGGAAATAGGGCATCTGGGAGATGAGTTAGAAGGGAAACTTACTTTGTGTGCTATATATTTTCATACTGTTCATATTTTTCACTATGCATATACTTTAAATAAATCTGATAAATAATTTCCCAACTATCTGGAACACTGGACTGGAACCATGATATTTAAACTTGACAGGGACAAGGTCCATGATCCTGCATTTTGCTTCAAAAACTAACTTCCTGACTCCAGGGGAGGAGGGCAAAGACTTGCACATTCAGTCTCTGCAGGGGGTCTCAGATTCAGTGTCTTTACCCTTCCTAGGGGCCCCTCACAGCCCAGGCCCTCTGTGTCTGCTGTCTGGGTCACCTCAAGACCTCCCACCTGAGCTCACCATCTGCCGTTCACTGACCCAGTCCCAACACGTGCCAAGCATCCTGCAGTGTTACTCTGACCTTGTCACTCCCTTAGTCAAAAACCAACACTCATTTCCCACCACCTTTTTCTCTTTTGCTTTTTAAAAATTGAAATAATAATGTACGTAATTAAAAAATTGAAATTTTTGACTTGCAATGGAAAAACCAGAGGCCCCTGACCTCCCAAGTCGCATCCACTTCCATCTCTTTAGGCTGATTATTCTCCCGTTTGTTTCTACTTATATGATATCATATGATATGATGCTCATATGACATATTGTCCTTGCTCGAATTTCAATGTAAGATATTATCTATTGATTTGCTACTATGGAAGATTAAGTTTAACCTACTCACAAAATATCCCTACAGAAAGCACAATCCATTCACCCCTTCCTAACCTTCCTATATGGTAATATCCCAAATTTTGGCTGAATTTACCTTATAATGCTTATATTAATATTACACACAGTTGAGAAATGTATTATTTTTTCTTTTTTTATACAATTTTCTTGTTTTTTTCTTTTGCTTAGTTTTCTATGTACCATCACTAATTCATCTCAATAGACTGAGACAAACCCAAAACTCCGGAAGTCCCTATTCTCCCACCTCCCCCGAAGCCCTCTGGGTTTTTTTAGCCTAATCTGAGCTGTTTGCTCTCTACACCTGCCACACCGCCATCATCATGGGACCATCATCTTAAAACTCCTTTCACTTCTCTCCTAGGCTAGATTCTCACATTCCTGAATCTCAGGTCCTCGGCCTTCTTGGTCCTTTCTCCCATTTTGGAAGAGCCCATCCTCTAGTGGCTGCCTTGAAACTGTGCACGAAAGGTAAACTCAGACCTAAATATTGAAAAACTTTTTATTCTACTCTCACACTTTTGAGCATTTGGCTAAAAATATAGAAATTGAGATTGGAAAACATTTTGCTCTACTGTGTTTTTAGCTTATATTGTTACTGTTGAGAAGGCTGAATCCTGATTTGCAACTGTTTCTACAGGACCCATTTATCCTCTCCAGAAGTTTTTAAGACACTTTGTCTCCAAGGGTTTGAAATTTCATGATAATACAACTTTGTACAAGCCTTGTATTTTTTTTTTCCTTCACTAAACTGGGCTCTCAAAGGACCCTTTCAACCTAGAAACTTACGCGCTGTGGTCATAGGAAATTGTTTTGAATTATTTCTTTGATCATTTCCTAATCTCTGATTTTCCTGTTCTCTTTCTGAAGAAGCTTTTCTTTGGATATTAGATTTCTTGGCCTGCTCCTCTAATTTTCTTGTCTTTCCTCCTATTTTTTCCTCTATTTTTCATCCTCTGCCAATTTGTGGTATTATTTTATCTTCCAAATCCTCTGTTGAATTTTTCATTTCTGCTTTCATATTTAATTTCCAAGAACGTTTTTTCTCTCTGAATGCTCCCTTTTACTAGCTTTCTGCCTTGTCCTGTTCTTGTTTCATGAATACAGTATGTTCCTTATCTCTCTGAGGAGACTTAGCTGTATGGTTTATTGTCGTTCGGTTTCCTTCAGCTCACTCGGCATTGTCCCTGCGTCCTACACTTCCCTTTTTCTATTTCTTTATCTTGATCCGCACATTCCACATGAGAGGTTTCCCTCAGATGTCTGGTGATCCTCAGCTCTCTTCCCACACTCAGGAGTGAGGCACTAGGATGCTGACAGAAAGCCGTGTGTGTGTGTGGGCTGTGCTTGTCCACGGGCAGGAGAACTCCTGCTTGTCAATGTCTGTGCATCTTTTCTCCCAGGCAGGACCTTATCCTCCACTCTCTGCCTGGAGTGGAGGGTAGAGGGGGTGGGTGGGCAGAAAATCCTGGCCACCAGTGTTCTTGGAGTTGGTGTCAGAGGCATGGGTCCTAAGTCACTAATAGGATTCTGCTCCCTGCCTCTGTCATACCTGGAGGCCAGACATCTGGAGCCCTGAATCCTTCCATTTTCCACCATGTGGGGCCGTGACAGGGTTTGGGCTCCTCCTCGCTTCTTAAGTGCTTAAACCTATTTTTAACACCTGCTGCACTCATCTTCAGTACCCCTAACCCCGGAAGATTTTCAGGATTCTGTGAAAGGAATGGGGCCGTTTCTTCATTTGCGCCCGCACACACTCACTCTCTGTAGGCTTTACTTTTCTCTTCTCTGTGGACCACTGAGTCAGGTATCACCTGTGTATCAGCTTTCCAGCTTCCAATATTTGGCTAACATTTCTCTGCATTGCCTTTGTCCTTGGGCTTACTCCCCATTTTACCCTGTAACTGTCATGTTCATGGACAATGGGGGCACTACATTTTGAATTAAGTACAGACTTCCCACCCTGGTCTCTCCAGTTCCACAAAATACCTCCAGCCAGCTCTTTCAGGCCCACTGTCTACTGCTGCCCCACATACTCTTAGCTTCTGCCTTGTTCTTTATGCTCCCTAAACCCACCTGCCCCATTTTTCAAGGCACATCTTCACTGCTGCCTCCTCAGGGACCCTTCCTTGATTCCTGTAATAGAAATGGGTTTTCCATTGCTACGACACCTGAGGGACATAGCTGCATAGAATTAATGTGACCTTGGGCTCCCCAAGCAGTTCATTTCATTTGTTCAAAAAAATAAAAAGGAGTAAATTTCTCAAGATCAGTGGTGTCTTTTGTTTAAAAATAAGTCTTAAGGTTTCCACATTAGGTTAGAAAAGAAAAAGTCAAAGATGTCTTCTTGAGGGCACATTTCCAATCACAAAGAGGTTACAATTCTAGTATTTTAGCTAGAGGTTCAAACACACACACACCACTGGGAAAAGGTAAGGAAAAGAAATTTTATGAAAATAAATTTTTATAGGATCTTAGTTTTAAAGAAACTACTCACTTATACTATGGGTTTAAAAGGTTTATCAGAGCCCTTTTGAGCAATAATTAACTGTTCAACCATTGTTTGGAGTTTTTCTAAAGCTCTGCACCCTTAAATATAGAAGGCTTTGCTCTAGAGGCTGAGTAAAATGAAGCTGAGTTTGGGTTCCCAATCCTGGCCTCCATATTCCATGTCCCCAGGCCTCCTCGCCATCCTCGCCAGATAGCTCCTGAGCCTCACACATAGGAGCACCGAGATTCAGAGAGCTGATGGAGGCGGCGTAGGAGAGTCTGTATTTATGCGGTGGGATTTTGCCATGCTAAGTCACCTCACAGAAACAGGTCTGCTCTCCAGCGTATCCTAGGGGAGCACTGACCAGGCCAACACTGTAGACAGGCTGAAAGGCTGGTGGCTTCTCCTCAAGCTTTGAATCAACTCATCATGATTAGTGTCCATAGCCCAAGCAGGTGAATGTGCATGCCTACCTTGACAGGAGGCGACAAGGCCAGTAGAAAGCTCAGTGCCCAGGGTCACTCATGTGAGTTATTTAGAACACAAAGACCAATTGACCCTAATGAATTCTTGCACACTGAAGCGAAACTGGGTGTTAGCTTTTTGGTGATGGTTAATTCTATCAGTCTATTTGTTTAGACATGACTAAAGATAGGTATACTATAAAAAATTAGAACAGGAAAAATCATAAAATATCTTTTAAAAGTAGACTGAAATATGTCACCATAAATCATCTTGGGGTACTATTGAAAAACACAGCCCACTGACTTCTCAAAATATTTGCATCTAGAGGAGTAGAATTTCATTTTCCTAACTCGAGTGGGTGATGTGTGCTCTTCTGCATTTGATGATGTTTCTGAATTTTCCACTTTCCTCTGGAGAAGGTTGCCCTCAGTGTGTCTGCTGCTCAACATGACCAAGGGTGATTATAAATGCACCAGAAACTACTGCGAAGTATATCGCCTTCCCAGATTCTCTCTTTATTTGGACCTTATTATTTTTCCTTGGCAGAACACACCGGCAGAATTCTAGGAAGAGGGAAGAAGACGTGTTAGAAAACATTGGAGAAAAAACCCACCTTCCCTTGCTGTTGAGGCCACGTGATAAACAACATTTTCAAAGTGGCATCTGCTAGATAACATGGATTTTAGAAAAAAATTAGACTATGCGTAGAAAAAGTTCTCCTGAGGTTTTCATGTTGGTCTTACAAAATTCGAAGTGAGCACTGCTGGTCTTCCTATCGATCATTAAATAGTATTAACCTATTCCCTGACTTATTGCATCATCACAAATGCAGATTATTGAGTCACTGACTTGAGTATAACTCTCACCAATTTCCTTGGGAACGCAGTGATTAAATATGCATCTGAGAGGCACCGCCGAGGTAGCCCACCTCCTCACTTTAATTATTGATGTAGATGGGTAAGTTACTTAGGTAGGTAGAAAATATGTAGATAACTCATAGATATCTCAAGTCTCAAGATGGATTTGAAGCTTTGAGGCAGGTCAGCTCCTTCCATATTAACAAATATCCCCAGGGATTAACCCAGAAATTAAAACTGGCAACTGCTATCCTAAACCAAAGTGTCTACAAATGAATGGGAATGCCATTGAGGTCAGAGCACGTCATGTCCTTCAGTCCTATATCCAGCTGCTTCTGACATTTACAACGCCCTGCTGACCCAAGAAGTCAACCGAGTTTTCACCACCCACCGAAACTCGAAATCAGCTCTAACAGAACTTCTTGCCATGGTGGAGATGTCCTACATCCATGTTGTCCAATTAGATAGCCACTAGCTGGTAGCTATTTAAATTAATCAAAATTAAATAAAATTAAAAATGCAGTTCCTCAATTGCACGAGCCACATTTCCAGTGCTCAATAGCCACATGTGATGAGTGGCTGCTAAGCTGGACAGCACAGATGTAGGACATTCCCATCCTCGCAGAAAGTTCTATTGGACAGTGCTGTTCTAAACTGTCAAAAACACTTTAAAAATATTCAGAAGCAGAGGTGCTACCATTGTTTATTATAAACGTTTTTACATATTAAAATTTCTTTCTTCATCAACTCTACAGACACACATAGACATGTAAGCACACACACATTCTGAACTCTAATAATAACCTATTTTAAAATCACTTTTTATTTCACAAAAAATGGCTTGCCCACCCATAATATTATTTAGCCCCACGAGAACCTGTGGTCAGACAAGATTAGGTATGTTTAGGGTGATGCGGCCTGTAGAATAGATAGCATTACCCCATTTCACAGCAGAGAAAACTAAGCCCCAGAGAGGTTAAGTTACTTGTCCTTAGTCATTGAGCTAGAAGTAAGAGAGGTCAAGATTTAAGTGAAGGTTTTCTAATTTCGAATCCAAATCTCAGCTTAATAAGTCACAAATTCATACCACTTACTCGCCAACATTTATTAAGTACCTACTATGAGCCAGCCACCGTGCAGGTCCTGGATACCAAGATTCACAAGACATGCTCCTTGTCTCAAGGAGCTCACAGTATAGAGGACAAGACAGACAAGAGGAGTGCAGTTACAATCCCAGTGACAGGAGCTACAGCAGAGGGAGTGGGAGATGCTGTCTGAACACCTTGGAGGAGCAAGTCAGGTTGACATCAGGGGAGAGAGGGGAATCAGAAGAAGCTTTCTGGAGGAAACATCTAAGCTGAGAGCAGAAGGAAGAACAGATGCTGGCTAGGTGAAGATGTGGGTGAAGAGCGTCCTGGAAAAGAAAACAGGATTGACAGTGACTAGAGGCAGGAGTGCGCAGGGCAAAATCACGGAACTTATAATTGCAAAGTCAGATTTCCTCACATACTCTGATTTAATTTCTCTCCTTCCTCTCATTCTTCTCTTTCATTTCCTCATGTGTTCCATCCACAGGGCAAGTTTTCTTTTTCCTGATTCCTCCCAATTGCAATTTCCCTGTCCCACTGTCTCCAAGTTGCCCAACTCATGGATCCCTCTATTGCCTCTGCTGCCTTCATTCTTTTTAATCCCTGAGTTCTCAATACTGACATGGACTCTGGGGCTTTATTCCCCATGATCTTTGCCAGCTGACCCCAAAACTCTTCCCCAACACATATATACACAAATATTTGTGCATGTTCGTAATCACACTCCCCAGAGAGAACACAAAGTGAGCTGTATGTCCTTCTGGGTATTGTTAGTTCAATCAGCAAATATTTACTGAGTGCCCACCACATCCCAGGCACTGTCCTAGGCACAAAACACAGCCCCAGCTAGCTTGGAGTATACATTCTAGTTGGGGAGCACATAACAAAGGAATAAATAAGTATATATGCAAGGAGGTGATATATATTTACGCATATCTATACACATTAGTCCATAAATGAGATCATACCATACATACAATTCTGTAACTTGCTCTTTTTCACTCTACTGTATATTAAGGGTGTCTTTCCTCATCAATACATATTGTTCCATGTGATCTTTCTTAACCTCCAAGAGGACCTTGAGCAGCATGCAGAGGTGGCCTCCATTGTGCCCGTTTCCGACAGAAGGCTCAGGCCCCTGCTTCCACACTACACACCATTGTTTGGCTTCAGTTTGACCCCAGGTGACATCGTGAGCCACTTCTAGAGCACATCCCTGTGTCTCCCATATCCCAGCCTTTGTCCATCCCTGGAGAAGGCACTTGGCAATGAGCAGTGTACCCTCTGTCCTCGGTCCCTTGCTCATAGCAATCAGTCACTACCTGCAGGACCACGGCACCTTAGACTATCTTTTAGCCACATCCAAGCAAGTCCACAGTCACATGTCCAGACAGGTAACACAGAGTGTCTAGTATGTACTCATCCTTTTGTCTTTTCTCTCTGGATACATCATGCAGACATTGCAATTTCCCTACTGAGTTAAATGGTGTTTACATGTTGTTTCTAAGCTAATTCAAATACCCACAGATAAGCTTCTCTTGGTTCCCCTAAGTGATCAATAATTAAGGTTTACAACCTAGGGCCCTCCGCAGACAGTGCTACATATAACACAGGCTCCAGGAAGCAAGCATTTACTTTGCAGTCAGACTGAGCCAAGTCCCTTTGAAAGGCTCCACCACCTCCCAACTCAGAGACCTGGGGCAAGTTCCTGCATAGTCACTCTCACCTGTGTGATCTACCTTCCAGCTATTCCAAACCACTGGCTTCCTGAACACGCCTTGCTTCCTCTCACCCCTAATGCTTTACACATGGCTGGTCCATCTATCTGAAATGATAACAATAATGGCCCCCATTGTGCACCTGCTATGTGCCAGTCCCTATGTCAACCACTTTATAAACATCATCTCATTTGATGCTCAGAAAAACCCTTGAGATAGAACAGAATTTTTGTTACCCAATAGTGAATCCATTTTCTTCCTTTCTTTTTTCATTCTTTTATTAAAATATAACTTACATACCATAAAATCACTCACCTTAAGTGTGCAATCCAATGACTTTTAATAAATTTAAAGACTTCAACAACCATCACTACAATTTTAGAACATTTCCATGACCCCAGTTAAAGATCCTTCATGCCCATTGCTGTCACTGCTCTATTCCCAATCTCAGCCCACTAATGTATTTTCTATCTCTGTAGATTTTTCTTTCTGGATATGTGGACTTTTGTGTCTGGCTTCTTTGGTTAGCATAATATTTTGGAGTTTTACTCATATTGGAGAATGTATCAGAAGTCTATTCCCTACCATTACTGATTAGGATTCCATTCTATGGATATACCACATTTTGTTTACCTGTTCTCTGGTTGATAGACATTTTGGTCGTTTCCAGTTTTTGCCTATTGTGAATAATGCTACATACGTGTCTTTTTGTGAACATATGATAGGTTGAAATTATTGCTCCCAATTCTCCATTCTCCTGTAGTAAAATAGTAGTTCCACAGCCTTTGCCATGTAACCGTGCAGTATCTCGCACTGTAAGGAAAGTATGCTCATTTCCCATTAGTGTTGGGCTTGGCCAGATGAGTTGCTTTGATCAGTGGATTGTCAGCAGAAGTGATAGTATGACAGCTTCTTAAGGGGCATGACAAGCATCTACTCATCCTTCTTGAATTTCTGCCATCTACCACGAGAAAAACATGCCCCCAGGTAGCTTCTGTTTCCTAAATGAGAAGACATGTGGAAAAGACCTGAGCCCAATCCACAGACTCTGAAGCTAAACCCAGCTAATCTCAGCTAAGCCCAGTATTGGCCCCGCCAATTGCAGATGTATGCATGAAGAAATTATATGCTGATTGTTGCAAGCCACTGACTTTTGGGAATGGTTTGTTATGACTCTATTTCAGCAATAGCTGACTAATACATCTGTCTCCCTTCCCAATCCCTAATCCAAATGACTTACAGTTACTTGTCCCTATACCGTAAGCCATGTATATAATATGTGATGGGACTTCACACATACTTTACTTCCATCCACATGGTAATTTCCATGACAAATATGAAATTCCAAGGGACCGTCTTTTATCCTAGAATCAGTAACTATAGTTCCTAGTATGTGGTAAGCACTCAGAGAAGTTTCTTCAAATGTTTTTAGTATAAATAGCTTTTTCCTGACACCAAGAAAAGTATCTCCAACAATCTCTGAGCATTGTCAGTATGTTTATGAACAAAATAAATCTTCATTTTTATTTTCTCCCACCTTCTCTTCTCAATAGTCTACTTTCCTTTATAATTTTAACAATCTCTTTTATATTCATTTTCTCTGGATCCTCACAATAACCCAGTTTTATTCCCAATCTATAGATCATGATGAGTGACTACGTGACCTGCCCAAGGTCCCACAGCTAGTAAGGAGACCTAGCAGGTTCACATCTCGGTCTGACCATAGGCCTGGTAGGCCCCCCACACCTCACGTGCCTCTGGTCATTTCTCACCTGGGTCTTTACCTCACAGGTGCTTTGGCTTTTCTGCTCTCCCAGATAGTCCATCTGTCAGTGAGATCACTGACTTCTACCCTTGCTATTTCCTTTCTGATAAACTCTGATTTTGTTTCCATCTTATTGCACAGCCAACTCTCTGAATCTTCTGCTGCATGCCAGTCAGAGACTGAGGGTTGACATGTTTCCTCTTCCTCATACCTTGCTTTCAACACATGGTGCTTTTCTTATATGAAACCTGATGCTAGTTAAAAGCTACTTTGAAATAGTCTATAAGACTTCTCTACTTGACCAAATTATTCAATTTCCTGCAGCCTCTACAAACCCTTTTTAATAACCTCATATACTCTTCAACCAATTTCTATTTTATGAGCATGGCTCTCCTTTGACATTTCTTTGTGTATTAAGGTTTTGGGTATTTTTTTAGGTCTTCAGGCTTCATCCTTCACTTTTCCTCTTCCCTGACACTTCCTTTTCAAAGACTAACACTCATAACATTTTGTGTCCCAGTGTATGAATGATTTCACAAAAAAAACCTCCATTCTGTATATGCTGTCTTTTGGTTACTTGTCTGAGAATTCAAGGGGTTCACAGCTCTTTAAATAAGTTTAAATTGACAAAATCTGGGTCAGTAGGGAGAGGATAATAAAGTCACTTTTCCCCTCCACTTATAGCTCTCTTCAGAATGAGTTAAAAATTATGTGTTGAATGTTGAGTCAAAGAAACTAGGAAGATGGCAAAAGATGGTAAGAAACACTCTTTTGAACATTGCAGAAGCTGTGTTAGCAGAGTAGGGAAAAATAGAAAAGGTAGGTGGTTGATTTGATAATATTTAAGGCAACAATCAGTATTAATTTTTGCTGCTCTATCTGCAGCTTTTATTCATCTAACCATTCAACCTATATTTGTTGATATCCTACTATGAGTTAGCAAATATCAAAGTACCTAGCCCATAAATCAGCATTCAATAAATATCCAATGAATTGGACTGAATGGTTTAAGCAATGAGAATGCAAATAACAATAAAGGTAGTATGCTTTCTTGAGCTTACAACCTGGAGGATTAAGAAGCTTAATATTTATTGGAGAATGTATTAGGTACTGGAAAATTTTAACCTGACCCCCCATTTAATCCTAATAGCTCATACTTTAAGGATAAGAAAAGAAAATGCATTGGGTGAAGTAGCAGTAAATCCAATCAACAATGGCCTAAATCAATAGGAACTTATTTTTCTCACATAACAAGAAAGTAGGTGAATTACTAGAGATGATACAATAGGCTAACAATATCAGGATCTATATTTCTGCAGTTCTTTGGCCTTCCTTTTCTTCTTGTAGCCTCACGGTCACAAGATGCCTGCTGCAGTGCCACATATCACATCCACATTAAAGACATGAATAATGTGGAAAGGAGAAAAATAGTGCTGGGCATTTCTGTCCTTTTTAACAGCAGAGAAAATGCAGGTTTAACATCATATAAATGCTTCCCATTTAATTGTCATCTTTTTGGAGTACATCTTTTAGAAGTTATTTTGGTGAGGATCTGTGATAGTAAAATTTCTGAGGCCTTATTGTCTGAAATTTACTTATTTAACATGCACACTTGAATTACAGTTGGGCTGGGTATAAAAATAAGTTCAAAATTATTTTCCATCAGGGTTTCAAAGATATTTTCCATTGTCCACTTGAATCCAGTGTTGTTAAATAGAAGTCTGGTGTCATTCAGATTATTACTCTCTGGTGTTAGTATGCCTTTTGTAATGGATATCTTTTAAATTTTCTATTTTTCCTTAATGTTCTGAAGTTTCATATAACATTTCTAAGTATGGGTTTATTCTTATTTATCCTGTTCTGCACTCGACGGGCTCTATAAATCTGAAAACTTATGACCATCTCTCGTGTTGGTAAATTTTCAATTATTATTTTTTCAACTATTGCCTTTCTTCCATTCTCTTCACTTTTTCTTCCTGGAACTCTTATTAGAATGTTTGAATTTCCTTATCTAGTTCCATTTCTTTCTTTACTTTTTTTTCATACTTTTGTCAGAGAATGAACCTTCAGTTTAGTTAAAAGTACAGCTGAAATTTACTAGAATAAGAGAAAGATCAAACATATATAGATTGATTGCCAGAGAACAAAGATGAGACGAGGTTTATAAAAGAAAAAAATAAACACATTTTGTGGGAAAGCGAGACTTATTTTTATGTCCCTGGTAGAAGTTTGGCTAAAACTCTGTGCCCCGGACACACTGACACGGTAGTCAGGGAGATAACTCAAGTTTCTTATGGATTTTCCAGAAAATCTTGTGATTTCACCCATGAAATGCTTGTGGGATGCTCGTCTATGGTTAATGAATGCTACTGTCCTTCCGTTGGCTTCTCCCCCTCAGTTAAGCTAGGACTGTACCATTTCCCTCATTAGTATCCCTTATCTTTCATCTCTTCTTCTTTCTGTATAACATTCTGGAAGAATTTCTCAGCTCAACTTTTTGGCTCACTGATTCACTCTTCAGCCATTTCAATGTGCTATTCAAACCATAAACTGAGGATTCTTTTTTGCAATAGCTATAAGTAGATAGATTAGACAGACTCATGTGACTGTCGAGTTGGTGTTTGCTACCAGCTCAGCCTGGGCAGAGAAGAAGGGGCCTTGGTTTCTCTTCTTGTGGCCTCCATAACGGAGTGCTTGGGCTTCCTTATGGAGTGGCTTAGCATTGAGACCAAGCATCCTGAGATACCCAGGTGGAACCCGTATTACCTTTTATGACTTAGCCTTGGAAGTCCCATAACCACTTCTGCTGTAGCCATAAACCTGCCCAAATTTAAGAGATGGGAACTTAGACTCCACCTCTCAATGGGACCTGTGTCAAAGTCACCTTATAAGAAGAGAATGTGGAATGGGAGATGTAGTTACGGCCAATTAAGAAAATATAATGTCATATTGTCTCTTTTTTGATGGTGACCTTCCTGAGTTACTGGTCAGTTTTGTTGTGGGTCACTTATATATCCTGTCCCCTCTTGGTGGGGCAGTTTCATGACAGTCGCAGTTTCAGATTGCCACTGGGCCACCAGAGGCCACCTGGGCCCTTAGCAGTAGTATGGTGGCCTCTGCTTACTGATGTGGTTCCTGCTCTGCTTTTTCCCTTAAAGACTCTCCATTTCTAGTGCATAGACAGTCCCCTCTGTTGTTTTAAAGCTTGGCCACGTATTTCTTTTTATTATCATTTCAGCAATTTGGTGTATGAGTGGAAGATTTTAGTGTTTCCTCAACCCATCATATTGAACATAATTTCCTCAGGTTGGAAGTTTTATTGTCCACATTTTATAGTTAAAGAATCGGAGGTTCAGAAAGGTTAAGTGACTTGCCTAAGCTTCAGAGATTGAAACCAGTTTGACTCCAAAGTTACTAAGCTCTACTCCCTCTCTCTTAGAAATTCTTATTCATGTCCGAAATATTACTATAGAGAATGAGACAGATTTCATCAACCACACATATAAATCAATCCCATTCTCTTGTAATCACACCTCACATATGAAGTATTTGAGTATCATCAGTAGATACGGCTGATGAAACTTTGATAGCTCGAATCCAAGCAGCTTCTTATCCTATGATTTCAAAAGATATATCTCACCATTTTAGATAACAAATGCTTTACCAGGAAAAAAAATGGGATTTTATAACTTGTAACCGGCAGTTACTAGGTAGCAGAATCATAGGTAACTTTGAAAATAATATTTTATAAGAAACCTAAAATTGTGTGCTTAAAACAGAAGCAATTAACTTTGTAACCCTCTTCTTAATAAGATTTCTGGACATTTTTCAGAAGTCTCTAGTCACTCGTAGGAGCTGGTTTCTTTTCCTCAAGCCAGGAGGCCAGAACCCACCCTGAGGGAGGTGGACCGTCACAGCTGCCCTGAAATAGGCATCATAGCTGTATCATTGTTAGCTGTGGATAATTAACTTACCTAACACTTACTGTTCTAACACAAATTATGTTTCAGATTTGCATTGGGGATCCTCGTTGGGCTCTTCTTAACTTTCATATCCTCCAAGTCATCTCTATTCTTCTTTCTCTCCCATTCTCACCATCTTACAACATAGCATGAAACTCTTGACTAAGCTCGTGACGTGCTCCAGAGCAGTGGTTCCACCTGTGGAGCAGTATAATTGCAAACAAAGCACAAGAAAATGATCACACACAAATTTTAAAGCCATGAGACTAACACGAGAGTTAATAACTTTTTATTTGGTCAAGTAGATTAAAAGTTAAAAAAAAAGAAAACAGCTACTACCTACTATCATTGCCTAACCAAGGACATGTACACTTTGAAAGATTAGGTGAAACATAATTCCATCCTTTAAATTTTAAACATAAAAAACTCAACATATAACCTCTTTTTCCTTAGAGCTTTCATTTCCCCACAAGAGAAAAACTGGCTTGTGTTTGGGAGCTATTGTTCTATGTAACAAGAATAATTATTTCCTCTCTTCTCTTGCTCTAATGTGATGTAGCCCACTGCTCTGACTGGACATCAGCTGACATATCACTGTCCCTTTTCTTCTTCCCTCCCAGAGGTTGACTTCCTGTTGAGTGGGTCTGCTGAGTACACCTACAGTGACTGACTGAAGGACAGCTTTGCTTCACTCCCCAGGCAATGCACTCCTTCCTCCACTCATCATGAAACATGGGGAAGCCAGCCATGTTGGTCATAAGTAACTGCACAAAATTCTGCCTGCCTAGAATTCAATACCTGAGTGCTTTCATGACTTGGGCAGGTTTATTGTGTAATCAACAATTTCATTTAGTCCAAAGGCTTGTTGATGAGGTTTGGGTATCTACATCCTTCACTTGTGCTTCTCATCCACTTAGGCAAAGGTTTCACCACTATCCACAAAACATCCAAAGTCTTCCCACACTTTGGAGCATAAGAATCTCTAGGAATTTAGAGGGAAGGTTTTCTTTAACCTCCAATGGGCAGAAGACAACAGTCAAAGGAGAAGAGTCTGGAGCATTCATTCCTCATGGGTGTCAGATGCTGAGCTGGGGAAACCACAAATAGGTTTCCAATTGTACAATGCTATTGCAGAAAGCACACTGGCCAAACTGAGAGAGAGTGTTGACTGTAGTGTTACTCCCAAAGTAAACTGATCCCACTGTTAACTATTATTCCCAAAAGAAAGATATCAGTTCTAAACAGAGCATGGTATCAGAAATATGGGAGGACAGAATGGGTTGATCACAATGCTATTTATGTGGGAATTTTACATTCTCAACAGAGAATCCACTATTTCCAGTTGCACGTGCTTCATTTTTACTGGATCCCATCATTAATTCCATTAGGCTGGGTAGTGTTCCCCAAAACATTCCACTAGACCAGACCAGTGAAGAAAGGATTCCCTGGCCAAATAAATTTGGGAAAAGATTCGTACAGCATTCTTCTCTTAAAGATTCACAATGCCCACTGGCACATTCAAGGCCACAGAAAACCTGCCGTAGAGAATCCTTATATCTACTTGTAACCTAGGGTTTCCTAAAAGATTGGACTTCAGGAATCTTATTTCTTACAATACTTATTAACATCTGGTAGAGCCAAGATTCGCACACTTTGGGAAACCGGGGCTAAAGGACCAGATCTGCCATTTGTTCCATCGTCACCCCATCTGCAGAGGTTCTTAGTTCTATTGGTCAGTCCATATGAAGACAACAGACAAAAACTTCCTCCAGGTAGAATTGTAAGGTCTCAATATAGACTGAAGAGCCACCAGTTTTTTGCTTTCCAGATGCTGCAATTTCGCTCATCAGATTGGTAGCATGTACCATGTGGTATCATGGGGCATCTTGTACATGACATAACTACTCTTCAACTTTGACAGCAGGAGAGTGAACTACATACTGGGGCAGCTCATGCAGCACCAACTATGTTAAGTCTCAGAAAAAATTCATTGAATTGGGTGTAATTGACTTGAATTTTCCACCATGAACAGGTCACTCCTCATCTTTGGGGCTAGTTCTCCACTAAGCAACAACAAAGACTCCCTCTCGTCCTTCCCGTAAAAGCTCATTAAATTCGACAGCCAATTACTGAGTGACCATCAAGAGCCACGGTCTGCCCCAGACAGCGTCCACTCTGCCCTTCTCTGGATAAGCCCGCTCCCTCTCACTGGCAAAGGCAGCCTGGCAATGCCCTAGCTAATTCCTTCTTGTTTCTTCACCCTGAATACTTTCCAAGCCCTTGCAGGAGCAGAAAGGGGGAAGAAGGAGATAGGAACCAAAAGAGGAAGGGTGCAATAGGCTTAAAAGATATTCTAGAACAGCCATTCACAACTTTTTAGAGGATACAGACCCCTTTCTAACATTCAGATATTTCACAGACCTCACACAATTGGGGATCTGCTCTGAGTATCTGTTCACTGAGAAAACGTGGAGCAAAAAGTTAGACTAAGTTTAGTAATGAGTTGAAACAGTTAGGATGTTTTCAATGGCAAGACATAGAAACCCAGACTCAACCTGGCTTTAATAATAAGGATATTTATTTTTTATCTCGTACAACAGAAAGGCCAGAGAATGTCTTCAGAGAGCACCGGTTCACCAGATCAGCATCGTCATCATGGACCCAGGTCTTCCCACCACTCAGCTCTGCCTCCTCGCTGTGAGGTTCATCCCCAGACTAGCAGCACAATAGCTGTGGCACTCCAGCTGTCAGACTCAGACACATCAGAAAGGTAAGAAAGTCATCTCTTCCCATAGTTCTCTCTTATGGGAAGGAAATTGTCCCCAGAAGCCACCTGGAAACCTTTCCCTCAAGTGTCATTAGCCTAAGTGTGTACACATGCCCATTCCTAGACCAATAATGAGCAGAGACTAGCCCAGGCACTTGGCTACAAGAAAAAAGGAGGATGCCTGGGGGGAAAATCAGGATCCTACTACAAAGAAGGGAGGAATACATGTTAGGCAAGAAAACAATAGTGCCTACCATATCCTTTTAAATGAATGTGTAGGTCATTAACATGCATTTGAAAAAATATGTGAATAAATATGTGTGGTAGTATTATATATTCATCTACAAGCAAAGGGATTTATGGACTCTGTTGTAAAAATACTTGTAGCCACAAATTCCATTATTCAACTAAAAGCGGTTTAAATAATTGCAGTTTACTTTTCTTGCACAACAGAAACATCCGAGGTAGCTCATTCAAGGCTTGGTTCAATGGTTTACCAATGTGAGGACTCTAGACAGCTTGTCAGCAATTCTCTTGACCTTCTCCTCATAGTCACAAAGTGGCTGCTATTGTTCCACACACCTCATTCAGACAAGACAATAGGAAGAAAAGAGAAAAGAGGAGAGGGTAGGACAGGTGAGAAGAAGAGGGAGATAGGAAGGGAGGGCATTTCTCTTCTAAGGATTCTCTTAGTCTAGGCTTTTCTGAATGCAGAGCCTGAGACAAAGACTTGTGTGCAGGTAGTTGGTTAGGGAATGTGATTCCCTAATAAAGAGTAGGAGTTTAGGATATGGCAGTGAAACAGGGATGGAGGGAAAGCCAATATAGGAGGCATTATTACTGTGGCCACCACTGTGGGAAACTGGTGCTCAAACCTATTGGGATTTCCTGAGGAGCCATGCATCTCATAATTGTCCATTCAGGAGACAAAAGGAGAAAGGGTTTATCACCTCTGACCTCGCAGTGGTCAAGATTTGCCTCACAGGCATTAAGTTCCCCCACAGCACCAGGTTACGTTAGCAGGAGGGCAGAGAGCAGGGTCCCAGCGGACTTCCAGGGCTGCAGCACCAGAGAAGTCCCAGAACAGGAAGTGAGAACTACTCTGCCTGGGGCCAGGTGAGGCCCCATCAGATGGCACCTGCACAGACAGGCACTGGCTTGCACAGAGCTGGCTGCCCCAGCAGAGGGGCTGAGGGGATTTTGAAATGTTGCACCAGTGGTGTTCTCTTTTCATTAGGGAGGAAAATCATTCCCTAAAGTCCTCAGCAGACACCTGCTATGTGATGTATCATGGCCGCATTGTCCATAACTGAGTGTCAGGCTCACCCATAAATGCAAAGGAGGTGATGAGGTGTGTAATTGCCATTTTTAGCCTCTAGAATAAAAGGTGGGTTTTGCCAGCAAGACACAAGAGAATGGGATATGTATTTCTTGATTAGTGTAAGGCGTTCTTATGAACTCCTTGTTAAAATTCTGTGCCCAAGGAAAAGAGAGAAGAGGAATAAAAAAAGAAAGCCACCAAGATGATATAGCAGAGACCACTGGTTGGTTGTCCACCAGCATCCTCTCATCTTCCATAGTAACAGAATATTCAGGACAGCATACGTCCGCCCAGAACAAAGACTGCAATACTCAGCCTCCTTGACAGCCAGGCTGGTCACGTGACTCAGGTGAGGACAATGAAATGGGGCAGATGTAACGCGTGTAACTTCAGGGTGAGAGTCAGAGGCTATTTAGAGCCACAATGAGGAAGAGGAATAAAGGAGAAATGACAAAACTTTGTTCCGCTCCTATTTTGTTCCAAGCTGGGTCTATTGCCTAGATGGCATTTCATTTTTGATCCTCACATCAACCTTTGGGGAAGGCATTATTATCTCTGTTTTATAGTTTAGGAGACTGAAGCTGAAATGGACATTTGAAATTTACTTTAAAGGCAGAGAGAGTCATGTAAGAGTGGCAAGGTTGTTTCCCTTAGGAACTGTTCCTGGGTTTCAGCACACTGCCCTCTCCCCTCCCCTCTCACAGGTGTCCTGAGGGTCCTTCCCCTCCCCCAGCACTCCCATACTTGTGAGAGTCATTCTCTTGGGGAGCAACTGCAAAGATCAAGTGCCTCAAAGCAAAAGACAGAGGATTGGGGTGCTCACTTGCCCAGGGAAGTTTTTCTACTACTCAAAACAAAGTTAAACCCAGTGGGAGGGAGGGGACAAGAAGGAAGAGTGGAGCAGCTAAGGGGAAATTCAGTTCTACTGGAGGGCAGATGGTGGAGTCTTTGCACTTCCATGACCAGGGAGCTGAGAGCAAGCTGAATCCTGCTCAGTGTCGCCAACCGGAGAACACTGTCAGGTCCTCCATGCCCCAAATGGCCCGCCATCTACATAAAACCCCCCATCCAACAGTCCTACCCCCTTGGAGTGGCTGATGGCCTGAAGGGAGAGGCTCTTCCCTAACCATAGGCAGACTGGGAAAAACCAATTGAATATTTCTCTATGAGCCAGGAGAGCAGTGAACACCTCGTCCACGTTATGAAAGGTATCTTAGCACAGGTGTGACATGTGAAGTGTCAAGTCTGGTTTTAAAATAGAAATCTGGTAATTGTGTGGATTAGTTGGGAGTAAAGAGAAGCTCTTGTCAGTTCAGGCATGAAGTGACAAAAGCTAAAGATGGGACAGGAAAAGGAGGGATGAATGAGTATGCATTAAGACGAAGGATTAGACAAGGCTTGGTGGTTGGCAGCAAATGAGAGAAGACGGAAAAACAAGAATCCATTAGAACCCCAATCTTCCCAGCCCTGGTAAATGATGCCACATCCATGAGAACCCCAATCTTACCAGCCCAGGTGAATGATGCTACTACAGGCTGAAATAAAGAAGGAAGAAGAGTGGAGAGTCAGCATAGAAGGAAAGCGAACTTCTGCTTTGGACAGAAGGAATTAGAAGCAATGTCTGGACACCCACATGGAAATGCCCACTAAGCACACAAACTTGGGAAGAGGTCAGAGCAGGAGGAAGGTCTGAGGTCATTCAGCAGACCCCTATTGAGCTATAGGTATGAGACCTAAAATGTCCCGGGTAGAAAGTTAACCAGACTGTTCTTGGCAAGAAGCTAAAGAGTTTCAGTACGCAGCTGGGCTCTCCCAGATTGAAAGGGGAAAGAGAGAAGTCAAAGGGCTGAGGTCAGGGCTTTTGGAGAGGAAAGTTTAGAGGATAGACAGCGGTGCCAGCTGCTGCAAACGGTTAAGGGAAAGCAGGGCTGAGCAAAGGTCATGAATTTGCAATTAGGAGAGCCTGGCTGCCTTTGCCAGTTCATTTTTGGTAATTTGTGGGAGCTGGGAACAGAAGGCAGGGCGTTAAGGACTGGAGGGACAGGGAAGACATGGAGCCAAAGAAAGGGACTGTCCACTCGAGAGATCTGAAGCAGTTCCTACTATTGCAAGATGGCTACAGGGAGAAACTCAGCACAACTCACTCCTATTTTTCCTGAAATGCAAAACTGAGGAAGATTTTGTGAAGGGAAGTGGGACCCCGGGATGGTACATTGAGGGAGCAGCACAGTCGGCTTGTCTTTCGTCCCAGGACAAGAGAAACCAGTGCCCATCCCTAGGCAGAAAGGATGATGGCTTAATGGTCCTTTAGTGCAGCCCCACTGAAGGGAGTGAGGTCAGAACACTGCTGAGCACTGGTAAGAGGCACTGCTAAGCAGCCTCACAGCTGCAACAGGACTGCCAAAATCAGCACAATTATAGGACTCAGGATAGGACCTGAGAAGCTACTGTGCGTATGTTGGTGGGGGGAGGTGTCTCCAGTGCCCCAATCCCAATGGGGCCAACATCATGTTTCCCATAGCTGCAAAAGGAGAGCAGTATCTACTGTTCCAAGATCATTGCAGGGAGAAACTCAGCCCAACTCATTCCTATTCCTTCTGGATCGCAAAACTCAGGGGTTATTTATATAGTAAGCAGATGTCAACCCAAGTAAACTGGTCAGTAAAAATAATCACAATCTTACTACATTAAAGTATGTGAAAAGAGAGTATAGCTGAACAGAAAATCCATACGAAGATTCAGATTGCATACCAGAAGAGTCCCAGCGTCTACCTGCAAAAATGTAGCCACAGTTGTACAAATTCAGCTAAGTCCGAGTCTAGACAAAACCTGAGGTGGTGAGATGGGATGCTTTGCTGTCATGCAGGGAGCTTTTGACTGCACCAACAGAAAACCTAACCAGAAAGGACTTAAACAATAAGGAAGATGAATTCTCTCACATATCAAGAAGTTTCAAAGTTGGATTCCAAAGTTGGTTATTCAGCAATTCTACAAAATCAGCAAGAAACTATATCCTTGCCCTTTTACCACTCCCCATCCTCATCTGATGGTCATGTTCTCTTCAGCCAGTTCCCCTTCACGGTCCCAAGGAGGGTGCCCTAGTTCCAACGGTGAGCTGGTGACATGCAGACAATAACATCCCAAAACAGAAAAATGGGATCATTTCCTCCTGTGCAACTTTCTTGAAAAGCAAGGAAAACTCTTCCTAGAGCCCACAGCAGACCTCTGCTCATTGGCCAGACTGGGTCACATGCCCACCTTTAAACCAATCACTGGCAGGGTAATGGAGAGTCTATTATTGGTTTAATCAAGCAGCCTCTGGGTCACTGGATACCAAAAAATATCAAGGTCTGATTAACAAAGAACAGGAGAAATGACTGTTGGCTGGGCAGTCAGCAGTGTCCATCACAGAATTTGTGTCAGCAAGCCAGAGAACCATGGTAGGATTGTTCATAAATGAGGAGGAGGTTCTGGGCCAACAACCAGGACCACAAAAGAACTTCAAGGTATCTGACCTAGTTACTCGGCTCAAATGCATCTTCACATATCCAATAAATGTGCCCTGTGTTCAGACATCTTGAAACAAGTATTTCAGCAAGGCAGTCTGGTAGAGCAGGATTAGACAGACTTAGGTACCAGTCCTGGCCCCATGACGTGCATGCACATAAGTGACTCCTGCCATGCCATTCTAAGGTGGCTTCTTTCTCTCAAAACCTTGTGGCTATTATGGAGATTAATAAACAAAGAATCTAGGTGTATATAACATACTATGAAATACAAGGATTCAGATTATCTTTTAAATTATAATCCAAGGATTATAAATGGACTGCCCTGATTTATAGTGAAGACTAATCATTGCTAAAATTATCCTACTGAATTAAGCTCTTGAACATAAGTTGATAAGGGAATCAGTCCACTCTAGCATAGTAAGTACAAACTTAAAAATATTTTTAGCAAAGAACTTCTACAAGATATATTAGGTTAAAGCCATAATAACAGACCAAAATAAGTCCTCATCAGCAGACTAGGCATTCTGCTTTCTGATAAAAGTAAGCATTTAGGGGAATTTACTGAAATAAATGTTGTATTAGCAGAGACATTGCCAACGCTTACCCAGAATAAATAAGAACAGTAAATAAGTACAGGGTAACTTCCAATTCTTCCCATCTCCACCCAGCCATGTGACACTCTCATACTGAACTTCATGAAGTCCCATCTCAGAAATGTACTATTTTGGTTGCCCATCTGATAGATAGCCACCCCTTCATTCTGGCATCCAGTGCCACTGAGATCTGGTCCACCTTACCTTTCACCTTTTCCCAGTTCACATCTAGTCTTTCATCCCGTCTCTGTAGCTGCCCCAATGCACACACCTCTCCACCTCAACCGCTTCCTTTCCCTCCCCTCAGCCTATGCGATCCTTCCCATCCTTTCGTGAAGGCAGCTGCTCAAGGAGCCTTCTGTTAAGATCTAGCCCTCAAGGATCCTCTGCCTCGTACCGTGCTTGGGTTCCATCCAAGTTCACACTGGGTCATACCAAGGGGCTTGTGATAGCAAGATGAGGGCTCTTGAGTCAGACAACACCTGAGTTCAAATCCTGGATCCACCACTTACCAGCTCTATGACTCTGGGCAAGTCTTGTCTAAGTTTTTGGGCCTCAGTGTCCTCATATTCAAAATGGGAAAATAACAGATTTCTCCATCTAGGCTTATTGAGCATTAAATAAAATAATATACATAAAGAGTTTTTGCATAGTACCTGGAACATAGTATGTGTAGAGAAGAATTCAATCATTGTTGGCTGCTACCTGCTACGGTTGTCTGCTCTCAAATTACTTTCTGAATTTATGTCTTGCCTCACTCGTCCAACCGAGCAAAGGTCAGTGAAATCCCTGTGGATAACGACCAGGAAGGATAGATCCCCTCCTCTGCCCCACTCCTCCAGCAAGTCCTGTTGGGACTCACCACCAGGCTGAGGAGGCTTTACCAGGTTTGGGTCATGACTGATCTTTCCTTCTTGCCACTAACCCACACACCTCTGGATGCCAGCTCTTTTAGAGGTCTAAGCCAGGATTGTTCCAGATACAGCTGTTCCTTTATATGTTTTTAGGGAAAGTTCTAACAAGAATAGGGAAGCATGTGCTACTTCACAGAGGGCAGGACTGCCACAGGGCAGCATGAGGGCACTGGTTCCTGGATGGCAGGGGAGAAAGAATGCCAAGAGTTAAGACAGAGAGGAGCTCAGAAAGTCAAAGGTAGGGGACCAGAGCCAGGGAGAGGAGCAAACGTAAAGCCGGGACATTCCTGCAACCCAAAAATATGAAGAGGGGAAGACAGGACACAAAAACTGGAGTTCCAATACAGGAGAGAAGTGAAGGGAATATTCTGGATGAAGATAAAGGGAGACCCTAGGCAGCCACTCCAGACTGGAGCAGTGGGACTTAAAGAGACTCACATTGAGGAATGCCATTGTCATGCCATCTCTCCAAGCTGATGAAAATACTGGAGGATACTCTAATTAAACATGGAAGTAAACAAGAAAGGGGAAGATGTGAGAAACGGAAAGGAGTCAAGTCAACTCAAAAGGAAAGGACCTCCAGAAATGGTGTCTCCAAGAAAGAGAAAAGAATGGCAGATTACCTGACATGGCTGACCTTGTGGGAAATTGTGGGAGAGGCTCTGGGAAGGCTGGGGAGAATCAGGGACAGCTACAAAGCAAAGCAAGAAAGTGGGGAATAGAGCAATTAGCAGAAAGCAGGAAACCAAATAGTCATAATACAGTACAAGGCTCAACTGTGACTCTTTACATAGGTATAACAAGCAAACGCTGTTAATTCAACCCAAAAAACCATAATAGAACTCCATTGGGAGGGTGGAGGAGGGGAAGCAGAGGGGGTGGGGGGTCAGAGAACTAACTCCTTGATTATTGGCAGTCTGCACATTTTTTAGAAATATAGAGATGTGAAGAGCTTCTCGAAGAATGGAAAAGGATTCTCTCTGGAGAGAGGCTCTCTGGGGGGCTGTGAAGAGCAGGAGTGCCCGGGGCAGGAGACTCACCAGGCTTCAGCACTCTGACTCTAAACCAAGTCAAGGTCTTACTCCAGTAAAATAAAATTTAAATAACAAAAAAAGGAAAAGTCAAGTTGATCAGCATATTTTAAGTCAATGCACAGGCTCCTCATCAGTAGATTGCTAATTAATTTTTTCCTTACAGATATTTTCACATTTTATTTAGCTGTAGATATCAGGATCAGGACTAGCTAAAGAGCAGAGAGTGAAGTGCTATCATTACAGGGGTGCCGCAAGGGGCTCCCTGCCCAACAGCATCGGCAACACTGCCTATAACGTCCCCATCACTGTCACACTGGCCTGAAGCAGTTCCCTTCTAAAATCCAGCTCCTCAAGTCCTTTATTGGCACCTTAATAATTAGTGAGCATCTTAGCTCACAGAAGCTGACAGAAATTAATAGGACACTGTTTGGAGATGAGAACTGTGAGGCGCGAGAAGATGTTAAAGAAACTGGAAAAAGGGCAAAAGCCAGCCCCAGCAGGGCCAAATGTGCAATGGCAGAGGGAAGTGGTGGAACTGAAGACAAAATGGAGTTCTCTGCACAATTCTGCCAAGAGCTGGCTGTGATATCGTCCGACAGAAACAGAACAGGTGAGGTATTGGGCTGCCTACAAAGTGCTTCTCACTCTGTTCTCCAGGTGGAGCCTGTGGTAGGAAGGCCCCAGGACAGCCCCCAAAGATCCCTCCTCTGTATTCACACCTGATGTCGTCCTCTCCCACACTGCCCCAGGCTTCTGTCTTGGGCCCTCTCAGATCATTTGCACAGGAAGATTCAAGATGCTGTGTCGTGAGCAGTCTTCAGGGAGAGGCCCATGCGATAAGAAACCGAGGCCTCCTGCCAACAGCCACGTGAGTGAGCCTGGAAGTGGATCCTCCAGCTCAGTCAAGGCTTCAGATGGCGGCAGCCCCAGCAACGTCCAGACCGCATCTCACAAGAGACCCTGAGTCAGAACCACCCCGCTAAGCTGCTCCTGGATTCTTGACGCTCAGGACCCAGACAAGATCATAAATGTGTTGTTTTAAGCCACGAAGTTTTGGGGTAATTTCTTACACTGAGAGTAAGAGAAGTCAAGTAATTTGCCCAAGGCCTTACAGTAATTAGAAGCCCTAGGTCTTGAAGTCCATTTTTATAGCTCTTTCTACTTAACCATCAACTCATTCAACAAATATTTCAATGACTTTTTTATTAAATAAAATGTTAAGGGTCATTGGTCTTCAGAACATGTAAAAATGACGCCTTAAAGAAACAACAAGCATCTGAAAATAAATCTTTTTAATGTAGCACCATTTGCGACTGCTGAGTGCCCTAATACGTCCTGCTGTTGGGTTAGGGGGCAGGTGCCACAAAAAAGAGGAAGTGTTATTCTGAGCCCTGATTGGGGCTTGTTGCCAGACTTTGGTCTTATCCTCTGCAGTGCATAATTTGTGATAAAATTGGCAAGAGAATGTATGCTCCAATAACTTGGCCGATTGCATTAGCAAACACAGAGCCTCAAGGAGTATTATTTATGATAAAAGCTGACCAAGGATTCTTACATTAGAAGAATGGGGGTGGGGAAGCCCTAATGCCTGTGAAACACCTGAACACAATAAAACCTGAGGCAGAGGCATACAATGTTGACATTCTTTTGGCTTTTATTCCTAGAAATAAAGCATGTCTTTCCTGTTCTTACAACCACTGGGATTTTTTTTTTAATCCCAAGAAACCTCATTTGTTCATATACAAATCCCATATTTCTCAGGCAGAGATATTCAGATGCCTATATGTGGACTTAGTGTCTCCAGAAAGTGCCAACTCAGAGGCCTGAGGCTCTCCACGGGGAAGGAGGAAACTCCACTTGGTGGGAAGTGGGGAGAGGAAGTCAGGGACACATCTAGCTGCTGGTATCCACTCTGTCAATGGACATGTTTTCAGAATCATGAACAGCTGTGACCATCCCTTGTTTTATTCCTTAGCTCCCTGAAGGGAAAGGAGGGAGAAGAGGAGTCCAAAGCATTCAGCAGGGGTGGCCCTATTCTTTAAGGGATAGTCAAGCAACTGACCCCAGGGCTGTAAAACTCTCCCCATTTATAAAGTTTCTGGCCTATAATTAGAGGTAAGATTCCACCATAAGTAGAGTGTCTGATAACCAATATTCTTTGTGTGTTTGCTGGGATTGTTGTTAAGTAATTCTGGTGTGTCTCATTCCAATGACTTCCCAGTACACACAGAATAAAACCCAAGGACCTTGTCCGAAGTGATGCAACTACTTGGTGGTGAGCCAGGTGTCACTCCAGGAATTTATTTCTTGGTTTTCATCTGTCCTCCCATTGGGCTGTAAGCACCATGAGAGAAGGGCTTGCAGGTCTTGTTTACTACTGTGTCCCAGCACCTAGCATAGTGCCTCGCACACAGTAGGTGCTCAATAAATAGCCATTTAGTTACTGAAGCAATAAGATTTCCAAGCCCTACCTCCGTTGCCACCCCTTCCATTCCTAGGGGATGTGTGTATGTTATTCAATCCTCTCTTAACTTCCACCAAGTTGGTGAATCATGTGATCTCTCCTTCAAACAGACCCCAGCTACTCAAGTGAAGGCGGTTTCAAGTATCAAAAAGACTCCTTACCTGCGCGCTGCGCGCTGGGCGTCGAGACTGAAGTGTCCTTAAGCTCCGGGTCCTCAAACGCGCTCTGTTGCAGGCGCTCCAGGCGTCTGTCCTGGGACTCGGTTTTGTTCGGTTTCTCATTGTTCCTTGGTGGAAGCCGCTCCCTTCTGTGCTATCTTGGCTTCGAGGGACACTTGGAGTTTTACAAAATTTCAAGACGCTCCAGTGCTGTGGGCTGGGTCCTGGAGGGAAGACTCCAGAGCAATTACCAGGAAATGTCTTAATGGGACCACAGCCTTGGGTCCTCGCGGGCGCTCTCGAGAGATGGGATATGTCTCCGAATTTGAAAATAGAAAACAGGTAAAAGGAAAAAACGAGGGTGACAAATAGTAAAATATTTTTGGTAATAAGAAAAAATTAAAAGTTTATGATTTAACCAAAGTGCATTATTTCCCAAGAGCAATTTATCACCCTCAATGTTGGCTCCTGGGATCTCGACGCTCAGGGGAAGCCGGATTAAGGCCCCCCCCACGCCCGCCCCCCGTAGCTAAACGAGTGCGTCTGGTGCTCACATTCCCCGCAGTGAGCTGGAGCCCCGGCTGCGCGGAGGCCCCGAAACCGGCACCAGGAGCTTCTCTCAGTTCCTCTCCGGAATCCCCCAGGGGGAGCAGAAAGCCAGCAGGACTGGCGTCCTGCGAGTGCTCAGCACCTTGGCCCGTCTGGACGCGGAGGACTCTCCTGGCCTTTTCCAAAAACCTGCAGGGCGTGAACCCCGTGGCAAGCTCCCCGCTTCCCCTCCAACCCACAACCACGTTCTCCAAGCCGTGGTCTGCGCACCTGCCTCTCCGAGCTCGCCTGTCGCTCAGTCCCAGGAGGCCTGGGAGCGAGACCTTATGCCCACTAGAGAGGAGGGGGTGGTGGCTAGAGGGCGGGCAGAGCGTTGAGGCTAGGCAGGTGGCTGCGGGCCTGCGGGCCCCGGACTTGTGCGCTTGGCTCTACCAGGCTGCATCTGGGGTCCTGTCCCCGCAGCCAAAAGGCCTGCTGGAAACTGAGCGAAGGGAAACTATCGAGCATCTTCTCTGCGCTCGGAGCTGTGAGGAACTGGCACTCAAAGATGAATAGCAGGCGGCCATCGCCTTCGAGGAGCTCGAAGTATGGAGGATCGCACCGGGTGCGACAAGGCTCTACACGAGGCTGAAGAAGAGGGCACGAGATGGAGAGGGCGTGAGAGTGAGAGCATAGATTCCCCAGCCAGGGAATCAAAGAAGGTTCCCAAGAGGAGGCGAAGCCTTGAGAGAGACGTGAGCTACGCAAAGGACTTGGGCGAAAGGAGAACAGAAATGCTGCCTACAAAGGCCCAGAGCCAAAAGAGAGGAAGGCATCTGGGACCTTGCTAGGGCGCGAAGGGGTTGGGGGTGAGAAGTGGATAGGGTCGTGACCTTCGAGGACTCTCCTTCACTTCTACCGGTACAGCGACTGTTTGCTAACAGAATCCCTGTTGCTCAGAGGTCCGGATACCAGGCTTCGGCCGGCACGCGGCGTGCCTTAGTGACTGCGCTGCGTAAAGACGCGCGTGCGGAACATCTGCGCCAATTCTCTAGGCAAACGCGGAAGCTGAAAGGCCACATCCCAGGGAGGTCTCCAACTCTAGAGAGTGGTCTGGCAGCCTAAGGCCCGAGCTTCAGGGTGCGAATAAAGCGAGAGGCGCATCCAGGCGACCTCTGTGCTAAGAACGGTTCCAGCGGTGACCAAAGCTGCTGGTTCTCCCCAGGAGCCACCTCTCCAGGACGTCTGCCCCATGGTCTAGGCCTGGCTGGGAGGCAGAGCTCAGAGGGACAGGGCACCGCGGAAGAAGGCAGAAGCATGGGCTGAAGACAGCACCAGGCCAGGCCCTGGGATCACGGGAACTCCTGCGCAGGGCCCAGCACTAAGGAGTCTTGAATGAACCCGTGGCCAACCTACATTGTGTAAGTGGTATGTGCGACTGTGCGGTTCGCCTAGAAGACGCCTCGATGCCAAGACAGGAGGGCCTAGCCCTCAACCCAGAGTTCCATTGAAGCGCAGAGTTCAAGTCTCAAGGCCAAGACGCGCAGGAGGATGCTGCACATCTCCTCCCGCCAGGGTCAGTGAAGCCGGACCCAGGCAGCCTGGGACTCTGGAAACCTGGGAGGTCATGCGGCGCCCTGCCCACAAACTGCCTCCCTACCGTTGCACGCCCTTCGTACTAATCCACTCCAGACTCATGGATTCAGAACTAGGGCAGAGCGCAAGATGTTTAGAGAGGAACGCGGACAGTAAGAGGAGGGAATATAGGAACTGAAGGAGGGCGCGCCCGTGCCCCGAATTGCCTCGGGGCAACCGGAATGAGTTAGCCTGGAGGCTGGGAAGAGAGAATGGGTCTAAGGCCCTGTGCCAGATTCTCCTCTTTGAGCAGTTTCCAAGAGTTTGGTTTGCATTACCCCAAACCTCTGTGTGTGGGTTTGGTGTCCCTTGAGGGTTCCGGAGTGAGAGTTGGCAGGTCCCCGCCGGACGCTGTACCTCTCTGCAGATATGAGCATTTCTGTCATTCCTTCCCCAAACCGTCGAGATGGCCCAGTGGAACTCGAATTGCCTGGCGCACGGACCTCAGATCCCTGGCAGGCTCTGAGCGCAGAGCTCAAGTGAGTAGGGCTTTCCTGCGACTCTTGGAAACTCTCCCAGGACTGAACTAAAAAGCTCGTCTACTTTCTGGTACCCCAAGCTAAATGAAACCTCTTGCAGAGAAAACAGGGATAGCTGGCAGGACGGAGACGCAGCTGAGGCCGAGAAGAACGTAAAAACTGTGCACCTGCTCTGGAGCCCACGCAGAGGTGGCGTCATTGGCGCGTGGTCTATGCTCAGGGAAGCCAGGTTTCGGACCAGAGCCTAAGTGAATCAAGAGCGGGTGTGAGGATCAACGCTTCCAGAGCAGTTTATCTGCCTGGCAGGTTTCGATGGCTCCAACAGTCTGGTCGAGGGGTGCGCGTTTGGCTGCAGTACCATCTAATCCTCAGAGTGGCGCCGCATGGGATGGAAAAAAATTAAGGGTTTCAATCCTACACACCTGGTGTCACCACTTTTGGCAAGTCGCTTAGGCTTTCTCAACCTCACTTTCCTGACTGTAAAATGGGCGTAGTGACCACTTCTCTGAAGAGTGTGCTAAGGGTGAGAAAGGCTACGCGCCTTTCGAATTGTAAAAAGGAAAAGCAAAGCCTTCACCTCAAACTTGATACACTACATGCTAAAGAAAGACTCTCTCGCGCTGCCTCCTAGTTTTTACCTCCCCCACGGTCAACCCCTCCAAGCCCGCGGAGCGGTGCGCGTTTCTGGTCGGTCCTCCCCAGAGAGAGACTGGTGCAAAAGCCAATAAGCCTGGAACACACGCAGGTCTTGCTGGGCCTGGGACAATGGTTTCCATTTAATAAATATTTCCCCCAAGGGCATTTCACATCGGGCAGGCAATTATTCAAAGGAAACAGGCGTGCAGGTTGGCTCTGCGGGTTATTTCGTCCTCTTCACCCGAAGAATGCTCATCTGACGCAAGAAACGAGTCTCGCCTTCTTGCTGGGTGGGAAGAGGCGCTCGGGGACAAACCGACGCCGGATGCGGATACAGCCTGACGCTCCGCTCTGCTACAGAAGGGGCAACTGGAAGGCCCACACGCCCCGCCGCGCGCCGGCCGGCCTCCAGGCTGCCTTTCCGGTTTGGACAGATATGGAAGGAAAGTTGAAGATATAAAACACTAAATAATAACATAAATAGGAATCGTGATGGAAATCCCTTCCCCCGCTCCCTCCACGAAAGTGAAGAGCGGGTCGCGGTGCTCTTCAAGGTCCACCAACCAGGGTTTGAGAACTCTGCACTGCCGGACGCGAGGCCTTCCGGCATCGGCTTGGAACGCACGGCCGAGCTAGCCCGGGGCGCAGCGCTTCGCCCAGGCGCCGCATCCCGGGGCGCGGGTGGAGGCGGAGCAGCGTGGGCGTTCCGGGAGAAAGACACCAAAGGACCTCCGAAGATATGGCGCCAAAAGTTTATTTCGCTTTTTCACCTGAGTTTAATCTACTCTTTTTCTCTTCCAGGGATCTTTGACAAGGGGGAAACTGCTGTCCTTGCATTTCGTGGCGAGGCTGTCCTATTTATCAACACGCACCCTCGGCTCGCTCTCTTTGCTGCCCTTTCCCCGGGTCTCTGTATTCGAAGTCCCAATTCTCCTTTGCACAACCGGGAAAGGAAACAGGCACTAAGAGTTTTATTTGTTGACAGTGCCAGAAATAATGTGGAAGCCAAGTCCCCAGTCCTCAGCTGGCCGCTCTGCTCGCTCCTCTCTGTCTCCCCCTCACACCTCACCCCGCCCCCACCAGTCGCGCTCCCCCTTTCCTCCGCCGGCGCGCTGGCAGGTGCGCCCCCTTGCCTTCTCTGCTGCTGATTGGCGCCCAGGTTGGGGAGTCGCCGCCCCGCGCTTATGTCAGAGTGCGTGCCGTCCGGGCCCACCTCGCCTTTGAACTTCGCCGCTTTTGGCTCTCGTTCACCAGCCTCCCCGCATTCTCAGCCAGGTGCTGTGCTAAGGGAGGCAGCTCCGCGAAAGCCACGGGAGGGGGAGGGAGCCCAGGCGGTAGACACAGGAGAGAAGAGAACCAGAGAAGGCGAAGGTGGAGAGGGGGAGAAGGAGGAGCTTTTTGGCCCCGCCAGCAAATTACCTGGCCACTTAATCCCAGAGACTCCCCGACTTGGGCCCCAGCCTCCGGTGCCGGCAGCCCCCGGCCGGGCCGCCCTCTCCTCCCCCACCCTTCCTGCCCGCACTTGCCCCCCGGGGCCTGCCTGGGTGCCGAGACTGGCATGATCAGCTGAACTTTGAGGGGTTAGCGCTTCTCTCGGGCTTCCCCTCAGCAGTGCGGAGGCGAGGGGAGCGCAGAGCCCCGAGCTCAGGACGGACGCACAGGCAGACAGACAACCGCGCCCAAGCTCGCCTGCAGAGCCCCTGCACTCCCCACCCCCACCCGCCTAGCCTCCGGGACCATGTCCAAACCTTCAGACCACATCAAGCGACCCATGAACGCCTTCATGGTATGGTCCCGAGGCCAGCGGCGCAAGATGGCCCAGGAAAACCCCAAGATGCACAACTCAGAGATCAGCAAACGCCTAGGCGCCGAATGGAAGCTTCTGTCCGAGGCAGAGAAGCGGCCATACATCGACGAGGCCAAGAGGCTACGCGCCCAGCACATGAAGGAGCATCCTGACTACAAGTACCGGCCGCGGCGCAAACCCAAGAACCTGCTCAAGAAGGACAGGTATGTCTTCCCCCTGCCCTACCTGGGCGACACGGACCCGCTCAAGGCGGCCGGCTTGCCCGTGGGGGCCTCCGACGGCCTCCTGAGCGCGCCCGAGAAAGCCCGGGCCTTCTTGCCGCCCGCCTCGGCGCCCTACTCCCTGCTGGACCCCGCGCAGTTTAGCTCGAGCGCCATCCAGAAGATGGGTGAAGTGCCCCACACCTTGGCCACCGGCGCGCTGCCCTACGCGTCCACCCTGGGCTACCAGAACGGCGCCTTCGGCAGCCTGAGCTGCCCCAGCCAGCACACGCACACGCACCCGTCCCCCACCAACCCGGGCTACGTGGTGCCCTGTAACTGTACCGCCTGGTCTGCCTCCACCCTGCAGCCCCCCGTCGCCTACATCCTCTTCCCGGGCATGACCAAGACTGGCATAGACCCTTATTCGTCAGCCCACGCCACGGCCATGTAACCCCCAGCCCGGCCGCCAGACCTGGAGGGCGGCCTGGAAGCGGGGTCTGCACCCTGACCTCTGCGCCTAGCCGGGGCCTGCAGACGCCTCGGGGTCAGCCCTGCCGCCGCCCCCTACCCTACCCCAGACTCTGCTTCTCTCTTCCAGGGGGATGGTAGGGGCGTCCTCCCGGACCCAAGGCGCAGACAGGTGCCAGAAACTTGTGAACGTTATGACAGCTATACAGCTGCCCCTACCCTCACTGCCCCCAAACCAATCTCCGACTGTACCCCCTTTGGACAAAAAAAGTAGGCAGTTTTGCTTTATATGTCCCCTTCTCTCTCCTCTGATGGGCTTTGGACTCCAGAAATCCCAGATCTTGGTATTATATCTAGAATATGCATATATATTTTTTCTTCTGCACCCTGAAGATAAGAGTTAGCTGTGTCTCTGTGTTTTGCCATCAGACACAACTAGGTGCCATTTGCTCTTCATGTATGGGGGAAAAGGCTTACAAATTTAAAACTACAAAAAAGGGAAACATTTCTATTTAAAATCATGCTATGATAGTGTTTGCTTCTTTAAAGGTAAAACAAAAGGACCCACCTGGTTATTTACTTTGTATAAAGCAGTGCTCCTAGACACCTAAGTTTACTTTTAGACAGAATGTCAGGTTAAGTCAGGAAGTAGAAAGTGAACAAAAATTAAAAGAATAAAAACCTCCTAAATGGTCATAAATGTTTTGACGATGTCTTGGAAATGTACCTAGAAGGATTTCACCTCCTTACACTGTTCATTTGTTGAACAAAGACGTTTTGAATAAAGACAATCTGTCATTGCAAAAAGTAACCTTTGATGTGCATAAAATCTGAAGTCAGGAGGCCAGGTCTGGGGCCGCGGGTCGGTGGCCCCGAGTCTGAGAGTGCATGGAGTGACTCTAATAGTGGCAGCAGGTGGCTGGCCTGCTGGCCGGGGGCAAGGGGGCCCAGAGTCTGGGAGTTGCCCCTATTGCCGCTCTGGATCCTCTTTTTGCCTTTAGAGGCTGGACAAAGGTATTCATCCCTGAGACGTCACTCCTTCCGTGCGTTCTTCACAAAGTGGTCAGACCACTTCAAGGAGCGAATGAACTAAGACAAAGGCTGACCCAGCCTCTGAGATCTGGGTGTATTGTCTTTTCTTAAACCAAACTCCAAAGGAATGGAGAGAAGCGCCGAGTCTACTGGGAACCAGTTGCGCGCCAAGCACCCCGTCCTGCGGTGGGTGTTTAATTAGTTCAATACATGGGGGGAAATCAGTGGAATCGATTTTTTTAAGGTGTTTGAAAACACTGCTGCTGGCTTTTCTGGGGATTTGGGGCTCGGTACTGGTTCCTAAGTTAAGAAATAAAAGTCTCAGAAACGCAGAAAAACTAGGTCCCAGCTGCGCGCTGTGGGAGACGTTTTACTAAGACCCCGCGGGAGCAAAGGGAAAAGGAAGGAGATAGGCAAGGAGTTTTTTTAAAAAATCACATAAAGGAGTTTAAAAAATCATAAAAATTAAATAACTCATAGCCCTTAGTGTTTAACGAACCAGAAAAAGAGCCCTTTTCTTTCCCGGCTGGGTGAATGTGAGCTTGAAGACTGCTGTTTTCCGTGGGGAGAAAGGAACTGCTGATGCTTTTCAACACAACTCTGTGAAACTTGTTCTCAAAATCCAAGGGTGCTCCCCCACTCCTCTACCCGCCTCCGGTCTCCCCGCCAAAGCCGTGCTCCTGCGTGTTTTTCTGTGGGTCGGGGGCTTTCCCGCGGCTCCGAGCCGGTGCGGGGTGGGGGTCGGGGGCAGCCTGACGGCTTGTCTGCTTTCTGCCGCTGTTGAGGGATTTGCGCGGTTGCCTCTGCCGTTTGCAAAGGAGTCGGTGGCTGGAAGTGCACGGGAAACGTTGTCAACAGACACCAAAGCCGAAACCCACGGATTAGCATATTGTCCTCAAAACAATTAGAAGTGTTTGAGGTGCTATTTGGAGCCTATTCATCCGAGCCCCTTTGTCAAAGGGGGATTTTCATTATGAAAAAAAAAGTTAGCAGTTGTCCATCTGGCTGAGCTGAATAGCAAAGTGATCCGTGTTGTATATGCTTTTCTCGTTAAGAGCTCTTTTGAGACCGATGTTAGAATTAAATGGTATAACACAATTATCATACACGGGCGCTGAATAGGAGGGGACGCCTATAAATAATAGATAGATAAATAAATGAGCGATCAGACGAAGGTAAACAAAGGCGGGCCGGGGGACGTGTGGGGGGAGGCCCGGCGGGCTGCGCCACGCTTACTTAGCATCACAAAACCCTCTTACAAATCGAGACAATTAGGAAGTGACTTGCCTCTGGTGGCCGTCCGGTCTGGGGGCTCTGGGCGCTTCGGGAAGGCCCCTCCTCCCGCCCCCTGGGAAGACCAGGAGGCCTAGAGCCGAGGCGCCGCGGTTTCGCCGTCTGATGTAACCCCAACTGACAGTCCTGTCAGCCGCTCTGATCTCCCTCATAGCTCAGTGTCCCTTAACATCTCCTAAGATGAGACTTACAGGGGTCTGGGGATCGCCCCGCAGAGCCCGGCGCACCAGCGCCCTGCGTGCACGAGTGCCCCGGCCCGAGGGGGGACCCCGCGCGCACCGCCCCAACGGGGGTTCGCGCCCAGCCGACTCCGGGGCGGGGTTAGGCTGGGAAGGGGCACCAGGTGGGCACGAGCGGCGGAAGCTCAAAAACGGAAACCAAGCTTCCAGATTGCTCCCGGCCCTGGGGACCGAGAAGGGAGGTCCGGGAAACCGGGTTGCGCTGTAGTGAGGAGGCGCCGTGTGCCCGCGGCTGGTGACAGACTTCTCTCTAGCCGCAGAGAACGGGGCCCCAGCGCAGGTCCCGGGACCTGAAGCCACAGACCTGCCTCGGGCCCTTTCTGCCTGCCACACCTGGTCTCCCCCCTTCCCGTCGGGCTGTGTCCAGCCGGCTGCCCACCTCGGGCCGGCCCGGCCTCGCCGGCAGGGGCCTGCTGCCGCCCAGCCTCCGCGCCCCGGGCCGCAGGGCCGCCCGGACAAACCGCCGAACTCCTCACCGTCACGCCGCTGACAGGGGCCGCCGACTGACTTTGAAGTCAGGTGCAGACAAAAAGAAATCCCCTGGGGGTGTGGGGAGGGGGCAGTCCCTGTCAAACCTGTTTGCTCACAACTGTCTCTTTCTTTCAAGAAAATCATTAAAGCAGACCTGTAGGGAGAGGAGCCCCGCCCGCCGGAGCCGAGGAGAGCCGCTTCTCCCGAGCGCGCCGCGCGGAGCAGAGCGCAGGGCGAGGTGCCCTCCGCACACCCTCGGCGGCGTCGGGAGGACGCCAACGCTGGGCGCGCGGGGCGCCCGGGACCCCTCTGCGCTGGGCGCGCGGGCCGCAGCCCCCGAGTCCCGGCCTTTTCCGGGCTCCAGGGAGGGCCCGGGCCTCTCTCCTGAGGGTGCGATTGCTTCCAGGGGACAAAACAATTTGACCCAAATGCTTGCCGCGCTCGCCCCACCTCTCCTCTGCTGGGACCGCGGAGACCTGACCAACACGCTGCTTGGGACCGCAGCGGGAGGCGCTGGCGTGGCAGAGGCAGAGTTGTTTGGGTTTTAGTTAGACTTTCTTTTTTAAACCTTGGCAGCCAGTTGGCTCAGGGGCACACTGGGCACATCTTCTGGGAGCTGCAGGATCGTTGGCTCCTTTCCACTCTTGGCCTTTCGTGAAGAGCTTCTGCAGCTTTTCACGCGCTTTCCCAGCTTTGGATCCGACTCCAAAAACCTTTAATTCCCTTCCAGTTTTCTAGTTTTTCCACTTAAATATCAATTTCCTTAGAACCACTAACTTTCTAGATAGGAAAGATCAGCTACTTAGAGTAAATCATGCTGAGGTGTGACTGACTGACATCTGAGACCCCCCCCCCAACATTTGCATTTTAAGACAGGATCTAGATAACCTCCGGGGATCTCCGGTCATCTAAAGCAGGGTGATATTTCAGTCAGGAGAGGCCTAGGGGACTTTCATTACATTGCACCATCTAGAGAAGCATCTCCCGCGTGGGCAACCTCTCTGCAGAGATCCGACATTGCCAGCGCCCGGAAAACTTGGCGAGCGGTGGCGCCAGGACTGTCCTAGAGGACCGCGGTTTCCTTTGCTCCTCCCCAGCTCAGGCCTTGTCACCATTGTTGAAGCGGACAATGCAATTCAAGTCATTTGAATTTGAATATCACGTAATTCACAAGATTCGCGTTAAGAACTCTCATCTCTTTATTTGCTGAGCTGATTGTGCGTGTGTACGAGGGGGAGAGAGGAAGAAAGACAGAGGCAGAAGGGGCCCATTAGATTTGGGTGCAGGAGATGCCGGGGCCAGTGCTTCATGCTTCCGCGGAGGGCGCGCGCCCTCTTAGCCTCTGGCCCTGCCCGGGCCCTGGAGACCCTCGCAGACCCTACTGTGGGAGCACGACTTGGGCAGATTTCTTCTTGGCGCCACGGGGATGGGACTTGTCCTGGAACCAGAACCAAGAAGGGTTGGCGCTGGGCTGCTGCTGAGTAACTAAGAAAAAAATGAAGTCGGGGTGGGGGCCGCTAGAAATCCTAGGGTGTCGACGCGGAACGAGAGACTCGCCATCGCTCCCGCCTAATCCCGGCTCTGTGCGCGCCCAGGGACCGAGGCTTGGTGGTGTCCGCCCCGGCACTGGGAAGGGGAGTGAAGGTGGAAAAGAGGGAGCCTCGACACCCCCTCCTCCCCCAGTCCCCGGTACTGCGTCCGGCTAAGCCGTCAGCCGCGGACTCTTGGCCAGTTCCTGGGGCCCGGGTGTGGTAGTTGCGCTCTCGGGAAGCGGGAAAGGCCCCGAGCCCGGGACCTTCTTGGGCGGCATCCCCAGGTTCTCTGTCCTCTTCGCTCGAATCCCTGCGCTGGGCATCCTCTCCGATCCCCAAAAGGTCCCAAGAATTTGATCTGAGTTAGAGAAGGGAGCAGGTGCCCAGATGGGACGGAGACGGAAGGGAATCCGCAAGTTTTCTCCCGGCTACAAAGTGGAAGAGTTGCACAACTCTGGCGGCCAGTGGCCATTTCCAAACTTTTTCACTTTTGAATCGAGAGGAGCAGCAGTTTATATGGGATCCGTGCCTTCGGGGCAGGGATGGAAGCGACCTTAGGAAAATTCTGCCAGCCTGCCGGGCCGCACTCGGTCGAGAGTAGGGATGAGACGAAAGAGCAGACCAGACGGACCCGTGCGGGGCGACCGGCCGCACTAGGGCGCGGGGGCCCCTGCGGCCTCCAGGCCTCGGCGCCGTCTGCTGCTCCCGGCTCGAGAGCTCAACCTCTCCTGGTGCCTCGGGGCCCAGCCGCACCTCTGAGCCCAGAGGCTTTGCGGGCGCTAGAGCTTCCCTGAGCACGAGGGGAGGTGGGCTTGAGGCGCACGCTGGGTTCCGCGGGAGCGCACCCGCCTAGCTGGCGGAGGGCGGAGAGCCGAGCGTCCCGAGAACCGCTAAGCGGCTCCCGACTTCCAGTAGCCGGGCCAAGGCCCCGCGGGCTCTCCGGACGCCCCGCCCGGGGACCGAGGGAGGAAGGAGAGCGAAGGGAGGGAGCCGGGGGCCGAGGCGCACGCCGCTGGTCGCCTTTAGCCCGGCACCCCCCGTGGCGCGGAGAGTCAATGGGATTTGCACACTCGAGGTGTAACAGCATTACTGCATTAATTACCATTTCCATTTCACGTCCAGATTGTTTACTTATCTGCGGGAAACATATGTCGGGAGAAGTTCACATTCCGGATTCTGCTCCGCTGCCCAAGGTGCAATTCCGGGGAGGCGGCGAGGGGGAGGGGAGGGCTTCAGATTTTTTATTACACCCTCTAGCCTTATCTGCCGCTGTAAATTATGAGGATCCTCCATTGAGCGGCATATGGAGATTATATACTTTTTTGAATATCGTTTCCCAAAGCCTGCAGATTTTCACTTTGAAATGAAACAATCCTCCACCGGCTCCCCCGGGGCCGGGCTCCTGCTGCCCTCCCCCCGCCCCCCCCCCCCAAGCCCCTGCGGCCCGGGGGACCCTTTCTTCAGGGCCGCGCGCGCACCCACATCCCCAATGCCGCGGTCAACGCCCAGCGGAGGCCTGTTTCCCAGGATCTGAAATAACGTCTCGGGGAAAACCCATCCTTGGGGATTAGAGAACCAAGGCGGCGCCCCTTCTCTGTTTTCTGCACCTTGACCCGGGACTTCTTCTGACCAGTTTGCGGCTTTTTTTCATTTTGGATACCCGCATAGACGCGAGCCCACTTCTGCCCTCTTCATACGCTGGGCGGCTCCAAACCGGAGGCGAGGGCTGAAGCGTCTACGCCTGCCCACAGCAGCGTGCCTAGCACTCACGCACCTCAAAGCTTCCCAGGCGCAGTGATCTTGGGACCGGCAATTTTGACTCCTTTGTTTGGGGAGAGGTGGAGGTGGCGGGGAATGTGCCCCCGCTTAAGACCGCTTATTGTAAACCCGGAACGGAAATCCTGCGTAGAAGGCAAGTGCCTCCCCGCTCCGGCATAAGCAGGACCTACCAGAGCAGCGCAGACCGAATCCCATCTGTCTTATCTCTCCGAGACTCCTTTCAGGCTGAGATCAGAGAGGGAGGGAAAAGGAAGAGAGAATCATTGTTCTTCTTCTTTTTTTAATTTAATATACTAAGCCACCCGTTCAGGTCATTTATATGCTTAATTTAGTGATAAAAGTCAATAAGCAGAATCACAGGAGTCTCCCCTCTTTCTATTTCTTTTGACCACATTTTCCCACAGTAATTGGTAAAACAGTAAAATATGTATGCCTTTGTTTTTTTCCGTTCAATGCTTTGTCGCAATGCAATTACAATGGGTGTGCTTTTTGTAATGTAATTTGTTTGCTTTTTTTTTAAGGACGTAAGGAAAAAAATACGCCTTTTATGAGATTTTTTTTTATCTTTTTCGGGTTCGGTTTGCAGGATTACACTCACTCATATGTAGACTCACTCTCAAAAACCAAATTCAGAGATTTCCTTGAAATGCCCGTTTTTATGTTTCTAAACATCCCGTGGGAAACCTATTGTGATGCTAGACCAAGAACAATTAAGTGGACCAAAGCAATGCAATTAAGGCAGAGAAAAAGTAAAACAAAAGAATGGGGAAATAAACAGATTCTTTTCCATTAAGTGTTGTTTTGGGATTTCTAATTTTTTCAAGACCTCTAAGGAAATTGTGAGGTGTCACTTCTCTCTTCTGGGTCTATCTGTAATTGAATCTAGGTCACTATTCTAAAGCAAGAAAAGTCTGCTTCCCACTTTCCTACATCAGGCTGAAATTTGGGGGAGGGACAAGGGTCTTGCAATTTCATTTAAAATGTAATGGTGGATGAACTGATAAGCAAATAGGGAGAAAAGAGTCTGCTTAAAAGAAAAAAAAAAAGGCATGGTTTTAATATGCTCCAGATGGGGGGAAATGATTTACATGAGAGTTTATTTCCTCTTTGCTGATATGAAAGAATTACAGATACAAAACCCACTGATCTATAGAATAAAAAAAGAAAAGAAATGTTATTTTCCTGTAAAGGTGTCAGTTCATTTATATTCATTTAACCATCCATCCATCAATTCACTTTCTCACTCCTTGCACAGTCTCTCTGGCTGTTAAACCTTCTCCTACCGATACACTTTACTAGAATATGCAATGAAGTTTTCTTTCTTTAAAATAACGTGGGATTGAGATGAAGTAGGTAAAGATAGGTGAAGAGGAAAGGTTTTGTTGTTGTTTTTAAGTATCCCCGATAATTTAACATTATGATTTTAGGGCAAAATTTTAACCATATTCACCCTTCATTCTTGCTGCAATTTGAACACATGTAGTGTGCCTGGAAGATTATATGCAGAGAATATGCAATTGTTTTTCCATAAAATATGCATGCAGTAGAAAGACATTTATCAGTTGAAAACCTTTCTGTAACATAGAAATGTACCAAAGGATGAATCCTTACGTGTAGTCAGATGTTGGGTCAATAAGGCATTGTTTCATTAAAATAGCTGTTATGGGTACGAGCAAGTTCACATTTCCCTGAGGATCTTCTGCTTGGTCAAGGTATGAGCAGCATCACATCTTTTGTGTTAAAAAGTGCCAGGTCTAAATAATTGTGTAGTAAAATTTGCATATATCAAGAAAGAAATGAGAGGTGCTGTCATTTGGGGGCTTCCAAGTGGAGGAGAAGATAATTTAAGACTAGGTTTTACTTTTCTTGGAATCAAAGATGATGACCAGCATGACAGACGCTTTCTCCATATTCACCCAAATAAGGGGGTGATATAGTGTCGTGCCCTGTTTCAGTGTCAGCCAAATGCATGATTGGAGATTTACAGCTCTAAGTGAGGACAAGACAACCATCAACATCTGATGATGGTTTTCACAAGTAAGAAAAACTGTAAATGCAGCCTCACAGGATGAAGCTTCTCCACACTGAAGACTAACTCTTTAGGTCTTTTTCCTTTTCTTATTCCTTCTCCTCCTCTTGTTTAGTTTTCCTTTTTGAAATGTGAATACTGCTGTCAGATGAGAAATTTCCTTCGTAGGTCTTCATAAATTATCAACACCATTCTTCATCGTGTCGGGTTCTTCCTGCTCTCGCCTCCTCCTGCGGTAATGCATTTTCTTACCCATCTAATTTTTAACCAAATAAACTGAACATGAAGCAAAAGGAGTAACAGTTTGAACTTGAACTGTCTCGTGTGTATTCCTTACTTCAAACTCTATAGATTCATTTGGAAGGAGTGCTTATAATACAAAGCAGCTGGATAAAAGGATACTTTTAAGACATTTTAGAATTTCTCCTTAACATTGTCTTTTACCTCCTGGGTTCCCTGAAATGTTTGTGATACCTAATAAGAAGAATCCTTTTGCTTTGAGTTATCTTTAGAATGGAATTGACAAGAGAAAAGCTGAAGGCCTGAAGGTTTGTCTTCTGTAGAAGAGGTGAGCTGAACTTTTCTCTGTCCTAATATACTTGTGGTTTTCAGTGAGCTGTTCACATGTTTGTATAAATGGGTTACACTCTGAACTACTATGAGCCCAAACAAGGTGTAAATACAAATGACTCCCTGTCTGCTGCTGTGGCAGCTCTAGCTGGCACCTGGGTTCAGATCTGCCTGGTTACCACAGGCTCGGGAAACTCCAAGTGTATCACGCAATTATATGAGTGTCCATGGCTAGCTTGTTAGGTAGAGAGGATTGCAATCAGATGGGAGGTCAACCTGCTGTCAAATTAACAACCTTAGCTCCTTTGCAGCTGGTTGAAGTTACTCCAGCATTTCTTTTATGAAAACATATTTTACAATAAATGGGTGAAACGGGTAATGATAGAGGTGGGTTTGGATTTTTTATTTGAAGAAGAGGATTTCCAATAACAAATCTGAAGCCAAGCCTTGTGATTAGGACTCTCTGCCATAGCCCCATCTTTCCACAGGTGGCCTCTTCTGGTGCTCTCCTGGCACACCAAGATGCCTGCCTCTTTGGGGGCAGCCTCTTGCTCTCCCATGTCAACTCTTAGGGGACTTTCTACAGGGACATTTTATTCTTGTCTTCTTTTCTTTTTTTAATGAAATAGAAATTAGATTATCTCCACTATCCACCATTGTGTAAAATGATGAACATCTGAGTCATCAAACCTGGTGAGAGAAGGAGCCCTCATCCCCTTATGAGACAATCTGGAGGAAAACAGGTAAATCTGATTTGTGACAAACTGTTGCCAAAATGAAAGTTACCATTATGACTTCATTCTTCTTGGTTGGGGAGGGCTCAAAAGTAGTATAAACTCAGAGAGAAAAAAAAATCTTTGGATTGAGACCAAAAGCAATATGTATTAATTGCTATCTTCTGATCATACTCTGAGTTTCACCTAGATGTCAAAACAGCATTCCTTTAGCTAATAAGGGGGGAACAAATTGAAAAGACCTTGCTTCATGAATGCATTTGTCAACCCTTTATGGTTCAAATGCCTTACTCTTCTGAATGGGCAGTTAATCTCCACAACCCAGAGGAACCCTGAACCCTCAGGCTAAGGTTCCACACCACTGTCAAGGAAACAGGGTGGGACAGGGATGATGCAGGAGCGGCATGCCACTGCCCATTAATCACGAAAGTCCTAGTAACTGGGCTTTAGTCCCCTGCTGATGGTATCAGCTTCACTCATATGCTCTTTCCCTGGATAAGGGAGGACAGCATCAAAAGCTCTCACTGTCTCACCAGGAGAAATACACGATGCTGGAAGATGCAAAAGTGGGAGGATGATCAGACCAGCCTGGAAGACTCCCAGAGCCCAGGGAAGCTGTTGCCTGGCGTGGAAGCCAAAGTCTGAGCACCAAGCCTCAGAACATTCATTTAATTAAGTCCCTGGCTTAGATGCAGAAAAAGAAGTCAGGCAAGTTTATTTTCCTCCAAGGGGCACTGACTGTGCCTGGATTGGTGGGTAGAACAGTCCATTGGACGCAAATGGGTAAGATTTGATCTCTTTGAAATAAGTGACCGAGAGAAAAGCCAACATTGTCAACCATGTTTAGGTACCATCTCAGCTAGTGAATTAAATTAGATTACTTTTTCTTTCAGAAAATGTGTGTTAGGGATATGTTTTAATTGATTGTATTTCTTTCCAGGACTCTGAAGATTTGTCTCCATCTTCCCTGGGAGACACACTCTGTTTGCAATAAGAGAGAGAGCCACGATCATTTATTAGATGGATGTTAACTGAGCAGTCCGTGCAAAGAAGTGTGTGAGCCTTCAATACTCCATCTTGTTAAATCCTCCCCAAAGCACCAGGAGGTAGGTACTGCTATTACCCCTATTTCACATAGGAAACTGAGGCTCAGAGACATTAAGTTACTCGCTCAAGGGCTCACAGCCCTCACAGTAGAACTGCTATACCAATGCTCACTGTCTTCCTATAAAGTCAAGGAGTCATTGGAGCAGGGTAAAGGAGGGAGCAGAGGGTCCATGGAATTCACAGCTGGGGATGAGACCAAGGAAGAGGAGAAAAGGTAGAGTTTCGGGCTAAAGTAGAGAAGCAGCAACAGTTTCCCATCCTCAGGTGAATGGGTAGAATATGCAGAATCTAAATGGATAATTGGCATCTCTTGTCACTGTGGATGGAGCCCTCTTACGAGTTGGGCCTACATTGTTTCAGCCTTACTGGCCCAAGTCTCACTGGCTGCTTCCAAATCTTGCAGACACGGCCAGGGGCCAAGACATCACCAAGCTGAGCCTGAATCATCACAGATTTGGAGGGCCACATCCACAGACACAGATTTCCTAGAGAGCTGACCAGATGAGCCCCCAGCCCCTTCCAGACTCACTCCATGATGCGCTCACTCCAGAGGGTCCGCCTATGCCAGGAAGTTTAACAATTAAAGGTATAGTGTGTTGGGAAGGAAAACAAAAATATTTACCCAAATCCTGCCTCTCATTCTCCTGCTCCCAGTCAGGTTTAGTAAATCCATTACCCTTATCATGCCCTTGAACTCCTCAGCCAGATAATTGGAATCTGCCCAGCCTCTGTGTCTTTGCCTGAAGATGGGAACACTTTTTTGCTTGCTCATCCTGCACTGAACTCTTGCATATCAACCATGGTGGTTTTCCATACCAAGTGGTTTTTCATTTCCTTGCTCATTATAGTTTGCATTTGTCACATCTTTCTGGGAAGATCAAAGCTTGCCATAAACAAAAAGATACTGATCACAGTATTTAAGGCAATATCAGAACTTTCCAGAGCTCCTCAGTTGTCAGCCCCTCCTTTGGGCACAACTTTTGCGGAATTACTCTGAAACGTGCTCCTTTCCCCTTCTCCTTCCAGTTTTAGAATCACACCCTTGGTTGGAATACAGACAATTCCTAACAAGTCACATAAAAAATGAATGTGTGAAGACAGAAGAGGGCGTCCATGGAGAAGTGAGGGGCAGAACCCTGTGAGCAAGATTTGGTAATTTTATGGAAATCTTAAAAGGAGGTTTGAAATGCTATTGGCTTTACTAAGACTTTTATTCATGAACTGCAATTGATGACGTGATCATTTATGCAAATGACGGTTTTGTACCTAAGGACTGCAGATCAGTGGGTGTGTGTTTTGGGCAGGTTTCTCAATAACGTTGACAGGAAGACCTGATGGAGGCTGGGGGGATTCGGGGGTAGAGGAGAGGGGGTACCATGGAGAGCAATGAAAAGAAAGGCTGAGTGCTGGTCCTGGTCCCTGCCCTTTGATAAGGGGCAGGTCAGAGCTGGCCAATTTCCTTCTTTCAAGTATCACCTTCACAATTTTGGTCACATCCATCTGTAATATTATTTACTTTATATTTTTCTTTAAGTTGACTCATTTTTTTCACTTTAGCCTATGATTATGTACACGATCGTGTACATGAATCATGAGTTTGGTAGTACTAATTGAAATTAAAATTTTTCCCCTGTGACAGTCATAATTATCTCAAGTCATACACTTTGGGAAACACTGATCTAAACAGCTCACTTTCCCACAGAGGAAAATGAAGAAAGATCGGAGGAGTGAAGTGGTTAGTCCAAATCACACATTCTGACCACAGAAAAGGCTAGCCTGTAGCCCAAGTCTGTTAGATGTTGGCCCAGCACTCTTTCCTTTTATTTCTCTCATTTCTCTCAGAGGCTCAAAGAAAGCATAAGGCAATTAACACTGTCTCTTGAAGGAAGAAAGACTGGAGGATTTACCAGGTTCTCTCATAAAGTTTAAATGCTTTCTTGGTAGCGCTAAGCCTTATCTCCTTGTTCAGAAAGTCTTCAGCCTACTAATTACATTGTTTCAAACAACACATTTCCATTAGAATTGGGAGAAAGAGGGATCTGAACTGGCTTTTGAGAGCCAGGGGCTGCCCATCACCTAAGAAGGGCAGCTGGGCAGGAGATGCAGGAAGGGAAGGGAAAGACCGCTAACCATAAGCAGTCCAGTCGTGGGCAGCCACCAGAGTCTGTGCCATGTAAAGAGTTAGCGCGTCCGGGGATGCAGTCTGGGCAGTCGGCCGGGGTCTAGGGCTGCACCGCCCCGCCTGCCCAACTTCCCTGGATATCTGTTTTAACTTGGAGCACCTTGTAGTCTAAGAGGGCTGAATTCTTAATCTATGGCCTCACAAAGTCTGTGGTTGTTTCCAAAATCACATGGCCTTGTATTTGTCACTCCCAGCACAGATTCCAAAGTAGGCTTCATTAAAGGTTAAAAATAAATGAATAAATAAAAAGCGCAGTGAAGCAGTTTAGCCCCATGGAACAAAAAGCTCCCGACACATGAAATATTTCGTTGCAGACTGGCACTGGTTTTCTTTCTTTGTTTCAGAGTCTGACATGTTCTCACAAACTACTTTTTTTCCTTCTGCCACGTCTCTCATTGGGAGCTGCTTTGTAGCTCTAGCCTCTTGGGGTGCTCTATTGCTGCAGTGAATGCGAATGGGTATCCCCTCCCAGCTCACCCCATCTGCCCGTGCAGTCCCTCACAACACCCTGTCATTGGGTATTAGCTCTATTTTACTGAAGAAACTAGAGCTTTGGGAAGTTAAATGACTTGCCTACAGTCAGAAAGCCACCAGGAAGTGGTCCTGAAACTCAGGTCTTGATCAGGGCTCTCGTTTCACCCTCTCAGGCCCTCCACTTGCATCCCCTGCAGCCCTAGCGCTCCTTGCTGAACTCAACATGCGCTTCCTCTGGAGTCCTTGGGCCCTTTATCAGCCGCCTCTGCAGCAAGAACTCATTCCTTAGGGCTCTTCTGCCTTGCGTTTGTTTTGTCTTTTGCATCTTTTCTAGGCATTGGACTATCATTTTGGTTAATCACTTGGGTGTTAGAGTCAGACCCTCAGATCTGAATCCCAGCTCTGCTACTTACTAGCTGTGTGACCTCTGTGTCTCACTTTCCTAGACTGCAAAATGAACACAAAATTGTATCACCCTCGCGGGACTGTTTTGAGGATTCGAGGACATTGTGGCTGCAAGGTGCTTATACCGTGCCACACACGTAGTACATGTTAGCTCTAATTTTGGATTTATTATCTATCTTCTTTCACTTTTTTTATCCCTTTCCCTGTATATTTTTTTTCCCCTAAGCTAACATCTATTGCCAATCTTTTTTTTCTTCTTCTTCTCCCCAAAGCCTCCGGCACATAGTTGTATATTCTAGTTGTAGGTCCTTCCCGTTGTGCTATGTGGGACGCCACCTCAGCATGGCCTGATGAGAGGTACTAGGTCTGCGCCCAGGATCCCAACCAGCGAAACCCTGGGCCACTGAAGCAGAGTGCGCAAACTTCACCACTGGGCCACAGGGCCGGTCCCTCCTTCCCCATATATTTTCATGGTGAATGAGAATATCAGTTGAGAGTCTGTTCTGTCCATCTCTTCAAAATGACATATACTTTTTCTTTGTAAAATGACACAGTGAGAATCCCCAGCCTTTTTCCCCTTCCCACGTGGTTATGTTTTGCCCATCATTATTTAGGTTAGTTCTTTTCTTTGTAGCACATTTGGGGGTAAAAGCACAGTTTAGGAATTTTTTAATTGACAAATCTTGTTTGTTCTTCCAAGTTACATTGAAAAGAAAAGAATCTCTCTTGTTTCAGAAACATTGGCCTCTTACATAGTCCGGAGTTGGAAGTGGCAAGGGGATTTCAGTGGGTTTCTTAGCTCCCAGGTCAAAGGAAACATTATCCATCTCCTCTCTTCCCAGAGCCAGCATCCCCCTGCCTCCTGCCTTCATCCCCTTAGATTTCTGCATCCTGAAGTCTCCACCCCTTCTCTCTGTGCGCTCAAGTCTTCCTTCCCAGAGCCAGCCTCTGTTACCCGCTCCCCAGGGAACCTGACCCCCCATGCCTTATTTCTCCCTTCTTTCCCTGCTGTGGTCTCCTCTCCCTCTCTCTCTTTCCCTCCCACTCAGCTTCCTCCTCTCCCCTTCCCTCTACACTTGATTCATTTAACCCATAATCGTGGAGTACTCGTCACATCCAAGCACTTTTTGGCACTAAGGATTCAGAGAGGGACCAGGCCAACCCTTGGAGACTACTGTCTTCCCTGCAGTGATGGAAATAAATGTAATTCCTGTTCTGAAATTACCTGTACTTTATTTAACCCTGTTCAGTTTTCTGCCACTTACCACCTGCGTATCTATGGCCTATTTACTACACCTCTCTGGATTGATTTACTTAACAGTTAAAAAGGGGGTTAAGATAGCAATCTGAACGCCTTGCCACAGATGTGTTATGAGAAGTAAATGAGACAGCATGCAGGGTGCCCAGCCTGGTGCCTGGCACATACTAAATACCCAGGAAATTGAACAATTGTCATGTATTAATTTTAAACTCTATCTGCATGGCGGAAATCAATGGAGTGGATTATTATTAATTCAGACTTTTTCTTCTCTCTTTTTCTTTTTCATGACATTTAAGCAGGAAAGCTCTGTATGTATTTTTAAGTCACTTATCGAGTCATTGTTTACGTAATCTAGATTCACTTGACAATCTCTCCATGTTTGTATAGATCCAGCAAAATGTCAGAATAATAAACCAAACGAGATGGGTTGGGTCACCAGAGTTTCAACTCAGATAGAGTGGGGAACAAATGTAATAAGTCCTTACTAAATTCTAAAGCTGTGGTCTGTGTGTACCTGGGGTTTTAGAAGCTCAGAGCTGAAAGAAACCTTTGAGAGCTTTGAGGCCAGCCTTACATTTTCATATAAAAAATCAAGGACGAGGGAGGCCAAGGTGCTATGGTCAAGGTCACACAGGGAGGTCATGGCAGAGTAAGGTCTACCCCTTTGTGAGCTCTACTTCACATGCAACCAGATGATGGATGAAAAAATGAAGAGTGTAGTCCATTGTTTTGAGTCTTTTTGATGCTGAATAAGTTTTTGCACCTGTACACACATGGAAGCAGTGGAATGGTCTATGGGCTTTGGCGGTGGGCCAGCAGAGGGAGACTTTTGAAGTGAGGAGCACGCTCACTACCGAGAGCTCAGAAGAATAACCACCTGTGTATTGACTGCCTGCTCTGTGCCAGGGGCTTTGTACCCGTCCTCTCTCTCATCTCATCCTCACTGCTGCTCTTCAGGGTAGACGTTCTTCTGCCCTGAGGAAACTGATGCTCAAGGAGGGTAAATGTGCCCATGGTCCTAGCCAACCCAAGTTGGTACTGAGATCTGCGTGTCTTCAAAGAATGTGTGCTTTTCCCTGTTTCATGCTGCTCAATTCTTGTTCAGAACTGACTTCTTGAGAAAATGATAAAAAGAGGTACAGAGTGTGGAGGAAAAGGACCAGAGGGAGAGGATAAGGAAGTTCTGGAGAATCAATACAGGAAGCCTTCCTGGAAGAAGTGAGTTTGTAAAGAATTGAGAGGAAGTGTGTAGGGGGCAGGGTGAATGTGACAATAAAAAGAAAAGTCTGGTTTACAAATGGATTTTCTCATATCCAGTGTTTGTGTCAAATAATTTTTTAAAAGTTTTCTGTCTTTATTTAAGAATATAAAGTAAGGCAAGCTGGCTTTTTCACTGGCATAATTTCTTTCATTTGTATGACATTCTCGAAAAGACAAAAGTTTAGTTGTTAAGGGTCAAGGGTAGGGGAAGGTGTGGCTGACCAGCGGCAGCACCAAGGCGTTGTTGAGTGACAGAACTGGCTGTGTCCTGACTGTAATAGTGGTTACACCAATCTGTACACGCATTAATATTCATAGATCTGTACAGCAAAAAAGGCAATTGTGCTGTATATTCCTATTAAAAATAAAAACAAAGTTATGAAACAAGGCACAGAAACCCATTGAAGAACACTCGGGTTGTGTTCGCCAGGATGCAAAAGTGTCTAGTTAAATCGGCCCGCTCTTTGGTCTGTCTTCTCCTCTCGCCCGCCATTCAGCCTGATGTTCAGCTGACGGCTGACCTTTCTATGGTACTGGCTGAGCGCCAGGGGCCTGTTCTGTATAAGTCCAGGCTCCAACTCTTCGATTGGCCCTGCTGTTCCCTCTGAACCAGGGCGAACTGGAGTGGGAGGGGGTGAGAGGAGAAATCACAAGCAGGTAGGAATGTGCATCTCATTAACAATGTATATTTTTTTATGAGACCTCTACCACCACAGAGGGTGGATGACATTTCCCCTAAACCTATCATCTTATGAAATTAAATTTAGGTAAAGAGATTCTCTAAAACAGAATGTGCGTCTAAAGCAGCACTAAACTCTCTTGCAACTATAACAGCATCTGCTACCATTTACTGAGCACCTCGTCAAGGGATCAGGAATTCTCTCCATGCGTTGTCTCATTTCTCCCTCATGATCATCCTTGAAGGAAGGGGAAGCCATTGCTCACGTGAGGAAATGAAAGCTCAGAGAGGTGGAACCACCTGCACAAGGTCACAGGGCTGATCCCTGTGCCAGAGCTGGGGCAGATCTGGGGTTTTAATCTTGGTCTCAGACTCCAGGAGTTGGTGTCCTTCCTCTGAGCTCCAACAGCCACTTCAGCTGGGGCCACCCAGTCCTATTGTGGAGCCAGCCCTGCCCCACCCCTCCTCCTCCTCCTCACTCTCCACCACTGGCAACCCACTTCCCACTCTGCCCACTTGGTCTCCTCCCACCCTAAATGTGTCCCCTCTCTCACCAATCCACTTAAGAGATCCGTCCTTGCTTTGAATCCATCTATTCCCAGCTCTCCCACCTTCCCCACTGTGCTCTGAGAACCACCTCCAGTAGCTTGGAAACAGAGAGAAAACACACCACATCGGAAGAAGATGGGTTCCTGGTGCTTCGCCTGGTCATCCGTGCTTGTCTTTATGCAGCTTGCCATAAATGGGGGTCAGGTTGTATAGGCTGTTGGCTTGCAATCAGAGACTGTTATCCTCTCTCTCCTTATTCATAGATATGAGTGTTGGAGGGAATCTCAGCCCTCGTCTTGTCTAAGCTCTAAGGATTGCAGAGAATTTTGTGGGCTGACTTAGGAACTGGTCAACGTACAGATCTATGGTACTCAAAGTGTGTGTGTCTGCATCAACTGAGAACTTTTAGAAATGCAAATTCTCAGGCCCCTGCCCAGACTAACTGAATCAGAAACTCTGGAGTGGAGCCCAGCAATCTGGGTTCAACAAGGTCTTCAGCTGATTCTGAAGCATGTCGAAGTTTGAGATGTGGTCTAGACCAGTGATTTTCAAACTTTAATGTGCATAAAAATCATCTGAAGATAGGGTTGCCAGATTTAGCAAATAAAAATACAGTCTACTTACGGGACATACTTATAGTAAAAACTTTTCATTGTTTATCTGAAATTAAAATTTAACTGGGCATCCTGTATTTTATCTGGCAACTCTACCTGAACATCTTTTTAAAGTGCAGCTTCCGACTCAGTGGGTCTGAGTGAAGCCTGAGATTCTGTATTTCTAACAGGCGCCCGGTGATGCCAGAGCTGCCAAACCACACTGAGAGCAAGAATCTAGAGCTACTTGTTAAATAGAGCTCACCGGGCCCTCCTTCAACCTGCTGAATCAGAATGCCCAAGGGAGACATTGACTAGCAATCGTGTAACCAAGGGACCGTGTGTTCTGAGCCACAAACATCCCCTTTACAAACTTTAGGGAGACATCCTGTATGTCCGGATCTTACACATACACGTAACCCCACACACACAATAGTTAGCAGAGATGAGCCAAGGATGCGGTAGCTCTACTGAGAGGTGGCGAAGGGAAGCTTGCTGAGGTGGATGGAGAACTCACTGTGGGAGTAGGGGGCCAGGAAATAGGAGGCTGGGAGCAAAGCTCAGGGCTGCTGGCCCCCCGGGGCCTACCAAAGACAATCACATTTTCTCAATGCGGAAAATGCTGGTAAGAACATTTACTGAACCCCTCTTGTATTGAGAACTCCCTATATTATATCTCATTTCAGTTTATTCTCCAACAATGCTTTAACTTTGAATTCTTTCTCCCGTTTAGTAGATGAAGAACCCAAGGCTCAGAGGGGGCTAAGTAACTTGCCTAAGATCATACAACTAGCAAGTCCTGGAGTCTGGACCTGCTCCCCAAGTGCCTCTCCACTGCGTGTCTCACTCTGTTGAGCTCGTGTTTAGGGAAGGTAGGGAAGTACAGTGGGGGTTCCAGGAGACACCTGGCCACTGCCCTCTATAACGGCAGCTGCAGAGCCCTTTCTTCATGGCATCTGCTTTCAGCGCCCTTCCAGCTCCATTCCATCAGACGATGCCTCAGAGCATCACGTGCACAGATCAGCCTGCTCCGTGACGCACCTGCTGGTTTGTTTCTCTCAGGAGTGTGCCCTGCATGGCGAAGCACCCGCTTCATTAGGCCCATTAGCTTCCGCCTTTTGCTGCAGCGGGATTCATCACGTATTTATTCTTGATGCACTATTTTTCCTTTGATCTTCCAGAACAGTCACTTCAATTTAGGTTTCTACCTGGACATGATGAAATTCCAAATATGTTCTCAACTCCATCCCAGGTTTCAAGGTATATTAGTTTAAAGAATTCCTCTCCATCCAAGGAAATTATATTGGTGTGAGCAATGCCAGAGAGTCGGAGGTGCCCGACTCGCTGTGGGTAAAGCGTTAGAATTTCAGGCTCTTAATCCTATTGATTCCTCATCCTTTTGATCTTTTCAGCACTTGTCAGGAGAGTTGAGTTTGTGTAATTTGGAGGGGCCGCTGATTGGCTCCGGTTTTGTTATGACCTATTTGTGTCATTTAATTAATAAGGAAAGCAGTGGCCAGCTGCTGAACTACTGGGGACATCCTTGCAGTTTCTGCTGTTCCAAAGCCCAGGCAATTATTTGGGTTTTAGAAAAGTGACTGAATCAGATCATCAGCCTGGAATGGATTTTGTTTTGCCTTCAAGCAAGCTCCAATTGTCCTTTGTAGAGTCCACAAGTGAATAGAATAACGAAGAAACACATGGCTCTTTTCAAGGACGGGAAAGGGGAAGAAAAGTAATATTTCCTGAGTGTTGAGGTTGTGCAGGCACTTAACTTGCTTAATCCTCTCAATAGCTTTAGGTCGTAGATCTTATTATCCCCATTTTACAGATTAGAGAGTTTAGCCTCAGAGGTTAAGAAACATGCCCCAAGTTCAAACAGCCAGAAAATGACAAGCCTGGGATGAGAACTCAAGTCTGTCTGATTTCAAAGTCATCGTGTTTTCACGCCATTTGGGTTGGCGAATTTCTTAATGCATCTCGAGAAGTAAGACAACTTGTTTGTTTTCGTTTTATTGTTTCTGTGTTTTTAATGAACAGGCACATGTTAGTTAAAAGTACTGAGTTTTCACTCAACCAGATATCGATATTCACTCAAAGCTCTGCCAGTAAGTGGGAAATATAAACGGATCAGCGGAATAATTTAAGGATCTGACAAACAGCCCAACAAAATCAGTGGGTGAGGTGATGGGCTGTTTAATAAACAGCACTGGGGTAACTGACCTTCCATGGTAAAATAAATATAAATTCCCACCTCACCCTGTACATAAAAACAAACTCCAGATGACTTAAATATCTAAAGATTAAAACAAAACATTTGAAAGAATCTTTAAAACTATTAGAAAAACGTATAGAATATCCTTGTGATCCTAGGGCAGGGAAGACAAAAAATAGAAATAATAATGGGAAAGATTGATAAGTGTAGTTACAGAAAATTTAATATTTTTGTAGCACAAAAAGCCCCACTTACAAAGTTAAAAGGCGAGATCCAGCCTGAGAGAAGTTATTGGCAAGATATGTAACAGTGAAGATTCGTATTGAGAATGTTTTTAAAAAAACAAAATTAAAAAACTCCTGCAAATCAATACCCCAAGACAGAAAACCTTGCAAATAAATTGGTAAAGATATAGAACAAGGAGTTTACAGAGGAACAAAGATGTTCAGTCTCGCAAGGAAACAACAAAAATAACATAATTAGCAAAAATTAAGTCATATGTTATTATTAAGTATGAGTGAGAATATGGGCCAATGAAAACTTTCACATATTACTAGTGTTAGCATAATTTGTATAGCCGTTATGGAGCCCGTTTTGGTAATATCAGGCTAAAATTGGCAATGTGCGTAACCGCTCAGAAACCCGCTTGCAGACGCACGTCCCAGCTCTCAGGCAGCTGCAGGTCCAGCACCAGGGGCATGTGCAGTCTCCCGGGGCTCTGTCCTCAGGAGGGCCCTGTGCTCGGCTTACTGCTGTACTTTCACCACCTTCAAACTGTTAATAGTTTTATTTTTGGAATCGTGCTTTTAAGCGAAGTTCGATGGGACAATGGAGCATGTCATGAGCCGAGGAAAGAGGGACAATATGCATGTCCCTGTTCCTTGCTGCCCCTCTCACATATAGCATTCTGGATTCCAGGGGAATTCCGGTGGACCCCTGAGGCGTGGGAGCTCAGCAGGACTCAGGGCGGGAACAAGGTAAGCTGTGATATCTAGGACTGAGTGAGTGGGCAGCTGACAGCCCTGGGAGGCCACCCTTTCCTTGTGAACCAGAACTCGCTTCAAATGCAGAAAGAAGGCATGAGCAAGCAAGGAACATGAGCAAGCAAAGAGCTCCGCTGCACCCTTTCAGAGTCATGCTGCTTCCCTGCTCAACCAACCACTGACGCTACAAATGACAACGGAGGAGAGGGACAGGCAGAGCACGTCAGGCCCCCTTCCTTTCAGCCCTTCCTTTCCTCATCAGGAAGCTGAAGGCAGAGAGTGCAAGTAGAAGGTGCGCGAATCGAGAAGTGAAATAAGAACAGCTGAGTTAGTTTTGTGCAGTGTTTCCATTGTTCTGGTAAGAATGAAATACGTAGGCATATAGGAGCTACAAGATGCAAGTTGTGTAACGTCGGAGATTCTCCATATGAGTTAAATAGGTTTATATTTGCATTTAAACTGGCATTGTACAGTATAACAGTGAACGGTAAAATTCCTGATAATAATTTGCATTTTTAATTTTTCTTGGAACACTAGGATGGCAAATAAAAAACACCATGACAAGTCAAGAGAGAGAAAGACTATGGAAGAAAGGAAAAAGCTTTACCTTTCAGTACCTTTAACAGCACTTTTTCCTTACATTTTGAAGAGGGGACCAGCTCTGCATTTTCATTTTGCACTGGGCATACAAATTACGTAACCAGTGTAGTTTCACACGGAAACACCAATGGGGCTGTCCATTTTAGCATAGTTATAAAGACTTTTTTAAAAAATAGAAATAATTCAATGTCCCGGAATCGGCAAATGGATAGATTATGGCACAGTCCATACAATGGAATAAACATGTTAATTGACCAAATCCACAGGTACTTGGGTTGAGATCAAAAGGAACGTTGAGAAAAAATTAAAGCTGGAGAGCATTACATAAAGAAAGGGAGCATGCGTCCACACGATTTTATAACACACTCACAAAAATTCATGACTTATGCATGCATTTTTGTATATGGAAAAGTATAGAAACATTGACCAGGCACAGGTCAAGTTCATGATGGTGATTTTATTTAGGGAAAGAGAGTGAGAATGGGACCAGGAAGAGGAGAATGGAGGGACTTTATATTTATTTTAAATCTTTTATTTCTTAAAAAAAAGACAACGTTAACTTTACTAAATTGAGGGCTGAGTACATGGGTTTGATATGTTATTCTTAGTGATCTTCATATTTGTTTAATTTTTTTAAAATCCTCCTTATTTATTTATTCATTTATTTTTAAAGGTTGGCACCTAAACTAACAACTGTTGCCAATCTTCTTTTTTTTTTTTCCTGCTTTTTCTCCCCAAATCCCCCCAGTACATAGTTGTATATTTTAGTTGTGGGTCCTTCTAGTTGTGGTTAATCCTCCTAATTTAAATAAGATAGACCAGCCACAGCTCCCACTATCCCTCCAAAAGGCAAAAGAAAATTTGGTGAGAATGCAGAGTAGAGCCTGCCATGCGTATATTTCTTTGGATAAGATGCTAAAGCATGATTCTACCTATTTGTCAATATGGGAGAAGATGGCAGAGAGGCCTGGAGTAAATCTCTTGGGTGTTTGTGAGCAGAGGTTATGCACAGACCATTAACTAATCTTCTGGCTGGCACAGGAAAATACATCATGCATCTAATTTTCAGAGTGATGCTGTTTTTTTACTCTCTTGAATCAACTTTTCTTTTTTTAAATGTGTGACTTTGCTAATAAGAAGTCAGACCTTGGGAATCTTCCATTGCCTTCTGGAGGATGGTTACATTCTTGGCCTCAGACCAGACCAGAACTCAGTGGTGATTTACTGACGCATGCAGCCTTCAGTCCTGGCTCCCACACAGAGCTGTAATTGTAAGGGCTCTTTAAACTTGAAGGCTTGGGTTCCAATTCATTCACCATAGGCACCATATAAAATAGAAATTATTTTGGCTACAGAGGCATGATGTAGTCCATTCGTGTATAAAACCACTGCAACAAAAGGAAAAGCAAGTTAATCTAGGAAAGTGATGCCTGTTTTTGTTTTTAATTCCCTTCCTTTCCAGATGCTGGCCTCATCATTGGGAACTTGGCTGCTTTTTGAGGCCTGGCCCTCTGAGATCATCATGGTACTCATCATAGTCCCTAAAGGGAACCCTTTCAAGCTCAGCCCGATATCCTTCTGTCTTCGGGCCCCTATTTCTCACCTCCATCGCACCACCTAGACCACTCCCCCATGAGCAAACCAGGCACAGGTGGGTGGCAGGGGGCCTCCATGCCACTTTTAATTGAAATAGCACTTGATTCACACCCTACACACCTCTATCACTTTTCTTCTCAAACCTCAAACTTGACAAGAATTAAACATGACCTGCATCTAAAGGACAATTCAAAGTGTAAGTATCTCTTATGTTGAAAGTAGAAAGAAAAACAAAAGCCTCTACGTAAAGGTAAGGCCAGCCCTGGTGGTCCAGTGGTTAAGATGCATCGCTGTCAACGGCCCGAGTTTGTTTCCAGGTCAGAGAACCACACCACCCATCTGTTGATTGTCATATTGTGGCAGCCAATTGTTGCTGTGATGCTGAAAGCTATGCCACCGGGATTTCAAATACCAGCAGGGTCACCCATGGTGGACAGATTTCAGCAGAGCTTCCAGACTAAGGCAGACTAAGAAGGACCTGGCCACCCACTGCCAAAACAATTGGCCATGAAAACCCTGTGAATAGCAGCAGAGCATTTGACGGCAGCAACCACAACAACTACATAAAGATTAGACGGCATTTTAAATTATTTTAATAATTTACCAACACCCTCTTTTTCATCTAAATTGGTTACAAAGACAGAATTAATCTTTTCCAGATAATTTATAATATTTATTCTAGCTTACACAGGAAATAAGTCACAAAACAATTAAGGCTTCTCTCACTGACATCTGTAGACAACCACAGTTGACTTGCATTTTCTTCATACTAAGCATTCCCCCAGTGGAGGGGGGTGGGGCCATTAGGATCATCAGTAAGGAAAGTCGTGGGAGCCGTTTGAGTCTCAAGGTGAAGAAATGATGTTAAGAGGAGCTTGCTGAGTCAGGGACCCTCCCCGTGCTGCTGCTTTGACACTGATGGCTGTGTGGTTAGGAACCTGGAACTTCATCAGCGTATATTCTACTGTATCTTCACAAAAATCAACATACAATTAACTATCAATTATTTGAACTCTTGAAGAGAAAATAAAAACTCCCAGAGAACCCAGAACCCTATCCATAAATCATTAATATTTGTCTTTGGGATACGTGATGTGATTTATATTTCGACCAACTTGCTTCACTAATTGTGTATGATTTAGACTCCTATGAAGATTTGTTTGCAGTCTGTGCAGACAGCCAGGGAAGGAAAGGAAGAAGTCTGTTAGATGGTGGGAGGAGAGGGAAATCAGCCACCGGGAAATCAGACGTCCACCCTCTAGAGTACCCAAGTTTGATAATCTGCAAAGTGGATGCTGCTTTGTAATGGGGAAGAGCTGATGCTCCTTGGCTTGTTTATAGCATCTTTTGTTCCACTAACTCAGATCAGGGCCAGGTTGGGTCTCGGGAGACAGTCGGGGGGGCAGCAGTTGTGATTTCTTTGTTTCCATTTGCAGATTGCTCTCGGCAATACAGGGGAGTTCTCAGAGAACATGAGAGTCCATGAGACTATACGGCCAATCACCTGGAAGCCAAGTCCACTGTCACGGACTTCCTAGCACCAACTGCACTTCTGCAACAAAGCCGAGTGTACGGACTGGGCACACAGATGCTGATTACAGGACTCACTCTAGAGACACAGACATACCCTGAATTATTGGCTACCCCTGAAGGTACCGCGCGCTGGATACTGCTTGGAGAGAAGCCCGTTGCTCCAAATGGAATAGCCCTGGCCTCACATGCAGGGACTGTGCTCCCTGTCCCACTGCAGATCATTGCTTTCCACCACACCTCCTGAAATTAACATCTTTAAAACGTTATTCAATGATGTTTATATTTATTTTCAGTGCTGCTTAATGTTTCATCTAGTAGCTAGGTATACCTTAATCTATCTAATCACTAATCATATATGGTATTTGACATTTAATTTTTCCAGTTTTTCAGATTTACAAATAATACTAGAAAGAATATTTTGCTTATGCCTTTTTTGTTTTCCTGTAGAATGATTCTTTTAGAATAATTCTCATTAGTGCTCTTACCAGGTTAAAGTCTAGAAACATTTTAAGGTCCTTTGCATTTTGTTTTTGAAAAGGATATTCCAATGTATACTGTCAGTAATGAGTGCTGGGGTTTTAAGTTTTGTTTAGTCTAACTTTACATAATACACTTATTATGTAAATTAATAAGTGCTGTCCTTGTTTTCAATTTTGACCTTCTCAAAGTTCCAGGCTAGACTGCAGGACCTACACTGCTGCATTGCTTGAACTGACTCTCCTCTGTTCCCATGTGGATTGGACCCCTATCAGGGGACGTAGTTGCTGGTCCTCCCCCGTAATCCATCCCACCTAATCAGCAGGGCCTAGGATTCTCCCTTCCCAAGATCAAAGCAGGGTTCTTCCTGTGGAGAACAGGAGCAGTGTGGTCTCATTTAGGGTTGCTGAAAACTATCTTCCTGTTGACAAATCCTTATGCTCTGTCTGGGGCACCCACAGGTGGGAAGGCTGGAGGAACGGGGAAGAGAGATCCAAAGGCACCAGGGACCATCCTTCTTCTCAAGAAGTGACTAGAATGTAGATGTATAAAAGTATAGTATTTCTACGAACACAATCCTTGAATTGGAAGCTGACCCAGATTTCCTAAATTTCCTAGACTTCCTGTGCAACCTTCTTCACTCCTGTGCTCAGTGTCCTTTCGCTTTTCACCAGCATCTAAAACATTCTCTTAACTCAGGCTCTGCTACAACTGCCCAGTGCCCTCCACGTGATTGCCTTAATGTCCTGGGGCATTAGTGCCATCTTGTGGGCACAAGGAATGCTGCGGGTTTATCCCAAAGTAAAGTTGCATTTTCCCAACTACAGGCACAAATGATATTTTGTCTTCTTAGTGCTTTTTCACTGCCAGGCTGATGGGGCTCCCAGGTGACCAAAGATCTCAAGAGGCTTTGGGGTAGACAATTTGCAGGGCCTGTTGCTCATGTCTCTTGAGATCTTGAATAAACTTTGGAAACACACCGTGTGAGAGTTGTTGGAAACTATGTTTACATGATGCATTATTAATATATCAGACCTAATAGAAAACCTTTTCCAATTAGACAATAATGTGGCAACACTGTACCATGGGTGAACTGGCATGCTGCGTGACTTGACTTACCCTGTTATAAAAACGACTCTACTGTACATGTGGTCTCCAGATAGAACAGGCCCTGTGATTTAACTTTTTAAATAGGAAAAATATTTCTACCACAGAAACCCACCAACATCCTTTCGAACTTTGTGGAATTAGATATTTCTAGTTGAAATATGCTTTGGAGTTTGGGATAGAAGATATAGAGTTTTAGTGATGTTAAAAAAAAACAAAAACAAAAACAAAGGTATTTGGGGCAATGTTTGAATCAGCACAGAAATTAAGTAGTTTAGCAAATATGTTAATAATTAAAAAATGATTTTCTTGTGATCAAACTATTTTCTTAAAAAAAAAGCTTATAAACTTTCTCTTTGATGAACCTCCTTCTTGTATGGTTCAGGTGAAGACTAGAATGCCTGTCAGGATCCCTCGGGGAGAAGAAACCCGTGTGCATCTAAGTCACTCCTAAGAAAGCTGTTCATTCAACTAAGATGCGCCATCACTGCAGGGCTGCCACCATCAGAAAATAATGTCTGATTCTGTCCTCTTGGTGTGGATTCTCCACTAGTGAAATTCTATTTTGAAATGCAAATAAGCTCTTCTCACTACAAGCTTTTAAAAGTGGCAAAACATCTCACAAGACAAAATACAATTGTTGCATAATTGGGCATCTAAACAGGAACACTGAGCTGATATTTGAATTTTGCTTCACTGCACTGATGTATATTCAATAAAGAGGCAGGAGAGGACAGATGATAAGTTAGGGAAGAAACTAGCTAAAAGCACCAAATGAACCCTGAGCCTGGCAGAAAACAGAATGGACTTCCACGGAATCCTCATGGGGCTTAAGAAAAATAAACACTACTTAGGGAGCCCCTTTGACCCTCTGATTAGATTAATCAGAACACAACAAACTGTAGTTGCAAGCCAGAATTGCTTTTAGAAGAAATATGTGAAAACGAGTCTTTATAAAGAGGTTATATGTTGGGTTCAGTACTAATTCAGTCCAATTCCTTCAACCTTCTTCATTCTCCTTACAGAACTGTACTGCCTGTTAATGTTTGTAATGACCACCCTGTGGCATTGTAGGATCCCGAATCATCAAAGAGAGATCCAATTACATTCCACGATGACACTTACTAGACAATATAGAGGGTTCATGTGTTACAGAAAGATGTTTGACAAACGTGGAAATGACAAGCGTTATCTGATCCACCACAATTAATGAGAAACTTCCATTAAGTAGAACCCTAGTTCTGATCATATTCCATTATGGTGATGATGATGATGAAGAAGAAGAGGAGGAGGAGGGGAAGGAGGAGGAGATAAGAAGAAGAAAGAAAAGAAGAAGGAAGAGGAGGAGCGGGGAGGAGCAGAAGGAGGGAGAGAATTATTATTACAGTTATTCTGGCCCCCTCCCAATCCATTCCTACTTTACACTGAGGAATCACCCTGTATTCAATGTGCCTATATTTGCGCAGGACAACTGGGTACCCAAGTTACTTGGCGATGCTGCTAACCTGAACTTATGATCGCCTTCTTCAACCTTCCAGTATGGAATATGTTGTGTTTACGTAAAAGTTGTCCCTTACAAGACCCCTTTAGATAATTTTTCAAATACATGTTTGATAATAAGTACCTTCATTTCAAGAAAATCCCTTATAAAATTGGAGACTGCAGTGTAAATATGATCTACTAATAATGTTGTACCTACCATTACTGAGCACCTGCTAAGTCACAGGTGTTTTATACGCATTATCTCTAATTTTTAAGGCACCCCTGCCAGGTTGGCAGTATTATCTTCCCTGTAAGGAGGGGAAGCAGTTTCAGAGAGGCTCAAGTAACCAGAGCAAGGTCACATGGCCAACAGTGCACAGGCAGGGCTCAAGGCTTCACGGATTGTCTTGCCGGGTTTTAACGGAAGAACTAGGAAGGCGTTTGAGTAGGAAAGTCTATTCCCTTTTTCAGCTCAAGGATAAACAGTAGGAAGGGCGGATGTGTCTGTTTCAAACTCTCACTGAACCCTCATTTGTTGCTCCTCTTTCCAGCATTTTCATTTTTCCCTTCTGTTCTGGATTCTTCCTTTCTTCCTTCAAATAGATAAAGGTCATCCCTCTACTTAAACCAACACCGCCCCCCCCCCACCTTATTTTTGCTGTGCCTTCTACCTACCAGTCTAAATCTTTTGTTTCCAGCTAAACTTGTCGATGAGTGTCCTAATTGCCATTTTCATTTTTCTTTCTCGCTCATGACCAAACGTATCTCTTTCCCCTTCCTGTCTTTCTGAAGTTCTCTGCAGCACCTGACACAGTTGACCACATGCAACATCGCCTCCCGCCAGGAAAAAGAGAAGCAGCTGATGCATGTGAAAGGCAACTTGGAGCGAGGCTCTGGATTAAGCACTTTGCATGCATTATCTTGTTGAATCCTCACATCAACCCTGTGAAGCTGGTACAGTTATGGGTCCCCATTTTATAGATGAGGTGGCTGCGTCTCAGGGAGGTGAGGTAACTTATCCAATGAAGCACAAGCAAGTACCCGGCAAAGACAGATGCCTTGCTGTCTTTAACAACATTTACCCGGTCTTACTACCTGCTGGGCACAAAGCTAAGTTCTTTATAGGTATCATCTAATTCTTTTGTGTTACATCTTCTCTCATACTTAACCCTGAGCCTACTGCAATGTCAAGTTTGTAGTCTTCTGCCTAAAATAAGCTCTGCCTCTCCTCTTGACTCCTTCAAATTCTAAACTCAATGGTTTTTAAAGTTTTTGCTTGCATCAAATAGGTGTTGATGTACAGGGTATAGTGTGAGGCTCTGAGCCCAGGTAGGTGAGCAAGGCAGCTGCTGCTCATTTGCGGCCAACCGTGTAGTGGGAAGAGAGAGAGACAGATGTGGTACAAACCATTACCCAAGCCAATCAGTGGCCACTGAGAACATGCCCTCTGCCAGTCTGTGAGATTTCAGGTAAAGCGGCACACGAGCTCACCCCTCAAACCTCACCCCAGGCTCCCACTCCTGGAAACCTTGTACTGCGCTCCAAAGCCAAGCTCTCACACAACCCCAGCACCTGCCAGAGTGCTGTTCCAGGGGTGGAGTTTGAGGCAGGAGATGGCCTACCCCTGCCAGCCCTGGGCTGGCCCCCCGATGCCAGTGTCAGAGCTTCCTCCTTCCACCTGATTATGCCTGGACTCGTGTGCTTGATGGACAGTCAACCCAGAACAAATGCTCTCCTCCACTGTCTCCTCCCTGTGCTTGGTGCCAGTCATCTCTGCAGCAAGAGTATGGGCTTCTCACCAGTTAATAAGGGACACACCTTTCTTTGTTCTTCCACAGTACCCAGCTTAGGGCTAGTATGTAAAAGGTGTGCATCAGATACACCTATTTGAGTAAATTTCTCCTCTCAATACCTGGGGAGAATGAATGGAATTTACTCCCTAAAAACCAAGTCCCTTGAGCCAGAAAGCAAGCAAGCTTTCAAAGAAAAAATGGGGTTGTGTTGAAAGGATACAGGCATCAGCTTGCAGGGTTTCCTACGGGTCTCAGTTGGGACAATTTACGCATCAAATACATGATAACTGTAAATTGAATACATAAAATTCCGTAAGTCTTTAATGATACTCAAAAGAAAAAAGGCCAAAAAAAGTGATTTGTCACCACCAAAGAGGCTATTCTATCAACTCCTTACTTGTAAAATTTGTAATTAGTGGGAAAGAATGAGGCTAGCCTGCCTTTCAAGTGGAAGCTGCATTCCTGGGTAACCAACCAGCCCCAGATGATGAGAGAATATTTTTCTTTACACTAAAACCCCAGCTAATAATCGATGGACCCACAGAACTAGAGCATCACTACTTTGCCATCCCGAATAAGAGAAATGATTCAGGCGTGGACCGTCAATGGATGCTAAAACCTGAAGGGGATAGTTGTCTGGTGCTAGACGTTGCCCCCTGGACTACAAGGGGGAAAGGGTGACTTTACAAAGGAGGGATCAGTGCTCTCTCTCAGCATCAGTAGCAGTGGGACAACCAGACAGTACATGCCTTCTGTCAGGAAGCAATATGAAGGGCAACCTCAGCTATGACATTCTTGCCCAAACTATTTAGACTACATCTAATGAAGCTTTTTGTTCTAACCAGAAATACAGGGGCTGGGGGAACAAGAGAAACAACAGCACAAGGGATCAAAGGTCCATAAGGCGGTGCATTCTCAAGGACAGTTGGCCTGGTCTCAACAAATTCTGGTGAAGGAAAACAAAGAGGAAGAAGCTTGTTCTACATTAAAGGAAACTTACTAGGCACAACGATGAAATGCAATGTGTGGTCCTTGATTGGATCCTGGTTTGAATAAAACACTTTGGAGACAGTTGGGGACTAGGTGTTATCTGATGGTAAGGTATTATTGTTAATGTTGTTAGCTGTGAAAACAGAATTGTGGAGAGGTAGGAAAATGTCCCCCAACTCCACCACCCTGAAATAATCACTGTTAAAATAGATAAACTTCATTTCTGACACTTCCTTAGGAGTGACGGAGAGAGAATGAGCATGAACAATATTTTTATAAAGGTAAAATAATCCTACATACTAATTTTAAGAAAAAAATTACATTGAAATTTAACTGAATTTCAAGAAGAATGAGAAACCAAATTGAAACTGCAGAAATACCTGAACTTTAGATCAATGCTTCTTCGCTACAAGAGATTTGCTAAAATATAGTGCCAAGATTGAGAGCAAAGATCAAGAAGCACTTTTAGAGGCTAGAGTCATAACCTTTTTAAATAAACTAGATGCTTAAATTTCAGGCAGCACTGATTGACTCATTGGTCTAAAAGCTGAGGAGATTAACCTTCCTATTTTTTCTCCTAGCGTCTCCTCCACCTTCCATATCCATTTGTACTTGTTGTTACTTCCTCAAGGTGTATAACCATAGTTCCCACAGTTTTCTAGTCTTAGTTTATATTTAATGGATTCAATGTCCAACACGAGTTTGTTTATTATGACTTCTCTATTTTTTAGTTCTTTATTTTTATGCATCCCTTGATTGGCTGGATTTTATCAAGGCATTTTTACAAGGTTCATAAATGCCTCAAAACACTTATAATTAAAGCAAAAGGGAGTGGAAAAATAAATCTCTCCAACTAGAAACATCCCATAGGATGTCATGCTAGAGAGGATGCATGCAGATGCACTGAAAGGAATGTCTTCTCAGCATCTATCACAAAGGATGCAAGAACTCAGTCAATGGGTTCAAGAGCAAGAGTCCCAGAGCAAGAGTTTGTGGGATTGACTTTTGGCCCCAATAACTACTAGCTGTAAGGTTTGGGGACCAATTACAGCTATAATGTCCTGAGCCTCAATTTCCCCATCCGGAAAATGGAAATGTTACTCATACCTACCTTAAAAACCTATTGGAAGCATTAAAGGAGAAAATCTGTGTGAAGTGCTGGGACATTGCTGGGCAGATGGTAAGTGCTCAGTAAATGCTGGCTAGCACTAATTGGCTTCCTAGAAGGGATACTTTGATCTCTTCTGATTACGTTAGAAGGAAGTCAAATTAGAGGTGAAAGATTATCATATATTGCCTTCCAAGGTTTCTGATACAGGTTTGGCCAGACTTCTATAGTTCTTAACGCACCGTGGGCAAACATCAACGTGAAGGGAGGCCCTTTAGGGAATTCTCTTGAAAAGTCCTGGTTGAGTCTTAAAGAGAAATAAATTAGACCCAGTTGTGATTGATACTAAGTAGTCAAAGATTAGGGCCTGATCATAACTTGATATTTCAATTTCTTCAAATCTTGTTCTAATTGAATTCTTATTTAAAGTTCAGTATTTTACGATTCTAATAACATAAAATTGAAGAAGGTGATTAAATCACTAAATAATATACATTTTTTGTCAATATAGTCTGTTTTTGGGAGATTAAGTGACAAAATATTCTCCTTCTGAAGCTTTGGGCTGTTGGATGAGTAAGTGAACATCACTCAGAATCATCTCATGGGCCAAGGTTATTGTCATGGGGCACCAACGTTTATTGAACCTTCTGACTTCTTCCAAAGCCTCTGAGAAACAGCTTAAGTGAGACATGACACTGATATAAGCCGGGTCTTATTCTTACTATAGCAAGCCTTACTCTCAATGAAACTCTTCCTTTACCCTTTCATTCTACAAATATTTATTGAGCACCTGTCATATACCAGGCACTGGGGAATATGATGTTGAATAAAACACATGTGGTCCCTCAACTCACGTATAGCCACAGTCTATTATTCAAAACAGCCCACAAGTAAATGTAAAATTACCACTGTGATACGTGGTATGGAGAAAAGGTAGCTAGTGCTGTGAGAGTCAATGACAGGGTGATGCTGTTTTGAAAAAGGGACCAGGGAAGCCATCTTTGAGGAATTGACATTTTAGCTGAGGGCTAAAACTTAAGAATTTGCTATTGAGCCAGGTGGGGCATGCAGGGAAAGAATTCTAAACAAAGCGACTAGCAAGGATCAAGTTTCTGTAGAAGGAGAAACATATCGATTCTAGAAAATGAAGGAAGACAAGAGGGTCTAAAGAACGGAGTGCTGGGGAGAGTGTGGTTTGAGAAGAGGCTGGAGAGGTGGGCAGGAAGCGGCCTCACATGTAGTGTATAAGTGAAGCAGAAGGTACTAGAAGATCTTACGCAGGAGCTGGGTCTAGCGTGATCAGATTTGTGCCTCAAAAATTTACTATTTATTGGAGTAGGGACCAGGACGCAGACGACTGCAGCTAGGGCTGTTCAGGTAAGAAATGATGGCAGCTTGGGCTATGGTAGGGGTGGTAGAGATAGAGAACATTAGTTAGACTCAAGAGATATTTAGGAGACAATTTGATAGGATTTGATGGTGAGTTAGCTGTGGAGAATGAGAAAAAAACAGCCATCAGAGAGGTTTCCTAGGTTTTCTGGTTGTAGGACAGGATGGATGGTGTTGGTACCACTTGCTAAGGTAGGGAACACTGGAAGAGAAAGAGGGTTGGGGGAAGGGATGAGAAATCATGGATTCAGTTTGGACAAGTAGAGTTTGAGGTCCTTTTAAACATGCAAGAATGCATCTAAAATAAGGTCAGGAATCTAATAGGCTCTGGAAAAATATTCATTGATTTAATGAATGAAACTATAGTAAAAAGGAAGTCTGGATGACTGCATGAGTCTGGATCTCAAAGGACAGGTGTATGGCCAGAGATACAAATTTACAAATTATTGGCCTATAGGTAGTTATTGAAGATGTGGATATTGAAGAAAATGTCTTGGAAGGGAATATAGTAGGAAGAAAAGAAGGCTGAGGACTTACGGAATTTTGAAATTTACCGTTTAGTGAAATAGATGAAACCTACCAAGGAGACAGAGAAGGAGTGGACAGAAAGGTTGCACAAAGACAGGAGAGTGAGGTGCCATGGAGGCCAGGTGGAAAATGCATTTCAAGAAAGAGGAAATTGATATATATTGCCACGTGAAAAAGAGATGATTAAAGAGTTTAATGAAGAGATTATTTGCAAAGGAGTGAGCAATGTTAAGGAAAACCAATAAGCCAAGTGATATTGACACACCCCAGGGCCAGCAACAGGTCAGTCTTATCACCACTGGGCCAAAAGGGGCACATGGATAGAGGGGTTACCTGAATCAAGGAAAGCTGTAGCTGTCAGAGTGGGCTGCACAATAATTGCCAAACTGGAGCCTGGTGGGGCAAAAGTCAGGAGAATATACACCCTGACCTTTCTCTCCTCCCTCCCTCCGACCTCCTGCCTGGATTTTCATTGACCAAACCTAACTGTTAGTCAGAAGGTAGGGGGCCTGTTGATATAACCCTTAGAAGTCAGCACTTTGGGGCTGGGTGGAGAGGATGAAGAATGGACCTGGAGAAGCAAACAGAAACAGTCCGACACAAGTGAACAGTGAAAGGCGGTTGCTGAGGGGCCGGCTCTGTGGCTGAGTGGTTAAGCTCACGCGCTCCGCTTCGGAGGCCCAGGGTTTCGCTGGTTTGGATCCTGAGTGCAGATAAGGCACCACTCATCAGGCCACGCTGAGGTGGCGTCCCACATGCCACAACTAGAAGGACCCACAACTAAAATATACAACTATATACTGGGCGGATTTGGGGAGAAGAAAAAAACAAAAAAAAAACAAGATTGGCAACAGATGTTAGCTCAGTTAGCCAATGTTTAAAAAATAAAAAGAAAGGCTGCTGCTGAGAGGGCAAGTAAGAGAAGGATTGAACTATGTCCACTGGATGACATAGAGGTCCTAGTCAACTCAGAGGGGGCTGTCGGGTGGAAAGATGTGGAAGTCAGAATGGAGTGGGTTGAAGAGTGAATGGCAGATGAGGAAATGAAGAGATTTCACCAAATTTGGCTGAGAATGGGGAAGAAAAAGGAGTGCAACCTCTGGGAGGTGACGTGCAAATGAGAGAGACGGTTTGGATAATATTTCAAAGAGTTCATTGATGTGCTTCCTGCCACTCCCACCTGCTCGGCCCTCAGCGAACTTCCCCTCATACCCTGAGGGACTTTCCCTTATCCCAGTCAACCCAGTTAGACGAAAATCAGATGCCCCTCTGGGACAAGAGGTCACTATGAAACCACTTGGACAATGGCTGCAAATTATGGCTAAGTTCAAAAATGACTTGTCTGAGTGTAAGATAGAAAGACTCAGATAGGTACTCCCAGAACCAGTTTATCCTGCCCCCACAGCTGGATAAAAGACACTCTGAGCTGCTTTACCCACACTCACCCCTCACACCTTTGGCTGAAAGTGACAGCCCCTCCTTTAGTTTGGAGAGGTGGGATTAGAGGGAATCACGCCAAAGTGAGACCCAGAGAGGTGGTAAGTCTCCTAGACTAGTCCCCAAGGCCACCCGGGTACAGCAGCTGTGGATTTCGATCTTAACGCAGAACATCACCCTGCTTCAATACATTAGCGACGTTGTGCTAACCAGACCCCTGCTAAGTGGACCTCAGAAGCAGCAAGAACACCAGATGCCTTGGTATCTTTGCTTATCAACATGGACCTCACGACCAGCTGTAGAAATAGGGACTATAGAAACTCTTCTCTACATTAATTAATTGCATCTCCTCCCCCTCCCCCCAACACTACCATACATGAAGAATATTGGTAGTGACTAATATTTTGGGTTTCAGGAGGAAGAATGACCAAATTGACATCACTCCACAATAGTATGGCACCTGATGGGACTTTGAGTGGTTCTTGTGTCAGAGACATGAATGAAATAGAAGGGGGCTGATGGAGTAGAGGAATGTAGAAACTAATGGACTGATGACTCATTCAGGTAAAGACCAATGTAGTGAGAGCAGTGAACCTGCCATGGATGGTTCAAAAACAGGCAAAACAAAGCACTATGTGGTTTAAGGATACCAACAGGTATTAAGATAATTTAGAAAGGCAAAGAAGTGATTAAAAAATTCAGCTATAGACACCTCTAGCAATCTGGGCAGGAAGATGCAGTCAAAGAAGGCACTCGCAGGCCTCCGAAGGTACTGTTCACATTATATTTCTTAACTGTGGTGGGCATATAGGTGTTCATTTTACTGTCATTCCTTAAACCTATAGCTATGTTTTATACACTCTTTTGTGGGTATGGTTTATCTCAACTAGGTATTCCTAAAGTTGGTTTACAATTGTTTCAGACTAACGTACAGACTCAGGAATTTTATTTGAGGAGGATGTCATGGAATGGTTAAAAACTTGGGCTGTGGAGTCAGACTCAAGGCCCAAATCTGAATCTTGCAATATTAGTTATATGACATTGTAGAAAGCACTTTTCATTTCGCAAATATTCGTTGAGTACCTACCATATTCCAGACGTCAGTCTATGCACTGGGGATACAGAAGACTGATGGATCAGCATCCCAGATATAGTTTTCTGTTGTTATACATCTTATACTTTAGCTTCTCTGAACCTCAGTTATTAAGAACATGGAATTTGTGAAGATTAAGTGAGCTAATTATCCGATAATTAGCATAGGGTACAGTACATAGTAAATGCTCCATCAGTGGTGTCTACTTTCACTATTAATATGTCTGAGAAGCAAAATGATCCTTCACTTATCTGGCAACACTGGGAAGGAAGATATTCCATGTAAATGGATTTTTCCACAATTTAATCCTTCACTGCCTAGGATTTTTTTTAACTGGGGTAGAACATATGTGTAGTAAGTGCACAAATCTTAAATTAATGGCTCATTTACTTTTTATACAAGCATATACCCATGTAACCACCATCTAGATCAAGACAGAGAAGATTTCCAGAAATGCCCCACAGAAATGCCTAGAACTTCGTGATTTTAGACTTTTTTATGGCTAAATTTCTGAAAAGTTTGTTGGGCTTTTTTGTCTCTGGGAAGGAAGGACCAGCAATATTACTTAACCATGTCTTGCTTGCTATTGCCAAGTGGTGATATAATTTGCTGTCTCCTTTTCTTTTCTTTTGTATCCCTTTTAGATACACAAATATAACATGAGGTTGGACAAGCTTATGTCTGATTCTTGGTTGAGTTTTCCATCTCTTTTCTAGCTAACATCAGGCCTTTTTCTTAAAGGTGCACACTTCCTAAATGTATGTTGTTTTTAATCTGTTGTAGAGCAATATACACGTTACCGATAACTAGATGTTGAATAAGATTCCTACTGGCACTAAAAGCAAATACAGCCTTTAGTGAAGGATTAAGTGGAGATGAAGTCCAGCAAAGAATTTTCTAGTGACAAAACCTCAAGACAGCTGTTTCAGGAATTGAAAGGGACTTTGTTTTTGACAATTCTTTTCTCTTCCATGAGTTTCACATACTTTGGACCTGAAGTAGAGTGCTCTTACACATTGATTTATTTATCCTTGTGGCATCATTTCAAGCCTGGTTGTGATTTGATTCCTTCTTACGGATGAGGAATGGGAGACAGTACATGAAGTCTGGTCTCACACCAGAACAGCGTTCTTAGTCCAAGGTCTTTTTCCCTCCGATCTGGGCCTTGAGGTTTCAGAATTATCTCATGTCACTTCCTTAGGAAGTGGGTAAATTTGAGAGTTGACAATTACCTGAACAGCTAGGTAACCCCAGCAGTGATTTTCATAGGGTGAGCTGTGGTCCAGTGGAGATACTCCAGAGGACAGCTTGATCTGGACTCACTTCCTTCTCCTCTGTATTGGATAATTTAGACTTCAGACCACATTAGAGGAGGAATTACCGGAGTGGGATAGATACAGTCTGTATGCAGCACCAATTCACAGGTGACTGCCGACTGCCCACACCTGACCCCCGTGGTCTTTTGTGGAGACTTGCCCCAGCAGATTCATTTGATTCTTAAACAGAAACTGAGTGAATAAAGGGTTATTAAGGCTAGAATTTGGAAGTATATGGATCTCACATTCATTCATTCATCCATCCATCCGTCTGTTCATTCACTGACAGCTTGCTAGGTGTGGGGCACTGTGCCAGGAGCTGCATGTCGCTCCCAGGAACACCTGGACAGCCCCACCTGCCACCTCTGAATGAATGTACTTTCTTGGCTTGGTTTCATTTCTCTTCTCTCGGAGACCCATCATCTCCATGCAGTGTGGACCCAGTTTAATCTTGGCTTGGAAATAAGTTCATTTTTCTCCCCATTTATGGAGAGGATTCTCCACAAGAGAGAGGCAGTGTTGCTGGGTGGGCCGTGGGGGAGAGATCATTGCACTGCCTGAGATGGCTTTTCTCCCCTCTGCAGACTCTGAGAGTCCCACTTGGACTCCAGAGTCCCATTAAGAGCATGACAGCAATGTTTATGTGCAATTCTAATGCTGGTTTTAGCAGCATAAGTGCTTTTTAATGCATAGCATTACAGCGAGTGGGCCCTATTCTCTCAGCCTCTGAATAGCTGTCTAGAGGGGCGTAATTCCCAGCTCTGCCTCCAAGCACAGTTATTTACAAGCTCAGTTACACGTTCCCGTCAAGTGTGGTGAAAGCCGGGATGGAGACAGGCTGAGTTTAAAGCAATTTGGCAAGTCTTTATTCCCTGCATAATCACTCAGGTCCCTCAGCCACTCCTGACCAGAGCTTCAGGTTCACATATGTCACAGGGAGCCTGGGACTTTGGGAAGAAGGGCTGCAGAAGTAGAATTTCTTCCTTCTTTCCCCCTCCCTCTCAGGCTCCCCCATCAACCTCCTAATTTCCCTTTAGATCTCTACTTCAATTAAGATTCCCACCCAAATCTGCCCACTGTTGTCTATCTCCACAGTCTCCACTCTGTCCCAAATTCTGCAAGAGTCTCCAAACTAAACTTCCTGTCCCACTCTTGCCTCCTCTTTCCATCCCTTGCCCCAATCCGGCCTTTACCAGAAACCAGTCTGATGTTTTTAAAGTGTAAATCAGATCCTATCACTATTCTGCTGAAAATTCTCCAGTGACTTCCTGTCAAACTCAGAATAAAACCTACCTCACATGCTTACTTCATATAACTCATTGCATGCTCCCTTTCTTGCTCACTACAATCCAGTCACACTGGCCTCCTGACTATTCCCCAAATGCACCAAGTTTTTGCCTACCTCAGGGCCTTTGCACATTCTGTTACCTCTGCCTTTCCCATGGCCACCTATTCATTGCTCAGGTCTGAGCTTAAACTTCACTTCTTTAAAGAGGCCATGCCTGAATACACAGTCTAAATAACCAACCCTCCCACCCAGTTACTCTCTAGCCTATTATTCTTTATTTTCCTCAAAGCACTCAACATCATAGGAAATAATCTTATTTATTTGATTGTTTGTGTTTTTCTATCTACCCCACTAGAATATAAAACCTATGAGAGCAGGCGCCTTGACTATCATGATTACTGTGGCCTGGTATGTGGTGGGTGCTCCATAAGTGCTGATTGAATGAATGAACTTTCTCAACAAATCATTAATTGATGAACGCTGCCTTATCGTGATTGCTGTCTCTGTTACTACTCTTGGGTCTGTGGCTGCTGCCTTTTCTATATCATCATCTTAGGACAAATGAAATTTGGTCAGCATGACTTGTTTTTCTTTCATTTTTCCCTTTACAATATTATTTGTTTATCTTCAATCAAAGTCATACATGCCCAAAGTTTAAAGTGTCAACTAGTTCTATAAGGTATATTAATTAAAAAATAAAACAAAGCAGCAGACCCCTTCTCCATCTCTTTCTTTCCCCTTCCCACAGGCAATCACTCTCTCCTTTTTAGCTGGTTATCTCTGGATTTACTCTGTGTTTCTAAATAACATATTTGTATTGCTAATTCATGATTTTTCTGTTTTAGGCTTTATTTATTGACTTCCCTCTCTCAAAGATGAGGATTTATCAAACTTTCTCTATGAGAGATGGGGATTTAGGTCTCTTTCCTACTTTCTGGTCAATTGTACACATCTCCCTTCTCATCCATGAACCTCCCACTAGAGTTAATCTTAGTTTAGTTAGATTAATATTCTGTGTACCATTTAAAGACTCTCACAGCTAAGTTATATAGTATACATGAGTATTTTTCCTTTCCTGCACTATCTCTGGTCACCAAGTATGCCCCCAAGTGTTCTTGTCTAAGATCCATTCGTCTCTGTAGGAAACTTTACCAGGGAACTGGAGATTCCTCCTCCAATTTCAGAGTTGTGACCCGGCTTAGAGAGTCCTTCTTTGGAAAACAGAAACAGGAGACTCTGTTCCAGTCAGTTTCCTATGCCTTAATATGTTGACTCATTCAAATCGCTGGAACTTGGTAAATTCGATGTGTTTTTTTGGAAACACATACCATGACCCCATCATGCAGTACCCCTCTCTCGGGAGCTCTTCTCTGTGGCAGCCTGAGGTTGTTGACAGACACTGACAGCTGGCAGTCGAGAGCTGTCGCTTCCAGCGCCCGGCATTGTGGATGGTTCCAGGTTTGGCTGATGTGTGTTCTTCGGCAGGAGGCTCTGAGATATATGCATTTTGGAAGAAGGGTCATTTGGTCACTTGGTTCCCACCAAAGTCAAACAGAACATATTCTAGAAGGGCTCTTTGCCCATCTCTTGTATTATGGACTGAACTGTGTCCCCTGCCCCTTAAATTCATGCTGGAAATCTTAACCCCTAATGTGACTATACTTGGAGCTAGGGCCTTTAAAGAGGTAATTAAGGTTAAATGAGGCAAAAGTGTGGGGCCCTAATCCCGTAAGACTGGTGTCCTTATAAGAAGAGGAAGAGATACCAGCGTGTGTGCACACAGAGAAGAGGGCCCTCTGCAAGCCAAGGAGAGGCCTCAGGAGAAACCAAACCTTCCAGCACCTTGATCTCGGACTTCTAGCCTCCAGAACTGTGAGAAAATTAATTTCTGTTGTTTGAGCACCCAGTCTGTGGTATTTTGTTATGGCTGACCAATCTAACTGATACACCTTGTGATGTTCGTGGTGTTGGAACCAAGACGGGCTCCCTTTGGCAGAGAGGAACATCTATTCCTGCCGACTTCTTCAGCCCTTGCAACTTCTCGGACAGCCCCAAGCCTTTGGGGCCGTATTGGGTGTACGTGCATGCTGGGTGGAACTGAGACTCCCTTTCTTACCGACCTACATTCTGCTCAACTGCTTTTTCTACAAAGGTGAAAGTATTTCACTTTTAGGAGTCATCTTGATTCCTAAGGATTTACATACTGAGTTACTTGAAGTTGAAGGGAGCCAGAATTTGTGTAGACTTCATGCCTCCACCCAGGTTAGAATTTATAGCATTATAAAGGCTTTTCATGGTCTTTGTAAAGTTTTAAACTGTTAAATTTTAACTTTAACAACTCAGGTTGTAGGTTGATAGAGACACCCTATATGTATTTTCATAATGAGCAATGAATTTTCTTCTGGAAATGGATAGAAGCTCACTTTTGCTGGGTGCAGGTTCATCTTTTCTAAGGAAGCCATTTTTCATTTGTCAGAGGACTTGAAATTTTAAAAAACTGTCTACAGTTGTAAAGCATAGCTGTCTTAATCACAAACACATTGGCTTCGAAATGCCATTTACATATTGTTTTTCTCATACCTCAGCTTGAGTTGATTTTTATTATTGGCTTTACTTTTATCAAAGTAATACACGCACATGCTTTTTAAAATTGCATTTTAAAAAAGGGAAAACAATGGTCCTTTTCGCTAGCTCTTCCCATCCCCATTCCTGCTCCCGAGACGCCAGCATTTTTAACTTTTTAAGCTATTTCTTCTACTGGTTACTTCCACAGTTCCAGATAATATGCTTCTATTACTATTTCTTGATTTATCCACCGTTGATGTTCTCTATTGATTGTGGTGTTAAGATTAATGGATATTTAACTCTCTTGGGCTGTCCCCTCCTCACCTGTCCACATCTCCTAATAGAGTTATTTCACTATTTTTGTTAAATCCATAATCGGTAGTTTACATCCTTGTGACACAGTACACATGTCCTCTGCAAGGCGAAGGAGTGAACCACGACTCCATTTCCCCTCCTCGTAGCTTTGTGTTTTGTCTGATGTCTCTAATTGCTTTTCTAATTTCCTACTGTCTTTCTGACATCAATGTATTCCAATAATTTCCAAATGTTTCATACTATCAGGCATTGTGTCGAGTCCCCTCTTTCCTGAAGGCCCCCTACTCAAGGCCTTGCCTCCAGGCTGCACCAGTTACTGTCTGGTCCTGTGCAGTTTCTCCTGGAATGCTCCTCCACTGCTCTACCCAGTTGATTGTACTGCTTCCTGCATCCGGTGATTTCTTCCCTTTTGTTTCATGCCGGGTTCTACTTAAGCACATCCTAAGACAAGGAGTTGTCTGCATCTTTGTGTATATGAAAATGTCTTCATTTTCTCCTCATATTCAATGGATAGTTTAGCTGAATGCAGAATTCTAGGTTGAAAATTATTTTCCATCACAATTTTGAAGACACACACCATTATCTTCTAGTGTATGGTACCACTGTTGACAAGCTGGATGCCATTTTGATTCTCATTCCTTTGTAGATGCTCCTTTTCTTTCTGCTCTAAAAGCTTTTAGGATTGTCTTTATCCCTGGGGCTCTGAAATTTCATGATAATAGGCTTTGATATAAGCCATTTTTTAATTCATTGTTTGGGGTACTTAATGGGATTTTAAGTAATAGTTTCAACTTTCATCCTTCAGCTCTGGAGCATTTTCTTGTATTTTAAGAATAACTTTCTCCCCTCCATTCTCTCTGGGTTCCCATTCAGAACAACCATGGGTCAAGTGTTGGGCCTCCCGGCTTAGATCCTACATATTTCTTATTTTCAATCTCACTGTCTTTCTCCTCTCCTTTCCAGGAAATTTTTTCCATTTTACCTTCTAGCATCTATTGATTTTTTAATTTTAGCAATAATGTTTTTAATTTCCAAGAGCTCATTCTTTTTTTTCTCCCTTAAATATTGGCACCTAAACTAACAACTGTTGCCAATCTTCTTCTGTTTTTGCTTTTTCTCCCCAAATCCTCCCAGTACATAGCTGTATATTTTAGTTGTGGGTCCTTCTAGTTGTGGCATGTGGGATGCTGCCTCAACATGGCCTGATAAGCAGTGCCATGTCCGTGGCCAGGATCGGAACCGTCAAAACCCTGGGCACCTGAAGCAGAGCGTGCGAACTTAACCACTCGGCCACGGGGCCAGCCCCTCATTCTTTTTTTTTTTTTTCACATTATTATATACCAATTTCTGTACAGACTACATCATGCTCACCACAAATAGTCTAGTTTTTATCCATCATCCTACATGTGTGCCCCTTTACTTCTTTCACCCTCCCCCCATTCCCCTTCCCCTCTGGTAACCACTAACCTGTTCTCCTTATCCTTGTGTGTGTTTATCTTCCATGTATGAGTGAAATCATAAGGTATTCATCTTTCTCTGCCGAATTAAAAAAAAATTAACAAAAATTAACAAAAGAGGCTTATTTTGTTTAACAAAATGCCCTCAAGTTCCATCCACGTTATTGCAAATGGGATGATTTTGTCTTTTTTATGGCTGAGTACTATTCCATTGTACATATATACCACATCTTCTTTATTCATGCATCAATCATTGGGCACTTGGGTTGTTTCCATATCTTGGCTATTGTGAATAATTCTTCAGTGAACACATGGGTGTATAAGTCTCTTTGTATTGTTCATTTCAAGTTCTTTGGATAAATACCCAGAAGTGGGATAGCTAGGTCATATGGTATTTCTATTTTTAATTTTTTGAGGAATCTCCATACTGTTTTCTGTAGTGGCTGTACCAGTTTGCATTCCCACTAGCAGTGTATGAGGGTTTCCTTTGCTCCACATCCTCTCCAACATTTGTTATTTTTTGTCTTGTTAATTATATCCATCTTTACAGGTGTAAGGTGATATCTCATTGTAGTTTTGATTTGCATTTCCCTAATAATTGGTGATGTTGAACATCTTTTCATGTGCTTATTAGCCATCTGCATGTCTTCTTTGGAGAAATGTCTGTTCATATCCTCTGCCCATTTTTTGATCGGCTTGTTTGGTTTTTTGTTGTTGAGCTGTGTGAGTTCTTTATGTATTTTGGAAATTAACCCCTTTTAAGGTATATGATTGGCAAATATTTTCTCCCAGTTGGTGGGTTCTCTTTTCATTTTCTTCATGGTTTTCTTTGCCTTGCAGAAGATTTTTAATCTGAGGTAGTCCCATTTGTTTATTTTTTCTTTTGGTTCCCTTGCCTGAGGAGACACGGTACTTGAAAAGATGCTGCTAAGACCAATGTCAAAGAGCGTACTGCCTATATTTTCTTTTAGGAGTTTTATGGTTACATGTCTTGGATTCAAGTCTTTAATCCATTCTGAGTTAATCTTTGTGTATGGTGTAACATAATGGTCTACTTTCATTCTTTTGCATGTGGCTGTCCAGTTTTCCCAGCACCATTTATTGAAGAGCCTTTCCTTTCTCCATTGTATGTTCTTGGCTCCTTTGTCGAAGATTAACTGTCCGTAGACGTGTGGTTTTATTTCTGGGCTTTCAATTCTGTTCTAATGATCTGTGTCTGCTTTTGTGCCAGTACCATGCTGTTTTGGTTGCTATAGCTTTGCAGCATATTTTGAAGTCAGGGATTGGGATGTCTCCAGCCTTGCTCTTTTTCCTCAGTATTGCTTTGGCTATTCAGGGTCTTTTGTTGTTCCATATAAATTTTAGGATTCTTTGTTCTATTTCCATGAAGAACGTCATTGGGATTCTGATTGGGATTGCACTGAGTCTGTAGATTGCTTCAGGTAATATGGACATTTTAACTATGTTTATTCTTCCAATGCATAAGCATAGGCTATCTTTCCATTTCCTTATGTCTTCTTTGATTTCTTTCAATAACATCTTATAGTTTTGAGTGTATAAATCTTTCATCTCCTTGGTTAAATTTATTCCTAGATATTTTATTCTTTTTGTTGCGATTGTAATGGGATTGTATTCTTGACTTTCTGTTAGTTTATTATTAGTGAATAGAATGCAAATGACTTTTGTGGGTTGATTTTCTATCCTGCAACTTTGCTGTAGTTGTTGATTATTTCTAATGGTTTTCTGGTGGATTCTTTAGGGTTTTCTATCTATAGAATCATGTCATCACAAACAGTGAGAGTTCTACTTCTTCCTTTCCAATTTGGATACCTTTATTTCTTTTTCTTACCTAATTGCTCTGGCCAAAACCTCCAGTACTATGTTGCACAGGAGTGGCAAGAGTGTGCATCCTTGTCTTGTTCCTGTTTTCAGAGGAATGGCTTTCAGTTTTTCACTGTTAAGCATCATGTTGGCTGCGGGTTTGTCATATATGGCTTTTATTAGGTTGAGGTACTTTCCCTCTATGCCTATTTTATTGAGAGGTTTTTTTTTTTATCATAAATGGATGTTAGATCTTGTCAATGCTTTCTCTGCATCTATTGAGATGATCATGGGATTTTTATTCCTCATTTTGGTAATGTAGTATGTCACATTGATTGATTTCTCTCTTTTTTTTGGTGAGGAAGATTGGCCCTGGCTAATGTCTGTTGCCAATCTTCCTCTTTTTGGCTGAGGAAGATTGTCGCTGAGCTAACATCTGTGTCAATCTTCCTCTATTTTGTATGTGGGATGCCACCACAGCATGGCTTAATGAGTGGTATGTAGGTCCACGCCCAAGATCCACACCTGTGAACCTTGGGCCACTGAAACAGAGCATATGAACTTAACCACTATGCCACTGGGCTGGCCCCTGGATGATCCTTCTAAAGTATTGGTGTACTTGATTTGCCAATATTTTGTTGAAGATTTTTGCATCTATGTTCATCAGCAATCTTGGCCTGTAATTTTCCTTCTTTGTGTTGTCCTTGTCTGGTTTTGGTATCAGGGTAATATTGGCCTCATAGAATGAGTTAGGAAGCATTCCATCTTGTTCAATTTTTTAGAATAGTTTGAGAAAGATATTAACTTTTCTTTGAATATTTTGTAGAATTCTCCAGAGAAGCTATCTGGTCCCTGGACCTTTGTTTTTTTGGGAGGTTTTTGATTGCTGTGTCTATCTCTTTACTTGTTTCTATTCAGATTTACTATTTCTTCTTGATTCAGTTTAGGGAGGCTGTATGAATCTAATAATTTATCCATTTCTTTGGTTATCAATTTGTTGACATATAGTTTTTCATAGTATTTTCTTATAATCCTTTATATTTCTGTGGTATCCATTGTAATTTCTCCTCTTGCATTTTTAATTTTATTTATTTGTGCCTTCTCTCTTCTTTTCCTAGTGAGTCTGGCTAAAGATTTGTCAATTTTGTTTATCTTCTCAAAGAAACAGCTCTTAGTTTCATTGATCCTTTCTATTTTTTTTAGTCTCTATTTCATTTATTTCTGCTCTAATTTTTATTATTTCCCTCCTTCTGCTGGCTTTGGGCTTTGTTTGTTCTTCTGTTTCTAGTTCTGTTAGGTGTAGTTTAAGCTTATTGATTTTAGATTTTTCCTATTTGTTCAGGTAGGCCTTTATTGCTATAAATTTCGCACTTAGCACAACTTTTGCTGTATCCCATGAGAGTTTGCATGTTGTGTTTTCATTTTCACTTGTCTACAGGTATTTTTTGAGTTCTCCTTTGATTCATTAATTGATCCAATGGTTATTCAGTAGCATGTTGTTTAATCTCCATGTATTTGTGCCTTTCCCAGCTTTTTTTCTTGCAGTTGATTTCTAGTTTCATAACATTGTGGTCAGAAAAGATGCTTGATATGATTTCAATCTTCTTAAATTTAATGAGGCTTGCCTTGTTTCCCAGCATATGGTCTATCTTTGAGAATGTTTCATGTGCACTTGAGAAGAATGTGTATTTTGTTGTTTTTGGATGGAATGTTCTATATATATCTAGTAGGTCCATCTGGTCTAGTATTTCATTAAGGCCACTGTTTCCTTGTTGACTTTCTCTCTGGATGATGTATTCATTGATATAAGTGGGGCGTTTGGGTCCCTTAATATTATTGCATTTCTGTCAATTTCTCCCTTTAGGTCTGTTAGTAGTTGCTTTATATACTTTGGTGCTCCTGTGTTAGGTGCATATATATTCAAAAGTGTTATTTCCTCTTGGTAGAATGTCCCTTTTATCATTATATACTGCCCCACTTTATCTCTCATTGTCTTTTTTACCTTGAAGTCTACTTTGTCTGATGTAAGTATGGCAACAGCTGCCTTATTTTGCTTGCTATTTTCTCAGAATATCATCTGCCATCCTTTCACTCTGAGTCTATGTTTTCTTTAGAGCTGAGATGTGTTTCTTGGGGGCAGCATATTGTTGGGTCTTGTTTTTTAATCCATCCAGCCACTCTGTGTCTTTTGATTGGAGAATTCAATCCATTTACATTTAGAGTAATTATTGATATATGAAGGCTTAATGGTGCTGTTTTATCTCTTGTTTTCTTGGTGTTGTATATTTCTACTGTTTCTTTTCCCTTGTATTTCTGACTGCCGTTTCAGTTTGATGGTTTTCTGTGATGATTTTCTCAGTTTTCCCTTTATTTATGATATGTGGCTCTGCTCTGATACTTTGTTTAGTGGTTACCATGAGATTTGTATAAAAGATCTCATAGATGAGATAGTCCATTTTCTGATAACCTCTTATCTCCATTAGCCTAAGCAGGGTCCATCCCTTACCTCTTCCCCTTCTGAGTTATTGTTTTCACAAATTATTCTTTTTTGTGTTGTGAGTTTGTGTCTAAATTGAAGTGTTTATAATTATTTTTGATGCTTTCCTTCCCTTTACCTTTTATGTTATAATTAAGCATTTGCTACCTGTTCTCATAGAGAGCTGCAATTTTCTGATTTTGTCTGTCTATTTATCTCCTTGCTCAAATATTTGTGAACCTTTGCCTTTTTGTTACAGATAGGAGGGCTTCCTTCATCATTTCTTGTAAGGGAGGTCTAGTGGCAATAAACCCCCTCAGCTTTTGTTTATCTGGGGAAGTTTTTATTTCTCCATCATGTCTGAAGGATAGTTTCACTGGATAGAGTATTCTTGGCTGAAAATTTTTGTCTTTCAGTGTTTTCAATATCTCATTCCATTCTCTCCTAGCCTGTAAGGTTTCTGCTGAGAACTGTGCTGAAAGCCTGATAGGGGTTCCTTTGTAGGTTATTTTATTCTGTCTTGCTGTCCTTAATATTTTTTCTTTGCAATTGACTTTTGCTAGTTTTTCTATTATATGCCTTGGAGGTCTTTTTGCATTGATGTAGTTAGGAGTTCTATTGGTTTCGTGTACTCGTAAGTCCAGTGCTCTCCCCAGGTTTGGGAAGTTCTCAGCTATTATTTCTTTGAACAAGTTCTCTGCTCCTTTCTCCCTCTCTTCTCCCTCTGGAATACCTATAATCCTTATATCTCTTTTCCTAATTGAGCTGGATATTTCTTGAAGAACTTCTTTATTTTTAAAAAAATCTTAGTTCTCTCTCCTCCTCTACCTGAAGCATTTCTATATTTCTGTCCTCTAACTCACTAATTCTGTTCTCCATAACATCAGCTCTATTTTTTTTATGGTTTCTAGATTATTTTTTATTTCATTAATTGTATTTCTTATATCCAGAATTTCTGTTTGGGTTTTTTTTTTTAAGAGTCCCAATCTTTTTGGTGAAGTATTCCTTATGCTCATTAATTTTATTCCTGAGCTCACTGAACTGTCTCTCTGAGTTTTCTTGTAACTCATTAAATTTCTTTATAACTATCTTGAATTCTCTGTCATTTGGATTGTAAATTTCTGTGACTTCAGGACTGGTTTCTGGAGACTTGTCATTTTCCTTCTGCTCTGAAGTGTTACTGTAGTTCTTCATGGTGTTTTGTGAACTGAACCTTTGCCTGCCCACTTGTTGTAGTATCAGGTCACAGATTCCACTTGCCACTGTCAGGGGAGCAGGAGCTGGGTTTCCTGATCCTGCACCATCTTCTGGAAGTTGTGTGAGTAGGGCTGCTCTGCATTTGTGTGCACTGGCCACAGCTACTCTGCAAGTTGCACTCATGTTGGCAGAGCCTCTGCACTGGGCGGGTGGATTGTGCACCATAGATGGGGTCCTCTGTGCTCCATGGATGGGTTGCTGTCAAGTGGGCAAGGCTGCTGCACTCAGCAGGGAACTTGCTGAGCTGCTGCATTAGGCTGGAGAGACACATACACAGGGGCTTAACCACCATTCAGTGGGTCCCGTGGGCTGCTGTGCTCTGCAGGTGGGGTGCCTTCTGAGTGGGTGGGGTGTTTTCTTGCCTGCACTTCACTGCAGCAGGTAGACACCTTTGCAGGGGCTGAGCTGCTGCCATTCTGTGTAGAGCAGTCTCACTGGTGGGGCTGCCGCAGCATGGTAGGTGCTCCCATGGGCTGGGCTACAACTTTGAAAGTGTTCATGCAGGCTTGGCTGCCCCTGCCTCCTCTTCAGTCATGCTGGCTGCTGTGTGAGGACCCGTGACCTGGCTTGCTGCCACTGGGGAAGAAGAGGGGTACACTCCCCTAGTTCCACTGCCTCCCAGGAATCCAGTCCACCCACCTACAGATGCACAGCTGTGTGGATCTCTCAGACATCTCGTTGTGCTGTGCAGGAAATCCTCTGCTAGTTAATGAATGTCCATTTAGTTGTAACTTAGAGGGGTGAGACAAAGGGAACAACTCACTTCGCCGTGAAACTGATGTCAGTCCTCCAAGAGCTCATTCATCTCTTACAGTTCCTTTTATTTCTGGCCATCTTCCCCTAATTTTTGGAGGATTCTAGTTAGAATACCAATTTGGGTACTAAATTTTTTTTTAAGTTTTCGTTATATTTCTCAATTCCCTGTGTTATCCCTCTTATGCAGATTTGGCCTTCTTTTTATATACATTGGTTCATTTTTTTCCTGCTAAAAATCATCTTCAAATGTCTGGTGACTCTTCATTGTCTATTCATGCTTATTGGCAATAAAAAGATAATTGGAATATAGAGAACTCCTAAAACCCAACAACAAAAAGCAAATAAACAATTCAAAATTGAGCAAAGGACTTGAGTACACATTTCTCCAAAGATATATGAATGGTCAATAAGCACATGAAAAGATGCTCAACATTGCCAGTCATTAGGGAAACACAAATCAAAACTACCATGAGATACCACTTCACACCCATTAGGATGGCTGTTGTCAAAAAAACAGAAAATGACAAGCACTGGTGAGGATGTAGAGAAATTGGAGCCCTTGTGCACTGTTTGTGGGAAAGAAAATGGTACAGCTTCTGTGGAAAACAGTATGGAAGTTCCTCAAAAGATTAAAAGTAGAATTACTGTATGACCCAGCAATTCCACTTCTGGGTATAGACCCAAAAGAACTGAAAGCAGAGTCTTGAAGAGTTATTTGTACATCCAGGTTCATAGCAGCATTATTCACAATAGCTAAGGTGTGGAAGCAACTCAAGTGACCATTGACAGATGAATAGATAAGTGAAATGTGTTATATGCATGTACTGGAATATTATTCAGCCTTAAAAAGGAAGGAAGTTCTGCAATATGCTACACAATGGATGAAACTTGAGGATGTTGTGCTAAGTGAAATAAGCTAATCACAAAAAGACAAATACTGTGTGATTTCACTTATAGGAGGTACTTGGAGTAGTCAAAGTCATCAAGACAGAAAGTATAATGGTGGTTTCCAGGGGGTGGAAGGAAGGGAGAATAGGGAGTTATTGTTTAATAGATATAGAGTTCCAGATTTACAAGATGAAAATAGTGTTGGGGATGGATGGTGGTGATGGCTGCGCAACAATGTGAGTGTGTTTAATACCACTGACCTGTGCAGTTAAAAGTGGTTAAGATGATGGGGCTGGCCCTGTGGCACAGCGGTTAAGTTTGCACATTCCGCTTTGGTGGCCTGGGGTTTGGCGGTTCGGATCCCAGGTGTGAACCTACGTACTGCTTCGCAAGCCATGCTGTAGCAGGCATCCCACATATAAAGTGGAGGAAGATGGGCACGGATGTTAGCTCAGGGCCAGTCTTCCCCAGCAAAAAGAGGAGGATTGGCAGCAGATGTTAGCTCAGGGCTAATCTTCCTCAAAAAGAAAATGGTTAAGATGGCAAATTTTATGTTATGTGTATTTTAACACAATTTTTAAAAATAGAAATCAACCCTCATCTAGACCCTTTTCAGACCATCTTGAGCGTGGCACAAAAACCTTGGGCTCAGAATTCAGACCTAATTGGGTTTGAATCCCATTCTACCGCTTCCTAGTGGTGTGGCTTTGAACAATTTACTTATGCTCTCTAAGTCTCAGCTTCCTCCTCTGTAAAGTGGGACTGCTATGTCTGCTTGCTTTGCAGGATTGATATGAAGATCAAATTGCAAAAGCATCTGGCATAACACACGGAAATTGTTCAATAAATGAGGGCTGCTCTTTGTTGAAAAAGTAAGATAACTGGAAGCTGAGAGCCACTAGGGCAGGGCTTGCTAATTGGTGGGCTGAGCAGGCAGGGTTGCTAGGACACTCCCTAAGTGTTGCTACCTAGGACCATGTGGAGAGAGACCTCTGAGCTTCATGATGGGGTGGACACCTGATTGCTGACATTCTTCAAGTGAGGTGGTAGGTGATGGGTGACTAGGGTTGACTGTGCTCATCTGTGGGATCAATTGTCTTCAGCCCCATGCCTCACCCCATACGTGGAACTTCCAGATCCCTCTCTGGGGTTCTGAGGGTAAATTGGCTCTCTGCTCAATGCACACTTCAGGCTGTGTCTTCTCCATTTACCTTCCAGCTTATAAAAAGTTATTGAACTTTCTTGTCACTGATGTCTTCTCCACCAATGTCTTTGTCCTTGTGGATTTATGCATTTTATTCCTTTAATGGGACCTTAGGAGGAGGAGCACATAATCCTCCGCCTTTAGTCAAAAGGCAGCTTGAGTCATTAATGTTTTAAAAATGCATAGTAATTGTATGACTCCATTTATATGAAATATCCAGAATAGACAAACCCGTAGAGACAGAAAGCAGATTAGTGGTTGCCAGGAGTGAGGGGAGGGCAGAATGGAGAGTGACTGCTCAATGAGTATGAGGCCTCCTTTTGGGGTGGTGAAAAAATTCTGGAACTAGATAGTGGTGATGGTTGCACAATATTGTAAATGTACTTAATGTCACTAAAATATGCGCTTTAAAATTGCTAAAATGGAAATTTTATGTTATATGTATTCTATCCCAATAAATAAATACCTAGTAAAAACTATGCAGTGATCATGAGGAACTTACAAAAGATTTTCACAAATTGTATATTCAAACCATGCTCCTATAGAATTCTGGCGTTCTGCAATCAGCGCTAATGTGGAAATTGAACAATAGCAGCCTTCTCCGTTCATATTTGAAAAAAATCAATTCATGAGTAGAATATTCTCAATTTCGAGTTTTCTTCCCACGTATTTTTTCAACTTCTGACACCTGATTTCTCTGATCTGTCCTGAAGCCCAATAAAAGATGTTCTCTTACTTATTGCAAAAGTAGATATATGGAATTATTTTACATTGAAAATATCAGTGTTTCTTGATGTTCCACAAAGAGCCAAAGCTATCCCTAAGTTTACTCTTTTTCATTTGCTTGTAAAATATAACAGTCAGTTGTTAGTCAAACGAGTAAATAAAATAGTTGCTTTGTATAAACAGTTATTGTAAAACTATGAACTACTTCATTAGCTGGATCAGAAAATGCAAATAGCATCTTAGCTGCTGAGCAGCTTCGATGTTTGGAAGAAACAGGCCCAGAGAGCTGGAAGTGATAGTTCACCGATTGCCTGACCTTGTCCCCCAAGGCATGCCAGGATGAGGACCCCCTGGCCCTGACCAGAGGCCAACCCTGCTTCCTAGTGCCCCTCTGACTGGTCTGACCAGTGCTATCTTTTGGTCACGCTCATGCCAGCTTAAAACCAGCTAATATTAACTGGGCACTTAGTATGCTAAGATTATGGGAAGATTAATGGATAAAGTGAATTCTTGCTAAGTGGATCTCTACATTCTATGTTACTCCAATCACAATACCTGTTGCATTTTTTATTCAACAAAATCATATTTGTTTACCTACAAAATTAAATAAAGAAGAATAGTCAGAAAATCTGTTGAGGGGACTAACCCAAGTGCAGATTAAAATATATAATCAAGCTGCCATAATTACAACTTGCATAGGATTACATGGAAGATTTAATGGGACAGAGCAGAGAATTGAAAAAAAAAAAAGACCCTATACATATGGGAGTTTTGTATATGATAAAAGTAGCATTTCAAATCCGCAAGAAAAAAGATGGATTATTCAATAAACAGTGTTGGGACAACTGGCTAGCCATTTGGGAAAAAAAAAAACTTGATCTGTATTTCACTCCTTACATTAACGTGAATTCCAGATGGAGCAAAGATTTAAACATTAAAAAGATAAAACCATAAAAGCACTAGAAGGAAATTTTTGTAGAGAGAAGACCCTTCTAAGCATGGCACAAAACTCATAAACCATAATGGAAAAGATTAATAAAGTTGACTGTATACATTTTAAAGCCTCTAAATTTATCAATAGCTATTAAAATTAAAGATGAACATACACTTTGACCTGGCAATTACATTTCTAGGAATTTATCCTCTAGTTATACTCAAAAATGTAGGGGGAAAAAGAAAGAAAACCATACATGTAAGGATGTTCATTGCAAGATTCTTTACAATAGCAAAAAAAGCCCTGCAACAACCTAAACATCCATCAATAGGGGACCAGTTAGGTAACCTATAGTGAAAGCATAGGATGAACCGTATATAGCTGTTAAAAAGCACACAGTGAGACTATAAGCGCTGTAACGGAAAGCAATCCAAAATGCTATTAATTGAAAAGAAGTAAGATGCAAATCACAAAAGGGGTCGTTATATACACTCATGCGCATTCGTAGTACTTTGCAATTTACAGAAGTTTTATATCCATTGTCCATCAGTGATATGTAATTTGGTCCCAGATCCCAGCCCCTTTCTTACCAGTTTTTCCTCTCAGCAGTAGAATATGTTCCAGAGCAGTGTTCCCCAGCCTTTTTGATGGCCTGGCACAGAGAGATTATTGTGTGTGGTGCACCAAGGGAATTAGATGAGGTTGCTCGTGCCAGAAACAACCTTGTAATGCGGTAGCCCCAGGGTCCCGGGCTGGGGCAGAGGGAAGCAGTGGTCAGCATCTCTGTGCACCTATAGCCCATCCCTAGTGTGCTGGTACACCATGAGGGAACACTTCCCCAGGAGGCCTGGCAGCAGGACACTTGGGTTGCAGAGAGAGGGAGTTGGCCTGGGAGGAAGGAGTACGGGGGAGGGATCTTGTCCTGGCACACTCCGGGTCAGGAGAAGACACAGGGCAGCAGTCAAAGGAGGAGTTGAAGGGTGGGCTCTGAGGGCTCGTGTTCAGGCTAGCCAGGGTCCAGACCTCGGGAAGAGATGCCCCCTGCATCCCCTTCCAGGAATTGCAGCCAGGTCAATTCACATGGGGGCTTTTAGGTTTTGTCAGAAGATGAGCAAACTCTGCCCACATGGAGCCCTGGAAAAGTGGTGCCCATGGAGGCAGACGGACCAAGGTGGTACTCCTGGCGCTGCCGCTTTCTAGCTGTGTGACCTTGGACAAGTTACTTCACATCTCTCAGTGAAGTGACCTCATCTATAAAATCGGGTTAGCAGCTCTCTTGCAGATTTAGGGAGAAGGAAACAAATGTCTGTTGGTTTTGCTTCAAACATGGCATCTTCTTTTATTTTTATAACAATCCTACCTTCAAGACAATATTTACAAGTAGGTGTATCAAATTTCAGGGGTGCTAAGAGGGATCCTTAACCCTTCTGAATCTCACCGCAGGTCCACACGATCACTGATGCCTAAAACTTCTTTCATCTGCAGAAGGTTCTCCTCTCTCTCTCTCCCCCTCCTTTACCCTACCCTCTCCGTCCCCACTTTCCTCTCTCTCCTCCTCCCCTCTCCCCCTTCCCCCCCATTCTTCTTTCTCCCTCCACTTCTCCTCCTAATTACAGCAATAGAGTATAATATGTCAGCGTCTGAGAGGAGAAGCAACACATTGAGCCCCACTCTCCCTAAGTGCAAGCAATCATTACACAACAGGACAAATGATGACTTCACATTGTTTTCCGGTTTTGCTGGAGCAGGTGAAGCGTGCCTGATCAGACCTCAGGTTGAATCTAAAACCCAGAAGGCAGTATCTGCCTTCAGCAGAGAAATCTAAAACAAGGACCCTGGAGCTAAAAGTCTCAAGTCCTGGAGAAAAGCTAAATCTTGGGAGCAAGAACCCAACAGATTTACTCTCACTCACTCGAGTCAGGCAACTCTGCAGGGCAGCTGTCCTGTGGGCCACGACCTGGCGGTCCAGACCACCTCCGTCTGAGGCTGGGCCATCTCAGTGCAAGGCCTCCACGCCGGCCGGGAAGGGAATAGAGAGCTTGAAAGACATGCAGGGCTCTCCACTGTCTCAGCCTGGAAGTGACTCATGTCACTTCTCCTAACAGACCATTGGCCAGAACCAGGGCCATGGTATAGTGTACTGTTGGGGGGTAGAGGAGGTAGAAATGCCTGGAATTGCTGACAGGAAAAAAGAACCAGACACTGTTGGTACTGATGAGGGACTCATTGACTTTCCAATTCCAACAGAAGCCAGCTCTGTCGAATCTCAGCAGGGCCCAGGAGTGTGGGCAGGGCCAGGCTTTGGCCGGAGGGGCACCCACGGGCAACCTCTTTCAGCAAACCTTTACTCAGTGCCCACTCCTCCCCAGGCTCTGTGCTGCTTGTAGACGTGAAGGGACACAGCCCTGCCTTTGGGGAGCTCACACTCCAGAAGCAACTTTGAGTCCATGCATAAGGTCTTGGTTCATCATTTCAGCAGCAAAGCGTGTTTCTAACCAGGCCCCCAGGTTCCTGCAAATGCCATTTGCTAGTGTGATCTGAAGAAATTTACCTCAATCCAGGACACCGGGCTGCATCTACCATGCAAACACTGGCATCCACTGCTAACCACCAGGCTCAAAATCACAAGTCCACTCGTGGCTGAAGCCCAAGTGGTGCCCCCTGAACTCAGCCACTGCAGCAGCCACGGGAGAACAAAGTTTCTTCAACTGAAAAAGCCAGTGAGAGTAGCTATTCAGCCTCCCACAGACCTTGTAACTGAGCCGGCCAAAACTTTCATCTCTGCTCGCCAGTGGTTCTAGAGTATGGTCCCCAGACCAGCAGCATCAGCATACCTGGGAACTGATTAGAAATGCAAGTTCTCAGGCCCACCCCAGGCCCACTGAATTTAGAAACTACAGAGTGGAGCCCAGCAATCTGTGTTTTAACAAACCCTCAAGGTGATTCTGGTGCATGTTCAAATTGGAGACCCAGTGGTGTATGAATTAGAGAAACCACCCAAGCTTGAAGCTAGAAGTCAGCTTTTCATGCCTGCTCAGAAGAGCCCATCGTTGTAGCCTGGGGAGAGCGGAAGGCAGCATGGTAGAGTGTTATCGGTCCTTGAGGTTTCATCCACTTTGCTTCATTCACAGAGATTTCAAAGACAGCATATCCTGGTGGTTTGCATCCTGGATGTAGATTAGAAGCGTGTGGGGAGTTTTTCAAACACACCTATGCCCAGGCCCAACCTCGGAGATTCTGAGTCAGAGATTCTGGGCCAGGGCCCACATATGCACAATTTGCTGAAAGCTTCCCAGATGATTCTCATGTGCAGCCAGGCTGAGGACCATTGGTTTAAACTGGAATGAGGTGGCAAGTGGGGATGATAACTCTCCTGGCGTAGCCCTGCCTGGGCATTGGCTGTCCTGCTTTTGAGTAGATTGACCGACTTGGGAACTATACATTTGGGCAGAAATGCGGAACCTGTTTAATTCCCGCTAAAGGCTCTATACATACCCTCCCAAACACCCATGGTAGAGCCTAACACTAAAGATTGTAGATAATCTGATGCTTCTTTTCTTGCCCCCAACTCCCTACCCCCACCATAAAACCCAACGTACATTACTGCTTTGCTTGGAGCTAGCATTCAGGCTTTCTCCTATCTGGGTGGGACAAATTTCTTGAAGATTGGAAGAAACATAAAATTAATATTAATATCACATCAAGCCCCTCAATGAGAATCACTGTGGTGTGACAGGTTCCATCTCCAGCCCATGCCATCTTCCAATTCAACATATTAATGCTGTGCTGACCTTCCTAACCCTATCTTGTGTGATTGGCCAGGTATCATGAATAATAAAACAGATGTAGGATCAGCAGACAGTAGCATCCCTTCCTTCACCTGGGACTAGGGTTTGGGCCAGACTCTGCTGTGGCCTGTCCCTTCCCAGCAAATTTGGTGCATTTCAGGTTTTCTACTGGGTCAGAAGCAGGGGCCACCAGACTTTCCAGGGAAACCCAGTTATGACCTTCATCAGATATTTTCTTGTCCTTCACCAAAAAAAAAAAGTATTCAGGCCAAACTCCTCAAAGGCGGTGAGGACGCCACTTGATAATAAAAAGTATTGCCTAATGCTTTCCCCACCAGTCAAAATTGCCTGAGTAACTATGACACTATTTTCGGCAACCTGACCTCACTCCTACTGTCTCTGCTACCCCACTGAAGACTTAGGATTTCTTGGAGAGTACAGCTTGAGAAAACTAGGCTTTTCCCTTGCGTCTCTTAGGAGAAATAAGAATCCCCCTTCAAATCTTCCTGTGTGATGGGGCAAGTCAACTAACCTCTCTGTACATCAGTTTCCTCAACTGTATCATAGCGGTAGTGTTAGGAGCCCAACTCAGTGTGACATATAAGTTACGGCTCAATAAATAGCTGTTGAATGAAAGAAAGGAGTAAGGAATAAGACATAAACAATGCCAGCTCTGACCCTGAGTCACAGGGCTCAGTCTTGCACAGCCAGGGGACGAGACTTAGAGGTCTGACAGTTCACCCAGCCCTTTATTCCAGACCACACCCTGGCCAGGATGCCTGAGGGATATGGCTTCTCTTCCTGGTTCTCCCCTATGTCTCACAGGGCCCAATGCCAGAGTCCCCCTCGCTGCCCAGGAAGCAGGCAACTTTTTTAGTTCTCTCTGGTTGGGCACAAGGTACGATCTCAGACCACAGCTGTACCTGGCCTCCTAGACTCTCTCAGTCTCTGGTGGACACTCCCCTTTATTCCAGGCCTCCTTGTCCCTCAAGCCTCTCCTCAATCTTGGGAGCCCCTGGGTTCTCCCTTGCCTTTTACTTTGGGGAGAGTTTTTGGATCCACATCTCTTGAGAGCTCTTAGTAAATACAATTGGTTTTGAGAAAGATATTGAAAACTCTGTCTTTAGGAGACTGTTAGTAGCCAAATGCAATTAAATATCCTAATAATAACTAGATTTAACTATTCTATGAACTCTGCATGGATTAACTCATCTATTCCTCACACCGACTATGCGAGGAGGGAATATCATCACCGTTATACAGGTGAGGAACCCAAGGCCCTGAGATGTTACATAAGGTGCTCAAGGTTAGACAACTAATAAGTCAGAGGGCTGGGTTACAATCCCAGGGAATTTGTGATGTTAATTACTATACTATGGTTTCGTCTTAATATGCTACTGCATGTTCCCCATCCCTGCACAATTTGAACCTTTAATTATGGCAAGGAGGCCTATCAACATACCCAACTGAGTTGGGAGCAATGATTGGTGAATCCAAAATGGAATGAGGAGGCTGGAAATGCTCAAATTCCAGCATCTTGTTCTTTTTCAGACTCTCTGACTATTGGTTCCTGGGAACATATTACATATTGGAAAGACTACAGACTTTGGATTCAGAGAGCTCAAGATGTCTTATCTCTGTTATGAGCTCTGTCCTGGGGCACATTATTTAAGCTCTCAAGCCTCAGTTTCCTCATCTTTAAAATGGGGATAATAATAATAACTCATTGGCTGTCAGTCCAAATTGGCCTTTTAGCTCCACTCTGTTCTGCCAAAGCACAAAACCTGAAAATGACATTTTTTTCAAGCTCTGATGCCAGCTGGATGCAGGTTAGTCTCTGCCAATTGGAGCCATTGGAAGGAGATTAGAAGCAACAGGAAAAGTGAGTCATTTTTCTGTTCTGACTCCAGAAGTGGGAGCAGCAGGATAGCAGCAATTGCTACAGAGGCCGCAGAGGGTATTTGTGGATTGTCGCAATAATGTAGATGATTATTATGACAGTGGGTCGGGGTGATGGTGGGAATGATGACTACAAGACTATGGATGGGATGTCTGCTTCTGACTTTCCTGGAGACATTACAGAAAGAAAATGAGTTTAGGGCTTTAATCTCTCAGCTCAAGCTCTGGTCACAGAACCAGAGAGCTTCTGTGATGGCACTAAAGGAATCTCTTAACTTTTTAGCCACAGGACTAATATAGTCCTAAAATTCTACTCTACCGATTGGAGAATAACAATGTAATTTGAATTTGTGAATTCATCAGATCTTTATGTGAGCGTTTGAGGATTGATTTGGAAGGAGTGGGTGGGGCCCTGAGAACTGGAATGGGACCATCTGGATGGACTCACGCAAATTTGAGAAACTCCTGATCCCATAAGTCCCCTTGCCAGTAGGAGCAGTCCCTCCTCCTCCAGCTGAGAAGACTTTTCCCTGGCAGAAGACCCTGTAGATAACCTCACCCAAGGCAGTTCCTTATAAGAGGATGCAGATTCTTCTCAAGATTCACTCTCTCCGCCTTTCAGGCCTCCAGACTCATAACCAGTATCAGATTCCAGCAATTCTAGGGGCAAAAGCTTAAAGTCTGGCCTTGAAGGATATAGCTCTATACACCTAAATAATTGCAAGATTTCGTTGATTTATATTGGCAAAACCCTAATAACATACATGGAAATGGCTGTTAGACCAAGGAAGATGAACAAAATATTGGACTGGGCCAATTGAGGTACATACCAGAGATGGAGAACCACCTCCTTTTAGGAAGAGGGTAAAAGCATATTGTTTTGTATAAGGGATAGTTGTATTATATTAAGTGGAAGCATGAGTTTGTTGATACTGTAGGCAAAAGTTTAAAAGAGTAGAAGAGCATATATACATGCTGAGTAGCCAACGGAGTGGACTGTCCCAGGTATTTATATTTGACTCTCAGCCCCATACTTGTTCATCTATATTCTTCTATATTCCACCAGTGCCAGAAGCTTGAAAACTACACTTCCCAAACTCCTTTGCCAGCTGACTTCTGTTAAAGTCCACCAAAGGAAGACATTGGCCAAAGGTTAGAAGACAGGTGGAAGAGAGAAGCTGCTTCTGGATCCAGCAGTGACCACATTGGGACTATAGGCTACTCCAAGTGACCACAGTTTGCTAAAACAGTGATGATTGCTACAGCTGCAACAGCAGGTAACTACAGGTCCCTGCAATGGTGACAGTGGTTACCATAGCTGAGGCCATTGCACTGAGCTGGTTAGAGACGCTAGGGAACCAGCAAGAAATAAAGAAAGAAACAAAGAAATGAAAAGCTAAAAACTTCACTTCAAACTATGATGATGCTACTTTCAAATAATTTTAATACAATTTTTGCATAACTTGCATTATCATTATCATGCTTTTTATAATGATGAATGCATTGTCATGAGTAATACTGTTATCAGATACTTTTGCTGTATAACAAACAACCCCAAAACTCAGGGCTTAAAACAACAAGTATTAATTTCATTCATCATTCTGTGGGCTGGCAATTTGTGCTAGGCTCAGTTGTATGGGGTTTCTGGTCTCAATCAGACTCACTCATGTCTTTGCAGTTGGCTGCCAGTCGAATAGTGTGAAAAGAACTCAAGAATCCATGAGGGAAACAGGCTCAGACCTCCTTTACATTAACCGTAAGTCTCTAAACAGGGCAAACAGGATCCATTGACAATGACTGAGCTCTAGGCCACAGAGGGGAAGGCAATGAGAGGGAAGACGTCAGGGAAAACTTCTCTGACCCTCCTCAAGCTTTTCAAGAACACTTTTCTCTCCAACAGCAATTCCTTGTTCCTGAGTTCTCCACAGCCTCTGTGGTGGCCACTTGGGGACATACAAACACCTGTTCCTGTCTGTCTTTCTGTGTGTACTTCCTCCCTCTATTCTCTTTCCACCACATTTACAATCATGCTCTTAAACCCCCTTTCCTCTCTTTCTCTTTTTTTAACCCCTACTCTGACCCTGAGGAGTATCTCTTCCCTTCCCTCCCCCCATGGTCCCTCCCCCAGGGTCCTCCTATGGGCTTCCTCCTCCCCATGATATTTGTTATCCAAAAGGCCCCTGCATTGCTTTGAAGGGGAAGAGTGGTGCATTTGCATGAAGGGAAGGAAAGAAAGACTAGACAAAAAAGAGCCTGTTTTAGCGACTCTCATATTCCTGGAAATTCCTAGAAACTTCCTCACAACCTAAGTCCTTATTGAGGCTCAATGTAAACTTTGCTGTTCGTTGTTGTTACTGTCATTTTACTGTCTTCTCTTTTACACTTTGTTGCTGGCAGAGCAGCAGTAAAGTTCTGCAGATCATTTTTCTGCAAATGCTGGGTATTTTAATGACATGATGGGTTCAATGAGCTGTGTGGATTCTAACAAGATTTCTAGTACATTTTCTATAAAAGAATCTTTTTTGGTTTCTGAACTGATTTACAAACTTATTTTGGAAAACAACTAGTTACAAGTTGAGGACATCCTTGTCTTTGACTCAATTCCCAAGAAACAGTGTCTGAGAGAATTCATGCTAGAGTGATTCATTAGGGTGTGTTGCTGGGAAAAACCAATCAGAGAGCGGGGAAGCGGGGCCAAGGCAAAGACGGAGGGAAGCAAGGGTCTCACCCCTCCGCCAAGGGCTACTCACAGGGGGATAGACATCCTCAGGCACCCTAGGCTCCCTGTAGCCTCAGGCGAAGTGGGTGTCAAGGAGCCTGAGGGAAGCCCTCTGACAAAGAGGCACAAGTTCTAGCTGTGGGAGATGAAAGCCTTGGCGGAACCAGCAGGCGTGAAAATGGTAAAGGACTCGAGGGGATGTTGGTGGAGCACCGACTGTGTGCCACCTTCCTGCGCTCCCCACCTTTGTGTTCCATGAGTATTTGCCCGTTTATGGAATGAAGGAATGAGTGAATTTTGCTTCATAGATAAAATCCTTGTAAAGATATAAGATTATCTTTCTCCTTTGTCTCCAATGTGTGCATCAATCTTAAAACCTCTTTCTCTTGTCTCTTTCTTCTTTTCCTCCTTCTATTTTTATAAATAATAGCTAACATTTATGGAGTACTTAATAAGGCCAGGTAGGCATTTGATTTTGGTTATGGGGTCCTTGCTATGGTCCAGGCATTTTATTTAATCTTCGTGACAGCCCCCCTGACATTAGCAGTACTGTTATCCTCACTTTTAACTGGGGATTGTACACAGATTAAATCACAAGCTAATAAGCGAATGTGGATCTGTTAGACTTCTCCCTTCTCTCCCCTCTATTTCTCACTCTCTCTTTTCTAGATACACACACACACACAGAATGATTTTAATACCCATTCATTTTAATGGGAGTCCTTTGCAGATATCGAGTTCCCATAAGTTTATCAGGGAGGGAGGAAGCGGCCTTGGTTAAAATAACACTGTGCAGTAGAACAGAAGATAAGAGGTCACAGCAAACTAAACACCTTCACTAGCACAACACACAAAGGAGATGCCAAAGCGTCGACTTGAGCTGGCCAGAAGTCGCCAGAACCTTCCGCAGGAGCCAGGTGTCGGCGAATTTCACCCTCTCGCTCACCTGAACCCCAGGCAGCCTGGAAACCTGGGGCGGGGAAGCTGGGCGTCCTCCCTCTGGTCAGTCCCCCAGCCCCTCTCTATGCTCCAGTCAACTTAGATATTTGTCCAGAAAGTGAAGATGTTTAGTTTGCCATGACATCTTATTTTCTGTTTCACTGCACAATGCTATTTTCACCAGGGCAACCAAGCTCTCTGATAAACTTTGAGAACATTTGAGCCAGCTTGACAGTGAAAAGACTCAGTGCACTCTGAACTTCATATATTTATTTATTTTACTTTATTCCATGTTTAGTATGACTGAGTAGCCAGTTTAATAAAAAAAAAAAAAAAAAAGGTGAGGTGGGGAACCAGTGTGGATTGTATAATAAAGCGGCTCTGGTTACTGCAGACTGTCCCCAGCAGTTCCAATATTCCTTCCAGAGTGCAGATCTTAACACAGACTGACTAAGTGTGATGGGCAGCTGATAGTCCATCCCAATTCACATTATGGCTCTGAATAGGAACGAGCAAGGGTGCACCTCTTCCGAAAGTCAGAAGGCGCGCGCCTCCAAGGACCGCGTAAACCAGGCAATGCAGAAGCGATAGAAAAGATCTCAGCGAGGGCTCAGTCCTCACAGCCACAAGAACAAAGACATCAGAACCCTGCAGCTGGCCTCCTGTCTTAGGTCTGACCACAGCAGCCAGCAATAGTTCCAGGGGTGTGCCCAGAGTCAGCAAGCTCACCTCACCGCCCGGTGTCTGTTTCCACCACCTGTATGGATGGTCCCCTTCGGTGCCTCCCACTTTCCCTTCTAGTTTTCAGAGGGCTTCTTTTTCACTTCCTATTTCATTTAGGAGAGATTGATTTGGATTCTATTTTATCTCCCTGCCTTGCAGTCTGGGGACTGGGTAATGTAGAATCAAATATCCGAGAATTAGAAAGAATTTTGAGAAGTCGTTGAGCATAATTCCCACCCAAAGGAAAAATCCTTCTTCTTGAATACATATGATGAGGATGGTCTCATCACCTTATATTTCAGCCTATGAAATTAGCTGTTTGTAGAATTTCTAGCTGTGTGACTTTATTTGAATTCTTTGTCTTAAATATGTCCTCTTACAGTTTTAGCCATTTAGCAACTGTGATGCCATCTATTAATATTAATATCACCAGCTCCAAAATGACATGGCCATTTTCTTCTGAGATTTTCAGCACTTCTGTTATGGGCTGAATTGTGTCCCCTGCCCACCAAATTTGTATGTTGAAGCCCCAACCTCCAGTACCTCAGAATGTGACCACATTTGGAGATGAGGCCTTCAAAGAGGTGATTAAGTTAAAACGAGGCTCTTAGGGTGGGCCCTGAACTATCTGACTGGAATCCTTACAAGAAGAGGGAATTTGGACGCACAAAGAGACACCAGGGGTGTACACACAGAGCAAAGACTATGTGAGGACATGGTGAGAAGGCAGCCATCTCTAAGGCAAGGAGAGAGGCCTCAGAAGGAAGAAAACCTAGTGACACCTTGATCTTGGACTTCTAGCCTCCAGAATCGTGAGGAAATCAATTTCCATGGTTTAAGCCACCCAGACTGTAGTACTTTGTTATGGCAGCCCTACAAAACTACAGCTTCCCTGTCAGAACTGAATCCAGACCAAAAGTTCTCCCTGTTGCTTTCTTAACACTCACAGGTGAAATCATTATTAAAACAATCAAAAAGTTATCAGTCCATACTTCCAATATGATTAGATGTCTATTATGAAGGCTGTTTCTAATGGATGTACATAGAGTGGAAGTCTCTGTCTACTCATTCGATTCATTCATTCAGCAAATATTTATTCAGCACCTGCTGTCGAACAGGCCCTGCACTAGCACAGAGACCTCAAAAATGAGGATTACCAGCCCCTTCTTCTCTAAATTCACACATTGTACACTAGCACTACTTTTTAATAAATGCCAATCTGAAGGTATGTGCAGGTAAGAGGTAGCATGGGGATGAGCGTTAGCTCTTCTGGGGTGGGAGGGAGAGGACAGTGAGGAAATGTGCTAAACAATCCAAGGACAGAAGAATGGCTGAGAGTCAGCCAGTGTGTGTGTGGTGGAGAGAGGGGTAGGGGGAGGGAAGAGCTTTCAGGTGTGTGAGGCGGGACATCAACCCAGAAAAATCAAACAGGGCCAGATCATATGGGCTCCTGCTGAGGGGCTTGGATTTTATTCCCCAGGTAACAGAGTCACAGAAGGATTCTAAGCAGGGGAGCAATTTATTAAATTTACGTTGTCACCGGATCAAGTGATCTTTAAGCATCACCCTCTATCAGCATAGATAGTCCCACAACAATCTTGCTTCTATTTCCCTTTTTAAAAAATTATTCACAATCATTGTAAAAAATTAAAAAATACAGTGGTTACAGAAATAAACAGGAAAGAGGATTTTTTCCCTCTCTCGTGCCTCATGCTCTTTCAAAGGCAATTTGGTGACCATTCTTCCAGTCCCCATTGTATGCATCTGCATATAAATATGTGCCTATCTATACAAGATGTTGGAATACCTAAATGACGTCATACATGTGACCTGCTTTTCCACATAGCAGTACTCTTGGAGAACTTTCCACACCAATTTTCATAAACATTCCTCTCTTTTGTCAGCAGCATAATATTCCATACTACAGCTGTACCATAACTAAAGCAGTGGTGCCATATAGATAGACATTTAAGTTGTTGCCAATATTTTTCTGTTAAAAACCAGGAAGCAATGAATATTTTTGTATAATTTTTATCTCTGCTTTGCAGATGAGGAAACTTGAAGCTTAGCGAGCTTAAGTAAACCATCTAAGTCACATAGACAAGACATCACAAAACTGATTTGGAACCTAGGTCTGACTATTGCCCAGTCCAGAATTTTCATCTTTGTACCATCCTAGCTCCATATGTAAACACCTTGGACTGAGGGTTTATAGTTTTCATCATATTTAGAAAATTTTTCAGCCATTATTTCTTCAATTATTTTTATGCCTGCCCCAAGCTTTTTTTTCTGGCATGCTACACATATACTAGGCCATTTGATCTTGACCCACAACTCAATACTCTACTCTTTTTTTTTCAGTCTTTCCTCATTATGTTTCATTTTGCATACTTCCTATTGCTGTCTTTTAGTTCACTAATCTTCTCTTCTGTATTGTCTATTCTGCTGTTAATCTCATACAATATATTTTGCATCTCAGACACCGTATTTTTCATCTCTAGAATTCAATTTGGGTCTTTAAAAAATCTTTCATGGCTGGCCTCATCACATTTTCTACCACCTTCTTGAATATATGGAGTATATTCATAATAGTTGTCTGAATGTCTTTTTTTTTTTTTTTTGCTAATTCCATCTTCTGTGCCATTGCTGGAGCTGTTTTCATTGATTGACTTTTCTACCTATTATGAATTATAGTTTCCTGCTTCTTTGCATCCCTGATAATGTTTTATGAGATGTCAGACATTGTGACTTTTATGTTGTTAGATATAGGAATGTTTTTGTATTCTTTTATATACTTCTGGTCATTATGCTGGGATAAAGTTAAATTACTTGGAAACAATTTGATGTTTTTAAATCTTGCTTTTAAGTTTTGTTCAGTGGGCCCAACATACCCTTAATCTAGGGATAATTTGACCCCACTATTTAGGCAATGCCGTCAGAGGATTCTACTCAGTGCCCAGTGTCTTAGGAGCTTTTTCCCCTCTGGCTGGTGAGAACCAAACTATTCACGGCCCAGTGTGAGCTGTAGGTATTGTTCTGCCTGCTCCTTTCCAACGGTTCTTTCCCTGGCCTCACACAGTTTCCTCACACACATGCCCTGATCAATGCTCAGTTGAAGACATGAGAGGAACTCTCTGCAGATCTCCCAACCTCTCTGTTTGCACAGTGTTCTCTTCCCTGGTTCTCTGCCCTGAGAATTTCTGCGACCTTGGCCTCCCTGAACTGAGTTATTTCCTCAACTCAGGGACTACTAAGGCTCTGGATTTCCCCTTCCTGCACTGGAAACTCCAAGCAGTAAGCTGGAACAATTGTAGGGCTTACCTCATTTGTTTCCCTTCTCTCAGATATCCTTGCCCAAATTAAGAGACATCCTGCAAAATACCTGACTTCTCAAAACTGTTGAGGCCATCAAAAATAAGAAATGTCTGAGAAACTGTCACACTCTAGAGGAGCCTAAGGAGACATACAGCCAACTGTAATATGGATGGGATGGGATTTTGGGACAGAAAAATGACATTAGGTAAAAACTAAGGAAATCTGAATTAAATAGGAACTTCAGTTAATAATACCGATATTGATTCATCAGTTGTGACAAACGTATCATACTCACGTGAGATGTTAATAGTAGGGGAAATGGGTGTGGGGTAGACAAGACCCCTCTGTATTATCTTCCCAACTTTTCTATGAATCAAAAATGATTCTAAAATAAAAAGTTTATTTTTAAAAAGCAATAATAAAGCTGATTAAATACTGGCCTACTTACTATTATCACTATGCCCCTGCAATTCTAAACAATTTCAATGATAAAATTCTCCTCCCTACTGGGAAGCACCACTGCTCAACCCCTCACCCCCACATCCACCCCCAGCCCCCCTAAGCTTAGCATAGTATTGGTGACTCTAATCAATGCTAGTAAAGCCATGGGAACAACTTCAGGTCCCTATGATCAATCACGCTTAGGCCCAAATATTCCTGATCCTCCAACAGGGATATACTCCTTCATCCTACACGCAGCTCACACTGCCCATGCCAGCAGCCGATCAGACCATCAATGAACACAATTCTTCAATGCACGTTCCCCATTATGATTCAGGATTAGAATCACTTGGGGCCCTGACACAGAGCCATGGCGCTCAGCCCTGACTGCACAGCAGCATCACCCGGAGAGCTTTCAGAAATCCAGCTGCCCAGTCCAGACCAGCTCCATCAGAGTCTCTGGGGTGGGGACCAGGCATGAGACTTTACTGAGTTCCCCGGGTGAGTCCAGCATGCAGCCAGGGCTCAGAAACAGACACAGAGCTTTTCAAGGCCTCCCTTGGACAGTCTGACTCACGCAGTCTAGGATGGGACCTGGGGACTTGTCTCTTTAACAAGCACCACAGGAATTATATTTTCATCCATCAAGTTTGGGAATATTGCTTTAAAGCACCAGCTATGAAGCCATTATGTGCCACAGCTTCTGAGAGACTCCATTTGTAGTCTGTACTCTCATTCACAAGTAACTCTATCTTTTAAAAATCCTTTCAAAAAAGAAAAGTCACAGACCTTTGAACTCGCCCGTATTAGACTAAACCTTTAAAGAAACTTGGTTATCTAGACAGGTTTTTATCTACCTGGTCACTGTAACAACCAAAGCCACTCACCCACATTTCCAAACAGCCCCCAGGAGAGAACGTACTGTCCCAGTGAGAATCTCTTGGCCGATGCTCAGAGTCCAGCCACAAAATCTCCACCAAGCAGACACCACTTTTAGGACAAAGAGCTCACTATTTCCATAGACAGGCCATTAAATCTTTGCACAGCTCTGGACAATAGAAAACTTCCGATCTAATTTTTTCTTCCTTTTAGAAAATGGGAGAAACTCTGGTCCACATACAATCTCCCAGCAGCTCTGCCATTCCCGATGTTGCTGAGAAGGAGAAAATTGTTCAGCACTGCATTAGTGTGCCAGGGCTGCCCCAACAAAAGCCGCAGAATGAGTGGCTTAAATGGCAGAAATGTATTCACTCGCCGTTCTGGAGACCGGAAGCCCAAGATTAAAATGTTGGCTGATATGGTTTCTCCTGAGGCCTCTCTCTTCATCTCGCAGGTGCTCACCTTCTTGCTGTGTCCCCTCATGGCCTTTTCTCTGTGCACAGGCATCCTTAGTGTCTCTTCCTCTTCTTATAAGGACATCAGTCCTAATGGATCAGGGCCCGACCCACATGACCTAACCTCAGTTACCTCTTTAAAGGCCCCATCTCCAAATATGGTCACATTTGGGGTTAGGACTCCAACATGCGAATTTTCAGGGGAGTGCATAATTCAGTCCACAGCAGACCCTTTCTCCCATAAGTTCCTCAGGGCTGGGCTGCACACGTGTGGGGCGGGAGACCTGCACTTGCTTGGAGTAACTGAGAGTCTTCCCACATGTCCCAGACCTCAGAGCTCAGGGCACTTCCAGGTTGCCCTCCCCTTGCGGAGAAGATAGGGAGCAAATGGAAATAGCGGAGTTCTAATTCTTATTTGCTGCTTATAAGTCTTACTATACTCACCCAAAATAGGCTTACAATGCACCATGAGGCCCCATAGAGACCCATCTTCAGTTTAAAACAAACAGGATAAGAAATTTCCGTGGGGTCTTATTAGCAGACAGGTCCTCAATTCCAAAGTGGAATCTTCGTAATTCAATTTTGGTGATCCAAATCTCTTTTATTTTCTTGCTTATTTACTTCAAATCTTTTCTTTTCCAGAATTGTGTTTCTGAAAATGAGCATCTTGTGAATCAGTAATTACTCTTGGAAATTATTGGATATATTTACCAATTTACAGAATTATAAAAACTTAGATATAATTCTTCCAGAAACTCATAGGGTTTGTTTGTTTGGTGGTGGTGAAAAGCCTAAACACACACATTTTGTTTTAAATTTTCGGGTTATTTTACTCATTTGCCTAACTATAGCGGTACCTACTTGAGAAACCTTTGTAACAGGCAAGTAGATAACCTAAAATACTCAGGCAAAAGAGCAAGTCACCATGCACAAGATGGGCAAGTGACAGTGCAGCCAAGAACTAAAATGAAATAGAAGGCTTTACGGAAATGAAGGAAACTGTGTCAGGTGACACTCAGCCTGGAAACTGTTCTCTTTCCACCAAAACCCCCAGATTGTCTACCACACGGCTCTGAGAAGGCGTTTCAGGTACCCACAGCTAGGGGTTGAACTGCAGGAGAGTCATGCTCCCAGGATTTGCAGGATTTGGGCAGCAACAATAAACAGGATAAGCAAATGCACAGAGAGATTGCGAATTCCCTGCAAACTCACGTGGGTGTGTACCTGCTCAGGTTGATTGCTTAGGAAACAGCATCTCCTTCAGTTCATGCTGCGCTCCGGGCCTTGAGTTGTTAGTACGAATTTCTGCATCATGAAGGGCCTTCCTGAAGTCACTGAGGAGGAGGATCTTACGGAAGGTAGGGTGAAAGGATGGCAATTAACTATTGCATTAAAATCTGGGGTCCAGAATACAAATACTGGGTATGAAACCCTTCTGCAGAAGCAGATCAAATAGGGCTAGTTTCTGTTTGGGTGGACAGCTTTATACAAAACTCAGAATATAAGGTTTCCACAGCCAAACTTCTTCCTGACCGCCCATCCTTTCTCGCTTCCTCCTTCCTCTGTCGCCTCCCCATCTTCCCCAAATCTACTTCTCATTCAGGAAATTCTCATCAGCACAGGCACTGTGCTAGTCAGGGTGGGCACCAAATACGCGTTCCCGGTGGATGCGGCTCGCTGAGCTTGCCTCCTGCAGACAACCACCTCTGCCCAGGTGATCTAACCGAGCAGGGGGCTCCGGGCCGAGGAGCGGTAATTACCCCAGCCAGAGAAGGAGAGGGGAGGGTTCCGAGGCGGCTTGACAGAGGAAATTATATGTTCAATCCAAAGCTGTCTGATTCTGAAGGCAAAGCAGAGTTACCTGAGGTGACCCAATGCAAAGCGCTCCTGACGGACACCTCCCGCTTCTCAGATGTCAAATGATCCCATTTCAGATTTATCAAAGCAGCAGGATTAGCACAGCCGCATACCCTTCAGTTCTGCTCCCTCCTTCTCACCGCTTCTTTGTTTGCCTAAATAGTTGTTTTAGTGAGTGAGAAGAAAGAAAGGGAGGCAATTAGTGTTTCTTGTAATATTCCGTGTTCAGTTTTGTAATCCTTCTGTCAGGTTTATTTTCATGTTAAGCAAAGGAAGTCCCGCTGGAATACTATAATCTCTTCTTAGTGTTAGCAGAAAGCCGTGGTATTTAAATTAATAAAGAATTTTTCAAGGTAACTAAGGTTTTCCTCGAGAGAGGCAGTTTAAAGAGTGTGTCGTGTTTGAGAGCTGGCCTTGCCCCACAGTGGTTGAGGCTGGAGATAAGAACCTTCCTAAGAAGCCGGGGAGAGGTTTTAGGTTTGAAGTGGACGATCTGCCCAAGGTTACGTCTCTTTCCCAGCCTTCTTCGCCCACACATCCTCATGCTCCATCCCCTCCACCTGCACAGCCCCCAGGGTCACTGCAACAGCCTCCCAACGGGACTCTCACCTCCTGCTCTGCCTGTGGCGACCAGCCCCACTGAGCCCCTCTTTTGCTCCAAAGCCCCCAAAGCCCTCAACCCAGCCCCCAGTGACGAGACCCTAACCCAACTTTTCTCCCCTTCCCCTTCATGCGCTCGTTCCAGCAAACTATTGCTTGGCCTCTATCCATCTCACCCTCCCATCCCTGGGCCTCCCCCTCTGCCCACTCCGTCTCTGCAGGGCCAGAGCTGGCCCATCCTTCAACCAGGGGCTGCCTCCTTCAGGAAGTTCCTCCACCCCCCAAGGGGATGCGCTCTCTCCCTCCCTTTGTATCCCACAGACTCCATCTCTGTCTGTCTGTAGCACTGACTAAGTTTCACCTTGTTGTATAGGTTTCTAATTCCATAAATAATTCTTGAAGATATTCTCCTCTTAAGAAACTAGAACAACAGATAAAGCTTAAGACCTCCTCACCTCCATCCTAAAGACCTTCCCCACGCCCCAGAGGTAAGCGCTCTGATGAGTTCAGTGTGTTCTCCTTCCAGGTTTGTGTCTACATCTACATATCTCAACACATATATAAACATACGAAACACATATACAATTATATATAAACATTTAAATATACGAACGTGTAATATATGATTATATATAAACATGTATAATTCTGCAACTTGCCTTTTTAACACAGCGCTGTTTTTGAGACGTACCCATGTTGATACACATAGATTTAGAGATTGGCTTTTCATCTTCCACGAGATTTCATCATATGACAACACTTCACATCTTATTTAGCCTGTCCTCTATTTAGGGACATTCTGTTTCCTCTGTCTGGGATGTTTTCCTGCCTGCTGGTCCAGCTAACTAACATCCAGGTGTTGCCTTCACTCTAACGTCTTTTCTGATCTCCACCTTGAACTGAGTCTCTCCGCCCTCCTCTGGCATCACCCTTCAGTTCATAATGCTGGGAAAACTGGCATCCAGACTCTTCCCCACTGTCATGTTGAGTGGCTGCTTCTTCCTCAGAAGCCCCAGCATCTGATAGCAAAGCTGATGAGGCTGAGCTTCCATCCTGCTCACTTACCAATGTATTTGCCTGGCAAGGGCAGCCCTCTCTCACTCTCCAAGGAACGAAAGCACTGACTTTTAAAACAACACCACATTCAGCAGTTGGTATACGCTTCTGTGTGTCAGGTGAGACCCTTGAGGCTGCCCATTCCTTGCTGAGTCTCAGGAAGCCAGCACAGAGCCTGACACATGCTGGGTCTTCAATAAACATACGCTGGATGAACATCTTATTTCTCATACATGACTGCACGCTCCTGAAGTTAAGATTTGTATCTGATTCCTTTGATACTCCCTTGAAGGTCTTGCATGGATTCTACCCATATGTGCTCAATAAACACTAAAGAGTGACAAAATAAGTCAATCTGACCATTTCAGACAAAGAACCACTCCCTTCAGAGAAATGAGTGGGAAGTGAACCAGAAAATCAGGCACTCTTTGGTATAACCAAGCAGGAAAAAAAAAAAGGAACTGCAGGGGAGGAGACAGGAACACCAGCAGCTGTTGAACCTACCCCAGCACTGATGGAAGGATGCTCCAAGAGGCTGTGCTGTCCTGGGCTCCAAACGAGCACAAGGCTCTGACCTGGGCCTGGCACGGCTCTCCGTGTTGGGAGCCTCTCTTCCTGAATGGAAGAGGCCAGGAGCTCAAGGCTAGCAGAGTGGTTTACAAAGCCGCTTAAGAAGAGAGGGCCCGGCCTGAGGTTCTGTTGGCCTCTCCTGTGTCAGTATATGGCGTCTCGTGGTGGCTGTGAGGAGTCCTTAAACTCTTCTCTCAGCCTGGCCTTGGCCTCAGCCACCGCACCTGCTGCAGGGTCTCCAGCCCCCTGCCCCAGCTCTCAGACACTCTCTCCCACACCCCAGGGAGGCAAGCGTTGGCTCCCAGAGCAGCTTTTTGAAAAGGGTCAATTAGGTCTTTAGGAGTCTTCTTCCACCAAGTTCTTATGTGCCTGGTCTCCAGGGCTGTCCAGCCCCAACCCTTCTCCTCACTGCCTCCAGAAGGCAGCCCCCTGTTTAAAACCTTCAGTGACCCCTCAGTGCCCCCTGGATAGAGTGCTAACTCAAGCTGTGCCTGAGCTGCTTCCTGCCTCCCCTTCCTGCCTCCCTCCTGGTTTTCTACACTTCAGCAACTCTAGACTCAAAAAGCTCCTTGGATGCATGGTGTTCTCTCTTGCCTTGGGCCTTTTGCACATGCAGTTCCTTCTGCCTAGAACACTGTGCCCTACTCTCCACACAGCTCCATCCCTCTCTTCTCAGTTCTCAGCCTCCCTTGAACAATCCTCCTCAGCTAGGTGAGGTCATCTTGCTATATGATTCTGCATACCCCATACATCTGTACTGGAGCCCGATGAATGTTATCACTAGTTTAGCAGTGCACCGTAAGATCTCTAAGGGCAGAGAACACATCTGTCTGGGTCTCTTTGGTATCCAGGTGCCCAGCACAGCGCCTGACAGAGAGTAAGTGCTCACGAAACAGTCAATGAAGCGTAAAGGAGAGTGCCTTCCCCTGCCCCTGACCCTCCAGTGCCATCAGGGACGAGTTCTTCCTCAACCCTTTTGTTGGATGAGAATCCCTGGGGGTTTCTGATTTAGAGTCTTTTCCTTGAGGGCTGCACTATGTTTTAAGAAAATGCCTATTCCCAGCTGCACAGTTTAGGTACATAAAATTTGCGTATTGCAATAAATACTTGGCCTCATGAATTTCTAGCCTGTTAAATAACAGAACTTAAAATGCTAGGTAAGCATGTAAAAGAAGATAGCATCGTAAATACTACAAAATTACAGGATGGTGATTTTTTTTCCTTTGATCTTGTAACTTTTTACCAGGTGAAAGAGTGATTTCCTCAAAGAGAGTCTTGGCTAGAGTTTTTCCTTGCCTTGCTTGTTGCTGATCAGTTTGGGGCAAGGAGGCAGGTACCCACTGTAGTAGACACCAACCAGGCTGGTGGCTTCCCAGTTCACAATAAATCTCCTTTCTCTAGGAATGTCCCCCAACAAAGGGGTAGGCAATGGGCGACTACATCAGTGCTATATGAGAGGGACGGGTTGAAGGATAGACCTCTGGGCCAAGCAGAGCCAATTGGTCTACCTTCTGGAATTTGAAACTTGAACAATTTTGTATACCCAGAGGCTGGAGTATTGGAGTAGACTTAACACGATGGTGGCCCCTAAAGAGATGGTCCACAGATCACACTGCTGGGGCCTCCTGACGCTCTTGCCCTTCTTGAGGTCTGAATTCATTCTTTCCTTGACCCTGTGGGCCACCCCAGGATGCTTTCAATACATTATCTTTTTGGATACACTAATACATTCATAAACTCATCTTCCTATTCCAGGTTAAAGTTAGCATTTCATCACTCAAGCATTCTCCCACTTTTAAAGGGAGCCAGCCTGACCTAGGAATGGGGTGAGCTCAGCCGGACTGGTCCATGGCCGTCTGTCCTAGAAGATTTCCTGGCACCTGGGCAAGATGGGGAAGCAGTGGGGGCTTCAGCTCTCAGAGCTCCAGAGGAAGGATTGTTTTACTAAAGAAAGAGCATTTGACTTGCCTTTCTGACAACGATTTGGTTCTAAAAGTAGAGGAAACAATGAATGTAATTGCTATTTTGAGGAAAAATCACAAGTGGCGAGGACATGCCCCATCATGTCAATCATGTGAACCACAGCAGTGCCCCAGACTTTAGGAAATTAGACAGCTGAACGTTCTGAGGAAAGATAGCCATGGCTGTAGAGCTATGCTTTGCAAGGAAATATGGCTCAAGAGGCTTTAAAAATGAAATTCCAACTATAAGATCACAAATAACTACAAAGAGAAAGAAAAAGAAAAGATAACTAGAGTTGCAGTGTGGTTTCAGAGGGAACTCCCAATAAGCCCAGATTTTAAATATGAAAGAACATGGTCCCCACCTTCAAGGACATCACAATCTGGTGGAGAAGATAAAACTCTCAACCTAATAATTCAAACCCAAAAGAGAAAGTGCTGAGACCCCTGAGAGAGAGACAAGCCACCGGCTACTGGGAGTGGGAGGTGACAGAAGCCACTTTCAGCTGAGGGGATAATATCTTGTCCTGGCCACTGTTTGCTTCCATATAGACAAGGTTGGGCTCCTCATCACATTCTTTTTTTACTCTCTCATGTTCTGGGGCACATAGTAAGTGCTCAGGAAATACTCTGTTGTCTGATTAGCTGACCCACCATCACATCAGAGATTGCTAGCATTAGCAGAGCCTTAAGTAACTACCATTTATTTATTACCTGCTCATCAAAGGTACCTTGTGGACATCACCTCATTCCACCCTTACACCATGTCTATGGGTAAGTTGTTTTCTTCCCATTTTACAGATCAGAGTACTATCCTTTGGAAGAGATAAGATGACCTGCCTAAGATCACGCAACTACCAAACAGTGGAGCCAGGATTCAAAGCCAGATACTAAAGTCTTCCCATTCTACTCTCTGCTTCTTGGGAGATGCAGAATATCAAGTCCAACTCTTCATATTACCTACAGCTAGAGCAACAGAGTCTCGCAGACAGGCTGATTCAAGAGGGTCCCTCAGTCCACGGGGTCACAGAAGGAGAGCCCGATGCCGGAACTGCGGCTGCCTCCTCTGAGGAAAAGAGGCATGGTGGAGATGTTGGTTCGAAAGCTCAGTCTACAGGTGGCAAAACTGAGGCAAGCCCACCTGCAGCCAGGTTTCTGTTTTCCCAGGCTGGTTTACTCTTCTCTTTTACCTGGCTCTCAACTTGCCCACCTCTACGACTATTTGCCATTGGTTTTCATCTGTCATCTGTGACTGCTGTTTTTCATTAGACTTTTAAGTCCTTGAGGTCAGGAACTCTAAAAGAATAAGTGCTCAATGTATGTTTGTTGAATGAGATTCTTGCTGTTTTGAAAAGATGCAAGACCCTTTTTTATTAGTACCTTGAAAAAGAGCTCACTTGGTAAGCTTACTCTGACTGCTGTAGGAAATGTAACAGGACCCCGCCATTCGCTCTAACCCCATCTTGGAAGAAACTAAAATCTATTTCTTGCTTAGAGTTTTTCCACTGTCTTCCTCTTGTCTAGTGTATTACCCAAACCCTTCTTGTCAACTTGATATGAGATTCTTCCCATAAAGACAGAAAACATAAAAACTCCAAATAGAAAGATTGCAAAGTCATCATATTGCTCCATATCCAGACAATGGAACATTATTCAGTCATAAAAAGGAATGAAGTACTGATTCATGCTACAGTGTGCATAGGCCTTGAAAACATGATGCTAAGTAAAAGAAGTCAGACACAAAAGGCCATATTCTATGATTCCTTTTATGTGAAATGTCCGGAATTGACAAATCTATAGAGCCAGAAAGCAGATTAGTGGTTACCTCGAGTTAGTGGGACTGGGTGGGTCATAGCTAAAGAGCAGAGGGTTTCTTTTGGGGATGATGAAATGTTCTAAAATTTATTGTAGCGATAGTTGGACAACTAGGAATATACTAAAAACAGTGAATGTTTACTTTGAAAAACATTGAAAATATACATTGAATTGTATGTTTTAAGTGGGTGAATTATATGTGAATAATATCTCAGTAAAGCTGCTACCAAAAAAAAAAAAATTTACGAAAAATCATAGTCTTATTTCATTAACCAGATTTGTTTCCCCTGTTAGCTTTGCCCCTCAGGCTGAGCTTCGACAGAAAAAGCTTGACAAAAAAACTGGGACCTGCCCAATTCTTCAACCTCAACTTCCCACAGGAAGCATTGCTTTTATTTTGCTCTGATCAGTAACACAAAGAGTTTTCTGGCTTCACCTGGAGAGATGGGTAGCAAGGCTGACTGCATCACTTAGGGGGTGCTGCCACCCTTGATGGAAGGCTACCCACTCAGGAGGGACCGAAAAGGGCCCCTGGTGAAACCTAAGACTGAACAGACCAGAGAGATGAAAAATTGGGAGGTCAAATCTGCCATCCATAGGTCTTGAAAACATCCAGTTAAAGTTAATCTTCCGGCTGTGGCATTCCTTGTTGCTTCTTTCTTTATTACAGGAGACTTTCTTTCATGTGGTGTTAACTTAAAACGGCACTAACAACATAACTGCCACTTCTGAATTTAAGATTTCTTTTTGTCTCAGACTACAAAAGACAGCTGAGTTTCCCCTCACATCATAAATCTCGGGCTTGTTACTGATGAATTACTCCAGCTGTGTGCGTGTGTGTGTGCACGCGTGTGTTTTAAATACAGCTCACATTTCGGTAATTCTGCCAACTTTCTGGAAGCCCTCTGTTAAGTGGTCAGAGCGATCAAGCGCCAGAGGCTTCCCTGATACTTGTTGGACAGCAGCTTTCAGGGCGAGGAGGGGAGAGGTGGTCTGATTCGAGCGAAGCGAATAATAAAGCTTTGAAGCTGGGAGGGCGGCACGCAGAGGTGATGCATAATTCATCAGGCAAATTAATCAAGTCCCCTTGCCTATGCCCACTGCAATTACTGGGAACACGCAGAGTCATCAGCTTTCTGGCCCTCCCTCCGCCCCTTTCCTCGCCCTGGCAGCTCCGGAGAAGCCTCTGGATCGCTTCCTTTCGAGTCCCGGGCTGCAGAGGTCGCGCATCCCAGGCAGAGGGTACCCGGGAACGCGGGTCCCTCTGCCTCCGCGAGGCGAGGTTTTCTCCGACTGGCGCGGACCTGGGGAAGCACACGTAGGGGTTTGGTGTGCAGCAGAGCAGAGAGTGGGGACAATTAGTTTTCTTCATGCTTGGCTGAGCCTTAGTGTACGGACGGACCGGCTTAGAGGGTGAGGCAGATCGCAGATAATAGAAGCTTCATTTCCAACTGACCCTCCAAGCGTTCTGCCAGGCCCGCAGGAAGGAACAATGCCGGCCACCCCGAGAAAGGGCCGCGCTGCACGCGCGCGGCTCCAACCAGACAAGGAGGCAAAAACAAAGGCAACAGACGCGGCTTTGCCTTGAAATGGTTTCTATAGTCCCCGCCAAAAGGAAAAAGAAAAAGGCTCCATTGAGGACAGAAAATAAAGTCTGATGATGAAACATGTATTTCTCCCACAAGCAGGAAGCAGACACACACACACATACACATCCTCATACACAACGGTCATTGTGTGGGCACGTTCCTTCCAGCCCAGGGATGTGTCTCTGGGGAAAAAACAATTTTTTTGCCTGAAATAGAAGAGTCCTCACTCCATGGCCTTCTAGCTGTGATATGGGTCACCATGAAGGACCCATGATGTGAGTGACTGAGGTTAATGCCAGGCACCAAGGAAGACAAGAAAAAAGTTTTCACCACAGAGGCAGGAAATGAAGCTCTCCTATCATTGGTGATTTTAACCTTCTCTTCAGGTCATCTGTTACTGTGTGATAAACCAACCCAAAACTTAGCAGCTTAAAACAACATCCATTTTATCATCTATGCTTCATGGTTTTTTAGTCCGAATTTCAGGCAGGGTGCAGTTGGATGATTTGTTGGCTCCATGTGTTATCTTTTGAGGTCACTTGACGGCATTCAGCTGGCATCTGAGCTGGTCTGGAGGTCCAAGATGGCTTTACTTTTTTATCTCGTGTCTAGAAAGGGGTGGCTGGAAGGCTGGGCTCCCCCAGGGCTGTCCACCAGCGCGCCTACCTGTAGCCTCTCCAGCATGGTGGCTCAGAGCGCCCAGAGAGAACGTCTTCAGAGACGCTTTCCTTCTCAAGGCCTGGGTCTGGAGGCTGGCATCACTTCCACCATACTTCATTGGTCGAAGCAGTCACAGAGCTTCCAGAGGAGGGAACATAGACCTCACCACCCAACGGGAGGAGAGCTAGTGGATAACATAGTCATCTTTAGTCCACCACACATTTCTTCAGTGTGGGAAGCAGAAAGAGCAAAATTAGGTTACAGATGGCTCCTAGTGTGGCATGTGGCATTTGGGAACATTAAATAAGCAAAGAGGATCACCCTTACATTTACCGCCCAACAACTCAAGTCACAAGTTTGTGTAAAGGCAGGCCTGGGTGAAGCTCAGAGGAGAGATGGAGTGTGTGTAGGGTAGGAGGAGAAGTCTCAAGTAAATTTCCCAAATAGCCAATTCAAATAGTTTTCTCCTGTTCCGAACTTGCCTTAAACTCGTGGTCAACTTTCTCTGGTTTTGCACCTAAAGGATCATCAATTTTTAATAGTTGTGGCCTCTGAAGTATTTATTTCTTTATGTAGGGAATGAATGTATGACAGAACCTACCTAGGCTTCTTGAGGGCAGAAACTCATCTTGAACTTCTTTGCATTTATCAAGAGCTGTATAGTGCATGAGTAGCTCACATGTCGGCCTTGTTGTTTCTGTGTTTCCTTTTCTTCAGTTGATTCTGACTCCTCCATCCTGACATAAGTTATTGGAAGGAAATTTCATTGCAAGGTTGCTTGTCTTCTATAGCATTGTTTTGTCCATCCATTCTTTCTGGATGTTTTCCTTCCACTTCATGGGAGGGTGTTATGGTCTAAATGTTTGTGTCCCCACATAATTCACATGTTGAAATCCTAAGCCCCGAGGGTGATGATATTAGGAGATGGGGCCTTTGGGAGGTGATTAGGTCATGAGGGTGGAGCCTTCATGACTGGGATTAGTGCCTTTATAAAGGAGACTCCAGAGAGCTCCCTTGCCCCTTCCACCGTGTGAGGACACAATAATAAGTCTGCTGTCTATGAACCAAGAAGGGGGCCCTCATCAGACACTGAATCTGCCAGTGCCTTGATCTTGGACTTCCAGCCTCCAGAACTGTGAGGGATAAATTTCTGTTGTTTGTAAGTCACCCAGTCTGTGGTATTTGCTATAGCAGCCCGAATAGACTAAGACAGATGGTTTTCTCTTCTTTCTCTAGGTTTTACACTTTGAGGAAAGAGTTCAATGTCTCCTCTTCACAAGGCTTGGTTTCATGGGAACCATGGAGGTTTCCAGGCCCCATTCAGTTGTGGGAGGCTGGGCAGGGACTCTGTTGACACAGCCACTAGGGGAAAGACTAACAGCAGAGCTGGGAAATTCACCCCTTTTGTTAGTGCTCTGCATCTGTCAAATGCCAATTCAGACTTCCATCAACAGGCAGATTTAGAAGGATACATGTTAGGGAAATTTGTTATCCAAGCAGTTTCAATGAGAGTCAATTCTATTAACTCCTCCAAAGCCCGTGCACTATGGCCGGGCTTTCAGGAGCGAGCCTTGAATAAACTTTTCAGTGATTTCACAACACTTCCATTATGGCTGTTCCATTATGAAGTAGATGAACATTTTCTTGAACAATTAGACGGGGTTGTGGAGAATAAAGAGTGAGGTTTGCCTGAGATCACGGAAACCTATCTGCCTAGGTGATTCATTTTCTTCCAACAAGGCAGCCCATAATAAGCTTTTCTTCCAGAGCCTTGTCTTGCTTCCCATTTCAATTAGTGACAATGACTGGAGAATGGGAAGAATGTCTTCTTCACGTCCTTGTGCTGCAAACAAGGCTGGCCAGTGAAGAACAATGAGGGAGGGTGGGGAGTGGGAGCAGTGGCGCAGCTGCAGGAAACCCCAGCCTGCTTTCCCAGGGAGGCTCCAGCAGTGCAGGGGTGGGGTCCGGAGGAATCAGGTGGCGGAGCTCAGATGGGGAAGAAAGGGTTTCCACTTGAGTGTAATTCAGCGGGGAACCAGGTCACTGCAGGCAGCGTGGTAGGCAAGGCACCACAATAAACCTGTCTCCTGACCGTGACGGGTCTTATCCTCCGGCCTCAGCCCCTGATATTTTGGCATATTGAACTGTCACACTTTCTACAAGCCATTTGTACATGTATGTTTCTTGACATAGTTCTATCGTGTTGCTGTTTTGCACACACAGAGTTCCACCGTTTCCCACCACCAGGCATGTCAATTGTTCTTTTTTTAGAGGCAATGTGACAATGAGAGAAATCCAATATCACAATCATTCATTCATTCATTCATTCATTCTCTCACTGCATGAGCACTTACTGGGCACATTTTGCATACATAGATTTCCAGGCATCTCAACTACTGGGCCATGAAATGGAGAGGCAAGCTTTTTACCTTTTTGTGTCTGCTCTCTCCTCCATCACATTTCTCTTGTCCCCATCTCCATATATAATTCATCTTTGGCAACCATTGTTTGCTTGTCCATTTCAGGCCCTCTTTTAGGCACTTGCAATACAGCAGTGACCATAACACAGCTCCTGTGTTAGTTTCCTAGGGCCACTATAACAAAGTGCCACACACTGGGTAGCTTAAAGCAACAGAAATGTATTCTCTCACAGGTCTGGAGGCTAGAAGTCCAAAACCAAGGTGTTGGCAGGGCCATGCTCTCTCCAAAGCTTCTGGGCAAGGAAGGTGAGGACCGTTCCTTGCCTCTTCCTAGTTTCTGGGGTTTGCCAGCAGTCCTTGACGTTCCTTGACTGGTAGATGCGTCACTCCGATCGCTGTCTCCGTCACCACAGGGCATTCTCCCTGTGTCTTTTCACATCACCTTCCTTCTGTGTGTGTCTGTCTCTGTGTCTCTGCTCCTCCTCTTATAAGGACACCAGTCATACTAGATTAAGGGCTTGCTCTACTCCAGTATGACCTCATTTTAACTATTTGCATTTGTAATGGCCTTATTTCCAAATACGGTCACATTTTGAGGTTCCATGAGGACGTGAATTTGGGGGGGCTATTAGTCTACTCAGTATACTGCTCTTCTGGAACTAAGAGTCCAGAGGGGAAGAAAGGCAAGTAAAAAGTACTTGCAGCCTTGAGTGACTGGTGATATGAGGAAAATCTGCATGAAGCCCCAAGGGAGACATAAACAAGTGAGCTTTCAGCTCTGGAAGTTGGTCTGGAAATTGATGTGACTTTAAAGAAGAGAAAGCTAGAGATGGCCAGAACCCGATTCCAGCTGCCCGTCACCCCCACAGATCTTGAGGGAGCAATGCAGGAAACACAAGTGTTATTTTCATCTGTGAAATGCCAAACCTCTGAGCTGGGACAGACCGCGAGTGACTCACCATGATGCCTTTGTGCCTCGACCCAAGCCAGCCAGGTGGCCTTCCCAGCTTCTTTCCCCCAGTGCACTCCCAGGACTCGGCCCTCCACAGTGAACCCTTTCACAGTGAGCAGAAGCAAAGGAGAAGAGACGCGAAAGAAAAAGCGGACTTATTCCCAAGGCCCATTCACCGCAGGGCTTCGCAAAGAGGCCAACCAAGGGGACACAGCACACAATGGCTTGCAGTCTTCGCCTCTTCCTAATTCCCAGCCCCAGGCACCGTGGTCTAGCAGTGCCCTTGGCTCCACCTCTTCCAGTGCTCCTCCTCCTCCTCTGGGGTGCAAAGAAGGTGGCAGGAGCCATGGATTTTCCCTAAATATCAACAAGAGAAATCAAGAAAAGGAGCCGTCTGAGTGAGTTGTTTGAGTTCTTCTATGAAATGAGAAGAGGATTGAAGGGCAGCCTGGGAGACCCCGATGTGCAAAGGCAGAGTCACAGCACGACCACTACCTGACCACCAGCCCGCAGCGGTGGACACTCCCGTAGTGCGATTTTGGTCAGAAAAGGCTTCTCAGGTGGAAAGGTGCCTTAGGACCTGACCCAAGCCACCCGCTGTGTCCAGTACCCTATGCAAAAAAGCCCAAGATGTGCTGCCAGAGCTAGATCCTATATTAGAATCTGCACCAGATGTCGATAGGCCCTGGAATCATCCAGAGTGGTATCAGCATGACAAAGCATTAAATGTTCAGTGTTGGTGATCAGGACTCACCTAATTTGGTTGGATACACAGTGGTCAAAAAAGTGCCAAATGTGGCAAGTTAGACGCTCGGGCAAAGGCTGCCACTCCCTGCAGGGCCAAAGGTGTGTCTGTTCCCACTCCGTCCCATTCTGAGGAATATGGTCTAAACCATGTAAGACACAAAGATGTCACATGAGGGACAAGGGCAAGCCTGGACTGGGAGCAAAAGAGAGATGGACTGCCAGGTCTAACCTATAGCGCAGCTCTGGTGTATTGCTACCCAATAGAGCGTCTGACTTGATCCCCACCTTGAGTCATATTACAAAGGGCCCCTGCCTCTTACTTCCCACTCTAGGAAAAGTAGAACACCTCAACATGCCCTGGAAAAAATATAATACCTCTCCTCCTCCTGCCAGGGAGTACAGAGGACTGGGACATCTGAATTAACACCATTGTGTGCCACACACTGCCGTCTAAACTGCATGAGAGAGGTTCTCTTATGGCACACCCATCCAGGACATCATGAGTTAACTGAGCTATTTTATGCATTTCTCAGAGCCCTCCATGATGAACCTGCACCCGTTCCTCAGTTCTGGAAACCAGCTCTCCTCCCTTCCTGTAGGGACCATCACCCCTTCCTCAATGATGTTTTTTCCTGATACAGATGGTCCGTCTGTATACCTTGGACACAAATGCTACTGCCTCTGGATTCCAATTCATGGAAGAGTTTTGCCGCTTCTCCATGATGAGGTGGTAGGTTCTCCACCTCTATGCAGAGCCAACTTTCCCTTTCTCTACCCAAGGGGTAGCCCCCACCTCTTTCTACTCACCATCACCACCTTCTTGTCAGGGGAATGTTGAAACCCCTTGGGGTCCTTTTGGAGACCTGCCTGTTGTCCTGTGTCCTCTGTGTGAATATCAAGGTCCTAGGACAGAGTGGGATCTTTCACCACGTTCTCGTAGGCTGAGTGCTAATACATCACTGAAACGGACCGATCCCAGTCTCTGAGAGCATTCCATAACCTGGCAGAGGTCCTGAGTGGTGCACTTTAAATGCAGGGTCCCCAGCTGTGCACAGCTTTCCCATCTGAAAGGAGGCCCGTATCTGACCTGCATGTCCTGGAACCGTACATGGGGTCTCAGGGAGTTTTGGGTCTCACCATGTTATGCTGAGATGCCCCAGTAGCCCATCTATAATAGCCGCTTGGACTATTAGTAGAGGAAGATGGACACGGATGTTACCTCAGGGCCAGTCTTCCTCAGCAAAAAGAGAAGGATTGACAGTAGATGTTAGCTCAGAGCTAATCTTCCTTAAAAATATATATATATATATATATATACATATAAGAATTGGGAGTGAAGAGAGTGCTGTAATTCCTACTTGTGGACCCACATATTACCTCCATTAGATTATACATTTCTTGGGGATGATAGAGAATAATTATAGACTTTTTGTTTGTTCTTCACTGATTAAAACTCTTATAATAACCAGGTCCCCAAGTCTGTCTTTTGTTTGGAGTGAATGTGATCAGAGAAGAATTTTTCTCCTAATATTTATGCAATAATAAACACTTTTTCATCCTGGAGTGGACATGCTTAGGATTCACGACAAAAGTGGTTTGTCACCACAAAACCTGAAGTTGTGATTCTCAGGTTGTAGAGACAAAAAGTCCACGCAAGGGCCGGCCCCCTGGCTGAGTGGTTAAGTTCGTGTGCTCTGCTTCAGCAGCCCCGGGTTTGCCAGTTCAGATCTTGGGTGCAGACCTAGGCACTGCTCATCAAGCCATGCTTGTGGTGGCATCCCACATGGAAGAACTAGAATGACTTACAACTAGGATATAAAACCACGTGCTTTGGGGCTTTGGGGAGAAAAAAAAAAGAGGAAGATTGCTAACAGATATTAGTGCAGGGCCAATCTTCCTCACCAAAAACCAAAAAAGAAAAAGAGGAGCTGGCCCAGTGGCACAGCAGTTAAGTTCACATGTTCTGCTTCAGCGGCCCAGGGTTTACTGGTTCAGATCCCGGGTGCAGACCTACATACCAATATCAAGCCATGCTGTGGCAGACATCCCACATATAAAGTAAAGGAAGATGGGCACTGATGGTAGCTCAGGGCCAGTCTTCCTCAGCAAAAAGAGGAGGATTGGCAGCAATGTTAGCTCAGGGCTAATCTTCCTCAAAAAAAAAAAAAAGAAAGAAAGTCCATGCATACTAGCTGTTGTCCTTCAGTAGTCTGAGTTTTCAATCCCCCCTCCTCTTCCTCCTCCCTCTCTTTCTGTCTCTCTCTCCTGTCTTTCAGAGTCGGTTTCTACTGCACATGTATTGAGTAGGGGTATCATAACTCCTCTGAATTTTCCTTGGCCCACAGGATGGACCCACATTTATTTACAGCTTCTTCTGCTTCCCCTGTGTCTGTGGTCATCATGCCCCACTCAGGACCATAGGGTGATCTTTCCAGAACAATAATACCTAAACCTCCACCCACACGCATACCCACCCCTACCCCCAGTGGTGCAGACTTGCATATAATGTGCTTGGCAGTTGATCCTTTTCTCAAGCAGGAGCAGCTGAAGCTCTTATCTTGGGCAGGAGTTGAGGGGGACAGGGAGAAAGGCAGCAACGAGCTGTGGTCATTTAAGTCTCTCCCTTTCCATGAATGCCCTCTTGTGCACAGTACCTTATCCACCACCTTTACCTTTGTGCTTTCTGTGGCCATGCTGATTCACTGAAAAATACTCTTTTTTATTAAGCTCTCATTATTGTGACTTCCATGTTTTACAAGATTGAAAAATGGGGGTCCTACTTACCAAGTTCTGGCGGAGTTTGCTGTAACAATGGTCATGGCCTATAGCTTTGCGATGCGGACATACTGCTCCACAAAGTAGTCACCATTTGGGCCACTTTGCAGCAGAGTTCTTATGATTTTCTCTTCCATGGCTCTCAACCTCTTGAAATCTTCCAGCTGAACTTTCTTACAAGCCTCAACCCCACCCTGGAGCTAGGACTGCAGACCAAGAGCTGTTTGTTTTACGCCTGCTATGGAAAAATCTCGGGAAACTGGGAAGGGTGTTGGCCAGGCCCCTTCCCAGAGCCACCCCCAAACTCTTGAGTTTCCCGAATGTCGCTCCCTGTCTGCAGCTCAGGCCCTACTGATAAAGAATGGGGAATCCACTGTCCACCAGATCTCCCATCCAACGCTGCCCTGCAGCAGGCAATTTACTGCGATCGTGAGGAACTGTTATCAGTCCACACTCCAAATGCTACTCCATACTTAGTCCTTAAATGTGTTCTTGATAGCCCACTTCAGTTCAAGAAACTGCAGATATGAGTGGGGATATGAATGGGGTGTCAGGCCTCTCTGTCAGCAAGGATGCACGAGGTTTCTGCTCTCTGCAGTTCTCCTGGCACAACCTTTCACCCACAACCGCTCACTAACCTTCCACACCAAGTCGTGTATGATCAGAAAGGTACTGGGGTCACCCAAAGGCAGACAGCGTTTGAATGGCCGTTCCATCCATGTTGGCATGCTGATCACCTCCCAACAAACAGCTCAGGGCCTGGGTCCAGTCCTTCTCTTTCAAGGCCCAAGCACCTCTGGTCCATGTGTCCTCTGGTAGGAGACCCTCCCCCTGAGCTGGAAATCTCAAGTTAAATTAGTGAGGAGCTTGACAAATCACTCATTGTACCCATCAAACCCCCAAACTCTCCTATGTCCTCCAGGACAGAAGGTGAGGCTGGGTATATTAGCCCACTGATATAAGATGTAGCAGAACGGGCATCAGAGAAGAAACAGGTTAAGTCACCAGCGACTTAAGTGGTTCTCATGCCCCCTGACGTCTTTGCAATATGATATGTCATCCAGAGACACAAGTGCTTCCAAGGGGTTCCTAATCCCAGCCACCATCTCCACCCTATCCTACTCCCCCTGAGCTCTTGCCTGTCCTAGAACACACTCCGTCTCTCCTACCCCACAGCCTGTGCCCTTGCTAGTCCCCTGCCCGGAAGAATTTCTCCTCTGGTCTCCCCAGGGCTGGTCCCTTCTTATCCTTCCAGTCTCAGGGCTCCTCAGAGAAGCCCTTTGTGATCTTTCTACCTCTGGTAGCCCCTTACCCCCACTTGCTTCCAATTTATTCACCCTGATTATTTCCAAATATACACTTGCAGGTAGTTAAGGTATTTAGGTATTTGATAAGCTGGCCTTGGTCTGACGCCCTGCCCTCCCCCAGTGCGGGCGGAGACCTCATCTGTGTTGTTCACCACCATCCTCAGAGCCTTAAACACCGCCTGTAACAAACATAGCAACACTCGATAAATGGTGATTGGATGAACGTTGAAAGAAGAAATGAAGTTTTTAGGATGATCTCTCTATCCTTGATGTCTTGAAACTCTATCAGAGTGTATTTAAGCTGGGTGTCTTTTTAGGAATTCTGCTCAGTGTTATGTAGGGTCTTGGAATCTGAGGATGCTGGTCTTTCTTCAGCTCTGGAGAGATGTTCTGGTCTGATTTACTTGGGTGAGCCCCGGCCCCTGCATCCTCTCTTCTCTGTCCTCTCCTCCTGGAATTTCCACTGAACACATGCTGGATCTTGTGAGTCTATGCTTCGTGTTTCTTAATTTCCCTTCGTGTTCCCTGGATCTTTGTCCTTACGCACTGCTCCAATTTTCAAATCGGACGTTCTCTCTTCAGCTATGGCCACTCTGTTATTCAGTCCATTTATTGAGAATTTCATTTCAACAATCATATTTTTCATTTCAGGGATTTCTAACTGGTTCATTTACATTAAAAAATTGCTCTTGTTTTATTCTTCTTCGTGGCGCTTATTACCAACTGACATATTTGTCTGTTTACTTACTTACTTATCTATTATCTCTTGCTCCCCCATTAGAACGTAAATTCTAAAAGAGTAGGAACTATTCTGTTCATTGCTGTATTCTCAATGTGTAACACATATATATAGCATATAACAAATTGCACATAGCATATAATAGTGCTCAAAAAGTACTTGTTAAATAAATTAAAGGAATTAATATGATATCTTTTAATATCTTTCTAAAGATAGTTATATTTCTTTTAGATTATTTTTTCTATCACTAACTGTTCCTTGGGTATTGGTTCTATTATCCGCTGATTTTCAGTTTTCTTTGCGGTGTTGGTTTTTGTCTAAGTTTCATGATTCTTGAAATCATCAGTTTGGTGACTCGTCTTTTTATTTACAGAATCCGTTAGCTTGTCTGCGGATGCTGCATTCCGCGTGTAGCCACATTCTTCTCTTGGAGGTCGGGTTGGGAGCTGCTTGGAAGTGCTCTGGATGGAATAGTCAGGAGCTACTCTTCTGGGCAGCAGCAGGCTCTGGGTTCTTCCTGGGTGTGCCCGGCCGGCTCAGGTGCCTCCCTGGCCCTCAGACTGGAACTCCCTGCTCCTGCCCAGGCATCAATCCTTCTATTCACGGCATGGCATGGGAAATGGGGGATGCTGGAGTAGAGATGGAACATCCCAGCTGCTCCCACTCTAGAGACTCCCTCCTGTGATGTGGCAGCTGTCCCAGGACTCCCTTCTGCACTTGCGTCTGCTTCCTCTGAGCCCCTTGAAGCCTCCCGCCTCGTCCAGCCATCCTTGCCTGAGTGTGTTTTGGGCTGTACTTTCTCCATCAAGTTCCATCTGCTTGCTGTTTTTTTTTTTTAAGATTGGCACCTGAGCTAACAACGGTTGCCAATCTTCTTTTTTTTTTTCCCTGCTTTTTCTCCCCGAATCCCCCCGGTACGTAGTTGTATATTTTAGCTGTGGGTCCTTCTAGTTGTGGCATGTGGGACGCCGCCTCAACGTGGCCTGACGAGCAGTGCCATGTCCGCGCCCAGGATCTGAACCAGCAAAACCCCGGGCCGATGAAACGGAGCTCGTGAACTTAACCACTTGGCCATGGGGCCGGCCCCCTCCGTCTGCTTTCTGATGTTCAACAATTCCTTAAAATTTCTGGTCAATTAACATCACCTTTTCTTGTCTTCCAGACTGTCAGGAGTTTACAAACATTTTTTCCTGTCATTTCTAGGCTTTTAGGGTGAGACAAGAAGGCTGAAATATGTGTTTAGTATCCCGTCTTGACCCAATCTCTTCTCATTTTATAGTTGCAATAAATGAGGCTCAGAGATGCTAAGTAACTTTTCAGATTCACACAGCCAGGAAGTGTGATGGGGCTGGTTCGCATCCCGAGGCTAATGAATATCTGTTGGGATCGGCATGATAATGATAGTAGCACAGAAAGGGGATAAGTCCTTCTTGTACGTACTCACTCCAGAGGCCTCCCGCCTTCAAACTATTGGGTCTATCTGGATTTTCAGTTCAAGAAAAATCAGGTACGGCTCTCACAGGTATCACAAGGAGAGTCAAGCCTCCCATATCTCTTTTACAGAACACTTAGTCTCTTTCATTAAAAATAGTGCTTCTTGTGAGGATTACTTTCTGATCTGAAGATTAGCTTTGCGTGCATTGCGCATTGTAGTATGAGCGGCACAGTCCATCCTGCTTAATTCCAGAGATAACTGACTTGGGAATTAAACATACCCATCTCTTACCAGCTGTCTGATCTTGGGTTTTATAAAATGAGGATTTTAATTACAGTTTTCCATGGTTATAAGTGGTACACGATAGGATGTCATTAACTAGAAGGTACTATAAGCATTAACAGGATGGTCTCTCAATGAAACAATATAACTCATACATCTTTAGTTTGAGCAAGATTTCTGACCACCTTGAAGTTTTTTTTGGAAATTTGATCCAAAAGATCCTTTTGCTCTCTGCGCTTTTCCCACAAAATTCCTGCTTTGGTTAACATTGCCCTTTGATCCATGCTCTGTTCCTGCTACCCTCAAATTTTCATCTCTTGCCTCTTGGAGGCTGAGAACTGTATCCATGTAAGTTAGATGAGAACTGCTGGTTTCTAAAATCACTTGATAAACTTTAGTTAATTGTTGCTGACTCTAAGGAAATAAGAAAAAATCATTTTCCCCAAACAAAACCAACCTTAAACAAGGCTTGCCTACATTCCACACAGCAGGGCGTTAGGAGGAACTGAATACGTGGAAGCTGCTGAAGAAAGGGAAGCTACGGAAAGTGTTTTCATGAGAAGAAATGGCAAAACTTATGGGGGATATTGAGAATGTGAGTCCTTGAACTGAGACTGATTGAAAAAAAAATTTATGAAAAGATCGTCTGCGTGAATAATAGAGTAACTAGCGACCTTGAACACAGAAAGAGTGTAGAATAGGAGTGAAACAATGAAATCTTCTTAGAACAGAGAATAATACTCATAAGAGGCAATTTTTAAATGAAAAACAGAATCTTCTATGATAGAAATATTGGGGGCCTGAACCACCTTGTAATTCACAGAGAGGGGAACACCAGTGGCCTTGCCTGGAAGCCCACGCCTAAGAGAAGGGAGAGCAGCTTGAAATAAGATTATTAATTTCCTTTGAATGAGGCCAGTATGACATCCCCTTGCAAAGCTTGGCCAGAATCTTACAAGATCACGCTGAACAATGAAATCTAATGAATATGCAAAAGCAAAAGCCAAGGCACATCTGGTTACACCAACAAGATGTTGAGTTGTTTCCTCTTTGAAATAAAAACACCTTGTTATCCTGCCTTCCTTAGACTTGGCAGTATTTTCCCTGAGTAATATAGACATTGTCATCCAATTTCAGGCAAAAGCAATTGAACAACACTGATGGTAAAAAGATAAAAACTAAGTGACATTAGGAAAAAATGATGATTGTGTAGGCCTCTATTCAAATATAGTTTGGGAAAGCATGGTGGACTTTCTTGTTTGTGTCCACTCAGTATCCCCCCTTCCTTTGGGCTGTTCTGTCCTTCTGCTGGGTCCCCATCTCTCCCTTTGGGGAATGGCCCCTTTCACAGGAGCGGGTGGGATTTCCAGGCGAAGACTCCGTGCAGGGGTCCCACCTCCCTCACCTCTCTGAGTTGGATGTGATGAGCATTTGTCTTTCCCCATTGTCACAACCTTTAAGCAAGCGACTGTGGAACTGCTAGTGGAAATGTTTAGTTTTTGTTGTCATTGTTGTTGGAAAATCTTATTCGCAGTTTTGCCAAATGAGTTTTCTTTTAAAAAAAGCGCCTAATGAGTTTTTAAAAGGCAAGAAATCCATGCTTGAGTATTCATGTGTGAATGACATGAAATTCAGAGGGATGATGAAAACATATAGTAAATAGCATTTTAAAAAAAATCTTGGGAAACCATAAAGAAGGAATTTTACTAACAGATAAAATTAAAGAGATTGTTCCTTGAAAAGAAAGGACTAGAGTTGCATGTCAAAGGGGAGATTATAATTCTTACCTTCCAATATATGCAGGGTTATCTTGTGGCCAAGGCAGTAGCCTTGTTCCAGATGACTTTTAGGAGAGTAAACCTACTATTGTATACATTTGCTCTCAGTGATCATATCTGCAGCGACAGCTTTAACAACCACTGACAATGTTCTGGTTATCTGTTGCTGTGTAACAAACTACCCCAAACTCAACAGCTTAAGACAACAACCATTTCATAGTTTCACCCTTTGTGGGTCAGGAATTCAGGCAGGATGCACCTGGGCCATTCTTCTGCACATCATGCCAATGGGGATCGCTAGCTGGTAGTTGGTCTGGACTAAAGCATTCAAGACCGCTTAACTCACATGCCTGGTGCCTTAGCAGGTGTGGCTTGAAGGCTGGGCTCAGCTGGGTGCCTCCCCCTCTCCATGTAGTACCAGGGCCTCTCCACGTGTTTTCTCCAGCATAGAGTCAGCCTTCTTAGGTGACAACTCAAGACTCAAAGAGCAAGCATTCCAAGAGACAGGAAGAGAAAGTGCCAGTCTCTTAAGTTCTCAGCCATAAACTAGCATACTTGTATATATTTACGGTGTACAACATGATGTTCTGGTATATGTACACACCGTGAAATTATTACCACAATCAAGCTAATTAACACATCCATCACCTCACGTGGTTATCATTTTTGTGTGTGTGGTGAGAATAGTTAAGGTCTACTCTCTTAGCAAATTTCAAGTATACAATACAGTGCTATTAACTATAGTTACCATTCTGTACATTAGATCTCCAGAACTTATTCATCCTTCATAACTGAAACTTTGTACCCTCGGGCCAACTTCTCCCCATTTCCCTCACCCGCTAGTCTCTAGCAAACATCGTTCTACTCTCTGCTTCTACAAGTTGGACTTTTTTAGATTCCACGTATAAGTGAGATCATACAGTATTTGTCTTTCTGTGCCTGGCTTATTTCACTTAGCACAATGTCATCCAGTTTCATCTATATTGTCACAAGTGACAGGCTTTCCTTCTTTCTTAAGGCTGAATAACAATCCATTCTATATATATACACCATATTTTCTTTATTCATTCATCTGCTGTTGGACATTTAAATTGATTCCGTGTCTTGGCTATTGTGAATAATACTGCAATGAAAATGGGAGAGAAGATATCTCTTCAAGATACTGATTTCATTTCCTATGGATATATACCCAGAAATGAGATTGTTGGATCATACGGTAATTCTATTTTTAATTGTCTTGAGGAACCTCCATACTGTTTCCCACAGTGGCTATACTGTCTGTTATGTTTTTAATTTCAGTCACAATATTTTTTATTTTCATAAGTTAAATTTCATTCACTTTCTGATCTCCTTGGAGATTCTTTACAAATTCTTATTTCATACTCATAATTTCAGGCTTGTCTTTTAACTCTTTACATATAATACATAAGGTTATTTTATTATTATAAAATAATATTTTAAAATATTTTTTAAATAATTTAAATATTTAAAATTTAAAAATTGGCATAATATTTTAATTAAAAATGGTATTTTATGGGGCTGGCCCTGTGACATAGTGGTTAAGTTCATGCACTCTGCTTCAACTGCCCGGGGTTCACTGATTCGGATCCTGGGCACAGACCTACACACGGCTCATCAAGCCATGCTGTTGTGGTGTCCCACATACAAAGTAGAGGAGTAGAGGAAGATTGACACAGATGTTAGCTCAGGGCCAATTTTCCTCACAAAAAAAATAGAATAAAATAGTATTTTATTATTATTATTATTCCAATATCTGAAGTCTTTGGGGGTCTATTTCTGGTGCCTTGTGTTTCTGCTTGTTTTCATTCATGTTACCTTCTTTCCTTGTGTGTTTAGTAATTTTCTCCACAAATTGCTTTGAAGGTGAATAACTTAATCATAGTGCATTAGTATTTTTAATTATTATTTAGATTAAATATTTTCTTAAAATTTTGTCTACCCATTTCACTTATTATTTGTACATATGTATTATATTCATATGTGAAACTAATTTATAGTTTTATTTTATGGAGCCTCTCGTAAGTGTGGTATGTAGCTAATCTTCCTAATTTCCTGTCTTCACTTATATTTTAGTCTTATTTTCCTCAGTTTCTCTGTGGAATTTTTTTCTCACCAAAAGGATTTATGTTTGCTTTTTTTTCAGGCATCTAGGGTCATTACCCACCCAGGGTCACTTTCGAATCAATCCTCAGCTTGAGACATTTTGGTCTTCCCAGGTAGCTTGAATTTAAGCAAAAATTTGTGGTTACAAATTATCAGGGAGGTATTTCCCCCTACTTCCTTGCTAGTTCACTGATGCCTTTAAAATGTATTCTGGTATTTTGTCTATCATTGTAAATTGTTTTTAGTGAGAGAGTGGGTCAAGAAACCTAGTCCGTCATATTGCTAGGAAAACAAGGGTCTGCTCTCATACACTGGTGGGAGGGTTACAAATTAGTACAAGCACCTCGAGAAGGAAAATGTGGTGAAAGCTCTCAAAACCAGAAGTGCACCTATTGTTTACTTACCAATTTCTCAAAATCAAAAGTGCACCTATTGTTTGCTTACCAATTCCACATTTAGAAATGCTTTTACAGATACACTCATCCAAGTGCACAAATATTCATTTCAAAGACATTCACTTAAACATTGTGTGAACTAGCAAAAGATTATGAAAAAAATGACTGCTAATAAAAGACTGATTAAATAAAGTCATCACACTTCCAGATATTGGATTGCTAGGCGACCATTTAAAAATGAGGGCATTCTATACATGCTGATACGTTTTGGCTACCAAGACACGTTGTTAGGTGAAAGTAGAAAGCCACAGAGGAGTGTGGTTAGGAAGTTACAGACTGCATAAAACTGGGTAACTGGCCAACTGGCTGGAAAGAAGACTTACTTTTTAATGTTTACCCTCGTATTCCTTTAGAATTTTAAACCATGTTCATATATTACATTTTTTAAAAATAAGACATTTATAAAAGGAAAATATAAAGTTTCTTCCTGTTCCTAGCATACCATTTTTTCTTAAATCAGGAATGGACATCGAATTTCTTAAAATTGCTTTTTTTAGCATCTTTACTTATGATCGTATACTTCCCCTTTAATTCATTGTTTAATACTGAATTAATTAATATCCTGGATTATATTATTAAATTTTCTAATACTGAACCATTCTTGTGTTTTCTGAATGAAGCCATTTGGTAACATTGAATTGTTATTTTAACACACTGCTCAAACTCTATCTAGTTTGTCTTTACTTATGATTTCTACATTTTTATTCAAAAATGAAATTAATCTATAGTTTAAAGTTGAGAGTAAATTCCCATATTTTAGAATTTGGGTTATCCCTGAAAGAAAAGATGGAAAACATTTCTAATTTCTCCCTGCAGTGCAAAAACTTAAACAATGTAGAAATTATCTGGATTTTGAAGTTTTTATTCAAACATAGCTAATAATAAATCTGGCATGAGTATATATAGAGGTACATCTTTTATTCTATCTTTAATTTCTTCTATTGTTTGTGTTCTTTCAGGATATTTTATATTTTCTTAGGTAAATTTTGGTAATTTACATTTTTATGAAAAAGCATTTATATTATCCAATATGATATTCCTTCTATGTATTATTTATTAATTCACAAAATGAACAAATTTTAAGCTCAATAAATATATCTGTATGTATACACCCATGTAAATAACATCCAGATCAAGAATGTTTCTATCATTCCAAAAAGCCAATAGCCTTTCCAGTCAACAGCCACCCACCTCTTGGGGTATAACCAACTTTTCAAATTTCTATCATCATAGATAATGTGTGAGTATGTTGCTATCATTGTGAATGTGGAGAAAGGCAAGCACTCACACAGGCTTCCCTTTGTGATTCAGGCCCTGGAGTGGACTAGAAGTCCACAGCCCACCCCTCAGTCAAGGCCACTGGTTGTGGAGATTCACCCGTACGAAAGCTCAAACTCAGGGATAGAAAGAAAGTACCTCAACATAATAAAGGCCAAATATAACAAACCCACAGCCAACATCATACTCAAAGGTGAAAAACCAAACGCCATCCCTCTGAGAACAGGAACAAGACAAGAATGTCCACTCTCACCACTCTTATTCAACATTGTACTGGAGGTTTTGGCCAGAGCAATTAGGCAAGAGAAAGGAATAAAAGGAATCCAAATAGGGAGGGAAGAAGTGAAACTCTAGCTGTTTGCAAATCACGTGATCTTATATATAGAAAACCCTAAAGAATCCTTCGGAAAACTATTAGAAATAATTAACAACTACAGTAAAGTTGCAGGGTACAAAATCAACCTACAAAAATCAATTGCATTTCTATACTCTAACAACGAACTTACAGAAAGAGAACTCAAGAATACAATTCCATTTACAATCGCAACAAAAAGAATAAAGTATCTAGGAATAAATTTAACCAAGGAGGTAAAGGACTTATACAATGAAAACTATAAGACATTACTGAAAGAAATATATGATGACATGAAGAGATGGAAAGACATTCCATGCACATGGATTAGAAGAATAAAATAGTTAAAACATCCATACTACCCAAAGCAATCTACAGATTCAAAGCAATCCCAAACAGAATCCCAATGACATTCTTCACAGAAATAGAACAAAGAATCCTAAAATTCATATGGGGCACCCAAAGACCCCAAATTGCTAAAGCAATCCTGAGGAAAAAGAACAAAGCTGAAGGCATCACAATCCCTGACTTCAAAATGTACTACAAAGCTATAGTGATCAAAACGGCATGGTACTGGTACAAAAACAGGCACACAGATCAATGGGACAGAACTGAAAGCCAAGAAATTAAACCGCACACGTACGGACAGGTAATCTTTGACAAAAGTACCAAGAACGTACAATGGAGAAAAGACAGTCTCTTCAATAAATGGTGCTGGGAAAACTGGACAGCCACATGCAAAAGAATCAAAGTAGACCATTATCTCACGCCATACACAAAAATAAACTCAAAATAGATCAAACACTTGAAGATAAGTCCTGAAACTATAAAATTCCTGGAAGATAACATAGGTAGTACACTGTTTGACGTCGAACTTAAAGGGATCTTTTTGAATGCCATGTCTTCTCAGACAAGGGAAAAAAAAGAAAAAATAAACAAGTGGGAGTTCATTAGACTAAAGAGTTTCTGCAAGGCAAAAGAAACTAGGATCAAAACAGAAAAATGATCCACCAATTGGGAGAAAATATTTGCAAATCGTATATCCGACAAGGGGTTAATCTCCATAATATATAAGGAACTCACACAACTGAACGATAAAAAAAAAAAAAAACCAGATCAAAAGCTTAAACTCCCCCTGGGTGCCATCAGACCCAAGGGAAGCCTAACATTTCATGGCGACCAGGTGCCCCATGTTCAGGCTTTGATGCAGTACCCAAGGTCCTTTCCTGTGTCCCCTTAAGATTCCTATAGCTTCTGTGGGTGCCATCTAAAGTATGCCTGAATCTTAGCAAAGACCTAATTGCTGGTAGAAACTATCACAGCTGACACAGGCAGTAAAATGGTCAGTCTGCTTTTGTTTATTTCGTTGTTGCTTGGTTTTGCCATTACTGGTGTAACATTTAAAGTAAACTACAGCCCTACACCTTCTTTCTTTGAACCATTGCCAGTGTTAAAATGACTGTAAGGAAAATCTCCCGTTTACTTAGCAAGACGCCAGCCAAGTGAGGCCAGAGATTGAAAGCTACAAGCAGCCAATCTGTGTGTATGCGTGTGCATGTGCGTGCACGTGTGTGCATGTGCGTGTGTGTGTGTTGGGGGGGTGGGCAGGGAGACGGTAGTGCTGACAGTTTTCTTAGCAGCTCCCGAAAATGTCCTATTTCCTCTTGCTCCGAGCTTTCAGTTTCTCTGGAACTCGATTGGAGAAATCTACCAACTGACTTCTTTTTTTGTTGCTGCTGATTTCTGGACTTTATAAGCCTGGGCTGATTTTAGTTTTGTCCAATTTGTTCTCTATTTTCCAGAGCTTCTTCAGAGTTTTCCGTCTATGTATGCATAATTTCCCAGAGCTGTCACAGGCGTTTTGTTTGGTTGGTTTTGGTTGTTCTTGTTTCCACATTTTGAAATACTTTCAGGGTTTTGACAGGAAAGAGAGGTAACTATTTTGACTCAATTTACCAACTTGAACCTGGAAATTTAACATGAATATATTTCAAAAACTAATCTAATAAGACCCCAAAAACCAAATGCTCCATTAGGAGAAATTAGCTTGATATATTCAGACCTTTCCAGAAAACTATTGGTTCTGGGTCCTTTCGAACTTAGGGCAGAGGATCAAATTGGATCTCATCTGATCAAAGCAGTTAACCAATTCTTAGAAGAAATATACTCAAAGAAATGTATCAATATTTCTCATACTTTTGGAATCTTTAAAAACTCTCCAAAGAAAAAAGACTTGATTCAAATCTTCATTTTCATTGCCTAAAACTCAGCAAAATAAGCACCCTCTTACCTTGTATCAAGTTTCATGTTGTCCTTGATTTTCACACCATAAATGATTAAGGATAATACTGCTAATTATGGTACTTAAAAAGAGCCCTTCCTGAGAATGATCCGCCGCTGGTATTGTACTATATAAAGACTTTGAGAAATAGCTTTGATAATTTATAATCATTAACAGGAGAATACAGATTAAAGGTAGCAAGGGTGAATAGCCTCCTATTTTTGCAAAACTTGTGCAACCTTTCATTCACCTACTAAAGCCATTATTATGTAATAAAAATGGAGGTGAGCTGCATATATGAACTCAGAGAGGGAATAAAGACACAAGGAGCTATTTTCTCTCAAGAGAACTGTAGTGTCATAGATTAAAGGTGGAAAGGCAGCCATCATTTAAAGCAGCTCACATCTCCAAAGGATATTTATTCACAAATTGATTAGAGTTGGAAATGAAAATGATTCAGTTGGTGGGACCATTACAGCAGCCCTTTAAAGTGTGATGGGAAAGATGAAAAGGAGGCTCACTTACCCTTTCCTTAGCATGCAGACTGAGATCAAACAGACCAACGTCCCATTGATAGTTCTAATGAGCCTTCGCTTCTATTTAGCTCGTCAGTCACTTCCAGTGACTTAGAGGGCATGTTCTGTCTGATAAACCTGGCTATCTTGTTGCTGGAGGTGGCATCATATTTCACGAGTCTTTTTTGGGTGATTTGATTGAGTTTTCCAAAGTTGTAGTGGAAGTTAGTGATACTCATTCAACAGAACCCTTTATTCCTCCTTACCCTCCCCAAAGACTTCCTTCGTCTCCACTGTTACTCATCCCAAAACCTTCACCATTATCTTCTACTTTTCGATTTCTCTCTCACCTCCCATCAAATCCACTAGCAAAACCTGTTGGCTCTATTCTGAATCTGACCGCTTCTCCCCCCTTTCACTTCTTCAACCCAAGCACAACTAACCCATTTCTGTTGATGTTACAGTTTGTATCTGAGTCAGGAACTGAGAGCTCAGAAGCATGCAGCTGTCCAAGTCAAAGGGATAAAACCAGCCTACATGCTGACAAATTGAGGATCAATGAGACTTTCAGCTTTGGAATGTAATTAAAAGGAGTAATAAATTCAGAAAACAGTTAATTCCAGAAAAAAAGTCAAATCTTCTTTAAAAATTGAAAGCACTATTTCTCCAAAATCAAATTTGTTTCTTTTTACATTTCATCAAGAAAGTAGAAGCTTCACAAGATTCAATGACTCTTAATGTATTATCTCAGACGCCAAGGTCACAAAGCACCATGGGACAAAAACCTCTGTCCATGAGAATTGCTCCTTAAAATCACTCTTTAAATCATTAAAATCACCCTTCTTGAGAAAGACAGAATTAGTTGGCTCATTCTTTTGGAAATTCCCACATTTACATCTGCATCTTCTGTGGACTCCAGGATTTCCAACACGTACACTGTTATTTCATGTACCATTAAGAGAGAAAAAAAATGCCTAGGATGGGGTAGAAAGCTGATATATGAAAGGGATATACTTCCATGCAGTACTAAACAAGAAATTTACTTGCTTTCCTTAATCTTGGCGGTAAGCGAAGGAAGAAAAAAAATTTTCTGGGAATTTGAACCATAAACTGATAAGCAAGTTTGCAGTCTAAATTTCCACTATCCGTGTGGTCCCACAAACCTCAAGCAGAGAATTTAAAGTGATCTCAGGTGGGCAGAGCCCCAGGTGATGAGCAGATTCTCTCTGGAAGAGCCCTACTTCTTTCTAGACTAAAATGTCATCCTGACTTCAGAGACATTGAACTGTTTAAAGACCTGTGTTTTAGACTAAATGAACTCCTTCGCCATCATGTTGACTCTGGCCCAGCTTGCCTTCTGAGAAGAGGCACTTCCTCTCCATCTTCTGCAACTGCACAAATTTAGTTGTGCAGTACCTCAAAAGATAAGAAGCATAGAGGTACACAAACAAATAAAGAAAATTTTACAATAAAGAGAAAATTAAGCAAAAATTTCATCAGGTCTTAACTTTCCCAAGTTCTCTCTTTATCATTCTTTCATACAAACATGCAAATAGAATGAAGCTGACTGCAAGAGGAGCTCACCAGAAAACCAGTTACGCCTATAGGAAGGGCAGAAAATATAGCTTGATTGGAAATACCACCGAACTGCAAGAGCGCTGGCAGCATAGCAGGCAAAGTTGTTTTGGAAGAACCGCTCAGTCAGTGCTGGCTTCATACGGGCAAAATGAAAGATGTTCCACGTCATATTCCTTTTATCCCTATAGTCATAAAAAGAAACCAAATCAAAGTAAATTTTAGTTTTTCCTGAGAATGCAGTATTATTTTCACCCCAAATTTGTATGGTCTATCCACTATAAAAATTATGGTGTCTAAAAAAGCAATCACATCCTCAAAATGTGAGCTCAAATTTTATCTCCCACAAGAAGCCATCAGTTGTCTACCACACACCACCCTGACCTCACCTTCATTTCTTACCTCATCAGAACTTATTTTAATTTTTGTCACGTTATTTCATGGCTGATAGTAGGTCACTCCACAGACGTGACTCAAGTGGCTTCCTGTGCGAATCCTCCATTCTTCCAACAAGACTCATAAGTTCATTTCTAGCACTTTCCCTACTGGTTTCCGTTTAATATATGGCTCCAAACTCATGAAGCCTTAAGTAAATGCCCACACTGCCATATAGACAGTAAGTTTAAACTTGGGGTTTTCACATTTTATTGACAGGTACTGTCAAATTAATGTATGTGAAAGAAGCTTCTTGAAGTGGATAATGATTATTCTGGATAAGGTCTTCCAAAATCTTCTGAGCAGGGTGGTGTATCACATTGTGTAATAAATCAAGACTCTCTACAATATTAGTCTACAACTTTCAGATAATACTCATGATGTAGATATAGCTACAAAGTCAACTGGAATTAAGTAAATGAATTCTCTGCTAGTTTGATGGCCCGAGCCATTGGCAAATGCTCCATCTAATTAACAGTATGGAGCAATTTATCCAAAAATGTATAGTTGGGTTTTTTTTAATTACTAAAATAGTGAAAAATTACCTGCTCAATTTGACAATGGAAACAATACAAAAATATATAGAAAACTGCAGTAAAATACCAGTTTATACCTTTTAAGTTAGCAAAAATTTAAAAATGTGAATAAGTATTGGAGAGACTGTGGATCAAAAAGAACTCCCACACTCCACTTTAGAAAACTGTTTGGGATTATTTCACATAGTCAAAGATACTCATACTTTTTGCCCAGAAATTTCACTCCCACATTTATATCCAAGAGAAATGTGTACTAAAAGATACGTAAAAGAATGATTATAATAGCACTGTTCTCAGCAACAAAATCTGGAAACAATATACAGGCCCATCAACAGGAAACCGTATGAATAAACTGTGGTACAGTCACCATAGAATATTATATAGTGGTCAAAACGAACAAATTCTACCCACGTGCCACGATACAGATGCATCTTAGCAATATAACATTAAGTGGAAACGGTAAGACCCACAAGATTGCATATAGCATGATACTCTTATCTTTAGCTATAAACCATTGAAAAATATATACATTTTTGGAATATGTATCATATAAAAAGCAAAGAGAATCCTAAGCTCAGGATTCAGAATGATGGTTACATTTGTGGGGCGGGGGGGGGGGGAGGGGTGGGGGTGGAATACAGGGAGAGGAGGAAGGGAACAGGCTGGAGGGGAGCACACAAATTATCACTAGAATTCTAGATTTGTCTTGGGTTCACTGGTGCTTATTGCATTATTATGAGTGAATGAATGGCCATGTATGAAACAATGATGAAATGTTATGACCAAGGATTATGATTAATCCAATTAATCCAATCACAAGTTTCAAGAAAAGAAAACAAAAATTAAAGAACATAAATTTAAAAAGCAAACACTCCCATATCAAGCAGAGAGAAGATCCACACAGGAAACCAGAGACAAAATGAAGGTATTTAATACAGAGAATTGGCTATTCCAGTGATGGGAGTTCAGAGAAGCCAAACGGCAAACAGCCAACTTAAAGATTAACAACCCCGGGGAGACACAATCATGCTTAGTCTGCAGGGCCAAAGGAGGTACATTGCCAGAACCCAGGCTCCAGGGTCACCCCACTGAAGATGAAACCTTGGTGGGTCTGGGAAGGAGAGCTGGATCCAGAGAGGAGACACAATTGCCACCGGAGAAATCATCCCATAAAGAGAGAAGAGGGGAAAATTACTGAGTGTGGTTTTTCCCTTCCTCCTGCCCTCTATTCTCCTGCTAGGACCCAGAGGGACACCAATGACGTGGAAGCCTGGGAAACACAACTTGCTGGGGTTGACCCCTCTCAGATGTAAGGCAGAGCAGGGGGCAGGGTGAGGAACGGACAGGAGATTAAACAGGCCCAGGACTCCCAGCCCCTTTAACAGCCATCCCCCGACCCCAGGCCAACCTCACTCCCTTTCCCACAGATAGTCACTCTTGATAGTTTGTTTCATAGCCTACACACATTTTAATACACCAATGGAATCATGCCATAAGTGCTGTACCTATACTATAGCTTTATTATACATAAAACAGAATACATTTATACACAACACTAAGTATAACTAGGTATATATGTGTTATATAATTTTGTTTTGGAACAAAAAAATTATAGAATGCAATCATCATAGATTTTCTGGACTTTTTTTCAGTTAACAATGTATCTTGAAGGTCTTTCCATGTGATTACATATAGATTTGCCTCATTTTTTTAATGGTTGCAGATTATTACATTGTATGGATGCACGATAATTTATTTAACCAACCTCTAATAGGTGGACATTTAGAGGATTTCCAAATGTTTGCTATCACTAACAATGCGGCAATGGGCATACTTTTAACTTCATGTACGTGTGGAGGTATTTCTTCAGGATAAGTTCCCAGCAATAGAGTATAGCTTGTACATTTAAAGTTTATTTATAGGCCTGCCAAATTGTTCTCCAACGAGGCTCTCCCAATTTAAAACTACCACTAGTATCTGAGAGTGCTTCTTTTCCTACTTTCTTGCCAAAATGGGAGACTACAAATGTTTTCATTTTTGCCAACCTCATGGCCAAAAGCTATTACTTCATTTTTCTAAATTTCCGTGATTCTTAGTGAGAAAGAACACCTCTTTTACCTGTTTGTTTGTCATTCATTTCTGAACCGTGAATTGCCTCTTCATAATCTGTGTTCGTTTTTCTCCTGCTGGTCTCTCGTTCTCTCACTCCCCCTTTATTTAAAGGAAGGAGTTCATTACATGTTTGAGACAACAATCATTTATACCATATTTTATACTATCTTAATTTATGGTATATTTTACCATAGAAAAGTTTGAATCTTTAGTCAAATACATCCATCTCTTTTCTTTACAACTTCTGGGTGTCACATGTTGCCATTTCTACCCCAGGATGATAGAAGCATTCCCTATGTTTACTTCTAATATTATCATTTACGTTTTGAAGTTTTTGTGCGTAGCTATCAGATCCAGTTAGGGTTTGTTTTTGTGTAGGTTTTGAGGCGTGCATCTATTTTTCAGACTTGCTTTGTTCTTTCTTACACCAGGACTGCACTGCTTGATATCGAGGGGAACAAGTTTTCTCACTGTTCTTAAAAGAACATTCTGGCTATCCTTGTACGTAGATTCTTCCAGATAAAATTCGTTTTGGATTTTTGTTGGGTTTATATTGGATTTTTTAGATTGAATGGGGACAAATGACATCAACTGTTTTTCACTGCTTAATTTACCTGTGGTTCAGAGGAAATTAATTGCAGAATCTCAGACTTGGGATGGATTCCATTAAGTCATCTTTCTAATGATGGTCTGCGCTCTGTCCTCTCTGCGTCCACGATCGTGATTGATTACTAATTCCTTTGTGCCCCAGAGTACCTAGACTATATGTCTATTATTGCTATTATATACTCATAGAAATTATTTACTTATATAGTTGTCTCCTCTCCTATGCTGTGAGCTTCTTGAAGATATGGACTATATATAGTGTGAGATGTGGATTAAAACATTCTTTAACCAAATAGCTGTCCAATTGTCACAAAATCAAATCCATCTGCTCTTGACTAATTTGAGAAGTTTCCTTTAGCATATATTTAATTTCGTATATATTTGGGTCTATTTCTGGACTTTCTGTTCTGTTCCATTTGTCTGCCTATTCATGTGCTAATACCACACTATTTTAATTATTGACATTTTATATAAGTTCTTATAAAACTGCTCTCCTTTTTCAGAGGTTTCGAGACCATATTTTCTTGCTTGTTTTTTTCATATAAACTTTAGGAAGCACGTGGTAGGGAGAATAATGCCCCCTCCAAAGCTGTTCACATCTCAACCCTCGGTTTATGCTATTGAAATTCCTGTCCAAGAGCGTCATACATTTATTTGTTGAAATCAGCTTTTGTGAATTTCAAGAGTGTTTTAATGAAGATTTTGTCAGATAGTTTTTACATTTTTTTGTTAAATTTGTTTTGCTAAGTATTTTATATTTTTAGTAGCTATTGTAAATATTGTCTTCATTTTCATTACTTCTAAGTAGTTTGTTTATATATAGATATCAAGATATTAATTTTACATCCTGCTACCTTAACTACATTTTTCATTAATTGTTATAGTTTTCCCGCATATATAATTATACATCTTCAAATATGGATGGTTTTACTTCTCGCTTTCCAATTCTTACGCCTTCACTGGCTTTCTCCTATCCGTGTGCATTCGCCAGTGCCTTCAACACAAAATTATGGCAATGGATGGAGAGGGCATCTTTGTCTTATTCCTGACTTCAGCAGGAAAACATCTAGTGTTTCCCCATAAGTAAAGGAGGGTTAAAGCCTCTGTAAATACATTCAGGATCCATCATGTAGCTTGCAGTTGAAGCCCCGTGACTTCATGAAAAGCATGAGGAAGAGTGAGAGCTGAAAAAGCAGCTTTGGTGAGCGCAAATTTCAAGGGCAGGTAGTAGAATAATTATAACTTGGACGAAAATTTTTCAGTTTACTCAATTATTTTGGCATCTTATAGATATGGCCTTAGGTTTTTATTATGGGCAACAATAAGCTTGAATGTTTTTCATAAAGTTATAACAATTATTAACTATTTCATTTAAACTAATTAAGAATGACCAGACTATTAAATCAAGTTGATCCATCACCAGTTTTTATATTTCATGGCACCTGGCAGGCTGCCTTCCTCTCAATGGATCAATGGATGGATGGATGGATGGATGGATGGATGGATGGATGGATAAAATAGACTTCAAATGACTACACAGCAAAAAAGCTTAAAGAACCTTTCAGAATAATACAAAATGGAGACATTTCAGGGAAATGGCACTCAGAGGAGACACAGAGGAGAAAATAGCAAACCGGTACAAATTCTCTGGAGGACATTTGGCATATATGCCATGAGCTTTTTTTCTACTGGACAGATAAGTTGTATCTCATATTTCTCTATTATATATAAGGCTGATATGAACATTCTCATACTCATTTCTTTGTGAACATTTCTGATTCTAGTAATTATCCCTCTCACACCCCCACCTGTCCCCAGGACAAATGATTAGAAATGGGACTATTGGATGAAATGGCAAGAGATTTTTTTAATTAAATATATATTATCAAGCTACATATTTAGTTGCGTATTGTCTATTTCCACCCTCAAGTATGGGGGGGTGAACGTTTTTTGTTCACTTCATTATTCCCAGTGAGTATATTGCAGAATCTATCTATCTCTCTATCTATGCATCCATCTATGTATATTATCTATCATCTTTCCTTTTTATTTTTTGTATGGGTGCAATTATTAGACATGTTCTTAGAAGTTTTGCTTATGATATAAATGTGGCAATGGTTTAGTTCTGAACCTTCCCACTTCTCCTAGAGGCCAAAAGAAGCAACAAGGAGAATTGGGTGGGGGGGGGGGGACTTATAAAACACATTTTTAGAAAAACTAGGAGACAGAAGAAACCTGAAAATTTTAATTGCATGTAGGTGGTCTCAAAGGCAGAGATGACCTGCAAGCCTGTGCTGGAGGTCTCAGAGACGCCGCAAAGAACAGCAACAACGGAGGGGCGGAAGGGCTCATAGCTCTTGGAAATCTTCAGCAAATATTCCCTTCCAAAAGGAGAGGGTCCTGCTAGAATAAATTCAAATGGACCAAAGACTTGAATACAAAAAAATGAGACTATAAAGGCTCTAGATAATAATCAAATTCTTTTATAAATCTGGAATGGAGAAGATTGTTCTAACTATGACTCAAAATCCAGAAGGTACAGAGAAAGTTTAATAATTTGATTACATGAAATAAAATAGTTTTTCATAACATAAGTAAAAAGATCCCTGACACACTCAAAGAAATATTTATAATTCATATTTCAGACAAAGAGCTAATTTCCCAAATATATAAAGAAGTTCTAGAAAAATTAGAAGAAAAAACAGCTCAAAAAAAAAGTAAGCACAGAAGTGGAACAGATGGTTCACTGGAAAAGAAATATTAAACATATGAAAGGAAATCAATCTCTCAAATTAAAGAAATGCAAAGAAAGACAACAATGAGCTACCTTCTCACCTACCAGAGTGGCACAGAGGAAAAAGAAAGAGTTTGGGGGTATACTTTGTTGTCAACCTGTAGGGAAATGGGGCCTCTCATTCTCCACTGGAGGTGGTCCCAATGGATCAATACCTCAGGTGTGAGGGGAATCTTTTATGATTCCTACTTTTTGTGTCCTATCTAAAAATCCTTTGCTTAGCCAAAGATCACCAAGAGTCTCTTTTATATTTTCTTGTGGAAGCGGTATAGTTTTTGGTTTTATCTTTGGGTCTATTATCTAATTTGAGTTAATTCTTGTACATAGGGCAAGCTATGAGTTGAGGTTTATATTTCTGCATATGGATATCCAATTCCAGTGCTATTTGTTGGAAAATTTATCTTTTCTTCATTTAATTATTTTAACCACTTTATTAAAAATCAATTCCCAATATATTGTGGGTTGTTCCTTTTTTTTGCAAGGAAAGATTCGCCCTGAGCTAACATCTATTACCAATCTTCTTTTTTTTTCCCCCTCCCCAAAGCCCCAGTACGTGGTTGTATAACATAATTGTAAGTCTTTCTAGTTCTTCTGTGTGAGCCACTGCCACAGCATGGCAACTGACAGATGGGTGATGGGGTTCTGTAACTGAGAAGCGAACCCAGGATGCAGAAGCAGTAAGTGCAGAACTTTAACCACTAGGCCATCAGAGCTGGCTCCATTCATTCATTTTTATTGCTGTATGATATTCCTATATGAAAATTTTACAATTTACTTATTCTTTTGAGTTATTTACAATTCGGGGCTATTTTGATAAGTGCTGTAAACATCTATATACTGTCTCCTGCTGCAAATACCATCAGCTGATTCATGCATGAAACATCTGTATTTTCACCCAACAGTATAGAAAATATCCCACATTGCATGATTTCTCCAATACTTGTTTAGTCAGATCTTCAGCAATGTTTTCTGTGTTTCTCATAGTATTTGTTGACAAAGGAAAGGAATATGTTTTAGTTTGTCTCCATATTGTGTTAACTTTTTTTTTTTTATCATGGCAGGAAGAATTAAGTGTTTTACCATTAGTATTTGGCTTTTTGTATTTACTCCTAAGTAAGAAGTTTAAGACGCTTCTAATCATTTTTGTTATTAAGTTCAATATAAAACATTTAAATAGTGAATCAAATATTGCAAACATTAAACATTGTTGAAAACCACTTTAGACATTTTTGGAAAAAAATTATAGAGGTTTTCCCTCATGCTCTAAATATCTGGATTTTGTGCCTTGCTAATTTTTAGTTCTGGTTAATATCTCAAGGTCAATGTATAACATGGGTAAAGGTTTTTGTTAATGATAGTGGATGTCATTCATATTTACAATAGTCTTTAGAATTTGGAACTTGTATTTGCTTCTCTTCCTTGCATACTTGAATAGATTTTCATTCTTTTTACCTCATATGGTGACTGATGAAGCACTCATTCGAGGCAGCAGAAGGGTCAGCTCAGGCATTTTCTTGTTTGCTTATGCTTCCATTGTTAGCAACATCTTTCTAGCAACATTTCTTATTTAATTAAAGTCATATAATATTATCTTTGCATTACTTAACTGGACACTCTCACACCGCAGTGTGTGGCAGCAGCTGGAGAGTGAAGCAGTGAGTGAGAGCTCACTCTAACTCTCACTCTCTTCCCTCAGGCCAGGGGACTGGTTCTAAGGAATCAGGGTCTTCCTAAGGCAGATAGTACAGCCTGGCTTCACTAGGGATGAACCAGAAACTAGAAAGCCTTGGGATCTCAAGCCCTGTCCTACCACGTCTCTCTCTCCCCCAGTGTCTCTATTTCTCATTCCTTGTTCTTTTCTCATCTTTTTCTTTCTTTCTGCTTGAGCATACTCATGACCAAATTGATCAAGACTACTGAATTTTATGTCTTCAATTCAAGGAGTCAGTTGAGGCTATCTGGAATCACCAACCAAATCTGCAGGAGCCAAATTCCAAAGAGCTGAACTTCGGTCAGAGGCCTTACCCTGGTGCAGTCAACACTGGCCGACCCCATGCTTATAGATGGGTGAGATGGATTCTCAAAGAAGGAGTTTGGGAGATGAGAAGACATCTTAAACGGTAGCTTTCACAAATGGCCCTATCTCATGTATCCCGATGCAGCCATTTCACTGTAGGAATTGTCTCTTTGATCCTTTGGCTATATGATTCCTTTCCCCATGGATGGTGCCAGAATGGGAACACTAACATTTGTTTCTGTGGTTTTCCATCTCCACTTCTGTAGCTGACCACCTAATTGACACATTTGTTCCTCATCAATTGGTGGATGCACTGTATCATGTTGTGGTTAATTCTGCTGGCCTCAGAGCCCTCTCCTCTTGATGGTTACCTTGCGTATCTTTGTTTTTGTTCATCATCTGCTGACTTTACAGTTTAACTCTCCGAGGGTAATGTTATTTCCCTCACTTTCAAGTTTTGTAGAAAACTGACTACAGAACCAAGTCCTAAACACTTTCTTTTTCCAAATTAGTTTGTCATGCACGTAAATCCTCAGGAGGGGTCAGGGATATTGAAGTAAGAAAGTATCGCAAAATGGTTAAGAAATGTGAATACAGTTAACCTGAAAAATCCATGTCATCTCTTGAAGACGAAAACCTACACAAAAAAGGAAGAATGGAAATGGAAAACTCACTTTAAGTGATTATGATAACCCATATGCTATCTGTGCTCAACACTCACGTATGTGATATATAGAAATAGATATGGAGATCACGTTGGAGCTGGAGGTAGAAATGGAATAGACATAGAGCATAATAAGCTCACAACAAGCAGGAGCTGCTGTGTAGGGGTTTGCTTTACAGTATCTGGACACTCAACTAGGGATAACTTGACAACCACAAAGCTAGATTTCGACCACAGCAGAGGCACTTGACAATCTAAAGAGAGCTAAAATCCCACCAGAACTCCTGCTTTGGTTTCCCATGTAGTATCAGAGCCAACAGACCTATGACTTTGTTCAAGTAAAAAAGAAAAAGTGATTTTTTTTTCCTCAGTGTCAGAAAATTAAACGGTAAATAAACGTGTTTAACTTTACTTAAGCCAAAAAGGGGAGGAAAAAAGAAAAACTATTTTGTCTATAGACAAGCAGGGAAGACAGGGAGAGATTTCAAGATTTCGGAGCATTAAAAGTGATGCAAAGCCCATTTAATGGACACCCCCTGAGCTTTTTTTTTCCAAGCACCGCAATTGATTGCCATGAGATTATGATGCCATTAAAATTCACTCTGCCCATAAACTAATGCTGCGGAAAATGCTGACGTTTATAGCAGCTCCTACAAGGGACATATTTCAGTGTGAAAGTAAGTCCTAATGTAAGAACTTTATCTCAGTAAAGCAACATCTAGGAAGGGGGGAAGGAGGAGGAGGAAGAGAGGCCGTCCGGGAGTGCTGGGAGTTTTATTTCTCTCAATAATGGGTGTATGGATGCTAAATTTCAAAGACTTTTTAAAATAAATCTATTGGCCTTTGACAAAATCAATCCAAACCCCATAAACCAAGAAGTCATCCACTTGATATTAATGAGCCCACATTTGCATTTATTTGTCTCTTACACTAGACAAACCATTAATTTCGTGTTTATGCTTCCTTTGAAGTCTGAATGCTCATAGATAGATGGCCTCATCGAATCTCCTGCTGCTACATTAATATTTCGCTATAAATGATAAATTTTATCATTTTCCACAACACCCCTTTTTACTTTAAGAAAGCTGTGAAAATACAAGCAATAAGTCTTAAGGTCTGAAAGCACAGCTTTTTTTTTTTAATACTCTTCAGCAGGGATCATTAAAATAGTGATATCTTTAACATCGGGATACCTTTGATAGCCTCTAGGACTTGGAAGCCAAGATGATGTATATCTCATAACTAATCAACCTTGCTAAGATAAAAGGTGGTTCCGTTGTCTAGAGCTGACACGTAGGTCCATTTTTGACCAACACTCAGTGCCTAAAGTTTTTTCAGAATTTATCTGACAATATTTTAGTTTCAAATATAAGCCTAATTCATTGGTTTTAAAAGAAAAAAAGTATTTTGAAAGATTTGAGGTGGACGTGTTTACCACCAGCAGAGTGTTCTCACTTGGCAGGGCATAGGAATGGTAAAGTACCAGGTGAGAGGGTCAGGGAATCTAGATTGAATAGATTGATGATAAATGATATGCAGTGCATGATGTCATGGAGATAGTCACAATAGTTCAGTTGTTCTGTTTGACGATAATTGTGATGATGATGAAGATTATGAAGATGATGATGATGGTGAATATTTTTTAAGCTCTTCCTACATCTCAGACACTAAGCTATGAACTCTGCAGCTATCCTCTCAACAATCTGAGAGGTAATTGCTGCTGTTTTTCCAGCTTATAGATGAGGGAACTGAAGTTCAAAGGGATAAATAGTTTGTCAAAGGTATAACTGCTACATAGAATGGTAGGTCCTTTGCCACTGTGCTGTTACAGTCAGATCCACCAGGATCTCTAGGAATGGCCCTATAAATGACTGAAACCTTTTATTTAGACCTATACTGACCTTTTAAATTCTTCTTTCATAGTAGAAATAAGAGGAGGTCATGATCAGGAATTTCCAGGTGATTAACTTTGGTGACATCACCTATAGTCACAGCCTGAATCAGGTGCATAGAAGAGCTGGAACATCTCTAAACGTTCAGTCCAGGGAATTTTCTTGGAACATTCTCTCCTTGCACACTATTCTCTTCTCCTGTCCTTCAAGCGCATCTTTCCCATTTCTTAGGGAGCCCCACAAATCCAGTCTCACCCACAGACTCGCGTCCACCTCTCTCAGATTTGTTCTATTGCTCTCTCGCACTCCCACCACCCAAATGTACTTGTCCTTTGCTTATATATAAAGTCTTTGCTACATTTCATGTTTTGCTTTGATGTTTCATTAAAATTAATGGGTAGCCTTTTATATATCTTATAAATATGCATTCAAATCCAGTTTTTTTAGATTAATATTATACATTCCCTTTGAGGGGAGAATGGGCAGGAAGTCCATCTTTGGCTAGAATCCCCATATTCAAACTGATTCAATAAAAGAAACTACTTGCATTAGCTAAAAAAATCATCATAATAAAAGCACTTATAAATTATTGTGATGCCAGATATCTGATTTGACTTATTTTTATTTCTAAGCCAAGTCTGTGATTAAAGACTGCAGTGAAATGTTTAACATGCAAACATAAGCTTTGTTATTAAAATAATGTACTGACTAGGAATGAGAAAGGCAGCTTGTTAGTAAAGTGACTGAGAAATTCTCCTCCGTTTGGAAAACGTGGTCATGGGAATAAGCAGTGCAGGTACCGGTGGACTAGAATGGTCCAGATGGGATGCAGAGCAAGGACCTAAAAGGGCACAGCCAGCTTTCCTGGCCACAAGGAAGGCTATAAAAGCAAGTAGTCTGAGTCTTTATGTAGCTAATTGTGATTTGAGTGAAGGAAAACCATCAACCACAAAAAAAAACACCAGAGAAGATTCATTCAGGGCCTTTTGACGTCTATCTGATCTGCATTAGGAGCTGTTAGAGTATATTGAGGCTTCTTGGTGCCAGTCACTCTTCTACATGCTTCACATTTGACCCCACAACTACCCCTTAAGTAGACATATCATTATCCCCATTTTACAGACAGGAAAAGTAAGACCCTGCAATGATAACTAACTTGCCTAAAGTCACACGGCTACTGAGAGATAGAGCTGGGGTTCAAACCCAGACAGTCTGACTCCAGATGTCCCCTCTTTACTATGTTCCTTCTTTAAGCCCGGGAAGGAAGCCTGTTATGATACACTATATATAGTTGCTGTGACTATCTATTTTAATAAATTATCCTTTTTCTTTTTTTAAAGATAATTGAGGTGAAAGCCATAATAATCTCTCGCTTAATCGTGGCTACATTTAAAGCTGAGCACATAACTTCCCACTTCCCAGTAAAGCATCAAGGAGGAAATTACAGGCTCTTGAGTGCTGGGGATGCTATCTTAAACTTGAGAATGGTCCCCAAAATAACCCAGGACCCTGGATGGAACTGGAACAAGTTAATCTTTAAAAATTGTTTCGTTATCTCCCATTTGATCAGCTACACTAGGCCAAGTTGGCCTATCTATGACCAGAATTAATCAGATTGAATTTAAAAGAACCTTGTCAATACAGATCTGAGGCTTTGGCAAAATCTCTTTGGGGCAATGAGGAGAATGGGGAATTCTGGTACTGACTAAACAGTCTTTAATTCCTTTTTTCTTATTACTCATTTGTGTTTCTTCACTTTGGGGGATAACGGTTGCCATCTTTTTACTCCCTATGAGTAGAATCCTCAAGAAGGTATCAGCACACCATGGGCTGAATAAGTTAAGAAGTTTCCTTAGAAAAGGGAGGAGAGGAGCTGGGGCTTGAAAGATGGGGGAACCACCAGTGGCCTTATTTTTCTATTGAACTGATCCACTAATTGACTTTAATAATAGGAGATAAAACTATGTCATCAAAATCCAGAAGAACCATAATATTAGTTAGACTAGTTCCCAAGGTCTTGTTGCAATGCTTGGCTACAGATAGAGTGTTTTCCTGATGCTAGTTACGCAGCCATAGATCGGCTGTGGCCAATGAACCAAGAACTACCCCAAATGAGTCAACTTCCAGAAAAAAAACTAGTTTCAAAACATAGCAGGGGGTTTGTTCTGCTGCCTGACTGAATGCAAACGAAAAGGAAACAGATTATAAGTGAGAGCAAAATTTTAAATAAGCAATTAAAATTTGAAATAGTAAATTTAAATAAGCCTGGAGGCATTGGAATTTTCGCAAACACTAATGCTTACACAGACCTGAATTTGTCTCCACGGCAGTGGAGTATCTGGAGGGGAGAGTGAGGATTTGGGGGCTGCGATTCTTCAGTAGAGGAGCAACTCTTCCAGCTGGGCCCTGCCCTGAGCCATTAACAATTCATTAGTGTTGACCCAGAAGCACAAATCTTAGTGGTCATCACTCTTTGTGGGTTCCAAGCCTGAGACGACCACCTCGCCTACATTTTTCCCACTTCACTAATAATATGATTAAAGAGACGCAGCAACTGAGAGCTTCTTAATTTATTGCCTCCCTCCACTCTTTTCTTTTCTTACCAACTATTTCAAGTTCTCTCTTGGATTTTCTGATTCTGGAACCAAGGCTGAAATTCACTTTAGTCCATTCACTTTGGAAAAAGGAGTAAAGAAAAGAATGGGAAAACAAAATTTAATTTTTATTAAACAAAGAGAAATATTAATACACAAGGCTCAATGGATACACAGGAGACAAAGGTCTTTTGGTTCTGTGACAATCACCCAGAGAAGCGGGTGCCATCGTGTTGGGCAAGGTTGTAGCGCAGGGCCCATTGTGTGGGATGTGAATGAGAATGTCGGCGCCTCCACCCGGAGCGTGCTCTGTGCTCAGAATGGTGCCCATTGTGCCCATGTTGCTAGAAGGACTCAGGCTCACCAATGGAAAACACTCACTCTCACCTTCCCCTAACCTCTGCTTTGCCATCCAAATCTACCGTTATGGATATAATATTGACTTCTGGTATTTGGGGTCCTCTTGCCCTGTACTTCTGAAACAAAAGCTGTTATACTACGCCATGAAAGCACGGACATGGAGAAATAAAGCAGCCTGGAAGACTAACATAAGAGGGGGAGCGTGAGCTCCATTTAAAGTTAAAAACCCAAGGAAAACAAAACACTTCCGATTAAAAATGGGCTTTCATCCCTTTGTGTACACACATATGTGTATTTGTCAGAACATTTCATCCAAATGTTCAGGAGAAAGCAAGTGACCCGTCCTTGCTTTCAGAAGCCAAGAGAGGTGTAGCTGGAGAAGAGGAGCAGAAAAGAAGGAATTCTAAGCTTGCTAGACAAAGCTTGTTCTAATTAAAGAGCTCTAATACAGAGCGGGGAAGGAGGAAAGTTGTCTCTTCACTAGGAAATGGCAGACAGGGAACATAATGTGTTTCGTGCCTCTGTACAAATGAAGGATGCAACCAGAGCATTTATTTACAGAGCCCATCCTTTTAGGAGAGAAGTAGCAGAAAGCAGGTGGAGTTTTGCTTTCACTGAGGGAAATTCAGTGCGCACCAAAGATGCTGAAGGCACTACCAAGTGGTTGATGTGTTTGGATTTGTCATCTAACTTTCTGAGAAGCCCAAGGTGCTTTGAAAATTTACATGTCGGGGGAAAAAGTGCTCAGCATACTCCTTAGGTCTAGAGCAACCTTGTGAAATTATATGAGGCTTGCCCTGGCTTCGGGCATCACCTGTTCTACCGGGCAATTGAGATGTACCCTCTTCCTAAAGATGTCCAAGGCAAAACATCTCACATCTTCCCTCACTTATCCACTTTGCTTCCAAACTCACCTCCATTGCTTTGCTTATGCTGTCCCCTCTGTCTGACATCCCCTCTTTCCTCTCTTCACCCACCTAGCTCTTACTCATCTCTTCATAACTCAGTTTTAACCAACACCGTGCCCTCCAACTCTGAGTCTGGGTAAGGTACCCCTTGCTTCACAAGCCTCTGCCTTAGTCCTATCAAAGAACCTGTCAGGCTGTATCGAAAGTCTTCCCTACTCCTTTGGGAGCTCCTAGCCTCATTTCACACCATATATGATAGTTAACAAAAAGTCCGTGTTTAGTAAACATTTGATGCCTGAACAACTGGTGACTGGAAATTCTTTCTTATGCCAGTTCGAAGTTTCTTTATGCTATCATGTAAAATCAAGAAAATCAATCCAATGCCTTTTTCCTCAGGACCAGGGTGTCCCCTTCCACAGGCTACAGAATGGAGCAGTCTGTGGGTCACCCTTTGGTAGCCACAAGCTAGGCTTATCTGTCATAAGCAGGACCCAAATGAAGGGTCTAGGAAAATCCCTGGCAGCAGGGGCGGCGATGCTGCAGGCTGGGGGCTGCCCATGTAACAATCACAAGAGCAAATCCAAGGGTGGTTCATCCTGCTGCAGGCAGGGGTATGTATATCCAGAAAGAATCACCTGAAACTAGGGTCCATCCAAAGGAGTGAGTGCTGTAAACTGAGGCCAAGGCAGAGTCCAGAACTCAGGTGCCAGTCCAACTACGGGTGAGGCCCAAACTTTAGCAGGCAGCGGGAGAGCAACAAGAAGCATCAAGGAAATCATAGACCCAAGTGTGGCAAATTACGTTATTCAAGCACAAGAAATCCAATCCCTTGAACAGAGCATAACATGAGGCTGGATTTAGAGCCAGGGGTTAAGTAGAAATACCCACAAAGTTGAGAGAGTGTGAGCAATACTGACCAGGATACCATAATCCCACTTCATTTTGCTCTTTCCAAGACTGTCACACACATTCAGGTTGTTGGGGTTCCAGATGCCCAATTGCATGTCCTTCCTGACTGTGGAGCACATGCAGAAGGACACTACTTGAAACGGAAGCAAGTACTGATTTTACTAATCAGTACCCATAATCTCCCAATGCAGGGCTTTCTGGTCAAAATTGGAGTAGAGAACATAAGTTGGGCATGAGGCCAAAGTGGCATTTCCTAATTTCAACCAAAGACCCAGATCTTGAAAGGCATAGTCCCAGATGTCCAGTGATGTCTCTGAGCCCCAGAGTAGGTTGTAATTTTATTCTCCCAGGTAACTGCATGCATCCTGCTAGCCAGCCTCCAGCATGATCCCACAGGAGCAGGACCCAAGGGAGTCATTTGTACCTGGGCAGTGAAAAAAAGCAGCAGGCCTGGTTCTGCTTTTGAAATACAGTCACCTTGTCCTCCAGTCAACATAACCCATGGAATGCCAGGCTCTCACAAGTTAACGTAGGCAGATAAGGAAGTGGAGCCCTACCTTTGGCTAAGGCAGGAACGGGGGAGCTACTGTCTTATGTTCCAGCTTTAAGAAGAAAGAAGTACATGGACCTATATGTTCCCTCTAGTTTCATGATATAAATAGAGCATGCAATTCAGTGGAGTCAAACCATTAAGCAGCACCAGAGTCAGAAATGAAGCATCTACACCAAGATAAGGTGTATTTTACTTGTGGAAGGCGGTAACACACATAAATATGTATGAGACATAGGGACAAACTTTCCAAATCAATTCAGAAGTCTTCAGAGTTGAGGAGGTATGTTTAGAGGTCTTTAAAATAACAATGCTCAGGCATGCCCACTTTGGGGAAGAACCATTGAGATGGAACACTTCCATCACAAGAATTTTCTAAGCAAAGACAACTCAATGAAACAAGCAATTTTCATATTAAAAACAGCTTTGGCAACTGTAGCAGATTGTCCTCAAAATTAAGGATTTTTTAAAAAATGTTTATATAAATAGAGTCTGAAGACAATTCTGTCTTTCTAAATATTCCTGAAATAATTCATCATCTTTCTCCCAAACTGTTCTTCATCTTAGGTTCCATATTGTATGGCCCATCCACCAGTCACTCAAGTCAGAATCCTGGGGAATGGCTCCTGCTCTCCCAAACTTCACACCAACCCGTAATCCAAGTCTTGTGAATTTCATCTTCTAGACACTTCTTGCATTTATTCTCTCCCCTTCATCTCTTTGGCCATGCATGACTCTAGACCCCCACCTCCTCTCCCCGACCTCTTCCTGCCTCAAGTATTGCCCCTCACCCTTACTCCCAATCCTTTCCTCACTCTACACCTTAAGCGAACATTCTCAAATGCAAATTAAAGGCATTCCTTTGCTTATGATTTTTTTAATGTTTTCCCACTGCTTATAGTAATGGTTTTAATCAGACCTACTAAATAAGAAATTTCCAAGGGCCATAAGGAAACAGTTTTTAAAGGAGAAACAGTTTCCTATTGGGAACAGATGAGGGACAGACTGATGGCACACAGAAGGACTGCTAAGCTAGAATGACCCACCTGCTGAGATGGAAGACAATGCATTTTTAGTGCTATCTACAAATTTATAAAAACTTCTCCACCAGGGCGCAGCATTCTGTTGTTGGAGTTGAGACGGTAATAGATTACGTGGGTCTACATACCGCCATCAAATTAACCTCTCTAAGTCATAGAACCAATTGTGTCATCCAATGGATCACCCACTGCCCACCCAGTTCATACAATATGACCCCAGCCTGCCTTTCCAGCTTTATCTCCTACACAGCCAACCAGCCAAATAATAGACTCTTTCCTGTTTCCTGTGACAGCCCTTTATTCACACCTCTGCTCGTGCTCTTCCAGACGCCCAAAAATCTCCTTCTCCTACTCACGCCACATCTGAAGTCCCTGGGACTGACCAATTCAAAAACAGGTCTCCTCTCTGATTTCCTTCTTATCAAAGTGTAAAAGGAATTTGTTAAAATATTGTTTGTGATTATCATTATGCCTTAGTAGATAAAGAAAGAGGACAAGGGATTGTTTCGTTTATGTGGGTCAAGTATTGTGAACAACAAGCAAAATATCAGCGTTATACTGGGCATTAGGTACTTGCACAAGATTGTTTTAGTTCCAGTGTTTTGTCAGACTTACTAAGGAAGATAAAGCAGTCGAGCCAATGAGATTTAGACCCCTGCTTCTACTAAGTGAGCCTTAGGTATGTATCTGCCGATGAGAAATGAGTACCAGCTTCTGGAGTAACTACCCGGGGAAGAAAAACACTGTAAGAGAAATGAGCCCTTACCCCATAGTGGCACCCCTGCACCCTCCACCCTGCATTCTGCTTGATGGGAAGATGTGCTGAAGTCTCTGGAGGTGGAGAGTCCAGGAACTGGGAAGACCCAACCCGAGAGGTCATCACCATCATGTCTGTCAACAGCCACATCCACCCTGGACAAGATCCAGGGAGATTAGGGAGAGTGTAGATTGATGTCTTTGCTTCTTTCTTTATTATTTGCACCAACAAAGGGGCCTTATTTTGGTTTTGTTTTGTTTAAAGGTTCTGATATTAAGAGTGCTTAGTTAGATTGGGCCACGTGGGTGAGTTAGGGAGAGTTGGAGTATCAGGTTTCCTCCAACCTCTTCACTCCCCTAGATAACAGCCTCATTGACTCTCCTTCCTGCTCCTTCCAGGTTGCTTAGCACTTAGATCACGGTATGTCAGAGCTGCAAACTTCCTAATCCAGTCCCTTTGAATCTGACCTTTTACAGGCTGGCCTCTTCTCAGGACAAGACATATTTGAAAGCACATGTGAAAAATGGTGTTTTCCAATAATGTTATGGAATGATATCTTCACATCCCAGAGGATTGCCCAGGGTTATGGAGGCTCAGGTAGTCCATAGTCATGTGCTGTGCACTGCACTATGTTGGGGCCATTGATTGAAGAGTTAAAGTCTCAGCTCCTGCCTCCAAGGGGCAACAGGAGTGGAGGAATATGGGGACTGCGAGGACGGGATCCAGTGTGGGCTGATGAAACGAGTTGTGTGGTACAAACAATGACTGAGGAAATCACCTTAACGGAGCAGGACAGGGGAGACTTTCCAGAGGAGGAAGCACTCCAGCCGAGCCCTGAAGGAGGGCCTGGGTCTTCTGGAGAGACATGTTAAGCCTGTTACAGACAGGAAATGGCCACGTGTATCTTATAGAAGCACCTTCAAGTCTTCCAGAGTGAATTCCAGCTGCCAACAAGCAATTCTTTAGTTAATTGGGATACACGCAGATTCTGTAAACTGGAACTGAGACAGATGGGTGGCTCTGTCCCCTGGTAAAGAAATAGTGGCTCATGCCACAGTTAGCTCCAGTCACTACTGAAGAATCCTTCTCAACAGCATTTCTATCACATCAATTTCCTGCTCAAGAATTTACCAGGCTCGGGGCTGGCCCCGTGGCCGAGTGGTTAAGTTCGCGCGCTCCGCTGCAGGCGGCTCAGTGTTTCGTTGGTTCGAATCCTGGGCGCGGACATGACACTGCTCATCAAACCACGCTGAGGCAGCGTCCCACATACCACAACTAGAAGGACCCACAACGAAGAATATACAACTGTGTACCGGGGGGGCTTTGGGGGAGAAAAAGGAAAAAATAAAATCTTCAAAAAAAAAAAAAAAAAAAAAGAATTTACCAGGCTCACTACTATCCTCTAAGACTAAAGTAACCCAACTGTCAATGTCATCTCTATGTGTATATACCCAAATTATTTTCCTACTCCCAACCCCACTCTTTTGTTCCAGCCAAACATGTTGCCTGACTGGCCCCTGTTCTGAAAATATTTCTTTCCTCCTCTTTATCTTTGATTAGATTGTCCCCATCATTTGTTCAGGAAGGAAAGGAAGAAAGAAGAGAGAGAGACAGAGGACAAGGGAGGAAAATGGAAGAAAGAGAAAAGGGAATAATGTGTCCCCACTGCACTCTCTAATTCCTCCCAGCATGCATTTGGTGGTTTTCCTCCCCACAGCAAGGAGACAGATCTATTGATTGACACACTTCCAGGAAGTCCTGAGTGTCCTTCCTCTAGGTATTTTATCTGGTGCAGTCAATTCTGTCCTGTGATTTCCACAGTCAGCTCTACCCTGCAGCAGATGACAGAGAAAGAAGACAAGTCAACTTCTAACCAGAGATGCAGGGAGCAAGACAGGTCCTCTTAGACTCCCCATTCTTCACCCAACGTGGGGTCGCTTGTGCATCAATGTTTTATTTTATTCACTGCTAATCCTCAAAGCAACCACACATGCTAATCTGAGTTATAAACTGCAGCAGAGATGCAGTGTCCTGGGCCTTTGCAGAGTTCTCTCCAAGGAAGTGATTTTTCAAGTGAGTTCAAGAATCCAAGCCTACATCCATGGCCATTCTCCTTTCCTTCCTTCTTGGATTTGGCACTCTCACCAAAATCCTGCCCCTCGAGCCTCCTCACATGTGTAGATGTGATGGCAAAGCCCCAAATGCAAATGCAAATAACTCAATCTAAGGCCAAAGCCAATTCCGAATGATTTGTCTCAACAGAATTAACTGAATTTGCCAAATGCTCCGATGTTCTATAACCATAATTACACTTCATAATTTGTTGCAATACAGTCACTTGGAGACAGAAGTGCTGAATTAATTGTACCATTTTTGTGACCTCTAGACTTTCTCCATTAAGACCAAGTTAATTTCTCACCATGGGAAGATTCATTTTTTTTGTACAGAATAATATCAGTAATAAACTCAGAGCATAAGTGAGCAGTGTGCACAAACAGCTGCTATCAAACAGCTATGTGATCACATCCTAGTTCCACGTAAATGCAGTTTATGTCAAATACATTAACGGAGGATGTGATGAGTATTTGATTTGTTTTGGCTTTGTGGGCAAACAGCATAATTTCTCAGGGATTTGGATATGTGTTTGTGACTAGGCAAAACTAATAAGGACGAATGTTCCCCTGGAGGGTCATTTATAGGGTCTTGATGCATTTCTGGAAGATAGGCTTCTCTGTGGAGACACCTGGGGGGGATCTCTTGAACAAGGCACTCCAGATCATCAGGACCTTTGGGCACATGGTGTTTTTGAGGACATCTCTTCATCCTTCAGGCTTTCCCTGAATATGTGGACAGGAGTTGGACAGTTGTGAGATTGTCTAAGCCAACCCATTAGGCCGGTGCTTTGACACCAATGTGTCTATAAGGCAGGCAGGACTGTGCCTGGTGGTCTGGCTGTGAAGAGCACTCTAGCTGCTGGTTTGAGCAAGAAGGTTGTTTCAGAGCATCATTCTGTTGCAGGTTGAGAAGTGACCCATGTGCTGGCCAGGTGCTGACCGAGTTCCATCCATTTCTCTGTGTAGGTTTCAGGATGGCAAAGATTCTCGTTTATGGGTAATGCCAATAACTAGAGGGATGGCCTTAGAATTAATCAAGATGAATATACAGTGCTCCATGATTTCTGAGGGACTGACTGATTCTACTTTAAATGATGTATTATTTTTCAAAAACTAATACTAACCTGCTTTGGTTTTCATGTAAGTGAGGAGGGAGGGATGTAAAATTTTGAGCAAATCTAAATTATTCATGGCCTCTTCCAAGTCAGCTAGAACTAGTTTTTCAGATTCTGTCTACTGTTTAGATTTTTTTCCATTGATGATCTTGAGTATGAATGCTAGTTAATTCTAGGACGTTACACTGTGATAAAATTTATGTTATTTCTACTTATAAATTCTACTTAACTCGAAACAGTAAAGAGATAGTTTGTGTCAACAAAATTGATGAAAATGATAAATAAATAATAGTATGGCTTGAAAAGTGATTTAAATATACATTATAAAGGAATCAATCATTCAAATGTTACTGTATCAGACATTTGTAAAAAACTTGGGACAGGTTAGCAATCAGTATACTGGTTTTTCTTATTTCCCCTGAAAAATGGAGAAATTAAGCTAAATGTCTGAAATTACCATGATCTGGAGGTTTCTGGGAACGGCAGGGCAGTATCCAGCAACCATAGCCTGGAGGGTGGAGAACACGAAAATATTTAGAGGGAGGAAAGGATGCTGGCACTAAGCATCCTCAGAATATGCCCCAAGCTGTTAAATCTCAGGTTTGAAGAATGGCAACTTTTGATGAACTGTGCTCTGACTCAGAAATATCATTACTCTTTCAAAATGCAGAGTTTCATGTGTGATGAAGAAATATGCATGTATATACTTAAAAGCCACAAGGAAATTCGGAGACACTCGATGTACTACTGGACTTCTTTGATTAACACATCTCTTCCTGGGATTTTTGAGGTGAGGTCGTTCAGACCCAAGATGAAGTTGGATTTTCTGCCACCTGGAATGAAATGGTTTTTAAGGCAAATTAACAGTGCAGAGATAAGATTTCAGATGAAAATTTCACATCGAAATAACTGTTTTAAAATACCCTTCAAACACAACAGCAACATTTATTTAAAAAAAAAAAAGATAGGCAAATTACATTTGCATGTCACCTACCTGAAGGTTAGACTTCCCAAAACTTCAAGCACAAATGTAGAAAGGAATCCAGAAGCAAACATCACCACATTCCTCCCGGTCGTCAGCACCCAGCCAGGCCTCGCCCCCTCCGGAAGCTGCACGGCAGCTCCCAGGGAGCCGCCAGCCCATGCGAACACAGTGCTGCGTGCTCACGTGGAGACCACAGGATTACTTCCCTGAATTCCCCCCATGGACGGGGAGCTCCCTGAGAGAAGGGACCAGGCCTTTCATCTCTGTCTAAGCATGTTCTCCTGACATGAAGAAGGAGTCAATAATTGCTGGAAGAGAAGAGGGAAGAGGAGGAGGAAGAAAATAAAAGAGGAGAAGGAGGAGGGAGCAGAGAAGGAGAAGACGGGAGACTAAAGAAGGGAGGAAAGAAAAGTCCATGCAGCGGAAAAGTAGAACCACCTCCATGTTGCCATTTTTTATGTGAAAACAGAGTATCACATTATGGGAAATTATGTACTAATGTAAGGAGAACTAGAAGAGAACAGGTGCTTTCTTCTCTGTGCTCCAGGAATGTAACACAGCAGCCCAGAACCACATGGGGTAAACAACCATATGGGGCACAAGACAGAGTAGTTACTGGAAATAAGACACAAGGTGGGGGCTTAGTCATAAATGAATGTGAGGACCTCATTACTTAGATCTGGAGAACAAGGACTTGCTTAAGGGAGGGTTGAGCCCAGAATCCTAACTGGGGCCAAGTTAGTGGCATAGTTGACAGGCGTAAGGAAGGGCAGGAGCAACAAGCCAAGAAGGTCACTACACTTACTTTTATTCACCGTACATCTTCAATTATTTTGAATTTGCTAAGCTAATTTTTCTTGAAATGGTGGTTAGACCTGGAATTGTAATACAACTAGTATAAAGATGGGAGGCAAAATGTCACTAGTTGGGTTCTTCAGAAGCAGACACCCAACGTGGAGTTTGAGGTACAAAATATTTTTGAGTCCCAATAAAGGAATTCAAAGGGAGGGAGTAGGATTGGGGAGAGAAGTCAAACTGAAGTGCAGCCCCTATAAAACCTTAGCTAACCCAATGAGGGGGTCTAGAGCAAATATTGCTGGTCGTAATTGCCCACGTCAAGTCAAAGTGGCCAAGCTTTTATACTCCTGCTTTGCTCAGTCACCAGATGCAGGCTGTCCTGTAAAGCTTTGACCTCAGACAACATGGCTTCCAATAGCAAGAGAAATTTTACTTCTTCCTTTCCGATTTGAATGCCTTATTTCTTTTTCTTGCCTGATTGCTCTGGCAAGGACTTCGAATACTATGATGAATAGGAGTGCTGAAAGGGTGCACCTTTGATCTTAGAGGAAAAGCTGTTACCTCTTCACCATTGAGTGTGATGTTAGCTGTGAGCTTATCAAACATGACCTTTATTATGTTGAAGTACATTCCTTCTATACCTAATTTGTTGAGAGTTTTTATCAGGAAAAGATGTTGAATTTTGTCAAATGTGTTTTCTGCATCTATTGGGATAGCCAAATGATTTTATCCTTCATTCTGTGTATTCTGTGTAATGTGGCGTATCACATTTAACTGATTTGCAAATGTGAACTATCCTTGCATCCCAGGGATAAACCCCATTGGATCATGGTATGAGTGTCCTATTGCATCAGTGAGTTGCTACTGCCCTCTAGTGGTTATGAGTCACTTCCCTCCAAGAAAGAGTAGTTCCTGGCCTGATGACTTCCTGGGGACATGGAAATACAGTCTTCAGGTCTCTCAACCATATAACCAGTGAGCTTTATTGTTACTGTTAGGATGCCACAAGGAAAGGCAAACAAGAAAAGTGCAGACATTGGGTAAAACGTGGGACAAATATCTGGCTAATTCAAAACATAGAATAAATGAATCTCACAAGTGCCATTAAACTTGACGATACCTTAAATATGTTAGTGACATAGTATAAGCCCAACTGGTAGGCAGAAACTAAGTTCTCTGTGAGATTTCAGAATCCTCTGTGGTACATCTTAGCGTGTGTCAAGATTTTGAATCAGAAGTGAAACAGGTTCCAACTTATCCTGACTTTACAGTGGCCCCTGCGTCATCCATTTCCATAATCCTCACCACCTAGCACATGGTCTAATACTTAGGAGGCCCTCAGTCAAATTTTATGGAATGGGTAAATGGGTTCTCACAATTGCATATGTCAAATGGCTCATCCCATAGGCAGAATATTAACAGCTAATATTTAACAAGCACTTAGCTGTGTGCCAGGCACAGTCATAAGCACTTAATATGCATTCACTTATTCGATTCTCGTGGCAACCCTATAACATAGGTAGATCATTATCGTTACCTCTTTACAAATAAGGGAACCAGCCCACACTTAGGACAGGATTGCACTCACTCCCCGCTTGAAGTTAGGCATGACCATGTGATTTGCTTGGGCCAACGAAATGTGAGCACAGTTGACAGGTCATTTTCAGGCATAAGCTTTAAGAATCAATGCATAAGTCACTACATTCTTTTTCCCCTTCCAATGTGATCATGGAAGCACATGTCAAGATGGACATCTGTCAACCTGGTCCCTGAGTGACTGATGAATGAAAACAACCCATGTGGGACATGCAGCATGGACAAGATACAAACCTTCATTAGGTTAAGTCACTGAGATTTTAGGCTTGTTTGTTTCTTCAGTGTAACCTGGTCTATCCTGACTAACATCTATGGAGTATGTAACAAATGCAGTCAAGGTGGTAAGCTCTCTACATAGGTCATCTCATTTAACTGTCAAAACAACCTTGCAAGGTTTTATAGTTGGGCGTGTATCCTTGGAGACATTACACAGTCTGACCCAGTCCCCCAGTTGCTGAGTGATAGAACCAGCAAAGCTCATTCGATTATCGTTTATCACTTGCTTGTTATTACCATTCACTGCGTGGGCTGGAGAAGAATACACAAAACTAACGCTACAGGTTCTTAATCAAGGAGATTGTTACCTTACTTGGGGAGGCAAATAAAGATGGCTAGCTATAAAAAAAAAAAAAGTGGGGGGGGAGCTAGTGTTCTGTGATGGCCTGCATGCTGAAAGAAGACTCTATGGGAGGGCTGGAGAGGTAATGAGCACTGGTGGGGAAAATATATTTATGTTTGCAGAACAGAGAGTATATCTCAAGCAGGGCTACCAACGTAAGAGAAACAGATAATGGCGAGAACAAGGAGCACGTTAGTAGGGAAAAAACCTGGCTGGTGAGAGCAGAAGGTTCCAGTTGAAATGTAGCAGCAGATAAAAGTAGGCAGGGCAAAACCAAAAGAGTATGGGACATGAGTGTCAGGTAGAGGATTTCATTTGCTCATTCATTCATTCATCTAACAAAGAATTCCTGACCACCTGCAATGTGTCATATACAATGGGTGGAGTTTATGCTCTAGGGGAAAATAGATATTGATCAAATAATTACAAGGGAAGTAAGAGGTAAAGGAGGAACAAGGGAAGGGGCCTGCATGAGGGGGTCCTGGGAGGTGGTGACCCAGTGCCCAGCTGGTCCATAGAGCCAGTCAACCAGCGCTTGTTGAACTTGTAAGGGTGAATAGAGAAGAAAGGATAAGTCTTAGGTTCATTCTGGTAGATGACCAGGCAAGATTAAGTGACTTATGGGACAGAAATGAGAGGTTGGGCATGGTGCTATAACAAAAATATTCTCTCTGAAATCACAAGACCTGGGTTCAAGCCTCCATGATAGCATTTAAGATCTATGTGACCTTGGGCACATTACTTGACTTTTCTGTACCTCAATTTCCAACTGTGGACCTTGGGCAGCTTACTTATTTTCCCTTCCATTTCTTCATCTGTAAACTGAGGGTAATAAACACTACCTCACCTGGAGTCATGAGAATTGAATGAAACAGCGTGTATAAAATAGCTGGCAAGCATAGGTAGTCAATAAATATTAATCATGTCTTTATAAAATTGTCAGAATTTTAAGGAAAGCTATGCTTTTATATTAAAAATATTTTTGAAGTTGTTTAAGGGTAAAAAAAGAGATTTCTACGGCACCAATGGAGAACATGGGAAAGACCCAGTGCAGAGCACGTACTTAATTTGAAACAGGTGTTGGCGCGCTCGCCCCAATTTGACAGAACTCCTGGTAGCTGCTCCGATACACTCTTGGAAACCCTGAGGGCAGCAGCTCAGTTTACAGGCTGCTCACAGGCTCTGCTGACTCACGTGTTACCCTTCCCAACGCTACGCCTACTCTAAGCCTGGGGCTGATTGCCAGCAAGAAGCTTGAGAAACAATGTGCCCATTCCAGAGGAGACATGTACGACTGGTGGAGGAGTGGAGATGGAGGCAGAGAATGAGGCAGCCTCCAATGAAAGGCATTACTGCTGTGGACACATAATAGGCGTCCACACAGACTGAACGAAATTTCTGGGCTGCCTTCCCACTGTCAGTCCCACCCCAGGAGGAGACTGTGCTAACGATAAAGGAAGACAAAAACAGCTGAAAGGGGTAAGAGGAACAGCACTAGCCCCAAGTGACCCACCAGTCCTGTGGCATCTGTCAGACCATGGACACTTCCATCATCAATGAGAAATAGAAAGGGGGAAGGTGGTGACATGAGCCAACATCTCCCAGGCACAACCCTGCTATTCCTGTTACTCCGGAACTTTCCCTTGCAGAAATAGCCCCACCCTGCCTAGTGCAGCCCAGCTCAGGAAGCTGCTGAATTTCAGCCCCACTCGACCCTGGAACCGCAACGTACCCGTCAGCCCTGGAGAAGCACCTCACTGGTGCCTGAAGGTGGAAGGAACAAAGTGGCAACACCAAATTCAACGTTAAAGCAAGCATGTAAGCCCTTCTGGCCCTGTAGAGTCCTTGCATGCAGCTGAGCCACCACCCTCATCTTCAAAGCCAGTGATTAGAGACGTCACACCGGGCGGCTCACACTCTGAAGGAGTCCGCTGCCAGGAAAGGCTGTTTGGATCAACTTCACGTTGTGAAACTTAGATGGCAATGTCCACCTGCAGGCCAGCTGAGGAGGAGCCCTGACAAGGTGTGTGTCCCCACGAGGCAGCTGGGAGCAGAGGCTTGCTCCCCCGCCCTCCAGTGGGTTCTTGGATGCAGCACCCAGGGCTCAGCTTGGGGCCTGACTGGAGTTGGCCTTCAGAAAGTGCCCCTGGAAATGATACTAATTACCATATCTTCCACTTAAAATCACTGTGCTAAGCACTTTACACTACTTCATTTAATTCTCACTGCAATTGGCGTCTTCATCTTCCGGATGTGAAGACTGAGGCTCTGAGAGGGTCGGTAACTGGCCCAAAATCACACAGCTAGTGAGTGGGAAAGTAACGCCACATTTATGTTCTTAATCATAGTATCTGAAATTGGGCCTGTGCTGAAAATTCCCCATGGTTCTGGGTCCAGGAAAGAAATTGTCTTTCCCCAGCCAAACACCAGGAAGCAGAGAAAGTCTCTGAAGAAATCCTTACGTTACAGAGACGCAGACAGGGCATTTTTCAGCAGAGAAGTTTGGAAAATAAGTAGAAGGTGAAGACATTCTTCCCTCTGGGTTCAGGACTGAGGGCTCTGGATGGAACTCAGGATTAACAGGAGGCAGAGGAGGAGGGTCTGCTCGATGCCAGGCATTTTTCTAAGACAGCGGAATTAACACATGTAAACAGATTACGGTATTACATTTAGCAATTAAGTAATGGAGATTGTGAGGACTTTTCAAAAGACCAACCTAAAATAAAACCACAAGAAAGATGGAAAATAAAGGAATCAAGAAGATACAGCATGCAAATATTACCAAAAAGAAAACTAGGCAAGCAATATTAATTGCGTCAAAAAAAAAAGATTTTAAGGTTAATAAAAATAAGAAGGAACACAACGTAATAATAAAAAGAATATTCAAGCAAAAAAATATGTAATAATAAAGGCTGCAAATACGCATCTAACATCATGGGCTCTGACGCAGATTGTATTTTCCAAAGCTTGCCACAAAAATATCTCCCATCCCACGTGCTCCTCTGCAATTTGACCCTGCCACTCCCACCAAGTGGTACCCCCACCAAGAGGAGAGTCTGACTTTACTGCCCTTGAGCCTGAGTTGGCAACGGAAGTGATGCTACGAGACTTCTGAGGGCAAGGTCAGAGGAAGCCTTGCAGCTTTGCCTTGGTCTCGTGGAATGCTTGCTCTCCAGACACTCTCCCTGGCGGTCCTCCCTCTCAGAACCTAGCTAAACACTGTCTATGAGGAGGCCAAGCCCGGGGAGGGGTCACGTGTAGGTGCCCCGGACATTAGCCCCAGCCTTTGAGTCACCCCCCAATCAGGCCCGAGACATTTGAGTGAAGAAGTCTCCAGGTGATGCCAGCACCCAGCCACTCGAGTCACCCCCACCCATTTGCATCTTCATTGCTGAGGCCCCACAGGCTGTGGAGCAGGGATAAGCCATCCCCAGTGTTCCCTGCTCACATCCCTGACTAAGAATCTGTCAGCATAATAAAAATGATTGTTGTGTTATGCTACTAAGTACACTCTGTTTTACAGTGATGGGTGACCTGAATAGGCTCAAAAAATAAATCAAGTAAAATGAATTACATGGGCTCAATATGTATAAAGTAAAAAGTTAAAAATTACAAAGAAAATCAAAGAATTTATAATCACAGTGGGAAATGTTAATGCCGTTCTATCAAAAAATAACATATCAAGCAAATTTTTAAAAATTGTAAGAATAAAGAAATGACACAATTAGCAGGTTGGTCTAATACATATAAGGAGAGTTCTGAGCCCACCAAATAAATAATACATGTTTTTTACAAATTCAAATGCAACATTTATTTTTAAATTACTTTTTAAAAATTGACCTTGACCTTGTATCAGGTCACGAGAGAAGTCTCAAGTAATTTCAAAGAATAAAGTCAATACAATAGAGACAGCATTCTTGATGTAACACAATTAAATTAGAAGTGAGGGGCCAGCCCTGTGGCAGAGTGGTTAAGTTTGCACGCTCCACTTCCCGCTGCCCAGGGTTTCGCCAGTTCGGATCCTGGATGCGGTCATGGCACCACTCGTCAGGCCACGTTGAGACGGCGTCCCACGTGCCACAACTAGAAGGACCCACAACTAAAAATACACAACTATGTGCTGGGGGGATTCAGGGAGAGAAAAAAAAAAAAGCAGAAAAAAATTAGAAATGAACAGTAACAAGTTGACGACATATAAAATATTTAATATGAAAGTATATGAAGCAAGTATCTATGTGTATATTCATTCATATGTGTATTTATGCATATAAATGCATCCATAAACAATTCATTGTTTAAAGAGGAAATCACAACGGAAACTGAAAAATGTTTAGGACTGAAAAACAACGAAAGCGCTACCTGGAAAACTTGTAGGATGAAGCTAATACATTACTGAGAGGCAATTTTAAAGCTTTAGATGCATTCTTTTTAATCATGGAGAAACTCAACAAAAGTAAAGAGGAGTATAGTGAACCTTTATGTCCCCATTAGCCAACTTCAACCGTTATTAACATTTAACCATCTTGGAGTATTTTGGGGCAAAATGTATCCTTCCATCCATAAATCCTTCAGTGTGTATCTCTAAAAGATAAGCATCTCTCTCTTTTAAGCAAAGCACAATTCTATCATCACACCCAAAACAACTACTAATAATTCCTTGATACTTTTCTATACAGTTAGTTAATTAGTTAGAATCAGGATTCTAAACAAGGTCCATATATTGTATTTGGTTTATGTGTCTCTTAGGTATCTTTTTAAGTGATAAGTTCATCTCTCCCTCTTTTTCTTGCTAATTATTTGTTGAAGAAGGCTATTTTTAGCCTTCTGTTAAAGAAGGTATTTTTCTTGCGGAATTTCCCAGTCTGGATGGTATTGAGTCCATCCCTGTAGGGTCATTTAACTTGTTCCTTGGTTCCCTGTACTTCCTATAAACTATTAGTTAGCCGTTGAGATCTAATAGGACAGGGTTTGGATTTTTGGCAAGAATACCCTGTAGGTAGTGGTGTGTACTCCCAGCACATCAACTCAGGAGACTGGAGAAGCCCTGAGAACCTCTGCCCGCCTCCGTTTGATCATTAAGGGCTGCGCAGTGGTGATCTCCTAAGTGTATCCTTATTTATTTATTAATTTAATTATTCCAAAAAGAGCTTTCCCTCACCAACAACTATTTAGTTACCTTGAGGTATAGTTTATATAGGAAAAGCAGGATAAATACTGACACTTTTCCTTTTTAAAGGGTTTTCGGAATAATGAGTTGATATCCTAACATCAAAGATTACCATGAGGGATATTTTTAGTATCATTATGAGTTCATAGATTTTAACATACATGATGTATTTCAATCCACTGCAGAAATTACTCTTTTTGATGATCATATTGTCCCATCTTCGGCCAGTGAGAACGAACTCCTTTAATTGGGCTTCAGGGTCCTATTGTTAAGACCCTGGTAGTCTTTGATAGCTTCTTTGTTATCTATTGTGACAGATGTTCCAGGCTCATTTTGTATATTTTGTGCCCCAGATCTGGACTCCGCCAGTCTTTGAAAAACCCTGATTCCTTTCGGTGGGAATAATATTTGGAGAAATGTATTTTTTAACGGACAGGTTGGAAATAAATTAGTTATGTGGCCATTTCAAGAAGATAAAAGCAAAAATTTCTTTGAAAATAAGTGGAAGAAAATAGTAAAGTTAAGGGCAGAAATTAGGAACCAAAAGATGATTCCTTGCAAAAACTAGTAAAATTAGTTTAATAAATAATAAAACAGACAAACTTTTAACCAGGCCTTTAACCAAACTAAGCAAGAATGAAAAGGCAAAAATAAGCAATATTGTGGAGGGGAAAAAAAAGACAAAGCTACATCCACAGTAGAGACTAAAAATCATAATTTAATATTATAAATAATTTTATCCCAATACATTGGTAAACAGCTATACAATTTCTAGGAAAAACCTGAAAAACAAATTGAAGAAGACCAGGAAGTGAGAATAAACCAGAAACTATGAAAGAAATTGAATTGGAAATTGAAAGATTCTTCTTCCCTCCCAAAGACCCAGAGCAGAGGAGTTCGGTCAAAATGCTAAGGAAAGTGTAAGGTGAGACTTTCCTCCAGTGACTCGAAGAGGGTCTGATGCATAGTGAGTACTCAATAAATGTGTAATAAGTAAACAATTTTGATCACACATCAACTGTTTCAGAGAATGGAAAAATACAGAAAGATGGAAATTAACTTACAGAGGGGAGTAAGTATACTCTCAGTACTAAAATGAGACAAGGACGGAAGGAAGGAAGAAAGGAAGAGAGAAAGGAAGGAAGGGAGGGAGGGAGGAAGGGAGGAAATTATACATCAATCACATTTATAAACCTAGATGGTAAAATATCATTAAATTGAAAACAACAGTATACCATGATAAGATAGGGCATATGCTACCAATGCAAAGAAATCTATTAATATAATATAACACAATACCAGATGAAATGAGGAAAACTATGTGATCCTCACAGTAAATGCGGAAAAAGATTTATGAAATTCAACACTTATTCAGGATGAAAAATAACTTCTAATAAAATAGAAACCAAAAATAACTTCTTTAATCTGAGACAGGGCATTTATCAAAACCTAAAACAAATAGTGTACTTGATGGTGAAAGATTAGAGGTTGTCCCTTTAAAATCAAGAACAAAGCAAAAATGCCCACGTCATTGCTTCTAACCACCATTGTACTGAATACAAGCAATTCAATTCTAATACAAGCATAAGAATTGAAAACAGGAAACAAAACTATCTTTATTTGCAAATAAGCGAATTCAGCAAGCTTGCTAGACACACGACTTATACACAAAAATCAATTGAAATTGTATACAACAGTAATAATCAGCTAAAAAAGCTAATAAGAAAAAGACCCTATTCACAATACCAAACTATAAAAATCTGTAAGGAGCCTTGGAATAAATAGATGTGCTTTATGGGAAAAAAATTATAAAATATTATTGAAGTACATGAAAGGAGACCTGCATAAACAGAGAGATACTCCACGTTCATGGATAGGAGGACTTAATCTCATAAAGATGTCATCTTCCCCACAGTAACCTACAAATTTAATGTAATTCCAATCGATATCCCAACAGGGGTTTTATTTATGGAATGTGACAAGCTCATCTTTAAATTCACATGGAAGAGTACAGGAAAAAGAAGAGGAATGAGGTGGATGCGTGGGGAGGATGACACCATTGGGTGACAGGGAGCAAGGGAGGAAAGTCCTTGCTCTACCAGGTATCAGACTTCCTATAAAGCCGTTATATTTAAGAAAGAGTGGTACTGGTGCCAAAATGGACAAGTAAATCCAGCTCTGCCACTTATTAGCTATCAGACCACGGGCAAAATCCTTAACCTCTCTAAACGACTTTAATCTCACCTGGAAATTTAGCTTTATAACATCTGCGTCATAGGTGTGTTATATAAACTATAAAAAATAACTGATGTAAAGTAGTCAGTTCAGTAGGAAATAGTAGGGGCATAATAAAGGGTATTTAGATATAAGCGCGAAAACCAAAAATGGTAATTTAGCTCTAACAAGCTTTACTAAAATACCAGTTGGGAAAATTGCACTTCCAAATGTTTTGGCTTCTCTCAGTCTTCAGGAGCCCTCTTCACTCTACTGCCAGCCCGATGTGTCCTGTGTTTAAACAAAAAAGTCCACAGGGTCTTGGCCCCGCTCCTTGCTTGCTGTTAGCTCTTGACCACCATTTTGTTTCTAATGCTGGTCTGCACCAAGCACAGTTCCTCAGTCTCTTCTGAATCTAGAAGCACTCATAAGTTTCTTTGCCCTGGGTGCAAACACATGGAGCTCACTAAAACCCTCGGTCCTTTCCCTGGACCCTGGAGACAGCAATCACAGGAGGGAGAACACACGGCCCATCCTCCCTGTTGCTATGGGCCAGTAAGATGCTCAGGGTAACAGAGATATTGCTATCTAACTTTAATTAGAAATAACTTTTTTAATACTAGAAAGTCTTACATGAAATCCTTAACAGTGATTACAGGTAATTTGATTTGAAGTGATTTTTTTTTTTGCCTAGGTTTACTTCCCAAACTTCATTATCTTCTATAATTAATATATTATTTTTATAAGCACAAAAAAGGTACTTTGGAGGTATAAAAATATCAAATGATATATTTTGTTTAATTTTTTTAATGGAAAAAATAAATGGCAGTAGTACATCTATTCCTTTCAGGAAGGGCCATCGGTTTTGTCTGAGTTTCTCGGGCAGAGTCTGGTCCACAGTACAGGCTCGAGATCTCATTACTGCCATTGCCTTCCATTTCTTGAGACATAATTTCCTCACCAGAGCCAGAATTAGGTCAGAGAAATCAGGACTTTGTGACTAAGGAATAAGAATTATAAATAATTTCTTTTAATTGTGTGCACTTAAAACTTATTACATGTGGCATGGCTGCCTTCAACAGCGCAGAATAAAACTGAAGCTATTAACTCAGAATATCCGGTTAAAAAAGCAGGTCAAGGTCAGTCAGTATTTGGATAAGAACTAACTCTTTACATTGCTTCTCTGAGGCCAAGAATTGCTTTTTACAGCTCTGGGCCTCACAAAGTTGGTGAGCAAGGCTCTGTGAAACAGTCTTGACTGGAATCTCTGGGCCCCAAAGATTCTCAACCCGTTTTTCTACCACCACACACACTACCATGATGTCCCCGCAGGGGTCATCCTTCAAGAATGTGCTCCGATCGTGGGCATCACCAAATAAAATAGGCTGTGATTTATGCATAACTCCTAGCAATTCCTGTCTCTCCTTCTCAAGAAAGCACATTGAAGGCAAATAAGACATGTTTTAAGAGGAAAATCCTGAAACTGCTCTAATTCTTAACTGAATTAAATGGCTCAAAACGTCACACCTTTCTTTCAGTCATCATTACCGTCACAGGGACACAGCTGAGAATGCGACTCTAAATATTTAGCCTCAGGCGTCAGCTCTCCTAGTGACACTACCATCCCATGGTGAGAACACCCCACTCTTCTCAACAGTCACAAATTTCCAGGAAGAGCCTGGAACCGTCTCTCTCTCCCCCACACCCGTGGCGGTGGTGGTCTCCTCCAGCAGGCACTGCAAATTTTTGTATCTCTTGATAACTCTCATCACGATGTCTAAATTTAGTGAAACTAGTTCTGAAGGTTGGAACTCAAAATACTTTCTGGGTTGAGTTTAGGGTTTCCTGGTAAAAGAGGGAACAGGAATCTTTTGGTTCAGTGGCACTTTTAAAAAGAAGTTTAATTGAAGTCTGAAATGTTGCATAAATGGAAGATATAAGTTTTAATTGAAAAATAATTATAACCACTTAATCATTTTTAAATGAGGGCTGTAATTGCAGTCAGCGCACAATAGCCACAGACAGACACTGAGATTTCCGCAATAAAGAGGGATGGTACAGCTTGATTTGCTAATAGCACTTCCACTTCTCCTCCCTTTTGTCTCAAAGATTAATTCAGGCAAGGGCTATTAGTGCTGTTAATTGGTTCTGCAATTTAGACCTTGTGCCTGTGAATGAATGACTGATGCAGTCGCTCAGCCAATAAATGGGAGCACTTCGTCAATGCTCCCTATTGTCCAGCAGGGCATCGTTCTGGCCGCCCAGCCTCCCTCCCGATAGCCCTTGGGGACAAAAGCCCAGCGCCTCTTCTAGGTCACAGCTTCCATGGGACCCAAGATAGGTCAACAAGATGCCTTTGAAATGAGGCTGACTTATTGAATCTAATGGCTATCCAACTAGCACTTGCCCCCTCACCAGCAGGAAGATTTTTGTTTTGTTTTGAACCCTCCTCTCACTCTGTCGTGAGGCTGTGAAGGGGTAAGAGGCCCAGTTGTGACGAAGCTTGGCAAAAGAAACACCAACTGTAACATTAGCTTGAAGATAAATATACCCAGAGCTCGGGGAGAAAACCTTCTTTAATTGCTGCAGCGCCTTCTTGGCATGGACACCAGCCCCCCAGGGAGGTTTTGGAGAGTTATCAGGCCCAATGGGGGACCATACTGATTGTGCCTTCCCCAGAGGACTTTCGAGATAATTGAAAGCTGAAACACCACCAAAGCGGCATCCTGATTGAAGACTCACTCACCAGCGGTCATTTGCAAAGCCACGTTGGATTTCACTATTCAGAAAAATTTCCATTGCTCTACAAGAGAGCCCCTCCTCTATGACTGCAGGCCCCTCACTCTCAGATCAACGCTTTTCAGAATGAAGATGCTGGGAATCAGTGGCCTAGCTGCCATTTTACCTCCCTAGAGCAGCCTCAGGCCAGGAATTGCCAAAGAAGATGAGGGTGTGGGAAAGCCCTGAATGATGGGAGGGGGAAAAAGGATGAAGGGGACTCTGACTGACTTGACATTGGCCGTGGACATCCCTTTGAATACTGTGCCAATTGTGTACTGAGGTTACACATTCATGCTTCAGCCTAGGGAGGCATGCATGCTCAGTTTGGATCCCTTCATGAAGAGATTCTTCTCTCCCAAATAAAAGTTTAAAATCTCTTCTATCCATGCAACAGAAACTGCACTATATGCAAGAAGATCCGGGGCTCAGAGGAGAGAGAGAGGATCGCCACAGCACCAAGAAGCAGTTTCTGGAATAACAAGTTACTGAATACAAATTTCCAACCACAAACTCAGGTGTTTAAGAAAATAACTTTGTCCATTCTTTAATAACTGAGCATAATTTTTACTTCAAGACCCATTTCACTTAATGACAGAAGCTTGGATCTTCTTCCTGTGTTTTCCTGAAGGTTGAATCCAAATTTGGGAGTTCATATGGTACCAAGGCATCAGGGGGGCATCGTCTGTAGAGAATTTAAAAGCAATAATAAAATCTACCCAAAGTCGGTCTGCTTTTTAGTATCATCATGTGATAATTCTATATAATGTCAATAATAAAATTCTCCTCCCCAAAAGTATCTTTTGTTGTTCTAATGCCTAAACAATTGCTGTGGTTACTCTTGAGTATTAGTAATATATCTGTAGCCTTCAAATTGGCACATTTTTATTACTTCTCTTTTCATAAACATTTTCTGCATAGAAGTTAATTCAAAAAGTTGCCTGCTATCCAGTTGGCCCCGACACACTTGAACTTAGCTGAACACATTTGTTTCAAGAGTAAGTTCTTAAGGATTCAGAATTCTTTGTGTTTGCTTCAGGCACATTTAATATCTCCAACTCCTGTGGTACTACATATTCCTGCCATTTAATTAGTAGATTTGAAATAAACCATGATAGCACAGTTATTGTAAAGACAAAGAACATGTGTTATTTCAATTTTATCATTCTATGAGACCACTTGGAGTTTTGCTTGCGTTTAGAATTTAAAAGAGTGCAAACTACAATGTAATTTTTTGCTTCTTTAAAAAAAACTCCTAATGTCAGTAGAAAGTATTAATTCATTACTTTTCCCCTTTTTTGTATCATAGTATTTGTTTTATTTGTGTTTACGTTTTGTTTACCGGCATGACTATAGATGGAAGTTTGATAAAAGAAAAATTTCATGGTTCACATTTTTTCCTTGGCCATTGCTATTTGTTTCCTTTCATGGTGATTGCTGAAAATAATTTAGTCATATAGAGGGAGGAAATGTTAACAAATGATCCTCTGTGGGTGTTAAATATATTGGGCACATCATTGTTAGGGTGGACATATTAATCACTGAAATGTGCCTGTTTTTTTGTTACTCGGGTGGATCTTTTGCTATCTAAGAATGACTGGGAAAGACATGGAGCCTACTTGGGAAGTCATCCACACGAAGGAAAGAATGAGTCCAAGACTGGGTTTGAGCGGATACAGGAGAAGGAAAGTTGTCTTGGGCTTGCAACCTGTGGATTAAACTTCTTTGCTATATTTTGCAAAGCATACTGGAGGGAAGAAAACCCCTGAGCTTTATTCTCATGATTTCACTGGGCCCCTACACTGAACTGAAACATGATGGAAAGAGGAGCAAATGTCTGCCAACAAGCGCCACCACTGCGCCTCATGTAAGGATGTACCTGGGCATAGCAGGAGCTGCCGAGACACACAGAGGGGGTCCCCAGGAATATGGTCACTGTCAATAGCCAGAAGTGGCCACTCTAGTCATCATCCCGGGTGAAGAACTTCAACAAGCTCCTTGGTGAAGAGAACATTGAAATTGATCACAGAACCCATCTGTATGTGCTTAATGAGACATATATATTTATGTTTAAGTTGGCAGTCTAGTAAATTGAGTTCAGTCTCATTAACAAACCCCTTTTTAGTCTTTATAAGCATGCTCAAAGATTGTTTCAAATAGATCTGGACTGCCTGACTTTTGTAATGAATGAGTGGGTCCCACAGAGAAGCGAAATAGGTAAGCAGCAGCTTCCCCCACCGAAGGGCATCTTAACAACCTTATTTCTGCCTCAGTGAGCTTCATGCTACACTCATATTCTTCTAAAAAAAAATAGAAACACCAGAAAAATTTGAGTTACACAGAAGATAAGAATCTGAAAAGTGCTCTAATCTAAAACAGTAATGGGAGGCATTAATCTTACATAATTGCAGGGTAAAGACCTCTGCCCACCAATTTAACATTAATTTAACTAAAAGAAGATGTTAAAACACACCCTTATAATGGAATTATTAACCTGATTAAGACTTTATTCACCAACATGAACAAGCGAATCAAAAGAGAAAAAATAGAAATACAGGAAATGGTGCTTATTGGCAGGCGATAACCAAAGAACTGCAGGGTGAAATGGGACATCACTTCCATCTGTTCTTTCTCAAAAACAATAAAAATATTAATAATTGTCAGTTTTCAAGGATATGGAAAATTGTCACACACTGTTTTTTAGCAAGAGTATAAGCTGATCTAACTTTTTAAGAGAACAATGTGATCAAAATTTTAAATGTCCATCTTTTTTATGTTTATACCAGATATTTCACTTCAGAGAGTTTACCCTGAGGATATAATGAAATAAGTGGGAAAAGATTAATGTTCTAAGATAGAAATATCATAGTTCTTTATGATAAAAGACACTGGACCAACTAAACATACATTAAAATGAAATTGATTAAATAAATCATAATACAGTCATATTGTCACCCAGGGAAGTCCCTAAAACACTTTCCACGTCTAATGCTTTGTTTTTAAGTTGTGCTTGCTTATAGGAACCGAAGCAGAACCACGCCCAGGTGGCCAAGTCACAGAACCGCTCCAAATCAGAAAGGGCCAAGATGGTAACGGGGTCTGTGGCACAAAAGGAAATGCGTGGGAAAAGTGCCGTGCGAAAGAAGGGAAGATCTGCGCATGCCCCAAATGCCCCGACCCTGAGCGCTGATGCGGAGACCCTTCCCCTTCACATCCCCAGAGAACCCTGCTCGCTTTCCCTTGAGAAATGTTTTAGAGCAGGAGCCCTGCCGCCTCCATTTGTTGATCAATGAATAAAGTTTCTGCTCTGCTGTTCCGAGCCTGGTCTCGTTCTATTGGCACAAGCAGCTCCCGGCAAAAGGACCCAATTGCGGGCCAGCAGTCCCTTGGGGCTCAGTAACAACGTGATAGAATATTATGCAGCCTTTTAAAAGATGGAGGTAAATTTTGATGTAATGGCATAAAAAATTATTCCATGATGTATTGAGTTAAAAATAAACAGGTTACAGAATACTGGGTGTGACCAGTACATCGATCGTTGAATAGGCACAACTGTTGACATAATAATGCAATTTTATTTGGGGTCTTTTATTGTCACTTTAAAATCTGGTCAGTGGGTGTAAATTTCCTCTACAACTAGATGAAAACTCCAGCAGGCCCCATGATTGTTCTGCCCTCTCTTGGTTGGATAATCCTACCGTCACTTTAAGTTACAGCTACTGTCTCATTTCGAAAGTCAGAAGGATTGGTCCGTGATACCAATCTAAACCCCCAACTTGATTTAACATCATTTATATATGAGACCTGTTAAGATATTAACCTTTTGCCATTTGTCTTTTAGCTTTGTTTTTGATAAGTTTTGCTGTAAAGCAAATCTGTTTGGGGCCAGAAACCTACAATGGAACAGGAGGATGGGGTGGTCTTCTTCACTCTTCTCCGTATAGAACTTCTCCTCCTCCCCTTCCCTAGACATCCATCCCTTCCAGAAAGACCTGTCAGCTAAGTCTGGCTCCTTGAGGGTGGGGGGCAGAGATAGAATAGGAGGAATGGTGAGGGGATAGGAAAGGCCTTATTCGAATTAGTCCGGTGGCAAACTGGTAGCTCAGTCAAAGAAATTGAATTAGAAACCGGAGTGGAGCAATAGGACACCAAAGCCAAGATCTAATCTGAAATCCAAGGGAAGCAGGGGGGGCTTCGATGTAAGCTGGCCCAGCTCTGACAGAGAAGGGAGAAAGGAGGACCTCCCAAGCGGCAGGAAAGGAATGAACGGTGCTTGGAAGATGAGAAAGAATGGTCTGTGCAAGAAACAGTAGGTAGCTCAGGGAATTAGGAAAGAGGGAGGACAGGAAGAGGGTGAGGAAGGAGGGACCGTGGCTACCCAGCCTCCACTCTGCCTTACAGGTATTACCACCTCCTGAGCAGGTGTCTCATTGGTCTCCTCCAACAAATGGTGTAACTGAGGCTCAGAGAAGTTGAGTAAACAGCAAAGCAAGAGGTTAAGCCCAGGACCCCTGATTCCAAATCCCTCTTCCTTCCACATGTCAGTGGTTCCCAAACAACCCACAAAGCCGGTGTTAGGCTGGCTCCTCACAATCACTTGGAGAACAGCTTTAAAGTTCATAGTCCGTAATCCCTGGTCTCATTCCAGACCCCCTGAATCAGAATCTCTGGGGGAGAAGATCAGGAAATGGGATATATTCCTAAGCTCCTTAGGTGACCCTGTGGTGCAGCCAAGTTGGGGAACTAATATATTGGTGAATCATATTGCCTCTGACATATCTGTAGGGCAGGGAGCGTGAACTGCTGTTTCCTGAGCACATACTTTGCTTTCCTTTATTACGAACGTCTCCTGGGCACTGCTCTAAGTTTATTATCACACGGTGTCCTTCCTCCACATGCTTATGAGATTGGTACTATCTCCACGCTAGTGAGGAAGCGGAGAGCTGTTATGTGATGTGCTGAAAGGACCCTTCGCCAGTAAGTAGCAGAGCTGGGATTCAGACCCCAATCTGTAGGACCCCTGGTTCCTAGTCTTTGTACCTTACCACACTGCTACAGGGGGAAAGACCTTGTGATGGTGGGAGGAGGGAGGAGAGAGCAAGATACCACAGACGAAAGAGATAATTAGGGAGCAACTTCACAGAGAGATCTGCAGGAGCGGCCCAGCCTGTAGGAAACCTTGGCTGAGAACGCAAGTGGGAAGGAAACTGAAGAACAGGTCCAGGAGCTGTGCTTGTGGGTTCGCCCGGCACTTCCTGAGTCCCTGCGTAGGGAAGACCAGGTGGCCTTGAGGAGCCTTTATTCCAAGGGGCTGGCTCCCTCTTGTGGCAGCTGCTGCTCATCCCCGAGTGATCTGGGACCAGGCTGTCTTGCTGCACTTTGGAATCAGCTGGGAGCTGTGAAAACGTCCCCATGCCCCAGGCCGATGAAATAAGCATATCTGGGAAGATCTAGGCGTGCGCTGCCCAGTGCAGTGGCCACTAGCCACGTGTGGCTGTTGAGCACTTGGATGTGGCTACTTCAAAATGAGATAGATGTAAGTGTAAAATACACACGAGATTTCAAAGACTTAGCACAAAAAAGAGATACATCGGGTTTAATAAAGTGTATTATTTAAATTAATTCACCTATTTCTTTTTACTTTTTAAAATGTAGGTCCTAGAAAATTTTAAATTACTTATGTGGTGTGTATTTGTGGCTCAGATCTATGTAAGCTTGCCAGATTTAGTAAATAAAAATACTGGATGCCCAGTTAAATTTGAATTTCAGATAAACACAAATAATTTTTTGTATATAGAGTAAATTTTTTATATAAATATGTCCTGTGCAAGATTTGGTACACATTTATGCTAAAAATAAAATTCTTTGTTTATCTGAAATTCTATGTCCAGGCTATTATCTGGCCACCCTAATGTCTATTGGACAACACTGACCAAGACTCTTGCTGCTCAGGATGTGGTCTGAGGACCAGCAGCATAGATCTCACCTGAGAGTTTGTCAGAGATGCAGCATCTTAGGCCTCATCCATAGCTACTGAACCAAAATCTTTAGTTTAACAAAATCCCCAGGTGATTCATGTAAACATCAATGTCTGAGAAGTACTAAGCTCGAGAGCTACAAGCAAAGTGGAGGCCTGCAGGAGAAGGAGGGTGGGTCTGCCCAGTACCCTGGGCCAAGGCAGGCAGTGCTGGACTCCAATCTCTGAACCATATGCCTCTCTCTTTTCTATCCCCACAATGCCAGACACATAAAGATCGGTTGAGTAAATAAGTTTAGAGTGAATGTGTGAGTGAAGAAATAAACAAATGGATGGATGAGTGAGTGGCTGAATGCGTGAATAAATACGTGCATGTTTGAGATAGGGAACAAATGTGAGAGCAACTAGAAGGATGATTGAATGGAGAATTTCATAGTGAACTCTGGACTACACAAGGCCCAGCAGGAGGAGGCAGATGGTTCAGGAAGAAAAGTGACGCAAAGAGGAGTCCGTTCCCCGGCCCAGGATGAGCCCATGACAGGAAGTGCACTCCTTCTGGCCCAAAACCACCATCCGAGGCCCAGGAAGGGTGGGGACAAAGAGCTCCCTTCCCTATCCGAGCCAGCCGACCGTGGAACTTCTGCGGGACTGAACACATAACCCCTGGCTCCCCCAGGGCCCACCCCGCCCCCTGCTCTGACTGTCGCTGACTGGTTCCCACTCAGAGCACAGCCAAAATTGCAGGAAATGTTTCAGATTTCCTTTAATTCTATAAAGTGGGTCAGGTTTTAATTAATCATTTCTTTTTCCAAAATGTAATTTCTTTCTTGATTTTCCTTTCACATTATAAATGTAATGCATGCCCATGTAGAAAGCAGAAACTAAAAGCCCCACTCTAATCCCTTCTTCCGTAGATAAGTACTGATAACATTTTGAGTATATCCTTCCAATCGTGTCAGACATATTATTTTGTGGCCTCCTTTTTCACTGAACAGCATATCTTTCATATCAACCAAAGTTTATACATCTATCTAATTCTTATAAATGGTTGCACATTATTCCATCATATGGATACACCATAATTTATTAAACAAATCCCCTATTGTTGGACATTTAGGTTGTTTCTAAAGTTCATTCCTACTGTAAGCAATACTGTTTACTCTCAACTACCCATCCCTCATTGCCTAGTGAATTTCTACTCATCTTTCACATTTCAGCTCAATTTCTACTTCCTCAGAGAAGCTTTTCCTGAATTCCCCAGATTAGGTAAATCCCCCTATTATATGTATGGCAGCACATGAGCCTCTCCTTTGTGCCTCTTATCACTGTGATAATTTCAGATTTATATTTGTGATGTGATTAATGTCTCTCTCCCTATTATTCTACCAGCTCAATGAAGGCAGATTCTGAGTGTGTTATTCACGATTGTATCCCCTGCATGTAGCACAGTGTCTGGCTCAGAGCAAGTTCTCAATAAATATATGAAGGGAGAAGAAAAGGAAGGAAGGGAGGGAGGAAGTAACTGAGGATTAAGTGAGTATGTGAGGTAGAAAATGAATAAATGCAATTCAATGGAGAAATTCATAGTGAACTCTGAACTACGCAGTGCCCAGCTGAAGGAGGCAGTGGCTCAGAAAGAAAATAAATTGAATGAATGAATGAATAAAAATGAATTGAATGAATCAATGACCCTCTATCTACTTACCAAAGCTCTAGCTTTACCCTTATTTTCTCAGGGACTTCAGTCTCTCAGTTATGCCGTGTCTTCTGAATCTTCATTCCTCTTGCTCTCTCCTGGTTTCCCATCAGCGTTTACACACGTTAGCCATGTCTTCTCACACACACCCATTTTCCTTCAACCACTTGTCCTTTTCTCATCTCTCCTGTCATGGCCAAACTTACAGAAAGGGACATCTCCTGTAATTCTCTTCCCTTCTCCATATCCGATGCACTCCCCCACTCCCTACATCTGAATTTCTTCTCTACCACTCTACTTAAATTGCCCTCGGAAGAGGACAGAAGAGGAACCAGTGACCTCTTGTCCTTCAATCCACTAGACACCACTCAGTCCTCCATCTGCTTGACCTCCAGCAGCATTCAACATTATCACCTTCTCTCTTCTCCTCCAAGCACTCTTTTCTCTTGCCTTCCATGACTCCACATCCCTAATCTCCTTCCAGCTCTCTGGCCAACCCTTCTCAGTCTTGGCTGATATCTCTTGCTCTGCCTGTGCTCTAGTGTTGGTAGTATTCCCAAGGTTCTTGTCTTCGTCCCTCCATGCTGCAGATTCTACACTCTATTCCTATGTGATCTCATTCCTCTAATGACTATCTCATCTCTCTCAGTAGGTGCCATCCACATGCTGATGACTCAGAAACCTATACCTCCAGATCGCTACATCTAAGTATCTCTGGGACATATCTATATACACAACTCACAGATACCTCAGAATCAACCCATAGCCAAACGAACTCATCTGTCCCCTTTCTCCAATCTCCAAAGTGATTCTCCTTCTGCCATGTTTTAATTTCAATAAAATCTACCACAATCCCCACATACATTAAGCTGGAAATTAGGGATCTTTCTTAACACCTTTTTCTCTCTTATACTCTCCTCAAAATCATTCACCAAAGCCTGTCAGCCCTGCCACCTCTGGGACAGGTGTTGCATATTGGCTCACTCAGTGCCATTCCAGTTACTTTCTAGCGTGACTTCCTGTACAGAAGGTTGTAAATTTCTTTTGGTTCCTTGCCACTAGGGGGCCTATGTGATTAAAGTCCTTCTAATTAGATGAAGTTACATGATGCTTTGATCAGAACTGAGTTATGTCAGAAAAGTGGCAGGGCATGAGGCATGCATGTTGTTGGTATGGGTAGCAGCAGAGACAGTGTGGTTCTGGGTTTGGTAGTGACAGGAGCAGCTGTCTGGCCATGGCAGAGGGATTCCCTACCACCTCCTCTAGGCGTTTTTCCAGAAGCTCAGCCTAGAATCTATTCCATGAGCCTTCCTATACATTCTGTAAGCTACCTAATATCCTACCATAAATCCCTTCCTGCTTAAATCACCTGGAATGGATTCTGTATTCTGCAAGTAAGAACCCAGACTAACACAACTTTCTAAGTAAACCTCAAATCCCTCTACTTCTGCCCATTGACATTGCCACTCCTTGAGTCTAAGCCATCATGAGTTCTTGCCTGGCCCACTAAAAAGCCTTCTGGATTTTCTGCTGTTAGTAATCAGCCACTAGGCAATTCTATTCTCCATATGCAACCAAAGTAACCCTTTAAGATGCAAATATGATCATGTCCCTGGCCTGCTTAAACCCTTCATTGGCTTGCCGTTACCCTTGGGATGGAATCCAAAATCCTTAACAAGGGTACAAGACACTCCATGGCCTACAAGACTTTAATGTCCTGGCTTCTGCCCCAACTCCCCAGCCCCTCTCTTACATTTGCTCCACCTCACTCTGTGCTGCAACCATTCCAACCCTTTTGACACCTGGTCCTCACCAGACTTACTCTTCATTCAAACTTTGCACAGCTACTCTCTACCTGAAACTTTCTTTACCTGGTTCTTCCCCTCCCTTTATGGCTTACTTCCAATCATCCTGCAAATATCTATTGTCATTTTATTCAGGAAGTTTCTATAACTACAAAGATTAAATAAAATTCTCTGTGTCATCTCTCTCTGTTCTTCATCTATTTCATGTTTTCGGTAACTTTGTAATAGTCTATGTCGTGCCTTTAGATGATGAGCTCTCTGAGGGCCAATACCGTGTCTACGTTACTCACCATTGAAACTCTAGCACCTGTCAGAATTATTAGGATGCTACTAATTTTTAAATAAATTAATGCTTTAGAAAACAAACTTGCACATGAATTGTACTTAATCTCTCAGTGTCTCCATTTCTTCATCTGTGAAGCTGTGATATTTAAGTGCCTATCTCATAGAGCAGATATGAAGATTAAACTGAGCAATACCTCTAAAATTCTTATAATAATGCCTGGTACATTGTAAGTATTTAGTAAATGTCAGCAGTCATTATTATTGTTTCTCTGTGTAGGGATGCTCTATGAGTTAGTATCATGGAAACTGAAGAAGCTGACTTTGAGATCTGGGTATACATGGAACAGAACAGCAAGAGCTGCAGGGCAGCAGGATCCCAGAGGCAAAGGTGATGTGAGAACATAAGACCCTTGGGAAGTCGCAGCAATCACGGGCAGGGCTTTGGAGACCCACGAGCTATAGAATGAGTGATGGAACCCATCTGGTTTAGTTTTCAAGAGGCTGGGTGCTCCAGGTAACCAGAGCATGTACACTGATACGCATATCCAAATCCAGGAGAACAACACCTTTAGGCAAAAAGCAGCTTCATTTCAAACTGAGGGAAAACTTTTTTTTTCACTCCATTCGCTTCTCCTTACAAAAAAAAAACAAAGGAAAGAAAGAAATTCTGCAGAGACTCAATTTTGACTCAAGCATACACCAAAAAAAGTACCTTATCCATCAGGATACTTGGATTTTCACTCTACAAACACTTATATTATGGTGGGTGATGACACCACATTTTCCCCAAGAATAGTAAGTGAGTAAGTAATTTACATTGGTGTAATTATAGTGTTAAGTCTGGTGGCGCCCAGAACAAGATGCAGCCCGTCTTGAAGGAGTATCAGAGCCTCTGTCTCTAGTGAAACAGAAAACTGCTTACAGCTTAATGCCAGTTTTTTCAACTTCTACCCATCAAGATTTCAAAAATGGTTTTTCAAAAATCATATTATGCATAAGAAGTAAACACCACAAATAGCTTAAACACTCAACAGCACAGGAAAGGTTAAACAAATATGGTACATCCACACAACAGTGTATTAAATTTATGCTTGCAATGAATTTTTGAAGTAGGAAAATATTTTTATGAATATAAAGTTAAATGAAAAAGCATGATAAAAACCATACATAGTATGATTCCAACTACATAAAAAAATATGTATTCATGAAAGAAAACTAGAAGGAAACAAAGCCAAAATGTTAACATGATATCTCTTAGAGGTAGAATCATGGTTTATCGCTTTATTTTCTATGCTTTTATCGTTTTTTGGATTTTTTAAAATTTTTTCCTTTTATCTTATTTTTAAAAATTGTTTTATTAGGTGCTGGCCCCGTGGCTGAGTGGTTAAGTTCGCGCGCTTCGCTGCAGGCGGCCCAGTGTTTCGTTGGTTCGAATCCTCGGCACGGACATGGCACTGCTCATCAAACCACGCTGAGGCGGCGTCCCACATGCCACAACTAGAAGGACCCACAACGAAGAATACACAACTATGTACCGGGGGGCTTTGGGGAGAAAAAGGAAAATAATAAAATCTTTAAAAAAAAAAAAGAAAACAGTTAAAAAAATTGTTTTATTAGACTTCATTTTTTTAAAGCAGTTTTAGGTTTGCAGCAAAATTGCTGGAAAGATACAAAGATTTCCCATATAGCTTCTGCCCCTAAACATGGATAGCCTCCCTGAATGTCAACATACCCCACTAGAGTGGTCCATTTGCTACAACTGACAAACCTGCACTGGCACATCATAATCCCCAAAGTCCGGAGCTTACATCAGGGCTCACTCTTTGTGGTGTACATTCTATGGGTTTAGACAAACGTGTAATGAACGTATCTACCAGTATAGTATCATACAAAGTAGTTTCATTATCCTAAAAATCCTATGCTCGATCTATTTATCCCTCTTTTGGATCCTTAAAATTTTTTATTCTTTAACATTTTCTACCATTTCATGATGGGGAAACAAAATAAATACTGTCATTTAAAGAAACTCTTTTGTGAAGGAAAATGTAGGTTGGAGCTTTCATTTTTCCCATGACTCAGAAACACTTTGAGTATGTTTTCAGCTCCCCTGAATAAAAGCACTAAAGGTGAACATGCAGCCTGTGCGTTGAGAATCAGGAGGAGGCAGGGAGCCTCGTGGGTGTACCGCTAGTCAAACAGAAACCAGCCCTCCCCTCCTGTTTGCTCTCTTGCCTCATTCTCTTCCTGAGAGCGGGAAACACAGAGTACCACTGCTTCCTGATTCTCGGTGTTGCTCAGATAAGGTGTGTGCTGGTGAGTAGGTGGAAACTCCTATGACCATCTCCCCAACCTCTTCCCATATAGGGATTTTTTTCTCATCTTGTTGCTTATCTTAACTAAAGACAATGTAATTTTCCATTAGTTTTTTTTTTCATTTAAACTAATCAAAATCAGGGGGGAAAATCCCTCCTCAGTTCATGCATACAAACTCTTTAGTTTGGAAAACACAGTCACCATACAGGACCTTTATCAGGAGAGTCCTGACACGTCACTGCCCTCCCTTCAGCCAGCCCGACATACAGAAATCCTCCCAGGAGGACCAGCAGTGTATTTCCCTTAGCTTACCTCCATTCTTCAAAGTGAAATTTTGATTTGAAATTCTGAAATAAGATGATTTCTCACAGTACCACATTCTGTAGGCTGTTTTCACTTTCTTGATATCATCCTTTGATGCACAAAAATTTTAATTTTGATAAAGTCCAATTTCTCTGTTTTCGTTTGTTGCATGTGCTTTTGAGGTCACGTCTAAGAAAACATTGCCTACTCGAAGATCACAAAGATTTATGTCTATGCTTTCTTCTGAGTTTTACAGCTTTAGCTCTTACATTTAGGTCTTTGACCCATTTTGAGTTAATTTTTGCATATGGTGTAAGGTAGGGGTCCACCTTCATTCTTTTGTGTGTGGATATCCAGTTGCCAAGCACTATTTGTTGAAAAGACTATTCCTTCCCCTATTGAATTGTCTTAACACCATTGTCAAAAATCAGTTGACCGTAATGTTTCTGGACTCTCAATTCTATTCCATTATTTCTACCACACTATCTTTCTTACTATAGATTTGTAATAAGTTTTCAAGTTGAAAAGTGTGAGCTCTTCAATTTGTTCTTCTTTTTCATTATTATTTTGGCTATTAGAGTCCTTTGAATTTCCGTAAAAATTTTAGGATAAGCTCATCATTTCTATAAAGAAGTCAGCTGCGGCCAGCCCCGTGGCCAAGTGGTCAAGTCCACATGCTCTGCTTGGGCGGCCCAGGGTTTCACCGGTTCAGATCCTGGGCGTGGACATGGCACTGCTCATTAGGACACGTTGAGGCGGTGTCCCACATGCCACAACTAGAAGGACCCACAACTAAAACATACAACTATGTACTGGGGAGATTTGGGGAGAAAAAGCAGGAAAAAGAAGAAGAAGAAGAAGGTTGGCAACAGTTGTCAGCTCAGGTGCCAATCTTTAAAAGAAAAAAGTCAACTGGAATTTTTATAGAGTTTGCATTGAATTCGAAAATCAATTTGAGCAGTACTGCCACCTTAATAATATTAACTCTTCCTATTCATGAACAGGGGATGTGTTTCTATTTATTTCAGTCTTCTTTAATTTATTTCAATAACGTTTTATAGTTTTCAGAATGTAAGTTTTGTACTTCTTTCATTAAATTTATTCCCAAGCATCTTGCTCTTTTTGATGGAATTGTTTTCTTAATGCCCTTTTCAGATTTTTCATTGCAAGAATATAGAAATACAATTAGTTCTTATATATTGACCTTGTATCCTGCAACCTACTCAACTCATTATTAGCTCTATTAGTTTTTTAGTGGATTCCTAAGGATTTTCTATATAAAAGATCATGTCATCTGCAAAGAGAGAGAGTTTTACTTCTTCCTTTTCAATCTGGACAGCTTTTGTTTCATTTTCTTGCCTAATTGCCTTGGCTCGACCTCCAGTAAAATGTTGAATAGAGTGATGAGTGTAGACATCCTTGTCTTGTTCCTGATCTTAGGGGGAAAGTATTCAGACTTTCACCATTAGATACAATATTAGTTGTGGGTTTTTAATATCTGGGCTTTATAAGTTCTAGGATATTTGGAATCATTTTTTTACTATCTAAAAATTCCTTTAGAATTTCCTTTGTTACAGGTTCTGCTGATGGAGAACTCACTCATTTTTTGTTTGTTTGAATATTTTTTCTTTATCTCCAGTCTTGAAAGATTTGTTTGCCAAATATAAAATTGTAGGTTGGCATCTGTGTCCTTTCAGCACATTGGAGATATCATTCCACTGTCTTCTGTCTTCCCTTGTTGCTGACAGTTTAACTGCTGCTCCTTTGAAAGTAATCTCTTTTTCATTGGCCGCTATTAAAAACTCTTCCAATCTCTGATTTTCGGCAACATCATGATGTGTCAAGGAATACATTTCTTTTGATTTATCTTGCTTGGGATTTCAGGGCTTCCTGAATCTGTGCACTGGTATCTTTCATCAGTTCTGAAAAATTCTCAGTGATTGTCTCTTCAAATATAGTATCCGCTGCACCCTTCTCTCTTCTCCTTTTTGGGTTACAATTAAACACATGTTCATATCTTACCACTGTATCTTCCAGAATTCTTATCATTTCTCTCTCTCTCTTTTTTATCCCCATACTATATTCTAGATAATTTCTTCTGATGGGTCTACCCATTCACTAATTCCCTCTTCGACTATGTCTAAGCTGCCTTTGTGTTGTGTTTTGCTTTTGTTAGCTCTTTCCATGGAGTCTTATTTCTTTTTTTTTCTGCTTTTTCTCCCCAAATCCCCACAGTACATAGCTGTATATTTTTTAGTTGTGGGTCCTTCTAGTTGTGGCATGTGGGATGCCGCCTCAGTGTGACCTGATGAGTGGTGGCATGTCCGTGCCCAGGATCCGAACCAGAGAAACCCTGGGCCACCGAAGCAGAGCGCATGAACTTAACCACTTGGCCACGGGCCCAGCCCCCCATGGAGTCTTATTTCTGTGTATGCCTGGTTATCTTTGGCTATATGTTGTATATTATATTTTTTAAATTATTTGAAGGAATAATTTGAAGTCCACAATAAAGAGAAAGTCTTCAAAGGAGAATTTGAGTTTGTTTATGCTGGGTACCTGAGGTCTTTGCCAGTCTGAAACCACCTTAAATCAAATTATCTGGAATGCCAGGGAATTTTTTTTCTCCCCAAAACCCCAGTATATAGTTGTATATCCTAGTCATAAGTCATTCTAATTCTTCTATGTAGGATGCCACCACAGCATGGCTTGATGAGCAGTGCATAGGTCTGCACCAAGCATCTGAACCAGGGAATCCTGGGCCACTGAAGTGGAGCACATGAACCCAATCACTCAGCCACTGGGCCAGCCTCATCCAGGGAATTTTTTTTAAGCTGAATTTCTGACCTTCTGGATCATCCTTATCTTGAGAGTTTAGACTTTTGGAGTCTCAGTTTGTTGCAGGATAGTCTCTTGTCTCTTCACCTTTGACTCTCATGGAACTTTGATCTTTGTCCTCCACACATACCCCACAAGGTTGTCAAAACAGAGGTCCTAAATTTGAAGGGACAGAAAATGCTGCCACTTAAAACTAACTTCCATGCTCAGGGTTTTGTTTTTCCTTCACTTTTGGCCTGGTGATTCCTTATTATCTTGTTACTTTATTACGTTTTTTAGAAGCTTTTTTCTTAATATTTTATCCAGCTTCTTAAATAGTTTCCAGTGGTAGGATTAATCAAATTACCTAGCCCACCATTCCTACCTGGCCTTTCTACCTCCCCACCTGGCCTTTCTACCATTTCTACTGCCCATCCTGAGAACAACAGACCAGCTTTCTATGCTCTTTTCAAAACATCCTTTCCTGCATATTTGGGTATCCAGCTTTTTCTCCTGTTTAGCACCCATTACCACTTCTTCTCTCCAGAGCTGGATTAGGGCCTGGCTAATCAGGCAACTGACAGTGGTAACAGTCCATATGGGATATTAAGCCCTCACTGAATAAATTGGATATATAATGTCAATTAACTCAGATTTCCTTACACAATTCCTTACCTTGTTGGTGAAAAGTTAAACAGTCCCACTCCTTCCAAAGCAGAATATGCCCTCTAGCAAAAAATTTTAAAATATAATCTCTCCAGCACCTATATTTTTCTCTGAAGTGCTCCATCCCAAAGCCAGGCTGCTAATGGTTGCCAAAGGTCTCTCAAAGAGAACTGAAATTATAAAACTACATCATACATAGCATAATGCCATTTATTGAGACTTATTTTTTTTTTTATTTTAAACTTCTTAATAAGCCTACCAAGGAGATGTCTGCTTCAAAAGATCATAACACTGTAGGGGAGAAGAAGAGTTATAAAAAAAGTGAGGAACGTTTTATGGAATGTTTTCAGGACAGCTTTAATCAATGGACGTGAATTATTCATAAAATGAGTTTTTTGCCACTTCTAAATAAATGTTGAACAAATATTTAAAGACTTTTGGTTGGACGGAGGGCTCTAAATTATTACTCTGCCTGGATGTCCCTTGATTTATTCTTCCCCTAGCTTAGCTGCTCCCTAAAAGATGCTTACAAGTTAATGTTTAGTATATTTTTTTCCAAGATTTTACTGTTAATCACTCTGGACACAGTAATAAATAAAAATAAATACAATGAAGTAACAAAAGTCAAGAGTTTTCCAAGTCTCTTATAGCATTGGTCCTGCAATACTCTTCCTGACTACTTTGTGAAACGATAACCAAGCCCACTAGACATCAGTTCTCAACTTTTATTCCTGATCATTAAACTCCATACAACCTTAGGGGAGGGCTGGCAGCTATTGGTACCAAGCATCAAGATATAGAATAAAAGATGCCTTGTGGATAGCACAATACACATATTCTTGTCTCTATCTGATCACCATAAGCTGTATTTGTCAGGACTCTATCAATTACAATTTAGAAAAACCCAATTCAAATTGGCTTAAGCAAAGAGTGGAGTTGGGATGGTAGAGGTGGAAGGAGATTTGCTAGTTCATAAAACTGAAAAAGTTTAAGAGTAAAGCTGTCTTCGGCATGGGCTGGTAGAGGGGCTCAGACATCATCAAGAACGAGTAGCTCTCTCCATCTCTCCTTTTTACTTTTCTCTAACATTGGCTTCATTCAAGACTCCAATCAGTGATTCCAGCATCTCCAAGCATTCAACGGACTTGATGCCATTAGTCCCAGTGAAACCAACCGCTTTGCTTTCCCAACAGTCCCAACTAAGTGTCCAGAATTGAGTCTCAGTGACCTGGTTTGTATCATGTGGAAACGCCTCCACTGGAACCTAACAGATTGAGAGAGATAAAAGGTTGTTCCTCTAAAGAGCAGGCAAGATGCTATAACTTAGGGTGACCGCCAGTCCCAGTTTGCCCAAAACTTAGGGGTTTCCCAGGACCTATGGCTTTCAGTGATACAACTAGGACAGTCTCAAGCAAGCCAGGATGGCTAGTCACCCTAGCACTCTTATCAAATGATTCAAAAAGCTAACACTGAGCCACAGGGCCGTGTGACCTATGTGTCAGAACCAGTGCAAGTCTCTTCCTCCAGATTTATGGCTTCTCCATCTTTCAGGTCTCATGTTAGCCCTTCCCATCCTGTCACCTGTAGCTGAGCACAAGTCGTCAGTTGTCACTGTATTACAGTGTGGGATAGAGTAGGTAAATCGCAGACCCAGCCTTATGCTGCTCTCTTAGCTGGGTCCAAACGAACCCAATTCACTCCAACCAGTTTCAATCTCTCTTTCTATTGATAAGCTCTGCCCGAGGGTCACTCACCAGGTTTCCTGATCGGTCTACTTCTTCCCCGGGGCCCAAGCTACACACTCTTCTCTCTTGTCTTCTTTGCTTCATTTCACTTCTCTTCACTCCCTTTTTTGTCTTTTCTCTTTGATCCTAAAGAACTTGGGCCACTCTCTCTTTGAGCCCCATGTCTGTTCCTCAGCCTCATAGTAATATTCCTCTCTCCAAAGCCATTATCACTTCTACTTGCCAGTTTCTCTCTCAACTTGCTCACAACTGATTGGACCAATAATTTCCAGATAAGGCGTGTACACAGCCCAGAGACAGGCAGAACAATCCACTGGGATACAGGAAGATAATTTCAGAACTTCTATTTATAATCATTTTTTATTGTCTTCCTTTAATTTCCATGTTAGGCTATGTTTTATAATGTATATAACACATAACTATAGCAGCACATATGTATCATTCATAAATAGTTATGCATATCTAGGGCCAAGGACTATGCAAGGACATTTACACATTCCCAGTACTTGGTGTACTGCCAGGCTCAACAACTGGTTTTTAGACAAATTGCATTCATGAATGGATCAAATCAATCACATGAAATCAATCACTCAATCAATCATGTTCCTTAGTCCCTGTCCACAGAACGTATTAGGTGACAGTCACTGTCCTTAGGGACTTTTCATTGTTTCTCTTCTCTTCTGTGCCTGATGTGAACTATTTTTCACCAGACACACTTCCACTTGCACCCACCTTAGTCCCTGCCCCCTCAACCAGATCATCCTGAGTCCTCAAGATCTCCTATAAAGATAGGACAAAGGTCCATCTCCAGCTCCTCCCAAAGTCAGCACTTCTCCTCAGGATCACCAAAACTCCCACCCTCACCTTCAGCTCAGGAGCCATGGTTCTGGCCCTTATCTCCTGCATTCCTTTCTCTCAACAAATCTTAGCAGCGAGCATCTCACTGGCTATCAGACAGCTCCCAGTCCTCCAACTCCAGGCTTCTGCACCAAAGCTGCTCCATGGACCATGATGGTCCGTGATGATGGTTTTCCCATCTGCAAAGAAATGAGGAAAATAAGTGAAGACAATGTGGAAAGTAAATACAAATATGTATGTCCTGGCTGTTCATGACAGTCCTTTATTCTGAGATTGTGGTTTCTATCTTTTTCATATTAAAATATTTTTTCTCTTATAAATGATGATGATTATAATAATTAGTTATTGTCCTTACTGAGCAAAGTCAAAATTTGACAGTCCTTTCAGGGTCCTGGAATTTTTTACTTGAAAATTTACTAATTCATACAATCCAAAAGTCTGGGGAATCACCAAACCATTAGCAAACAGAAAACGTTTTGTTTGATTTGTTTTTAAGGTGAAGAGAGGAGAAGTTGATTCATGGGGTAAAATGCAAATAGTCCAGAAGAGATTACAAACTAAGCTTTGCCATTCAATCATCACACCTTAACACATCTCTTTCCTAAGATCAGATTTTAGAGTATGGGGGAGCGTGAGGAGCCTGGGGCACTGAGCAGCAATGAGGAAGATAGTTAGATTAGGGCAGGGGATCATCTGTGAACCATGCCAAGGGCTGGTTCTGTCTTAGAACTTTTGCCCTAAAAGGACTTCTTTTATTTCAGGGTACACTTTGATAATGACATATGCTGGCAACAGGACAAACGTGGACATCGTGGATAGTGTCCATATTCCTGCTGCATTTTGCTTCGTCACCGAAGGGAGCAAGGTTTTCCCCACTGAAACCTTGCCTGGCAAACAAATAAGGATCTAATTCTTATTTAGCCTGAGAGGATGCATAATGTTTAAATTCTTTGCCAAATATGCTAGGGGTGTTTCTTATTAAAAATCCATATGCTATTAGTCACTGAAACTGGGACTCAAAAACATAGCCAGGTCTAGAAAGTCAGTGAACACTGGGCGGTATTTTGGTTAGCCACGCCTACCAGCTTCAGAATTGAATCCTGATACTCACATGGGGTGGGGTACTTGAGCCATTCATAACCCCAGTCCACAATCAAGGGAGTATTATCTTGTTACTCCCACAAGCCAAACCGAATGGAAATGAGTCACTACGTGATTGAATTGTATCCTTGGAACACCCACATTAGGCTGAAACTCGGGGTTCAATGGTCATTTTTCTGATTACTATCTCACTCAGCAGCATGAGATCGTGACGAGAACACGCTGAGTTTCTCCTACAGAGTCTGGGGTGGACATTTCTTCCGGAAGAGTAGATGGGCTCTCTCACTTCAGGAAATTTGAATCTGTCTTTTCAGAGCCCACACTCAGTGCTGAAGACCTCTGGACATGGTGGTGTTCAGATTGTTATTTTCCAAAATGTTCCTAAACTATGGATAGGAAATATTCCTTATTTCTCTGGGAAACAGAGGCCCAGTTTCTGTGAAATTGTATCAGTAAAAAAGTTAGAGTTAGGACATGAACTTCTTCACGTGTTATACATACTGAGACCGCTCTGCCCCTGATTCCCAGATTTGGTCATAAAAAAAATTCCTACAATTTTCCAAAGGGTTCTTGACCATTGACCATCCAGAGAAAAGGTCAGATGGAAGGAATGTCCTCTTGGCCACAGAGCTAAGGCGTACATCTGGCAGCCAGAGGCGCAGAGCTGCAAGGAGCCAGCCTCGCAGTCACTGGAGGGCCTTTTGAGTCAGAATTCTTTCTTCCCAATTCAGGCCTCACAGTTGCCCCGTCCCTGGGAGTTTGAAAGCGTATTCTGACTTCAGTCCTGCCCGTGGCTGAGCACATCACCAACACAGGACGCCTGTTCTTCCTGCTTGCCGTGTAACTGAGATTTCCCCCAGGGGCTCCCCCATCCCTGAAGATCTAATGAGCGTGTGCTGAGCCCTCATTCCACGCCCTGGGAAAGTCTACTGTCCACTCCAAGACTTCTCAGCTTTCCAAAGAATTTTACATTTTCATGGCCACCTCTGATTCCAACTCCCTGCCCCGACTTGTTCTCTGCTCTGCCCTTCCAGAGCTGTTCTTCTCTCTCCACTCAGGTACCAAACCAAATATGAAGCAGCCGTTTTGTAAAAAGTAGACCTTATTTTTTAGCGCAGTTTTCAGTTCACAGCAATAATTAATGGAAAGTACAGAGTTCCCATACACCCTCTGCCCGCAAACATACACACCTCCCCCACTATCAACATCCAGCACCAGAATGGTGCATGTGTTACAATCAATGAACCCACATTGACCCATCTTTAGCACCCAAAGTCCATAGTTTACAAAAGGATACGCTCTTAGTGTTGTACATTCTACGGGTTTTGATAAATGTATAGTGACATATATCCACCCATTATAGCATCACACAGATTAGCTTCATTGCCCTAAAATCTTCTGTGCCCCTCCTATTCATCCCTCCAGAGCCCCAAGCCCTTGGCAACCACTGATTTGTTTTATTGTCTCCATAGTTTTACCTCTTCCAGAATGTCATATATTTGGAATCATGTAGTATGTAGCCTTCTCAGATTGGCTTCTTTCGCTTAGAATATGCATGTAAGGTTCCCCCATGTATTTTCATGGCTTGATAGCTCATTTCTTTTTAGCACTGGATAATATTCCATTGTCTGCATGTGCCACAATTTATCCATTCACCTACTAAAGGACAACCTGTTTACTTTAAGTTTTGGAAATTATGAATAAAGATCTCATAAACATCTGTGTGCAGGCTTTTGTGTGGATATAAATTTTCAATTCATTTGGGTAAATACCAAGGAGTGTGATTTGCTGGATCATATATGGTAAGAGTATGTTTAGATTTATAAGAAACTGCCAAACTGTCTTCCAAAATGGCTCTACCATTTTGAATTCCCACCAGCAATAAATGAGAGTTTCCGTGGTTCTACATCTTTTGGAATTTGGTGTCAATTTTTTGGATGTTAGCCACTCTAGTACATATGTATTAGGTACTGAGGTACAATGTAGTATCTCATTGTAGTATCTCATTGCTGTTTAAATTTGTAGCTCTCTAGTGACATATGATGTTGAGCATCTTTTCCAATGCTTATTTATCATCTGTATATTTTCTTTGCCCGTTTTTAATCAGGTTATTCATTTTCCTATTGTTGAATATTAAGAGTTCTTTGTATATTTTGGATTAGTCCATTATCCAAATATTTTTTTGCAAATATTTTCTCTCCATCTGTGGCTTGTCTTCTCATTATCTTGAAGGTGATAGTTATTTTTATTCTCAATTTTCAAAGATATAATTCTGTCATCTTCTGGTTTCTATTGTTGCAATTGATATAATGGCTATAATTCCTTTCTTTCAGGTTTTTAAAAGATTTTTCTCTTTATCTTTGGTGTTTTGCAATACTATGATACATTCAGACATTGATTTGTTTTAATTTACCTTTCCTGAAACTATGGTACATCTTAAAGCTTTTAATTACATCCTTAATGTGGGATTAATATTTTTCATGAGTTTTAGAAAATTCTTAGCCATTAACTTATCAAATACTGTCTTTCTCTCATTCTCCTTGTTTTCCTCTTCCAGCACTCCTATTATGTGTACATTCGAACTTCTCATTCTATCCTCCATGCCTTAAACTGCTGTTTCATGTTCTCCATCTCTTTACTTCTGTCGACATTTTGCATAATTTTCTCAGTTCTATCTTTTAATTTATGAATGCTAACTTCAGCTGTGTTTAACCTGCTGATTACCTGTTGTTAGCTTTCTAATGCTGCCCTAACAAATTCTCAGAAACTTAGCAGCTTCAAACAACACCCATTTATTATCTCACAGTTTCTGTGGGTCAGATGTCTGCCATGATGTGGTTAGATACTCTGCTTAGGGCTCACCAGGCTTAAACAAAGGCATCGGCCATGGTTGTGGTTCTCCTACAGGGCTTGAGGTCCTCTTCCAAGATCACTGTTGGCTGGAAGAATTCAGTTCTTTGCAGTTGTAGAACTGAGATCGCTGTTTCCTTGACTTATGACTCCCTTCATCTTCAAGTCAACAATGGTGCATCAAATCCTTCTCATTCTTCTAACGCCGGGCTCAGCTTTCTGCTGTATTTCTCTCACTCCCTGCTCTGCCTTCCTCTTCTGTTTCTTAGGTCTCATAAGATTACAGTGGCCTCCCTGGATAATCTAGGATCATCTCTCTATTTTAAAGTTAGCTGATTGGCAACTTTAACTACATGTGTAAAATTCCTTTTGCCATGTGACACAATAGAACTATGGAGGCAGAGATCATAGGAGCCAAAATCGTGCCTACTACACTGTACACTGAGTTTCTTGTTTCATTGACTATATATCTAATTTCTAGAAATTCTAGTGGTAGGGGTTGTCAAATCTTCCCAGATTTTTTCATGGTGACTTATATTTACTTATGATTTTAGTTCCTTCTTTTATGTCTTTAGCCAATATTATCTGATTTTCTTGGGGGACCATTGTAACTGTTAAGTCTTGTGATCTTATTCACAATTAAGTGCTGTGCTGGAATCAGCTTCCCAACTGTGCATTCAATGATCTCACGTTGGAAGCATGAAGTCAGTTATGGTGAGTGTATTTATGTCATGGAAATCAGCAAATGCTACTAAGTCAGCAAGTTTTTTTCTTTTCTTTTTGTGAAGAAGATCAGCCCTAAGCTAACATCTACTGCCAATCTTCCTCTTTTTGCTTGAGGAAGATTGTCACTGAGCTAACACCCGTGCCAATCTTCCTCTATATTTTATGTGGGTCACCACCACAGCATGGCTTGACAAGCACCCAGGATCCGAACCCCAGGCTGCCAAAGCGGAGTATGTGAACTTAACCACTACACCACCAGGCCAGTCCCCAGCAAATTTTCTTCTTTTGAGGCTAGGTTTACTAGTATGTGTACCACTGTTTACAATAGATTTTGAATTTTGAGTTTTGAGCTCAAGTTGGACAGGGCTTTAAATGTAGAAATCCCATTCAACCTGCATTGAGGGGTCTGCAGTTGCCTCTACAAGTCCTTCCAGATGTTATCAGTCTGGAATCACCTTTTACTGCTGTTTTCTTAGTGTGGGCGTCCCAGGACCACCATGTGGGGTGTGTAAATTTAAACCCCAGTCACATATGAAGCAGAGGCTCATGGTCATATATTCTTAGATTTTTTCTGTTTTTCCACACAGGGGTCAAATCAGACTAAGCCTAACAAACTTTCTCCCTGTGCCAACGAGTTGAATTTTCTAGCCCATCCCTTCACTGTACTAATTGTCTTATTGAATGAGTACTGTCCAGTGGTTTTCAAATTATGTTCCCTGGAGGCCCGTGGGAGTCTAATAAATGACCCAGCTTCAAAGAGCAAGAGCAAAGTGAGCAGACTGTTCCCTCCATCCTATAAACCATAGTAGCACCCCCTTCTCCTCTCCTCACACTGCCACACAAGTATACACATGCATGCACGTGCGCACACACACACACACACATTTTTTATATACATAACATATTAGTCTCCCTGGCAATATCACAAAGAAAATGTTTCTCTTTTTGAAAATTATGAAATTTCTGAGATATTCCAACTCCTCTACTTTAAAAATGGAGAAAGCGAGGCACAGAGGTGTTAGCCAATGACGTAAAATATAGTTCTGTGAGTTAGTAAAAAGAATTGAGGCTTGAATCCAGGTTCAAAGCAGATAGCAATGATATTTGGACCAAAAAGATTAAAAAGCCTTTCTGTAACTAGAGACACTTTGTGTGAGAAGGTCAGGCTTTCGTTTCTGATCAATGTGAAGAAACACACTGTGAGAGTGGTTAAGTCCATTGTTAAAGCTTTTAATTATATTACTAACAGTCTCCCCTAGTAATATTTGCTATTATTTTCTGAGTACGGCGCTCCACAGGCAATGCTTAGCATTTCATATGCGTTATCATATTTAGTCTGCAAAACAATGCAGGGAGATAAACACTGTCATTATCTCATTTTACAGAAGAAGACAATGAGGTAAGTGATTTAGCTGTGGTCTCATGTGGCTCGTCAACAGGGGAGTGAGGGTTGAAGCCAGGCTGTCTGGCTCCAGAACCCAAAGGCCTTCCTGCTGCCTACCTCTGCTGTCTTCCCTCCTCCCCGGTCTCTCTGCTGGAGGCAGAGTCAAGGCCACAGATGCTGCGAACTGCTTGACCACATCCACCGCTCAGTTCCATCAGATTATTTGAAGATTCCATGTTTGTGAATTCTCGCTAAAATTTATTTTAATCCAAAAATCAATACTCCAGATGTTTCCTCCGTCATTACTGGACTTGTGCATGTGCAGAGGGCAAAAAATTTAAGTCAAGGGAGGTGCATGTTCCCAGCGGCAGTGGAACAAGGCCGTGCTCAGACTCTTTGTTTCAGCTCCATACTATAAACAAGGGTGCTTCTTGTAGCGTATTTAATGCCATGTTTTTCATATTTTCGTGCTTTTTGCTGGTGATTCTCTATTTAAAATGGCCCCAAGCATAGCGCTAAAGTGCAGTCTAGTGTTCCTAAAGGCAGGAAGGCTGTTCGTGCCTTATGGAGAAGGGATGTACTAGATAAGCTTCGTTCAGGCCTGAGTTATGGTGTTGTTGGCTGTGAGTTCAACGCTAATGAATCAACAATACAGATTAAATACGATGTCTTCAAACAGAAACACACATAAAACAAGGTTGTATATTGATTGGTTGATGAAAACGTGACCACGGGAGGCTCGCAGGGACCTAAGCCCATATTTCCCCTGGGGGCAGTGATTTAGTATTTGCTAATTCTGGGTTCCTGGTGACTCTATAGAACATAACTACTGTGATTAATGAGAATAGACTGTATTTCATCCTGCCTTATAACCAGCCTCACCTAAGGGTTTTAAGTGGAGCAGCAGCCAGTACCTTGGGAAGACCACATGGATGAAGCCCTTTCATCTCCAAGTCTCTTATGACTTGGCCACTGGAAGCCCTGCCCGACCACCTACAGGGCTGCAGGCAGCGCCCTCTGCTCTTGCTTTACCCTCCACAGAGGGGAACCTGGTAATCAGGAAAGAAACTCCCTCACAAGATAAACAGTGAGTAGAGTGTACATATGGTGGAAAATAAATGGCTCTTGGTACCATGTTGTGGAAATTATCTCACTCAGGTAGATAAAGGAGGAGGGCGAGCTCAGGTGGCACTGTTGAGTCCCCTCCTCCATTGCATGGCCCATTCGTGACGTGTGCACCAGCGTCTTCGAGAAAACTCCATCGCTACACTGAGCACTCTCAGAACTGGGCTGTCCCCTTTTCGTGTGGCGCTCTGTGTCAACGCTGTACCCCACCATGGCCGTGACCGCCTGCCAGGGCTTGGGGTTCGTGGTTTCACTGATCGGGATTGCAGGCGTGATTGCTGCCACCTGTATGGACCAGTGGAGCACCCAGGACTTGTACAACAACCCGGTGACAGCTGTATTCAACTACCAAGGGTTATGGCGCTCCTGTGTCAGAGAGAGCTCTGGCTTCACCGAGTGCCGGGGCTACTTCACCCTGCTGGGGCTGCCAGGTAAGGGCCGGCACCTGGTAGGCTGGCGGGGGAGATGGAGCAGACGGGGGATTGCAGTCTTTGCCTGGGCACCACAGAGGGACCGCTGGGGAGGGAAGAGCAACAGCCCCACCAGCAGGGTGGCACAGGAGTGCAGGAGCCTTAGGGAGAGGAGCTCGCTGGAGCTGTCAGGTCTCTGTTCCCCTAACTGGGTGGTGCCCAATTCTCCCCAAGGGGCACATTTTTAAAATAACTCCTATGTGAGCAATGGCAGTGAGTCTCAATCACCCACGGGAATAGGATTTGGGAGACCCAGACTTTAGCCACTTCCTTCCTTTAGCCCCAAGAGTCCCCCTCCCTGAATCGGGGACTATGGATCTCCTGAACAGAGTTCCATCTCCCGTCCTCCTTGGGTCTTCTCCCAGCTTCCAGGGAATTCTAAGCACGTAGCAGCAACAGAAATGGGGCAGAGGAAAGGGCCAGAGAAAAAGAACCGAGTGCTATGTTTCTCTGGGGTGTGCCAGATGGGCCCCTTCTCTGTGGCTCCAGGCTCCTGACCTCCAGAAAATATGGGTCACCTGGAACCAGAATCAGGGCACTCTCTGCACAGAGGACTTTTGTGGCAAGTGAACTCTACCACACGGGGAAAGGTGTGTGGGCTGTGGTGCCCACTGCCCCAGATCAGCATGTTAGTCACACAAGGATTGTGTGTTTGTTCGCTCAGTAGATTGGGCATTTTAACTTGAAGAAAAATTCAAGTCACAAGAGTAGAGAATGTTAAAACTGTCCTTCATTCAAGTAACAGAGTAAGACAATGGATAAGCTTGTCATTTTCATTTTTTGGTTCTTTGTTCCTTCCATAGATACATATCAAAGTCTTGAGAGGGGCATTGATCTAAGGCGGGCATTGCAAGGAGGATCAGAAATAGAAAGTAGGGCTGTCCCCTCCAGGAACTTGGTATTTGACAGTAGGGTCAAGACTAAAACATGCACAGAAGGCACCAAGTGAAGACTTCAGTCACATGGTGATTCATTCTTTTATACCTTCCACACATTGATGGAGGGCTCGCTACAACCTCAGGGTTCTGTGGGCCTGGCACCCCCAAAAATGTGAACGCGCACCCCAAGCTGGATAAGACAAGGTACCAAGTGAGGAGGAGAGAGGGCCAGTGCTGCAGGAGAGGAGATGAGGAGGGAACTGCTCAGGGGAGCCTTTACCAAGGAGGAGAAACCACAAATGAACCTTGAAAGGTGGTTAGGATTTGGAGGGGCAGAATCACTGAACAAAAATCTGCATGAGCAAAGGCATGAGGGCGCTCCCACCCGAGTCTTCCTCAGGGGAAAGTGAAAGAAAGACACTGGCTGGGGAAGAGGGTGCATGTGGGGATGGTTATGGAGAGCACTGAATGCCAGGCTAAGAGAGGAAGGGCCTGGGTATGAACAGGAGAACATGAGCCCCGTCAGTGGGTGACCAGCTGTCGATTCACTGGGGCCTCCCTCCTCTAGGCACTGGAGGGAAGGGGAGCCACTCCCAGGTCCATGTGTCCTGCTGGCCCTGCCTTAGCTCTGAGTCTAACCACCTGCCCTGGGATTCTCCCTCACCTCAAAGGCAAAACGCCCAAAACTCTCCAGAGGCTAGGGACCTGGGTCCACACAGAGCTAGAGGCCATGATGGAGAGAACGAGCCTGGGGCTGACCTCATACCACACAAGTACCCGAGTGACATCTGAGGGGCTCATACTGCTTCACAAAGGGCAAGTCACCGCGGCAACCCATGCACTGGCACTGAGTAAGCTGCCTTGCTATCTTGTCTGTAATCTCTACAAAACACCCTGAGAGCCTGGTGTGATTATCGTACGTTTAGAAACAAGGAAACCAAGTTCGTGTAACTTGCCCAAGGTCATATACAGATGGAGACTGAAGGAACTCAGCCTCTGTCCTGCCTGCACCCAAGCCCCAGGCCACAGCCCTAACAGGGAGCCCAGAAGCTCTCAGACACAAGCAGACACCTCTCCTGACTAGGAGCTTTCTACCCCCAATGCAGAGGCGCCTTCCTAGCCTCTTCTCTTGCCGAAGTCTGATGCTGCAGCCCCACACGGTCCTCTCCTTGGGAGTGTCCTGGACTAACAACAGGTGCCGACACCCTCCATACTTGTCTTACAGATGGAGACTTGCAGGAGCAAAGAGACTTGCCCAAGCTCACAGAGTTAGAACCAGGCCAGACGAAAACTGCCTGTTAGGCCTTTTCTTAGAACCTGAGTGTGTGTGTGTGTGTGTGTGTGTATGAAAATCCTGTGACTAGGTAGTTTAGAGAAGTATTTTCCAAAAATAGTGTTGTAGGAATCCCTTTTAAAAGAAAAAGAATTCTTGCAGACCCTCAACGTTGATTTAAATTATAGTTATTTTAATGTCACTTTAATACATACGAGTATAACAATAGATTTAGATTCCTCATGCATACACATCTTATATACATACAAACATCACATTTGCAAATGTAATCTAAATAACACTAAAAAACAAATAAACCCAAATTTAAAACTTAATTTGGTGTTAAGGGTAGTGTTCACTTGCATTGGGAGTTTAACAGGATCCTCTCCTGTGGTAGTGAGGGGGCTGCCCCTTGGTAGCTCTTTGCCGTTCTTGTTCACACGAGGTAAGGTGGCCTTGTGGCGCTACTGAAATGCGGCTCGAAGGCTGTCAACCCAATTATTTCTGGAATTGGGGAGGGAAAGTTCTCTGCTGTGTATTTACTGCCACTAATTGTTGCAATCAGCTACGTGCAAAGACAGGACGGTGCCATGCTTCCTGGTGGGGTTTCTGTGGTTTGGAGCACCAGGGCGCAGGTGCCTGAGCGCGGAGGGCCAGTGCCACAGGGCGGGGAGAAATTCCCCGTGTTCTGTTTGAGCTAGAGTGAGCTCTTTGTCTGTGTGCCAGTTGAGGACATCACTTGGCTGTCCCCTGGTATAAACATGATCAAAAACACCAACATAAACATAAACCAGGAGTGGCCAGCCAGAGGATCTGGAACATGCTTGTTCTAATTTCCTTTCCGTTGCCATTGAAACAAAGGCACAGAATTTTAAAATTTCCATTGAGAAGCTTCACACTCCCGAGAATGCAAACACAGACTCTCGGGCTCAGAGGCAAGAAGTCAGGCACAAGCAAACCCTCCAGAGAAACCCCAGGCGTAGGACCGGTGGCCACCCTCCTAGACCAAATCATTTCATGGCCCATAACCAGCAGCCAACTGGTCCCAGGCTGACTAGGTTTAAACAAGGTCTCCTCTTGGTAAGGACAAGGAAGGAAAAGCAAAGGCCTTTGGCCCTGTCACACACGGGGAAGTAATAGGGAAATAAATAATAACACAGAAATTGTGACATTAGAAGGAATATTTATTCATTCAACACACATTTGTTAAACACTTACTCAACAGTGCTCCAGGCTGTCTGTATATGGGAAACATAGAAACATAGAGATATCAAAAGGCTCACAAATCCAGAAAGAGAGACATTGAGGAAACAGATCATTGCAATACAAAGTTCCTCAGCCTCAGCACTATTGACAGTCTGGGCCATATAATTCTTTCCGTAGGCTGCTTTCCTGTGCATTACAGGATCTTTAGCAGCTTCCCTGGCCTCCACCCTCCCCCTCCCAGTAGTAACAAATAAAAATGCCTCTAGACATCGCCTTATGTCCCCTGGGGGGCAAAATCAGCCCCCATCAAGAATCCCTGCAGTAAAGTATAGCAAGTGCTATGCGTGGTACAGGCTGCAGACACGAGGAGGGGAAGGCTTCCTAAAGGAAATGATGAGTGAGCCGAGTTACCAGCGACATGTGCAAGGTACCCCAGAGGATAAGGAGGCAGACAGAGAAACACCATCTGGGAAGATTCAGTGGCATGAGAGAGCGTAGCATGTTAGGACAATTAAAATTGCTTGGTTCTGTGTGTGTGATATGAACCGGGGAGGGGGTGAGGCACAATGAGATGTGTTAAACGTGTCTTAGGAAGAATATCTGTAAATATTCGGCAAGAATGAAAATTAATAAGGAAGCTTTACTAAGAAGAATTTAAAAGCCTTAATTAAATGAAAATATATACTACAGGTTCCTAGATAGGAACATTATAAAGATGTGAATTTGTCCCTAACTGATGTATGATAATAAGTAATATATTTACTAATTTATTATTAACAATAATAAAATTTATTGAGATCTTACTATGTGCCAGGCATTGGGTTAAGGAATTACCATATATTAATATACCTAAGTGACATAATTTTATATATTTACACTTTAGTTTTCTCAACAACCCTGTGAGGTAAGCAGTATTATTATTTCCTTTTCATCGATGAGGAAACTGAAGCCCGGAGAGGTTAACAATGTCCCAAAGACACAGTCGTACTTAGTAGTCAGTGTAGTACTAGGTGTCAGGGCGAGGATTCAGGCCCAGGCAGACTGCCCCAGAGCCCAAGCGCTTCTCCATTACGAGAATTCTAATCAAAACACCAGTAAGGGTTTTCCTCTGGGAACGTCACAAAGTGTTTATCTATAAAAAGTAGCGGATGAAATTAACTTTTGAAAGTTTTTTTTAAAGAAGAAAATAAAAGTGGGGGGCTAACTGCCAGATATTCAACCAAATTCCAAAGCTGTAATAATTAAAAGTGTGCTTTGGCCCAAAGATGGACAGACAGGTCAATGGAACAAAATCTAAAATCAGGAGGACGCATCTGTGAATTTAATGCTGTAAACAGAGAGGGTTCCACCAAGCAGTGGGGGGACGGTTACCCAATTGGTGCTGCAGAAATTATTGACTATAAACCAAAATAGATTCCAGACTGATTAAATGTAAAAATACATGATAGTTTTAAATCTTCTAAAATTCTAAAATAATCCTAAAATCGTTTCTATCTCCTAAACGGAAAATAAATTCCTAAGACAGAAATGGTGGAGGATAACACAAAAGAAACGAAACTCATTTGACTGCACCATTCAACAAATATTTGGGAAGCGTGTATTATGCACCACGGACTGGGGAGCACATTTTCTCTAAACCATTAACAAAATTAAAAAGCAAATAATCAATGGGAAAAGATCTTTTCAGTAATCATAGCAATATATTAAGATCTTTAACAAATAAATAATTCATATAAATTTATAGGAAAAGTGCTAAAATTCCAGTAAATAAATGAGGAAGTACAAACTGAAAACTCAAGAAAAGAACAAAACCAATGCTTCATAAATATTTGTTTAAAAAAAAAAGTTTCAAACTGATTAGTAGTCAAAACCATGCAAATTAAAACAGGCGATCACGTACAAGTCCCCAAACTCACAGTGTAGGTCAGGGTGCAGTGAGGCAGGAGCTTTAGAATACTGCTGCCAGGAGCAAAATTCGTGGAAAACAGTCTGGTTCTACATAAAGAAGATTTTTTAAAACTTCACACCTTTTGACATCTTAATTCCACTCTTAGGAATCTATCCTAAAAAAGTAATCCAAAATGCTGGCAGGGAGTTATATGTAAAAATGTTCCTCATAACGTCGTTTTTCATACCAAAAAAATTGGAGGAAGGGTACAATCTAACTGTATAAGAATAGATGCTGTTTAGGTGAATAATAGCATTTCTACGTATTAGAATACTAGTATGTTTATGTTAAAATACTAACTTGCTCATATGGAATTAAATGTTTAACATAAAACGTTACAAGATGTTTACAAGGAGCTTTCATTGCACATGTATGCAATTAAGTGAAAAGAGCAAAACATCAAATTGTACAATCTCTTAATCTTTCTATATATATACAGAGAATGGATAAAAAGGAAATATGCCAAGTATTTTGTGTAGGATTTAAAATTACAAGTGACTTGTTAACACTTTCTCTACTTTCATATTTTCTATTAATAGTACCAAAAAGTAGAATCAGAAATTGGGGATAAACAATGTGGTGATATTTTAAAAGAAAAAAAATAATAGTTGTACCAATCATTTGCCTTGCTAGCATACTAATTTTACTCCTCCCTAATTCCTGGATATAATATTTTATAATGCTATTTGACCACCATTTTTACCTAATTACCATAGATGGTGTTATATTAACATTCCTAAAAAGCTGTAAAGAAAAAGCGGGAGAGTGGGCCAGCCCGGTGGCAAGAGGTTAACTTCGCACGTTCCACTTCAGCGGCCTGGGGTTCGCCAGTTCGGATCCCAGGTGTGGACATGGCACCGCTTGGCAAGCCATGCTGTGGCAGGCATCCCACATATAAAGTAGAGGAAGATGGGCATGGATGTTAGTTCAGGGCCAGCCTTCCTCGGCAAAAAGAGGAGGATTGGCAGCAGATGTTAGCTCAAGGCTCATCTGCCTCCAAAGAAAGAAAGAAAAGGAAAATTGGAGGAAACGTTTTCTCCAATGTCAGTAAAATAATACAAGCTCCTGGAAATTTATAACCCACAATGACACTGCCAGAGCTACATTTAAACCTGAATATAGGAATTCTTTCCCCTAAGAAGTCAGGAAAAAACTTTGTTCCATTTTAAAGGTGATTAAACAAAGTTGTACCAACCCCATTATTGTTAAACAGAATCAGACCATGAATTATCTCAGAGATACATTTAATACGTTTTAACAAAGCCTATTGCCATGAACAAGGAAGCCAGATTTTCCTCTTGGACCCCAATTCACTCTTTGTCAGTGATGGCAAAAGCAGTGGTCCACTCATTTCAGAGCACAGAAAACTCACCAGAAAGTAAAAAATCTCATCTTCCAGATGTTTTAAAACATGTAAATATTTGTTTCACATAAAAAAATTGTGCAGACTTACAATTTCTCTCTACTCATTCAGTATTCTACTTAGGTCGAGGTAGCTTTAGTTTATCCTTTAAAATTAACTTTTCCTCCTTCCAAAAAAATAAAGTCACTGTCACCATTTCAAACAGGAAAGAAAGCTTAATGCATTATTACCTATGTAACTTTTTTCCCTGTCTTGCAATTTTGCATAAAAACATTTGCATAGGGAAGTGGGAGGGAAAACTACCAGGAGTGAGAATAGATAACTTGTAATAACCTATTTTTTACATTTTGCCATTTTCAATCTATTATTTCAGTGGCATTATTGTCAATGTGTTTGAGGGGTGTTAAGCAAATGTCATAAAATGAACACCAGAAACAAAAGTCTGACAGATCTCTTTATGAATAAAAAGCCTGCCTCTTGTTTGAAATAAGATTAAAGTGGACTCTGTCCACAGAAACAGTGGCAGAATCATTCCCGAATTATTACAACATTTTCCAATCTAATTGATTAATCCCCGTCCACCAGCAGAGACCAGAGTCACTTGTCTATTGTCCCCTCCTCCCCTTTTAGGGTTGGTCCTCTAGCTCAGTTCAGGGGAGCCACAGCCACCAACACCATTCCATTTTAAGTCACATGCTCTCGCTTATGCTCTTATTTTGAGTTTCCTGGTTCATGCTTCCTTCTCTACAAACGCAGATCACAGAACCTAGAGCAAGGTGTGCAGCTGAGGGGAGTGTTGCCTCCATTCAAACTAGGGGGGAGACCTTCCATATTTGCTTTCTGTGTTTGCTGGGAGTAAAGCTGTGGGAGCGCCGGGAGGGTGCGCCCAAGATAGCATTGAAACGTCCAGATGGACAGGCTTGTTTCCTGGGGAGAACCTGTACAGGGTAGAGATTGGGGTGTGGGTGTGTGTGGGTGTGTTTCAGGGCCTTGAAATCCAGATTTGGGGAATGACCAATTAAACTGTATCTGAATTCAGAGACCAGACACATGACCCACGGGAAGCCACAGATTGATCGATTCTCTAACGAAATTGAATTGTGTAGACAAAACGCAAGGGCTGATCTCCAGCTGATTCTCTCTTTTTTGTAATTATATAACTCCTGATATTTTGACCAACGGTAGTGAAAACTTTTCAGCAAAACGTAGAAGACAGTGTGTGAAATCTCAAAAGGCTGTGAAGTATTCTGGTTTAGTTCCCACGTGTTACAGATGAAAACAGGTAGCACACAGCATGGTAACGTCAGCGTCCAGAGACGATCCTAGGTCTCTGAGTGACCGGCTCAGGGTCTTTGGCCCAGCCAGCCCTGGTCCCTCCTCTGTCCTTTGTGGAACCTTCTGTTTCTGCCACATGGTCCTGTGGTTCTTGTGGCAGGAGTGAAAGGGCGAGCTGGAGGTCAAAAGGATGGCTTGCTGCTTCCCATCCCAGTTCCAACACCTGTGGACCGAGAGCATGTCTCTAGGACTTGGCTCCCTGTTCTCAAAAATTGGGACAACTCTGCCCAGGACACCTGCCCTACCCATTTCTGTCAGGTCAAAATGGGAAGACGTAAGTGAAAAGTGGTTTATGAGTTGTGAGGAGAAAGTGTAGAAGTCTGGTTTAAGAGATTCCTGGGGCCATTTTATTACGCATAAGTTCCGCCAAGTGGCTTCCGTGACAGCAGGGGCTGAGGAAGGGCCGGTGGGGTTCTCATTGCGCTGGCCGTCAACTCGCCCCAGCCGGCGGCGTGCTCGGGATGCTCGGAGGCCAGCCAGGATGCCGGGATGCCGGAGGCTGGCACGAACCAGACCAGCTGGGCCTGCGCCGCTCAGCAGGACAAGTGCCTCTTGGGGCCGGTTCCCTAACAAATGAAAAAATTACGCCCTTGAACCAAGAGTGAAACTGAACTATCTAAGGAAAACACTGTGAGCAAACACGGAGAGCGGAGGGAGAGCGTGGGTGAGAGCAGCTCCCTCCAGGGCGCCGCGCGGTGGGCCCGCACCTTCCCGGGGGAGGCGGCGGCCGCACGCCCAGGCCAAGGCCATGTCCACCACCACCTGCCAAGTGGTGGGCTTCCTCCTGTCCGTGCTGGGCCTGGCGGGCTGCATCGCTGCCACGGGGATGGACACGTGGAGCACCCAGGACCTGTACGACAACCCTGTCACCTCCGTGTTCCAGTACGAAGGGCTGTGGCAGAGCTGTGTGAGGCAGAGCTCGGGGTTCACCGAGTGCCGGCCCTACTTCACCATCCTAGGCCTGCCAGGTAGGCGCGGGCCACCCCTGGGCCCACCCGCCGGGAGCGGGGCCAGGGGCTGCTGCTCTCGCTGGGGCCGAGGGACCCCACGGCAGGGGGGCTGGGTGGGACCCGTGCAGCGTCGGCTCCGACTAAAGGTGTGAATCTGAGAAGTTGGCCCCGTGTCAAAGACAGCCATAGCTGAACAGGACAAAATCGGAGAATTCAGTCTTAAGTCAAAGGAATGGGCAGTAAGGACGCAGGTCTTGAAAGAATGGGCCTGTTGTGGGGTCATGCTACTAGAATAGACTAGAAAAATGTTCCTCAAGAAGAAAATTAACTGTGTGCATGTATGTGCCTGGGCCTTGCTCCTGCTTGCACATCCATGAGAAGAGAGAAGCAGGATGGGGAATATTTTCTTGTCGCTGAAAAAGTTTTTCGAGAGCTAATTTCATGTCATTTTCAATTTAATTTCATTTTTCTTTGGACAATTGGAGTCTCTATAGGTACCAAAAATATATATTGCCATTAAATTAGAAATTTTCTTTTTCTGCATTTGTGTTGAGAAGTTCTGGTATGCACTCACAATGTATGTCAGAATAGAATTACGGAATTACAGTAATTTCAGAAAATAAATATAATTATAAATGTGATATCCTTTCAGCCCTGAAGATGGAATAAGTTAAACCTCTGCTTTTAATACAGATAACTATTTCAAATATGCATCATAGGAATTTTGCATTCTGGATATTATGGGTGCTTTACTTGTTTTTTTTTTTTTAAGTAAAAAGAAAATAAATGATCACGCTAATTAGTGGCTCCAGGGAGTGGCCAAGATGTGAGTTTGGTGAGGAAAGGAAGAGAGCGTTGGGTTTTGCCTCTCTGAAACAAACGCCTTGTAAACAGGTAGATGGAAATAAATTTCACAAAACTGTTAAGAGCCTGTGAAGCCCTTGAAACTGAATCGTGAAAAACAATTCAAATAATTCATTTTCAGAAAGAAATAGAAGATAGTGACAGAGTAGAAGAATTGGGGTATTTACTCCATTTTTGGAAGCCATTCATTTTTCAGGACCAACAGGATTGCGGACTCTAGCGAAGGACCTGCTTAGGGGAGCAAGGGAGGCAGACCCTGGCCTGAGGGAAGGAAGCCACGGAGGAGGGATTATGCTGTCGGGGGAGAGCAGAGGTCGGAAGGGAGGAAATGCAAGACCGTGGATTGCTGACTTGCTAGCTGCACCCAATTTTATCTATCAAAGGAAGGAAGGAACTACCAAAGGAGGAAAAAAGATTGACCTTATATTCAAAATTTAGGCATGACATCCATAACTTCATGCTCAATAACCCCTTCCCAGGGCTCCGTCACACGTTATCAGTCTCTGTTTTGTCTGTGTCTTTCCACACATGGGCTCCCAAATATTCCCACCCTCCTAAATGGCCAAACCCCTTTGCTGCCACTCTCACTTGTCCTTCTGGTTCTACCAAGGGATCCCATCTTCCAGGAACCGTCTCGGAATCTCCCCCCACCTTCACGCCCCACACCCAACCCCAACCCCCACCCCCACCCGGCTTCCCCCTGGCAGATGTACTCTCTGCAGAACAAGATCCCTCCCCCTCGCCCTGTCTCCTCCCAGGTCGACCTCTCCACCGGGCTCTGCAGGCCCCACACCATGCTGCCTGGTCGTCCCTGCTGATCAGCCCTCTCCTTCTTGCCTCGTTCATCTCTCCTCCTCACTTATGCCTGTATCCTCTTTTCCTGGAAAACCTCTAGATTCTGATCATTGTCAAGCTCTATCTCTCCCTAGGTCACTAACAACCAAATTAAAGGACTAAATTTTTCTACCACCTCTCACTCTTAACTTTTCTCAGTCTGGTTTCTGCCCTTCACCTCTTTAGAGCGTTTACTCCTTTCACTGTAGCAAAGGGTTGGACAGAATCTTCCAATCACCCACTTCCAGTTCTCAGTTCTCATCTCCCTAGATATTTCAAAACCCAGCACCTTCCATGGTTCCCCACTCCCAGCTTAATCAGGTGCAGACATGACAGCCTGACACCCATGCCCTCCCACCTCCCTCACCTCCCTTCCCTGCCCTATGTCTTACTGTTCCTCTGCCCTCAGCCTATGCTTCTCCCTGTCCATTTACTATACTCTGGGCTTGGTCCTGGACACCCATTGCCCCCACTGCCTCTGTGCCCCCTCTACCACCTCCATCTCCACAAATCTTCCTGTGTGCGAGGTCCAGTTCACATACCACCTCCTGCCTGACGCCTCCTCACATCCCCAAATTGAATAGGATCCCACAAATCTCTGTACCAAACCTAGAGCATTCTGATAGATTGAGCATATTCTCTCCTCATGACGCTGCTCACAATTCTGAAAAGCTAAAACACCCCCAGCAGCCATCACAGAGGTGTACCCCAGCCCTGCCTGTCCAGATTGAGGGAACAAGAGTCCACCAAAAGCCAGGAAAGACATTTCTTGGGACTGAGCTTGCAGAAAAGGGGATACTTCCAATCACTGACAATCTGTGGCCATGGAGAACAGCGTGGACTTAAGAATAGCCAGTCCTCGTGCAGCAAGAGGGACTACAATGTAAACTGGCATCCCGAAATGCAAATATTTGTTTCATGACTTAAGACTTGGCCGACTGAGGTGAGGGTTGGGCGGGAAAATTACCAGGAGGAAGAGACTAAAAAGAAGCTCAAAAACTGAAGGCAGGAACGTAAGGAGATGGAGGAGCCAGAGCGTGGCTTGTGGACACTTGGGATCCTGAGGGAGCTGGAAGGAGGAACATTAACCAGCCAGGACCTGAGGCCTAGAGGGGATTCAGCCATCGGAAACAGCTGCTGAAAGCATTTTCTTGAGCATGACAAGGGGTCTAGGGAAGAGAGACCTGATGCAGAGGAGATGGGTAAAATGCCTGGAGATAGAAATGCAAGACGATGGAGAGTTTAATTTTGACCTACAAGCCTTTCTGCTGGAAGGGAGTACCACCTTCCAACAGAAAAGTAAGCCTTAAAGTGCTATAAAGACATGAGGCCAATACCATTATAATACTTTAGTTAATGATCGCTACCAGTTATTCAATTCTTCCTATGTATAAGCTCTTTTCTTGCAAAATCTCACTTAACTTTTCATTCATCTGATAAAAATGTATCACATTTAGTTGGAACTTATGGCCGTAGAATAATTTCATTCCATTCAACTAGCTATATGATGTAACCTACAGATAGATTACTGAGGCACACCATGGTAGTAGCGGGACTGTTTACCCATTTACCACCAGCTCTGTGTAATTTATAGCCCAAGATTCCCTCTCACTATATTCCAAACAGTCAATGTAGTATGGAGTTCCCCAAGGACAGTGCACAGAAATAAAAACAGCTACTATTTATTGGACTGCACATAGACTGTCCAGTTTAACCTTCACAACAATACAGGGCAATACGTATTAGCTTTATTTTTACAAAAGCGGAAACTGAGACTGAGAGAGGGGGCAAGCTCCCATGGATGGAAGATGCAGAAACAGCACATGAACACAAGGCTGAAAGGCTTCCAAGTCTGTGTCTTTTCCCCTGCCCCATGCTCAGGCCCTGTTTCTACATTCCGGCTGGAAGGGGCCACGTTTATAATTGAAGAGATTGGCCTGGGTCTGAGCACAATAAGAGTTGAGAGTGTATGGGCACCTTGACCCATTTATAGCAACATCATCAACAATGCACAATTAGGAGTACGAAGTTTGAAGAGTGGATGACTTGTGTCATTCTCAATTCCCCTCCCTGGAGACAGTGGGAGGGAAAAGCAAAGGGCAGTCAATGAGCAGGATGGAGAGGAGGCGAAGACCTGGCAAACTCCCGTCCCTGGCGGCATGATGACATCGTGGTCAAGTCAGGCTTCTTCTAACGTGTTTGCAGATATTTGGACTGCATTTGGTGCGGTGGCGGGGATCTCTGGTTAGAGGCAGGTGAGCAGGGATCAAGGGCATAGCTTGGCCACCTACCTCTCTTGGCCTCGATTTCCTCAGCTGTGAAATGCTTCACAATAAGGCATGTGTGTGAAAGTGCTCTGCGGCCCATTGACACGATCTAACTCTTGGCGTCATTAAATCATTACTTTCATGTCTACACCACCCAAAGCTCTCAAATGGTTAGGACATTTGATCTTCCTGGTTTTTTTCTTCTCCAAAATCAAACATCTTTTATGAACCCGAATGTACAAAGTAAAGACCATTGAGGGTCCGTTTTTCTCCTTCCCATCTCCTGTCCTGCCTGTGTTCCAAGCGCTTCACTCGTTCTCGGCCCCATTGCAGGCACTGAGGGTCTTGATGTTTTTCGTAAAACTGGCTACATTTCCTCCTTTCTACCTCGATGTAAAAACAGCAGCCATGGAGAGCTAGGGAGTTTCCCATCAGCTGTCCATCACGTTCACACGCACAGGAATGGGGAATTTAGCGAAACAACATTTACCCCCGAGAACAATCCCGCAAAATCTGAAGCAAAATCCATAAGGGAAAAAACTATGAAACTGCTCTTAAGTACCCTTTCTAAAGAGCTTCCCTGTCTATTTCTTCTTACTATTGGCTGAATGTTTCACATCAAGTCTAGCGCTCACGATCCTGTGAAACCAGTTTGTCTTTCCCCACTGTCTGGTGAAAAAAACTGACCCTGGGAGGTGGAGTGGTTCTAAGGTAGTTATCAAGTTGAAATGAGATCTGGGGGAGCCTCTTGGTTTTCAGTCAAGCTGCTTTCCCTTTCTTCAACAAAGAGACATGTTTTAGCACAAATATACCTTTTTAAATATATGGACAAACTTCTAAAAGTGTACACACTATTATACCTCTGAAGGCAATCTCACAGAGAACTGAGAACACATTGACAAAGCCTAAGAGAACCTGTGTCTTAGATATAAAATGTGGCTGGCTGTCCTGATTTCTCGATGATCAAAGCTATGTAGAGTCAGGATCCAAATGCCTCCTCAGCTTGTGGTTGTGGAGGTTGTTGCTTTGATAGCAAGCATAGCCACCCACAAAGCATCATGCCCTAGCATGGACTAGTCAGTGGTGGGGCATCATTTCTTGGTGGGGACACACATAGTCAGAGGTATGTAGTTGGACACCCCCTTAGTGGTGAAAAGGAAAGGCAATGAGGATGGAAGCCATCTACACTGCCTTACCCATCAGCCTGCTCCCCTGCTCACTGCCAGCCAGATCCTGAACCCATCCTTCCTGATCTTCCCCTGACCTTAGTCCAGGCCTTTCTCCTCCGCCTCCTCCTTTAAGATCTTCTTCCCCTCTTGCCCTTTACACTCCCTCATGCATGACTTTTTCAAATCCTCAACCATAATTTATCACCATGTGAGAGGATTCAGGTTTGTACACAGTTAGTGCAAGCCAAAGCCACGTAGGGTAAGAGAGAAGTACATTCTTTTTAGAGAAAGGGCAGAAAGTGACATTTACTGATCCTGCCTTAGTCTATGCTGGTGCCAAGTAGCATCTGTTCTTCACAATGTCTCTGTGTAAGAGATATCTCTATCCCACTCCAGAGTTGAGGAAGCAGCATCAGTGAGATTAAAAGACTTGCCTAATGACATTCACCTGGTATCACATTGTTCTGTAGGATTTCGGTAGATACAAAGGACCTCCATATTGGTTCCCTGGGATCTCTGGAGAATCTAGGCACTTCCACCTTGTTCTAAAGGGCTTTTCCTCCGAGGCCTGGCCTCAGACTTCCCTCCTCTGGCTCCCCTCCTTTGAACTCCTCCACTAGCCCTTCCGGCCTCCAATCTGAGGCCAAGCTGTGCCTGAAAGTATGGGTCCTCTCCCCCCGCCCCCAACAAAGGCCCCAGGTCCAGGCCTTTGGCCCCTGGTGACTTGTTGTCTTATCAGCACCCCCCACCCCACCCCCTGTCCCCCAGCCAGCTCAATGATGTCAGCCACTGGGAACTCTCCTCTCAACTCCAGTCTGAGCACCTCTTCCTGAGCCCCCTTGAGGGCTGTTTTCCCAGATTATTCCTTGAAATTTTACGTTATTGAGCAATTAAATGAAAATCTCAAGGGGTGGGGCCAAAACATTGATATTTCTTTTGAAGTTCCCCCCAGGAGATGCTAAGAGACAGCCAGGGTTGGGAACCACACCCGAAGTCCCCTTGCCTGTCAGTCCGTTGCTCCTTTGGGGGAATAAGATATTTTGCAACTGGCAGGGAACGCTGAGTTGCCATTTTTCTGTTTGCTTCTGTCAGCCCTGACGCCTGCCCACCCTTCAGGTCTGATAATTCTGCATTGTTCTTTGGAAAGAATGCTGTGGTCACACCTTTGGTGCAGGGAATCAGACTATAGAGCCCATTGACTCAGTGTTATCAGCTGATAAGCCTGTGCCTCTTGCTCAGAATATCAAATAAGAGACAGAGTGGCTAAAAAAGAAACCTATCCTGAAGTCTGGGGCTGCCCCACAAATCTCCTCTCTGTAGCTGCCCTGAACCACAGGCTTGTAGTTTGTGTGTGTTAAAGAGAACTGGAACCACACCACGAGTGACCATCAGAAAGTGGTTCTACTATAATTCCTTAGCCAAGGCACTCCCAAGGTGAAAAGAAATTTGAGGTTCAAGATTCCCAATAAAAATATAATCTTCCCAGGTTGTAAAGTGCCTGAACGCAGAGATTATTTCTCATGAAACTATACCTCCTAGAGCCTCTAGCAAAGGGTTTTTCAGAGAATTTGAGCTTAAAAATACTTAATGAATGAATAAGTGAATTCCTGGATGAGTGTATGAATATGTTAATGTGTGACTATGAAAGTACATAACGTGCGCTGGATGAATATACAAAGGCATAAATGAGTACACGAGTAGATGACACATATTTGCTTTTGTTAATGAGGGAATGAACAGTGTGTTTGTTCCTGGCATCTTGTGGCCCCTGCAAAGCCATTGGGCGAGGCTTTGGAGAACAGAGGTGACACACTGGAGCCCTCCTATGTAAGGAATGGATCCAAGGGCCACTCCAAGGCCCTCATAAGTTCTCTTTCCCTTACTAGAGCCACCACTGCTCTCGCATCAGAACTCAGCTGCAAGCCCAAGATGCCAGTGTTAATCAATTCTCCCAGGAATGAATAGTCAGATCCTGGAGGATTGATCCACACCATAAACCAATACATTTACCCTGGGAATACAGTTGCTAATAGGACCAAGACTGATGATGGCTGCTTGTAGAATTCTCTTCCCAGCAGAGAAGCAAAGTTAAAAGCAGAAGTTTCTTTAGGGAGAAGAGAATCAGAATCAAGTGAATGGAGATCGCTGGTGTAGATGGAGTAGCTGGATACTGTCATCTCTGCACAGGGAGATACCCGATGAGAAAGGTGCCAGGCCCCATTCCTCAGATGCTGCAGAAGCCTCTTTAATGAATTCTGCATGGTCTACCTCTCCTTTTTCAGTATGTTTTATTGATCACCAATTCTTCCGTCATGACAAATTGCTTTGCGATACACACCTTAGAGTAAATAAGCTGGCAGTTCCACTGATATTGGCCATATTTGAGATGGAAATCTTCCCAAAGAGATTGGAGAGAATTCCCTCCCAGGGCTCCCCTGTCTTGAGAGTCACATTTATAAATAGTCTCCTGGGACAGAGTATTCCCTGAGATGATTTTTGGAGAATATCCCTTTATGCATTCTTAGCATCCATTTCAGAGGATGACATTTATGGCCAAGCCTCCAAGTTTGGAGGATACATCCTATTAGGAGCTTACAGGTCCCTGTACCTTGACGGCAGCCAGACTCTGCCGGTTTTTCCAGGATAAGGTACCTGAAAGCAACGTACTGTGTTGGGAAAGTAACCATTTTGAGACAGTTCTGAGTTTGACCCCCAGCTCTGCTTTTCCCTTCATATGTGTCCTTAGGTAACTTAACCTCTGAGTCTCAATTTCTTCAATTATAAAATGGAAGTAATATTACCTACATTGCAGGAGTTTTTTAATGTGGATTAACTTTTTAATGAAAATTGTTTAATTAAAAGCCCCTAATAGCTTTCAATCAAAAGTAGCAATTGGCCATGACAACTAGGGTAGGACGGAGCTCTCTGCCTTGTATCACACAGTTCTTCAGTTCTGCTTTATCAGAACTACCCACACTGGGGCCTTTCCCTCTGAAAGAGACCAAAGATTCATTTGTCTTCCTTTTGTAAAATTCATTATGCTTGTAATGGACATGTTTAATAACTGTCTTTCCCCTCCTTGGCAAAGCTCCATGAGGGCAGAGACCACATCTGACCTGTTAATTACCGTCAATCCCATGCATAGTCATGGGGCTCAGTAAAGAACTGTTGAGATGAGTCCCCTGCACTTTAAGGAAGCACTAGAAGCCACTTTGGATATATCTAGAGGGGAGGTCACTGCAGGAGAGTCCAGCAAGACCAAGAGCTCCCATTGATTCCTGGAAAGGGAATGGCTAATAAACTGTGGTTGGGTTGGGTTGAAAGGTCTGAGATTGATATAGTAGTCTTTTACATACATCCCAAATCACAGCTCACCAAGCCCTTAGTTGTCCCTTTGGAAAGAGGCAAAAATACAATGCCCTTGGTATATCACCTAGTGACCTTGCTTTATTATATGCTATAAATGAACACTGCGTTTTCCTAAAGCAGACCCAACTATATGAAGCATTGAGCCTATATGGAAAGACCAGAGAAGAGAGACGTTTGGGTTAGAAGTCAAAGCAAGATAGTTTTACTCCAAGTTCTATCAGTAATTTTTAATGTCACCTTAATCAGGCCATTTCCCCTTCCTGAGCCCCAGATTATCAAGCTTTAAAATGGGGAAATAAAATAGTTAAATTCCATTGGCCCTCCCAGCTCCAGCAGTCCCTAATTGTCTCATTCTACATTCACATGCGTGTCCTTCATCAATTAGATGATTGTAAGCAATAGTTTTGCATTTCCCACAATTCCACATCCCCTGACAACGACAAGGTTCACAGTTTATGGAATTGCTATTTCTCAGCAGTTTGGTGCTAGTTGGTTGTGGTTGCATTGTTTTATTAACAAAGCTTTGTTCAAGTGGTCTTATTTGTCTGCTTGTCTCTTGCCTCTTGTCTTGCAGCCATGCTGCAGGCAGTGCGAGCCCTGATGGTTGTGGGCATTGTCCTGGGTGCCATTGGCCTCCTGGTGTCCATCTTTGCCCTGAAGTGCATCCGCATTGGCAACATGGAGGACTCTGCCAAGGCCAACATGACACTGACGTCTGGGATCATGTTCATCATCTCAGGTGAACAAGGAGCCTGGGGTTCCCCCTCTCAAATATGCTGCTGGGAATGTCAAAGCAAAATCTTTCTGGCAGAGGAAACACGGTTCTCTCTACTGAGTGTGATCTGAACATGGATCAGAGCTTTACACACTGGGATTCAAAATCTGAGATTAAGGCCCCATTACATTCTACGGAATTGTCACAAGTGCTAAAGCTCCTCTCAGCTGCCAACCCCACCCCGTTATAAGAGACTCTCAACCCTAGGGTAGTCATGTGACTCAATCCCCAAAGGCATTATTTTGGTAAGACTCTAGAAAATGATTTTAAGGGAAGAGCTCTTAACATAGTCAAAGGACCAGGCCCAAAATATTTGTACTATTAACCCCCGGTCCCAAAATGCATAGAAAAATCTCTTTCTGTGCACATGTAAATCCTTCCACAATTAGGGAGATAAGAGAGTCTAAGCACCTAATATAACATCTAGCACATAGTGGGACTTCAATAATCGGTGCTTGGATTGACCACTCTGTTATGGGAACAGGATATTCTGCAGCCTGCTCCTCTACACTCATTTACGCACACGCTGCCTCAGAAACATGGTGATCTCTTTAAAACTGACTCTGGAGCTTTCTTATTCTTTGCCCACAGGTATTTGTGCAATCGCTGGAGTGTCTGTGTTTGCCAACATGCTGGTTACTAACTTCTGGATGTCTACAGCTAACATGTACACCGGCATGGGTGGGATGGTGCAGACTGTTCAGACCAGGTAACCTCCTAATCTAGTCTCCGTGCTCCATGGGGAATATTGTTGTAAAAATCTGATTAAACACATATGCCTAATGTGATTGTCAGTGCCTGAAATAGCGAAAATTTATCAGAGGCAACCATGCCATATCATAAATCAACAATGATCTGTAAATTCATAAACTTCATTTCAGTGAAATATCCTTGGTGATATGACTTGGGGCTGATCTGACATTTGCATTGAAATACAGCGACAGTTCACAGTATTTATCTAACACTCTTACACAGGCCCCATTGTGGTGGCAATGAAACAGGCACTGTTAACCCAGGCATGTAAATGAGTATCAACTCGCATCTCCAGTCCATGACAGGAACCTGGCTAGGGACAGGTAAAAGCTGGAATAGAAATGAGCAAGATGCAGTTTAGGTGAGAAAAGTAATGTTTCTTCCTTGTACAGCTGCTTCTTTCTCTCATTCATTAATTCATTCATTTTGCAAATTTATTGATCACCTGCTGTGGGCCAGGAACTGTCCAGAGTGCTGGGGATAAAGACAAGGTCCCTATTCTCATGGAGGTTACAGTCGAGGAGAGGGAGATAAAACTCCACTATAATTTGGTGTCTGAAGAAGGGTAGAACTTTTAAAAAATGGAAGAGGAATTCCACACCCGTATTCATTTAGCCACTTCAAAGGAATATATTTCATAGCCAGAAGCAGCAACAAATTCCTGAAGGAGAAAGATCTTGTTCTGGGACAACAATGTAAATATTATACCTTAGCGACTCGTTGTCTGCGGAATGGATCCACTTGGTATTTCTCCAGCCACACCATCATGGGATACAGGCAGGGTGTGAAGACATATAAATCCATTACTCTCTGGCTCCCTGGAACTCTAATCCCCATCCTTGTTCCTGCTTTATTTCAAGAATGGGAAGGAAGTGATCCCCACAAGCTGCCCTCATCCTCCTCCATGGCCTTCCCATGGTCTCTTGCTTACAAGGGCAACTTAGAAGTACCCTGACCAACTCGTCCTGGTTTTCCTGGGACTTTCCCAGCTTTAGCATTGAAAGTCCCACATCCTGGGAAACTCCTCTGTCACAGACAAATCAGGATGGTTGTCATCCTACATAGAAAAGCCCACCTTGTCCAAAGTATCTGGGTACCTAGTGTCATTGCTCCTGACCAGCAGAGTCACCCACCCACCTGGCACCCAGCACTAATGCCTGTCGTCACTCTCTCCTGCCATCTCCCTGGAACCTGCCCCTGTCCCTGGGGCAGGCAACTTCAGTCCTGAGACTGAAATTACAGGATTCTGAAAGGCCTCCAGAACATCTTTATCCACGGATGGGCTGTGGTTTCCCCCCTTCTTTCTGTCTTCTCATCTGTTCTACCCAGAATTCACACAAGACAGCATAGCTACCAAGAAAGATCTTGGCAGCCAATTGATGGGGCTTTGGTTCTGGTTCCCCATTCGGTCCCAGGATCCCCTCCTCTGCCATTGCTGCATTGAGTAAAACATTGGCAGAGTCTAAGCCCTGGACCAGAGCACAAAGCTCCTGCCTTCACACGATACACGGCTTGTGAGGTGTTTTGTGTTAGCCTTTCATTTTATAACCTGAATTAATCATCAACTTTTAAAAATTAGAAGTGCCAGAGGTTGGGTTACTCAGAAACAGATCCTGAGGATCCGTGTGTAAGTGATTTACTAGAGAAGGGGAGACTGGATGGGGAGGGGGCAAGCAGGACAGGGAAGGGCATGCTTTCAGATTAAGCCTTGCACTCCGCCTGATCCTGAGGAGCTATGGGGCATGAATTACACCTCCGAGTTGTCTTGACTCCAAACTTTCACTCCTGCCTGAGTGGGTGGTTGCCGGGGTTCCTTGAGTTAGATAAGACGAAAGCTTCTTGGCCCAAAGTAAGAACTCCAAGGACCAAAACTCCTTCAGAAATAATAACTGGAGATAGTCCATATCTCTCGAACTTTTCTGGCCAAACCTTCGAGACACTCCCCTTTGCCAGTAGGGAGGAGGGGGCTTTCCTGAGGTGTTTCTCTGGGATTAGACACTAACAGGTATTTCTCTGCCTGAGTGATGCTAGGGGCCCAAGAATCTCCTGCTGTTTCGCTGATTAGCTTCAGTCCCAAGTCCATCCTCCAGGGCACCTGAGAACGTTGCCTGTGACCCAAAGGAGTGTATGTTTCGGGGGCGTGGGTGGGGATAGATGTGGAATCCAGAAAGGATGGGCATGGCCAGGTGCCGTGTGGGGAACCTGGGGAGTTGAGTCACCCACATTCACAGCCACCGTCTCCCGGCTCAGGTACACCTTCGGTTCGGCTCTGTTTGTGGGCTGGGTCGCTGGAGGCCTCACGCTCATTGGAGGCGTGATGATGTGCATCGCCTGCCGGGGCCTGGCGCCCGAGGAAACCAAGTGAGTCTCCCCTCCCCGACCAATCAGATGTTTGATGCGAGTCCATCCTAATGTGTAATTTGCAGCCAGCATGACAGCCCAGGGATATGGAAGAACTTTATGACTAAAGGTTCAGGAACCTTCTCTTCTATGGGGAACCTAAAGAACAGAAGGGGAATATTTCAGCCTGAGCAGATTTAGGAATGATCCTATTTGAAGGGAAAAAACCCATCCCTCTAGGTTCCCTCTGACTCCAGTGTCCTCCTCACTCAATGGTTCTCAGCTGGAGCATTTTGTCCCCCAGGGGATGTTTGGCAACATCTGAAAACTCTTGATTGTTACCACTTTGGGGTGGGGAGGTGGGTGATACTGGCATCTAGCGGATGGAGGCCAGGATGCTGCTAAGTCTCCTACAATACACAGGACAGGGCCCCACAACAAAGAAGCATCCACTCCAAAACGTCAATAGCATATATGGCTGCTGAGAAACCCTGCTTACCTCCAGGAATGGACCTGGAGCTGGGAGCCCTGCATCCCAGTCTGGTCCTACTGCTAACTAGCCCTGTGACCTCCAGCAAGTCGTTTGCCAGCTCTGGGCCACTGTTAGCTCCTCCATGAACTAAGCAGATTAGAGCAGATGGGCTGCCGTTGGTAACTTCCAGCTCACAAATTCTATGATTCTTTGGCATTACCATGTTCCCCTGGACAGTATTTCTGGTTCAGCTTCATTTTAGCTGATTACCAGAGGGAGCTCACCAGTCACCAACTACCAGCTTTAATAGAAAGCAAGAAATTCTACTCCAGAAAAACCAGTGTCTCAAAGCCTGGGGTAAGCAACTGCCTCAGTTTGCCCAGGACCAGGGCTTTCCTGGGACACTGGACTTTCAGTGCTAAAACTGAGACATTCCAGGGAAAATGGGGCGGTTCGTCCTCCTACCGAATACATCTATGGTCATGGAATGTTTCTCTCTTTTCAGCTACAAAACCGTGTCTTATCATGCCTCAGGCCACAATGTTGCCTACAAGCCTGGAGGCTTCAAGGCCAGCACTGGCTTTGGGTCCAACACCAAAAACAAGAAGATATACGATGGAGGAGCCCGCACAGAGGACGAGGTACAATCTCATCCTTCCAAGTACGACTACGTGTAGCCCTCGGAGACACCTCGCGCGGGCAGAAGAAACTCCCCCATTAGAGCTCACCCCAAAACAAGGACATTTTACCTTGATTCCTGATCACTTTTGCCTCACAATTGGAAGTTAGCAAAGCCTTGATTTCACCTGGTGAGGCCAGATGGTCTTGGCCACATGTCTCCGTCTCTAAATGTTCCATCACGAAACAGCTGAGTTATCGGATATGAATTAGAGGCCGTAGCTCATATTTTCCAGCCCTCTATTTCCTTTTTTTTTTTAATATAACCTCCCCAATCTGATGATAGAATGTGGTTTGAATTCCTATCAGACATATGGATGATTTAGACAGACTCTCTCTCTTTCTTCTAGCCAATTGCTCATTGATGATCTATTTCCCAACTCGTCTCCCAGAACAATTGTAAAAGGAAAAAGAGAGAGTCAGTCAAAAGACATCATTTTCTGCTATCTAATTTTTGCCTCCCTTTCCCCAGTTTGGCTACTAATAAACACTGACTGGAGAAGAGGTGATGGGGAAAGATCTTAGTAACGTCTCCAGCTCATTATCTGAGTTTTCTCACACTGTGATTTTGAACGTTACCTGACCAAAGTGATTTCAGTTTGTGGAAACCACGCCTTTCTGCTTCCGCTGGCATCTGCTAATTCCAGCCAGACTCTCCCAGCGTCTCCAGGGCTCTCCACTGCAGCTCTTCTTTGTGTCACCAGCCGGAAAGTGTCCCTGGAGGAATGAGAAAAGGATTTCTTTTTTTTTTGTAATCTAAATATATTTGGTATTCTAAATATAGTTAGAATAACTAGTGTATTAGTGAAATGATACACTGGCTCTGTGAATTAGCCTCACCCCTGCACGTAGATAGAAGAAAATGACAAAATAATTGCTTTGACGTTGCCTCTATTGTACTTTGTAAAGTCACACTTAAGTCCGAATTTCATGAAATGCTGACTGATCCTAATCCTCTCCCCTTGAGGTCTCCAGGACTCTGATCATACATGACAGAGTCAGTGTAACCCTTTGAAAACCAGATAATGGAACACAGCAGATCCTAGGAAGTGAGTTGAAACCAGTTCTTTCAAAAAAGAAAAAAGTGATGAGCCTGAATGTAATGTTATGTTTCCAAGAGACACATATCCACACTTGCACGACTACAGGCCACTGTCACTTGACAGTCGCACTTACTTGGCACTGTGGTCAGCTTTGTTCCTCTGAGAGCTGCTCCCGTCACTGAATTCACTAGAGTGGTTGGACGGTTGGACGTTCAAGAACCGAAAGCTCTCTGCAGCACACACCCTCCCCGTCTTTACATCACTGCTGGAGAAGGCCTCAACTCCTTCTTCCGGGCCACCAGATTTCCATCCTGGCACCAGAGCCAGGGTAGGCCCCCCAGGAAAGGGAGGTCAGCGCAGTCTCTCAAAACTACCTAATCAGGCAGCAGCATTCGCACCGGGGGAATCTGACCCTTTGGTTATTACTTGGGAAAAAAAAGTCCTCACACCAATAGTGCGCGTGAAAGTGGTCTCCCAGAGATGGCTGAATATCCACAGGGGTCTTCAGGCTGAATGGACCATGTCTGGGGGAAGACCAGATCATGGCCCATTAAACAGAGGAATCGGGAAAGGAGCCAAAACAGTAAACTCAGAGACCCTTCTCACTAGACAGCAATGGTTTCAGGCCAAATCAGATAGAGGACCCAGGGGACTCATTGTCTGGCACTGGGTAAAGGACAGACAGATAAATCAATTCAAGCAAAGGAACTGGGGATCGGGGGAGAGGAAGCTGAGCAGTCTAGGGCATCAGGATTTGAGTTGAAGGTCATGGTGAGCTCTCACTCCTACCTACAGAAAGTCCCTGGTCAGGTCTGAGGCACTGGGGTGTGGCTCAGCTGGGTTTTGAATTCGCACATTCTCTATCCAACACTTAATTGTTTGAAAGCCTCATGTAGTTAGATCGTGCTTTGTAATTTTTTTGTCGCTCTGACTTATTGTATATGCATTGAGTATTAACCTGCATGTTTTGTTACTTAAATATTAAATATACTGTTATCTCACATTGGAACAGCTTCTGCTCTTTTCTCCTAAGCTTTGGGAAGTGGAGGTGGGAGGCTTAGCACCTCAAAGCCGAGCGCCTCTTCCTGGGGTGTTTCTGTTTGCAGGATCTGTGTCTGCTCAGCAGCAGCCTGGCTGCCTGGAGGCCAACCAGGTCTGATCCAGCCCAGGTAGTGGTTTCTGCAAGATGGGAAGCCTGAATAAAATGGGATTCCCAGCACAGCCAGGCATGCAGCATGGGACCAAGGACCAAGTGTATCCTGTCTGACCTTGTGTGTACCAGCCTGAAGTGTCTGACGTCATTGGCCTGCCCCTGAGCTAGTAAAGCAAGAGAGCCAATGGCTGTCCTCTTGATCATGTCAAGGGCTGCGCTTGCCAGCTCAGTTAGCCGTACTCACTGAGGCTGCATTGGGCTGTGGAACCAACATGAGCTATAGTCAGAACAGCCCAGCCACACCACTTCCCAGGCCACACCACTTCCCAGCCGCATTAGCTTGAACAAAGCACTTAGACTTTCTGAATCTCAGTTTCCTTGTCTATAGAATAGGGACATTAAGAATAATGGAATACTATGTACTGGGGGGATTTGGGGAGATAAGGCAGAAAAAAAAAAAGAATAATGGAATAATGCAAGTAAAGGACCTGTTTAAATGGCAAACACGCAACTTGCACAACTTTAAGACAAACAGGGCATTGGCTTATGTAACTAGGATATCTGAGGCTAAGATTGGCTTCAGGCACAGCTGGATCAAGGGATATGATCAAGACTACCTTTTTCTGCCCTCTTCTCAGTTTTGCTTTCCTCTCTGTTGGTTTGCTTCTCAGGCAAGTTGTCCCCACAGGATAGTGATGGCTGCTCATATTTCTAGGCATATGCCATCCTTCAGCTAGGGAATCTTGCCAAAAGGAGGCATCTCTTTCCTGATATCTGTAAGGGAAAAAAATCCTGATAAAACTCTTTGGATTATTTGATTCATGGCTCCATCCCTGAACCCCTTGCTATAGCGAGAGCAGTGGCATTTAGCTTGGCCAAGCCTGGGTCCCACAGTCAAACATGGAGATTTGTCATATGCCACAAAGACTGTATCCTAAGGACCCAGAGCTTAGAAGTAAGGAAAACTCATTGCTTTGCCTAATTTTTTACCCCTTTGGTTAAACCTGAACTCCAAAAAAAGCTTCAGGGGTACAACCTCAGAACCTCTCTGACTGGTTACCAAACAGCATAGTATTTATAGTACAGAGAGGAAGGACCTGAGAGATTACGCTGGTTCTCACAGAAAACTGATATTTAAAACCTAAAAATGGTAAAACCTTTACATTCAATTATTTTTCTTTTTTGAGGAAGATTAGCCCTGAGCTAACATCTGCTGCCATTCCTCCTCTTTTTGCTGAGGAAGATTGGCCCTGGGCTAACATCTATGCCCATCTTCCTCTACTTTTTATACGTGAGGCGCCTACCACAGCATGGCTTTTGCCAAGCAGTGCCATGTCTGCACCCAGGATCTGAACCAGCGAACCCTGGGCTGCCGAGAAGCGGAACGTGCAAACTTAACCACTGCGCCACTGGGCTGGCCCCTTACATTCACTTTTAAATGAGTAGGATTATAAAACTGGTTAGTAGAAAACTGTTTTCAATTATTTAATTTTGAGCTATTCAAATTTAAATTTCCTAAGATTAGGGGCATTTTGAAGACCCCTGTGCAAAGACAGAAATGGAGGAATCAAGTCATAATGTACATGCTCAAAAGACGACTCACCACCATTACCCATAAAATCCCTGGGGAGTCCCGAGGAGCTAGCCACTGAGTGTTTCACTGTCAGCCATCTTGAGGTCCAAAAGAAAGGGGTTTAATCAACGTCTCCGTAGGATGCCCAATTCTTTTACCTTTTTCTTGGGTGATATTCAGCCCCATCCTGCCTCCACAGGACATTGCCCAGGGTCAACTACTGCAATGGCCACAATTTTTGCCAGAGTGCCTGGCATCTCAGAGTTGATTCACTCCACTGGGGAGAGCACTGCACTTGGAATCAGAAACCTGAACTTCTGCTCCAGACTCCACTCGAAGGATCAATTATAATAATTTACCAATGTGTTTTCCTTATTTTGTTTCTTGATCGAGTCCTTGTGATCAGCAGTACTGCTTTTAGAGCTTTACGTACTGGATCTCTAATCCTCCAGCAATCCTGGTCTCACCCACTGACCTCCAACCTGTGACTAGTGTGAGTGGCCCAAAGCTCCCAGACACTTGCCAGGACCACACCTCCCCCCCCAACACACACACACTCTCATACACACACAAATGCACACTCACAGATACTCATGCACACTCAAACACCCAGTTATATTTCTAGGTCCTCAGCAGGGACCATAAGTTCTTTGATTTTTCAATTCTTAAGCATTTGCAAATGCCTCAGACCTGCTTTTGAACTATTCCATTCCTCCACCTGAAGCTAGGCTTATTTTTCACATCTCCCAATCCACAGTTAGAAAGAAAGAGATTATTCTCTTCCTAACAGCCCAAATTAATAATAAAGGAGCAGGAGAGGTATTAGGAGTTGAGGATAAACAGAGTTTCCTTTTGGTTTAATATTAAGTGCAAGTGTAGGGGAGGAAGACATTTCCTCTACCCAGTCTACGTCCTTCTGGCTGGACTACAAATTAAATTGACATGAGACAGAATAACAAAAGAAAATTAAACAAAGCTTTGTGACATGTATGCATGGGAGAGACTCAGAAAAACTGAGCAGCTCACCAAAACGGTGACGGTTCTCTTCTTAAATATCATCTTCAGCTAAAAGCAAAGGAAGATGTTGGGGGTGGGGGAGTCAGTTATGGGAGATTACCAGAAAAGCACAGTAAACAAGAGTAAGGTAGGTATGCAGATTTAAGTCCTCACCTTCCGCATTGATTGGAGTTTTTAAAGATAAGGTCATCCCCCCTTCTTCCTGGTACAGAGAGGGAGACACCTTTACAGATGGAGATTTCCTTTACAAATGTAAATGTCTCTTACATAGGGTAACTTCTACTTTTCAGAGTTTCTCTCATGTCTGCAGTGTTTAAAAGTAACCAGCCCAAAATAATCCTCATGCCAAAGAGACATACCTTAGGGTGGCCAATTCCAGTCCCCCATACAAGATACTACACTGTGGAGACAAAATATCACTAAAATGCTTCAGCTGTATGCAAATCCCATTCTGGAACAAAAGTGTTTAATTCTGATGTGAAAACAAAAGGGTCTCACAGTGATGGGTTTTAGTCTGCACACCACCACAATACTCAAGACTAAATGCAGCTACTACCTAATGACCAAGTAAGATGAAATCTCTCAGCCACCCCTTCTATAGACAGTTGCTAAAAGAACCCAGAGACTTCCTCAGAGAACCTTCCAGGGAGATTTGGGTCTTGCTTGGAGAAAAGGAACATAAGTCCCTTCCATAGAAAATATCATATTTTGCCCTATCTTTAACTTATATTTTGGGGGAAAGTAAAGATAAAGTTATATCTAATATAAGAGAAGGCTAAAAATATTTGTCCTTTCATCCAGCAATTTCCCTGTTTTGAACTTCCCCTAAGGAAATAATCATAAATATTTATGCCCAAAGAAATGTTGATGCAAATTACCAATAATCGTTCTCTAGATAGGAGAGAGAGGGTGGTTTTACTGGAGCCAAGCTGAGGATCATAACCCAGGCAGGCGGTCTCCACAAACCAAGAAAGCATTCCAGAGAAGCATGGTTTTCAGGACAGTTTTATACCTTTTTAGAACAAAGAACACACATCAAACATGCCCGGGATACATATTCATCAAAGTTTCAAGGATATAGGCAGTTGAAAATCAGCAGGTCAACATGACCCTCATGTCTGGGAAAGGGAACTTATCTTTAGGAGTACTGACAGCACGTTTACCGATACTGGTGGGCGTTACCCATACTGGCGTCGCAGGCGGGGAAGTCTGCATTCTTTTCTCCAAAGCATGAATTCTTTACTTTAATGGCTAAAGCAGACGTACAGTGTGTGTGTGAAGGCTGGAAGTCAGGCTTCCTTAGTTCAAGTCGAATCAGTTTTGGACCAGAATAGCTACCCCATATACCTCAATATGTGAAAATCTCTTGTCAGATATCTCAATTGTTTAAAATAGTGAAATTGGATCAATCTAAAATCCAACTAAAGGAAGACTTAAATCAATCATAGTTTATACATAAGTAAACTAATATACAGCCATTAAATTATTCAGATATTTTTAGATATTAATCCTTTTAAATAGTACATTGAAAAATGCCCCGGAAAGAAATACATTCCAAAATATTTTTAAAGTGGTTGCTTCTGGTTGGAGACATAATGATACTTTTTCTTTATGTGTACTTTTCCATACTTTCTAAATTTTCTTCAATGAGAATATTTTCATTTTATATCCAGAGAAAAAATAAAACTAAAAACTGATGAAGAATCAAAAAATAGAAAATAGCATCCAGACACGGCCCAACAACGTGAATCTACTTAATATCACTTACCTATGCACTGAAAAGTGGTTACTATGCTGAATATGATGCTATGTGTTTTTCACCACAACTGAAAAATAGTAATAACATCCAGACAGGAAGTCCACAAGGGCAGGTGCAGCCTGTTACCTGGACACCTGGCCATCTCAGGCAGCTTAGAAGAAGGAAGCTGGTAAGCCCTGGCTGAGCTGAGCTCTCTGTTTATTCTGAACCAATAAAATAAAATGGTCGTGAGCCCAGAAACTGCCCTCACACTGTGTTGTTATCGTTTGTCTTCCTTTTGGTGACTCTTTGGCATTCATTTCTCCATTTCATCACCCCTACTCACCTCTGAAGATGGGAGAGCAGAGGCCCACACCCTCATCGTGGACAAGGACATGCTCAGGGCCTTGCTCAGCCATGGCAGGCGGACCCAGAACAAGGACTGGAGTGCACACCCAGGTTTAACCTCTTACCCCCTCTCCAAAGTCACCCAGACTTCATCTCCTCACTCCTACCCCATGTGCCTCCCCAGTTTCCAACCCTTTTTCTGGACAGAAGGGCCAACCCAAAAGAGTGAGGACGGGCTTGCTCTGGGGCGGGTGGTCTAAAGTGGGCAGGTGGCCTGGGCCTCCACTCCTGTGTAGGGAAGGATCCAGAGCAGACCCTCAGCTCCCAAACATTCAACACCGGGAACCCCTCAGACCTTCATCTGGTAAAGAAGCGGCTTAGTAAGATCTGTGTGTCTTATATCAAAAGAGGAAGACTTTAGGGGCCTCAGCGGGTTTCTCAGGGTTTCTAAAAGATAATCTCAATCTCAGTTGGTGTATTACCCTTAGACTCTACTCAGAGATGTTAGGAGTCAGGCAAAATTCAGTAGCTTTTTTTTAATTGGGCAAAGCATAGTTTTAGAAACCCAGGCTTACATAAGAACAAAGAGAACAAAATCAACCCCTCCTTCCTGAACAGATGTTAGAAATTAAGAGAAAAGCATTGATGGCCGAAATGAATGATGGTGAAAGATCACTTTGAGACTTAAAAAAAATAGATAATTATTAATATTAATATTACTATCAAAATCATCAGGTAGATCTGAGACACAGCTTCAGTCCCTTTTTGTACAATAGCCCCAATCCTTGAAATAACCCATGAGACAAGTATGATTAGGCCCGTTTCACAGATGAAGAAACCAAGGCTAAGAGAGGCTAAATGTCTTGCCCAAGTAAGGTAATCAACTGTCCCGGTTTGTCCAGGACTGTCCTGGGTTTAGCATTGAAAGTCTGCATCCCAGGAAACCCCTCAGCCCCCTGCAAACTAGGACAGCTGGTCACCCTATGTTACGGCTACACAGCTAAGAGGAAAGTGTGGATCCCACTCAGGGTGCGGCTGGTTCCACACCTCACTCTTTCCACTACACCACAGTGAATCCCAGTAAACAGGCAGAATACATACATACATGCAAAGGAAGGAAGGAAGGGAAGGAGGGAGGGAGGAAATATCCTTAAAGTATGAAGCCAAGAAGCATATTACTTAAAAGAATATACTGTAAAACTTCAATCTTTAATTCTTAAGGTAAAAAAAAATGTCAAGCAAAAGCAAATGTATTGTAAATGGTGGGCAGGCAGATGGCAGGTTTGGGGGAGGCTATCAGGCTAGCTGGTCCCTGTCTGAGCTGACACATTCAGCCTCTACAAAGCTCTCAGTATGCTGCGTGACATGTGTGCACTTCTAAGGGCTTCCAGGCTAAAGAGAACTGTGGTGTGATGCCACCCAAAAGGGCAGGAAAGGGCCAGGGCCCCCAGAGGACACTGTTTGCAGGGGAAACCCCTGACCCCTCCAGCAGTGGCAGCCAAATGTCCCTGAGATTGGGTTCGGGCTGAGGCTCCTTTCATCTCAGCGCTATTCTCAGGCTGGAGCTCCCCAAAGCTGTCTGGGGTCTGAGCCAGCTTCCACAGCCACTGAGAGCGTTCCCATTCCTTTCTTGTCTCAAGTGGAGCCGGATGTGACCAGCTCACTCTGGTCTCAGGTTTTTGACCAGTTCTGGCTTTCCCTGTTATCAGAGCTGCTGCCCTTAGCCCTTGTTGACAATAAAAAGCTTATTTATTTTGTTCAATGAGCCAACTTGAATCTCCCCAAAGAATTTTTTGAAAGGTAAAATATCAAACATATTAAGCATGTGGACTTTGCCACCCATACTTATCGCCCAAAGGAGGACGGTTGCCATGGCAATGGCTCTGGTAAGGAGGATGGCTCCTGGCTGAAAGGTGAGTAAAATACCATAATGGGGCACAGGCTGTCCTGCCAGCCAGCCCCTTATGATACTGGGAGTGTTTGCCCAAGTTTTAGGAGTTAAGTCATAATTAAGAGAGAGTGAGGGAAACAAAACTATCCAACTGCAAACAAACATGTTGAGGGGTGGGGTCAGAACATGGGTGGAGATATTTTGAAAGTCAATAGTGAATGCATGTGACTGTGTCTTCTCCTGAGGGCTGGCAGACCCTCCCACCATGAGCTTTTGTGCAGACAGACCAGTCCTATCCATCTGCAAAGGGGTACAGCTGACGGAGCACAGAAAACCCAATGACCCTCATGGCCTCTTTGGCAACATACTCCAAGACTCTACCTGGTTCATTCTCTGGGACCCAGTAGTCCAATTCCTGGGAATCTGCCCAAAGGAAATCATCCTGACTCTAGAAAAAGCTGTGGTTCTCTGGCTAAGGGAACCTTCAGCAGACGGACAGTGTGCAGAAAATGTGCAAAGAAACTTGGCACCATTATACTCCAGATACACATCTTTCCATGTGCAAGGAATACCACAGAAATTGGTGGAAGGAAGCTGAACAAAAATAAAGCTTTGACTTCCAAAGAAGCAAAAGTCAATCCATATGGAAAGAAAAAGCCCTCCACTTGCAGAATTTGTGAAAGTTCTTTGCACCAGCTGGGTTCTCATTACTGCCAGGGCTGTGCCCACAAAAAGGGCACCTAAAAAAATGTGTCACTAGTTTTTGTTTGTATATAGAAGAAAACAGGACCTTGAGGGAAATGAAGGGACAGGGATGGGGAAGGACAGGGCAAAATTGGAGCTGGGTGGAGCCTATATACCGCCTGGGGAATTCTCACACAACAGAACATGCCACCATCAGGGAGATCTGCTTGTGGGCAGATCTGGGAGAAAGACTGCAGACTGACACTTGGATCCCGGCACAAAGGGTAAAGCTTTAGCAACAAGAGAGGACAAAGTCCGTCTCCAAATTAAAAAGGGAGGGGTTAAACTTGGAGAGAAGAAAGTCATTCTGAAGCAGGAGAGAGGCAAGGTGCCCCAGGGGAGTCCTGGAATACCAGGTCGGCGTATCTGGTCCAGAACGACTTTAAATCAAACACAGGGTGGCATTACTCAACCGCCCCTTGTCTCAGGCCCTGGGAGCTTACGCCAAGATTTGGGGCAGAGGAATCTGTAACTCGGGGGGTGAGGTTCCTCTTGAATGAGCACCTCCCCAACCCCAGACAGAGGCAGCTAAGCAAACTGATACTTGTATCAGCAAGAGTTGTAGCAGTTGCCTGTCAGCGAAGGCAGCAAGTTGAACAGACACAGGAACCTCACACCCCACCGCCAGTTCAAATACATAGGAATGCTGGATAAAATTGAACAAAAAAAAATTTTAATCTTTAGCCAAATTGGAGCAGGGCAACCACAAGTGCTTGAAATGGAGAAAGAACTCCAAGGCAGAGTAATGCATAGGAGTTGATGCCAAAGAGCCCACAGAGGGTTTCCACTAGATATGCATCATGGGGTTTATATTTTAACCTCCTTTGGGAAGATTCAGACCTCACAGGTGTAGATATTTGAACTTAACTCATTGCAAAAGGGGAATAGAAATACCGCCCTCGCTGGCCCAGAAACACTGAACAGAAATGTGCCACTGATCGTGGACCAAAGATGGAAAAGGAATCACCTGTGAGAAAAGTGAACCCACATTCCATGCTATGTATGGGACTTCGTGGTCTACAGTCTGTGCTTCTCTAAGTTTTTCTAGGATCAGAGTTTTTGCATGGCACAGAAATTACCAAAACCAGTCCGGAGGAGCTCAGCTTCCAGTATGGCTTAGAAAGCTCCTCCCAGATTAACCCTCTTGCAGATAACAAACTCTGTGAAAAGTACAAAAAACAACCACCTGAAGCCACTGGAGAGTGAACAAAGACAGGCATATTCTGGAGGGTTAGTTGGCACTTGAAAGGAAGGAAAGACAAAGATGAGTTTCCCATTTTTGTGGCTTCTGGCCCAAGAGAAGGCCAAAGTCAGGCAGCACAGAGCAGCTAACACTCCATCAGAAAACCTGCTGTGTTTATGGCCTGAAGAATCAGAGAACAGAGCTCAGGGCAACCATAGCCATCATAAAACGAGGAGGGACTCTTGGAAAACGGATACCCAAAGGGGTAAGGTCCAAGTTTTGTATATAAACTTTTGTGGAAGTCTCTGAATACACAAGTGCAGTGTTGACTGCAAACAGCTGGCTTAGGATAAAAACTGAAGGGAGATTTGAGATGTTCCCAAGAAACAGAGAGTGCGGTATGAACACAAGCAAGTTAATTGTCTACTCAAACAAACAAACAAACAAAAAAAATCAATACTCTTTGGAAGACTAAAACAGAATCCAGAGTCTCTAGAATATAACATTCAGAACATTCAGGATAGAATTCAAATTATTTGACATGCATATGACATGACTCATTTTTAATAGAAAAGGTTGAAAAGAATAGAAATCTATGGAGACTGACTTCAAGATAACTTAGATGTTGGAATTAGAAGACAAGGATTTTAAAGCAGCAATTGTAACTATGGTCAAACACACAAAAGAAAACACACTCATAATGAATGAAAGATATGAAAGAATGAAAAGAAAATATACTCATAAAGAAATCTCATCAGAGAAATGAAAACTATTTTTTAAAACAGAAATTCTACAACTGAAAATATAATATCTGAAATAAAAAATGTGTTGTATGAACTTATAAGTAAAATGGAGATGACAGGAAATCATCCGTGAACTTGAAGATCAATAGAAATTATCCAAGAACAGAGAAAAAGAAGTTTTAACAAAAACAAAACTTCAGGGACTTCAGGACAGTATCAAAAAGAAACAATGGAGGCCAGAAGAGGGTGGTATGATATCTTCAAAGTGCTGACAGGAAAAACTGTCAACCTAAAATTCTATTTTCAGCTCAAATATCCTTCAAGAATGAAGGCAAAATATAGTTTTCAGATAAAAGGAAACTCTGAGAATTCATTACCAGTGGATCTTTACTACAAAAAATGCTAAAGGAAATTCTTCAGACCAAAGGGAAATGGTACCAAATAGAAACTAGGATCTTCAGGAAGAAATAAAGGGCATTGGAAACAGACCTTATTAAGTAGGACATTGTATATCACTAGATAGAATGCAAGGCTCAAAGCCTGAGACTTTGAAGCAGTCAGTACATTGCATCTAAACTTCCACCATCACAGAAGTTCTGGGCAGCTGTCAGTGTTCCTTCAAAGAGGAAACACAATAGCATTAAATAAGTAATAGTAGTAGGCAAATTTTGGCAGTCTCTAAACCCAATACTAAACCAGGAAATTAACTTTGAAAACTGAATTGAAGGAATATTTTTGAAAATGTTACTTGGCACACAGTTGCTATAGAGGTGGAAGCTTCCAGGATGAGAATTTCCTCTCAATTCCCATATCTCAAGTGCACCTCTTAATAGGTCTCTAGAATAAGTAAAGCTACTACAGAAGACAAAGAACTGATCAATGGTCATTTTCTGCATGTCTTGTCTCGTATTAAAAAGTTGTGTCAGCTTAAAAAAACTATTTTCATTTGATATTCGTCACCAAGTTATCAGTTTGTTAGACATCTGTTCTTATGTTTTTATCTCCCCTTTTCTGTGTTAACATTGAATATTTTGTGTGACGTGGGTTTCTTTGTTCTGAGTTTATGGATGAAACAGGTATCAGTAAGAACAAAGCCAATTGCATAGTCTTTGGTTTCAACCAGAACATGCTAAGGAATGGGAGACTTCTGGACTCTTGGCAGAATAACAGCAAAAAAATGTAATTTATGCCTAGCACATTGAGCTGATTAATTGAAAATATCTGCTAAAATAACTTCTCCACACTAGGGTGAAAGTGGCAGAATTTTGTGTATATGTATAAAAGTTGTAGGGAGATAAGATTTAAAAAGAAATGAAACTAAATTCATTCTGCTTTCAATCACCTATGAACTGTTTTACAAAAGGATTAGAGAGTCAACTAGTCGTCATCACTGATGGCAAACAGTTCAACTCTTCTCTCCTTGTAATCATATTTCCCTTCTGGATGTGGGAGAAAAAGCCTTTCTAAAACAGTAGACCCTAGGCCAGACTCTCTCAAGGGAATTTTTGTGGCCCCTGGAGTGGACAGTTTAACCTCAGAGCAGCTGCTGAGGAGTGTGGTGTGCAGAGCAGGGTGGGGAAGACAAGGAGTGTAAAGATTCTACTGTGAAACCCCACAGCTGGCTGCGCTCTACTTTCCCTGCTCTGCCCTGATTCATCTTTCAATGGAAGGGAAACACCAAAAAGAGCCTGAACATGGGCCTCCTCCACTTATGTCTAACCCTTTAACATTCTCTCTCCTACAAGGAAGATAGCTCTCCTTTCCGTGAACACAAGATTTGACTCTTATTGTTCTCCAAATTGTGTTTCATGCACAAAATATACTTTCAATATTCACTAGTATTCATTTATTGAACAAACATGTATTGAATGTCTGTTTTACACCAACATGAAGAAAATCCACTATTATAATATTTATGAGCCATATAGCACAACATTTTTTAAAATCATCAAAGAAAGAAAAAAAAATAGTCTGAAATAAGTGAAACTGTAGGTACCCTACATGGACGCATCTGCATCCCAGGAGTTATACAAGCTTCTCATACTAAAACATCTTTCACTAAAGACAAGTTCACTACTGAAAATTATAAAGCATGTGAGGAAACAAACCATGATGAGAAAGTCACCATATGAGACAACCAAGAGAAATCACATCTCAGGATCTCCAACTAATAGAAAAATATAAAAGATTGTAAAATAAGTATACTTTAAATCTCACCCAAAAAAAATAATTGGGGAAAAAAGTACAGGTGATAATTTTAAATGAACCAAATAAAAATGGTGACAATTTAAAATATAGTCATTGATATAAGAATCATAGTTAAGTTAAATAATGGACTAGACACAGCAATGCTGACGTAGTAGAGCAAGCAAAGGAAATGACCCAACACAAGGAAAGAGAGAGATATAATGCTTGAAAAATATTTTAGTGACATGACACACAGGATGAGGAGCTTTAACATGCACTTAATTCAATTCCAAAAAAGAAGACTGGTCAGAATCGGGAAGAGGAAATATCTCTACATTTGAAGAAAGACATATGTCCTAGTGTTGAAAACACATTGTCTCCTGAGCAGAATTAAGCTTTACTTCATACATTGTCATGAAAATGTAGAATATCAGCAATAAAAAGAACATCCTAAAATAAGCAAAGAAAAAAAATATTTATTACCACTCCTTGGCAATGAGACTGACATCAGCACCAACAAATGCCAGAAGACTTTATAATCATAGCTTCAAAGTTAAGAGGGAAAACAACTGTCAAGCTAGAATTTTACACCCAGCTAAACTATCATTCCAAATTAAGGACCTGATGAAGAGTAGCAACAGAAACTGTGATCAAGGCTTTCAGGGGACAAGCATAGAAGATACTGACAGTTCCAGCTCTCATTGTGCTCAGAAGACTGTGTGAGTCACCCAGGATTCTCTCAGTGGAAAAGAGTCAGGTCTGAGGAACTGGACGTATTGTTGACCTTATTAAGTGGAGACTCCCAGACAAATACCACTGAGGATTTTATCCAGACACTCAAGAACAGGTAAGTCTCAAAGAGCAAGCACTATCTTAGCTTTAGTAATCTTTACCCATCTGGAATTTCTTCATTAGTTTGAGAATTGCAAATATACACACACTAGGAAGGCAGAGGGCCCAGCTTAAACTTACACTGTGTTTACCCTGAGATGCAAACATATACGAACATCATGGTCAAGACTTTCTGTATGCAAGGAATAGAAAACCACTCCATGATTCTGGCTCTCCCTACCATATGCGTCTTCATCAAGTAAAAATTGTTTCCCCACCCAGACCCAATGGCACATGAATTTTTAGTTAAGTATTGACTACCACCTAAGCAGAAGATATGTTTCTCTTAGTTTAAATTTTTCTCAAGAAAGAAAATCAGATTGACCACTAGCCAACGAAAAATTTTTCAGCTCTCTGTGAAGGTGATCCTATCAGTTATGCCCCTGTGTAACAGGAACTGTTGGCTTGCCTACTCAACATCCATTCTACTACCATCACTTTTTCTAGTTAAAGAAGTGTATCCACTCTCCCTCCTATGGCCCTATCTCTAGCTCAAGGGATATATTCTGTTTGGCTTAAGTCAATCATTGTGACTCATTCCCCTTCCCAGTGATTGGTTTAGGGGATGGAGCATACAACCCAGTTTTGACTAGTGATTCATAAAGGAAAGCCTTGGAAGATTCTAAGAAATGTTTCTTTGCTCCTAATGAGAAGACAGTAAAACAGACAGCCCCATCCACCAATATACACACACACACACATACACATATGCACACACACACCTTCTTCCTCCATCTAAGCATAATCATGAGTAGATGTGATGATTAGAAGTATTGAAGCCAGGTTGCTACTGGCCTGAAGATGAAGGCAACACATGGAGGAGGGCAGAACAAGAGAAGCCTAGGGAAGTGGAGCCAGAGTTCTAATTTATGTTCCTCACCTGCAGAGATCCCATCTCTAAAGTTTTTGTAATGTACAACAATTAACTTCTTTACTGCTTAACCCAATTTCAGTTGGGATTTACTATGACTTAAAGCCAATGCATCCTAATCAAAACAAACATGGACTCCCAGGCCAGGAACGGACAGGTACAGCTCCCACAGAAATATCCACTGTGCCACTTGGGTTTAGTAGACTTGGGGAGCATAAGGACTAAAGAATGTCCTAGAAAATCCCATCTCAGAGGAAGAAACGTGAGAAAGAACAAGTTTACTTCAAGATGAATAGGGATGATTCTAGATGCAGTGTAATGGTTGTCATTTGATTTTCTTCTACTCTCGTGCGCATAGACTTGTATCTGAGCTCCAGGGTAAATGCACTGCAGAAAGAAGGGAAAATTGTTAACAACGACTTCACTAAAATCTCCATGGCATACTGAGACGTGCTGGTAGCTTTGGTGCCATGACTTAGCTGTGTCAGGAGACTAGACCAAAGTTTCCTGGGAGGGAGAACAGGGTCTTTGAATCTTGGTTATTAAATGTGCACAAAAGTCTCCTTGTTTGGAGCCAGGGACAACAAATTGTTGGATCTTAAATGCCAACTCAGACTGATTCCACTGACTGTGGTTAGAAGGACTCAGGCATAAGAGAATGCCAAGATCAATGAGCAGCATCCGTCATGGATCTGGCTGGGGAATGGCAGCACACATGCCACACACTCCCCCTCCTGAATCCCTTCCGAGACCTCAGCCGACCACTCCCTGCATCACAGCAAGGATGCGCTCCCTCCAACACCCCATGTTACACATTCGAAGATCTTATGTTTTATTTTTTAACTACTCTTAAGCAAGGATACACTTCCTAAAGTGCACTGTCTCCAACCAATCCAGTCATCGTCGAACAATCCACCAAACCCAAGAGCCATTCTCATCACATTTATTGTCCCTTATGCTTCAAGGTACTTGACAACCCTCAACTAGTGCTTTTTCTTGAAGAGCAACAGCACTCTACCTCGTGAATTTCACTTCAGAATTTTAGTACTATTGTTATTTTTAGGATTATTCTTGTCTTCTTGCTTCATCCTAAAGATTTTAACCATGAGTAGCTTTGACATGCTTCAAAACTTCTTTTGTTCTTTCAGGGAGCTTGTGGAGAGGGCCCAACTTCACAATGCCCCTAGGAAACAAGGCCATGGAGAATCCTTTGAATTTCCTTCCATAGATATTTCTTGAGTACCTACTTTTTACCAGGTGCCATGGCAGATGAATAAAGAAGAAAGAGAAAGTATCATTTGTTGCGATTCTGCTGTGCTGTGCAACGTGTCAATACCATGCTGGGGACTTTGAAGAGTTTCAGCTCATTTCATTCCCATAACAACCTCCCAAAGCATCATTATCACAATTACAGCTGAGGAAAGTGAGGCTCAGGGAGTTACGTGACTAGCCCAGTCACTCATCTAGTGATTAGTGGAGCTGGGATTTGAATCATGTCTAACTCAAAGCCCATGGTGTTTCAATGCTCCACGACATGGGACCACCTGAGAAGAATGGCTCACAGGAACGAGGGGAGGAGGGTTCCTGGGAAATTTGGAGTCAGAGCATTTCCTAGCGAGCTGTGTGAAAGCGGGCCAGTTACTAACCTCTCTCAGCCTCAGCGGCCCTGTCAACATGGGCGAACAACTACCTTGCAAGGTTGTTGTGAGGATTAAAGATAATATGTGTAAAGCACTTAGCAGGTGGCAAGCAGTCTGTAAAGAATAGCTATTGTTATTCACAGCTCTGTAAATCAACATTTCTTAAAGAGGCAGGGGTCATTTTCCTACACACCAAATTTTCAGAATTTGCAATGGGTATGAATTATGAAATTTAGCATCTAAGTTAAGATTTTGCTATATGGTTTTGAGAAGGTACATGGTTGTCTCAAGAATCTCAGGAAAGTTTGTAAGAAGAGAAAATTCCAAATCAGAGGCAAGTTCAGAGACTTGCTTTCCTACTCAAGTCCTCATTCAGCAGAGATACTGCCAGAAATACCAAAAGGACTCACCATTGTTCAAGTCTGCTTGTGAATCTGCATGAAAATTGATAAAGAACATAACCACGAGTCTGGCCCCTGGAGTAGGCACCGCATCTCCAGTGAGAGGAAGGCCATTAGCTAACCTGCCTGGAATCCCACTGCCAATCTTTACAGAAAGGCACAAACTCGCATTGGCTCAGGCTTTTGTCGGTCCCCGGGGAATGCTGACTTTGTCTGTTAATGCCACGACAAATGTGTCCCTGAATGCGCGAATCAACAAGACACCTGTCTCTGCATTGAAACCTGATTAAAAGCAAGTCCAGCCCCTTCAATTCTCTCAGGGGTCTTCACAGTTTCTAAGCTGTTTAGTCCTTTGTGAGTCAGTAATTTCTACTGCAGGAAGACTGTCCTGGTTTCTTCTAGTGATAATCCTTCCGCAGCGCAGCGTGAATATTCAGGGAACGGGCTGCCTCCCAGATAGAGAGCAGATCCTTGCCTAAGTGGAAGGACCTATAGGAACTGAGAACGCACCCCATGACACCCAAAGCCACCCCCAAATACAAACTTTCCCCGTCTGCTGTCACTGATGCTGTAAAGTCTACTCTGCAGGCCAAGTGGCACAGGCAGGCAGCACTTCCCCGACTTCATGAAAAAATCCCTTAAAAACAGGGAATAGTGGGGAGGGTTGCACAACATTGTGAATGTACTAAAAACTACTGAACGGTACACTTTAAAGTGCTGAAGTTTATGTTATATGAATTAGATCTCAATAATAATTTTTTAAAAATTTTTTAAACAGGAAACTCAGCCCCTGGAAACTTGTCCTCGGGGGGCCTGGTGGACTCAGACTCAGGGAGACAGCTCTAGGTAAGGATTCTTATACGCGTGGCATTCTGCTCCATTATATATCTGTATTTGTTGTAACTTTTAAGAGTTAAAATCATTTATCGGTTAAAATGCTTAGCTTTTATCCCCTCAGATATTTAAATAAAATTGATACCCCAGGAGGACGTACCTTAGTTTCCTATGGGCTTGGAGAACCTTGTGGCAGCATCACTTGCTTGTGAGCTTGAGAGGCATGAGAGGAGAGCCAGGCTTACCAGAGTGTGATCCCCAGATGTGGATCTTAGCATGCGATCCCAGAGTGTGGATCCCAGGGTGTGATCCCAGGGTGTGATCCCAGAGTGTGATCCCAGGGTGTGATCCCAGAGTGTGATCCCAGGGTGTGATCCAAGGGTGTGATCCCAGGGTATGATCCCAGGGTGTGGACCCCAGGGTATAACCCCAGAGTGTGATCCCAGGGTGTGGATCCCAGGATGTGATCCCAGGGTGTAGATCCCAGGGTGTGATCCCAGGGTGTGGAGCCTTGCTGTGGGACCCTGGTCTGGACAGGTCACTCAGACAGCATCCACTTCCCCCCCTGTTAAATCAAGAATTCAGCATGTACTATGCCATGAAACACACTCAAACAAAACAATATGCTTTATGTCACAGGAATAATTGACAAAAGACATAACAATAACAGCCACAACAGCCCCCAAAATACCACAGATACAAACATTCACGCTTACCAGAGGGTATTTCCAGAGTTGATAGAACTTATCCAAGGACCTTCCTGAGGAAGCAAAGAGCAACATTTAATGGAAGGTTTCCAGAAGAAGCAAGAGAGAAAGCTCCCCAACCCGGGAATGGAGACCTGGTCAGGCCCAGGTTAGGACAGACTCTGCAGATGCAGATGGAAGAGACGTCCTTCCCGCACTGTGGATTCAGACCGTGTGGTCAAAAATAAAACAAACGTTGTCTTCAGGATGTACTTACGGGAAAAGCGGTGATTGTATCAAACAAGGGACCTAACTGGAAGGATCTGCGTCCATCCTGAGCCGTCAAACCGGAGCTCACCAGCCTTGCTTCTCTTCCTGTGCCCGGCGTTCCGGGGGCTAGGGCTGCCTCCTCAGCTGCAAATGCAGATGCAGTCATCTTGATGAGAAGGGCAGGAGCAATCCATGGCCCAGCCGGGCAGACGAGGGGCCCCAGGCCTCATGGGGCTCTACTCTTAAATGCCTTCCTTGAAATTTTCTAAGTCCCCCTCCAGGGCGCGGAACTGGCCGGAGCCAGCTGTGCCATCTGACAGGGCTCCTCAAGCCCAGGCCAGGACGCAGAGAACTCAGCCCGTTTCTCCCCTTCTCAGTGGTTTCTGACTCTCTATCCTGAATGTGGGGTGGATCAGATGCACAAAAGAGCTCTGGGACTTGTGCCTATGTGCCCCCAGTTCCAGGACAGCAGCCAGGCAAGCAGACCACGCTAGTTGGTGCAACATTTCTCTGCAGGATCATGCAAGATTGGGCCCCTAAAATGGTACTAACATGCTGATCTGGGGTGACACTTACTCTCATTTTTCACAGAATAATTTCAGGGACGTGTGTGGGCCCATGTGTCAACTCTCATCCTTCCATGTTCTATCCTCAGTGCCACCTCAGATCTACAACATCAGAAGCAGCAGGGGTCATTTACCCTGTGTGCCCCCGACTGTCGGCACCCAGGGAAGTCTCCCATGCTCTCACAGGCTCCATGCCAAGTGTCCAGAAGCCCTCTGGGGGTGGTTGGTCTCACCTGTATCCTCAAAGGGCTTTTGAGACTGTTGCTTTGCAACACAAATGGGCCCTCTCTTGCCTCCAGTCAGCATGGTGACCTCGTGCTCTCCTGGGTCAGTCTTAAGCCATGGCAGAGAACACCATACGGACTTGCCTTGCACGAGGGACGCGCCTTGCTCTTCTCACTCCACCCCCACCCCCTCGTTTATCCTCCCTGCACGCAACGCTGTGTCAACTTTGAAAGAGACCACATTCTAGAAACACAGTTATTAAAGCCTAAACATTTTAAGAGAGGGCATGATCAAAAGACGTGTTCTACGTTTACGTTACAAAATTCCAAATGGTAAATTTAACAAGAAACAGAAAATGACTATTCTCATTTTCCTGTGTACTCTGGGTAAGATTTGTGTTTGTGCTCATTAACAACAACGCACTGTGACAACATTCGAGAGAGTCCTTGGAAGCCGGTATTCACAGTGGGCACGATACAGATGCAGCACCAGAAGTAACAATGCGACAGCATTCAGTAACAGGCAGCAGGGAATTGCAGAGACAGGCAGATCTATATTGTTGCAATACCAACAGCCACAGCATTGGGAGCAATAGCAGGTTGCTGCCTTTCCCTCATGACGAGGGGTGTGAAATCAGCCAGGGATGGTGTATTTGACAATAAAGAACACGGAGAGACGGTTCCTGGACCTGAACAGGATGAGATGGTGTCAGGTCACTACAAAGAGTCTTCGCACACACTGACTGGACAATAAACAAATCTGTCAGTACCTCTTCTCCACCTATTTTTCTAGGCTGCTATCAACAAATCACTAGGTCACACATGAACCCATGAATTCTGTAATTCTTTGTTTTCATCAAATTGTTTATGTAGACAGTCTCATGAAAAATACTTGCCCCAGGGCCCCGCACACCCTAGAGGTTCTCCCGGCAGGAGTGCTTCTTTCTGAGGCAGAGGAGTGGCGTTTACGGGGCAAGCCGGGCAGACACGTGCTTGGGGAAATGGCTTCAAACCTGAGGGTAGGAGAACCTGGTGACGGGTGGAGGTGCTTGTCCCCTTCAGATAATCGTCATTAGCACCCAAGAGCCTCTCCAAATATAATAAAAATAAGTTTTAAAAAAGAAAAATGAGCAGACCAAATGTTTGAAAACTTTAGGCTAATGTCAAAAGGAAGCATAGCAAGGTAGTTAAGGACAGCAGCTGCTAAAGCCAATTGCCCTGGGTTCAAACCCTGCCTCTGTCATTTATAGTCATGGGAGCTTGACCCTGTCGGAGGCTCAGTAGTCCACTCTGTGCAATGGGGAAATAATAATTTCTCTCGTTGAGGTACTTATTGCACACTAAATGCCCGGTCAGTGTGAGCTGCTATTATTTGTTTTGCAAATGGAACTGGCCAACCATCTGCAGAAAAAAATCCTAGAACTGCCTCTACAAAATCCAGTTAATTACCCCATTTAGCTTTATATTCAGTATACTTCAATTTTTTTTAAGTTTTTTAAAAAGATAGGAAGCCTCCGATTTAAAATCACACTGTAGCACGGTAAGTATAGACAAATCACATCACCCCTTACTTAGAAACACCGTAGCAAAGTGGTAGAACTGCAGGGATAAAGAGAACATCTTAAACTTAACTTAAGCAAAAGGACAGATCGACTACAAAGCAACAGCATCTGGAGTGATGACAGAGTTTTCCAGAACACAGTGGAACCGTATCTTTAACGTAATGGTGGAAAGCAGTTCTCATCCTAGTATTCTATACCTAAATATTCTATCATTTAAGAATGAGAGTGAAAATCTTTTCATTTTCTATTTTCACTTACTCTAACGGCATACAATCCAAGCAAAGCACGGAGTGTTCCTCAGCTCATGCAACTTCACTGAGGCCTCCAGTCCTCACCCCCCGCTCAGACTGGCGCCCCTAAACCCCTTCTAGGTGGAAACTGGCAACCCACCCATGTGACTAAAGAATGTGTTGAGAATGCCTGAATCCACACTCTAGAATGAGGAAAATACACAAGGTTATGGGGTGTTAAACCCAAGTATGTTTGCCACCTAGCCTTCAGCAGCTAAAGGGTAGAAATTATGTGATCATTTATATACAGCCACACTCCAAATATTGTTGCTCCAAACCTCTACACTTTTGACTAATAGGAAGTCCCATTCTTTGCTTTGATGCCCTCCCTAAACTTCTCAGATCTCTCAGAATTTACATGAAACCTATATGCCCCTAGACCTACCCATCTGTGGGTCCTGGGTAAGGCAGTGTTCCTTCCCAGAGTGCCCGGAAAGCCCCACATATAAACAGAACCTCCACATGCACCCACCTCAGCTCTCACCTCCCTGTGACCTGCCGCCCCTGCTGGTCTCATGGATGCACCTCATCCCCTCCCCTCTGGAGTCCAGACCACCCTTTCTGGCTTCTTCCAGGCCACCCTCAAACTCCTGTCTACACCACTGCCACACACCACCTGCCTCTGCCCTCAGTTGCTCCTTTCTCTCTCTCTCTCCCAAGAATGGGGCTGCCTTCCCCTTCTGAGACCCAGCTCTCTCACAAAGCTGTGTGGCCCCCTAGCGATACAGCGGCAGACCCCATAATTCCTAAAGGGCTTTTTCAAAAGTCATTTCATTTCTGCTATACATTAACCACAAAAGAACTAATTCTAAAGCAAAAAAAAAAAAGACAATTATGTGAAAAATGGCTCAGAACCATGAAATAGATGCTGATTATAAATACAGGCTTTAGGCATTATGAAACAAGGCAGCTCTAAATTTTCAAAGAACAAAGAGAAAGCATGAGGATTTTTTAAATATCAAAAGGACTTTCAGGTTATAATTAGTAAATTGACTAACGTTTTTAAAGGTAAAAGTGAATTTCTAAAGCTTAAGGCATTCATGGGATTCTAGAATTCTCTAAGTCTAGGAGATCATCTCTGCCAACCTCCTCACTTCACAGGTGAGAAAACAAAAGGTCACATGACTTTCCCAAGGTCACAAAACAGGTGTGTGGCTGTCAGGATTCAAATTGGGGCTCCTGACTCCCTTCTTCAGGTCCTTTCTGCTCACTCTAAAGTAGAAGCTGCTTTCACAAATGAGCAACAATCCCCAGAATTACATGGGTAAATTTGTGGAGGTGGTAATGGTGGTGGTGGAGGTAGAGGTGGTGGTGATGGACGAGGTGGGATGCATATGTGCTGGCAAGTTGAGGAGTAGGGGGCAGTTCAAGGGCAACTCAGGACATGTCAGCCAAAGCTGAGATTCAGTTATAGCTGAGTAAATCTAAGAAATTGATGGAACAAGGAAGGAGATGCAGCATGCTGTTAGTGCCCTCAAGACTCCTAGCAACCCTGTTGTCGACGAAAATAATCCATAACCAATCTATAAATGAAAATTTGGGAGAGTTTATTCTGAGCTAAAATCTGAGGACCGTGGCCCAGGGCCTTTCTTCCCGAAGGAAGAAAGGGCACCGAAGAAGTGGGGTGCACAGAGTGGTTATATACCCTCAAACAGGATGTTTCACATATGATTGAAATGTCCCTCCCACAATAGTCACAAGATTGCCCTGTCGGCACAGCGCTTGATGGACACAGCAGGTTGTGGGTCTGCTATCTCAGCGGGCGCAGCAGAAGGCAAGCCTATTGTCTCGAGCTGGGTGGTCACAGGTGAGCGCAGCAATCAGTTCCTAGCCTAAGGAAAGATGCCTTATCCTTAAGGAAATGCCAACGTTGGGAAGGGGAGGGAAGTTGCACCTCTATCTCAAGGGCCTTTGTTCTTGCCATAGGGAGTGTCTAAAGCAGACATATAATGCATGCTCAACAGCCACGGTCAGGCCCTTTTGGAAAGACAAGGTCAGGCCGAATTAGGTTTATACCAAATGGCTTCCTCATATTCTCCAATACATCCTATTACTTGCCATTTCTGTTTGTCACTGTGCACAGCAAAGCAGAAGCCTGCCTGGCCTTTTTTTGTGCCATCCTCTCATCTTCTGGCGCTATGTCAGACAATGCTCAGCTGCCATTCATAGGGTTTTCATGGCCAGTTTTTTCAGAAGCAAGTGGCCAGGTCCTCCTTCCGAGTCTGTCTAGTCCATCTAGTCTAACCACTAGACCACCAGGTCTGGCTGCAGCAGGTATAAACAAGTTAATTAGATGCAAATATAAACAAAATGAGACACAGTGCAGCAACTTGCAGAAGCAATAAAGTCCTAAGGATTTCTCAGTGTGGGGTTGCCATGCATGTTGGATATTTCCTGGACAGGGAAAACCTCCCAACAGTGAAGCCCCTTGAGAGCACAGGCTGTGGAAACTCATCGATATTTGCTGATTGCCCCTTCCATGCAAGGGTCTCAGCTAGGCCTTGGCAACACAAGGATAAGCAGGAAAGCAAGACAAGTCCCTGCTCTAGAACCAATCTTTAAAGGTTTTGTTTTCTTGTTTTTTAATCATAGAGAAGTTGCCTGGCTGCATAAGACAATTTACCAAGTCCTGCCCACCTGTCCTGGAGTCAGGGTGCAGGCCGGAAGAACCCTGTTATCTCTTGCAGAGAAGTCCTCATGGCACCAAATAGCCCTGTGTAGCCAACCACTTTGTGGCCCACAGCGCCACCATGTGGTAAACACCAGCTGGCTGACACTGCACAAAATAAAACTGACGCCGTAGCAGCCTTTAAGCCAACATATCAGTCCCAGTCAGGGAACCCAAAGCACCTTCTCTGTATGGCTATTGCGCTGAACCAATGCAGAGAAAAGGCCGCTGAATCTTAGGGTGCATTGGACCCTTAGTGATCAGCTATCAGGCCTGAGTTCTCACCCATCTCCTCCATAAGATCTCTGACTAGTCAAAATGATGGAATCAATGAGCAGTGGGCAGCTCTCTGCCCCTTCAGACCACCCATTTGACCCATTCCACTGATGGGCTCTGTTGACTATGAAATGCAGCTTCATCTTCCACAAGAGCCTAACAATGACCAGTTATTGCCAGTGGCAGAACAATTCAAATCATTATCTCGTCCTGGATCAGGTTCTTCCAAACTCACCACCCTCTGACCTTTACTTTGAGTCCTCTCTACTCCTTGGAAATATTTTGCTTATGTCAGTTCTTCTCTCTTGTCCTGTCATTAGTTGGAATAATGTATGAAGATACTCCTGGCCCAGGAGTCTGATTGGCCCAGCTCAGCTTATCAGATGGCGAGTGTGCTCTCTGCAGACACGGGTGTTACAAGAGTCAACAACACATCCTTCTCCCTACAGGACTTAGCAAATGCTAGTGCCTGGCAGCTCCATTTTCTGTTATTCTGAACGTTGAGCCTGCACCAGCACCTCCAGCAGGGAGACAGGCTTGCAAACAGAGGCAGAGCAGACGGTGCTGGTGCAGGATGATGCCTTCCACATCCTTTCCTCCTAAGTCTAGAGAGGACTTGACGGGTCTTTGTAGCTCCTCCCAGAATCTGACAGGGGAGACACAGGGAGGAGAAAAAAGTGCAGAATCAGACGTGAGGGTCTGTTGACTTTAGGAGTCGCTTTACTGAGATTCCCTATAGAGTTCAATCATACCATATAATAGACCTAGTACGTCATTTCACTTTAGACATTTCAAAGCTAAAATGGTCTTAATCTTTATCTCAGTTTCACGCCACTACCAGGTTTCAGCCATAAGACCAAAGCATCATCTACTTCCTAAATTGTAGGTGCAGACTTTTAGGTGGTAAAAAACCTTTTTCAGGTGTGACCATAACCTATTACAAACTTCCAGTCAATGTCATCCCTATGGGTATAAATTAGGCTCATTATTGAAGTTACCTAAGATGACACAACTAATTAAATTTTCTCTTTTCACATTGAATCATGCAATCATGGAATATAAGAGCTGGAATGGTCCCTAGATACAAACTAGCGCAGTGGTTCCCAAGCGCCGGGCTGTGGACCAGAGCTGGTCCATCACCAAGTTTTCATTTGTTCAATGTGAAATGAGGAAAACGGGTTGGGGGGGGGGGTGTCATTGTAAGGAATCTAGTCTTGGGAAGTTCTGTCTCTTATTCTAAGACCAACTCAATCGTACTCTTATATTAAACAATAGTGCTAGAAGCTGGTGACTGCCGCATTCTTTCTTTCTTTTGTGTTTCTACGTGGCAAAATAAAATTTGGTAACCTTGGATCACCTGCAAAACCTTTTGTTATCTGAGCCTACTGCACACTGCCCCCCACAATGCCGGGGATTTACACTCCCACTTTACAAAGAACTAGCCTGATGAGAATCCAGAACAGGAAGAATTGTAAGGAATGGGACATTCTACTAGAAGTTTTCAAAAGTCACCCAGCTAAGGTCCGAGATAGAGCTTTGCCAAGACCCAACTTCAAATAAGAGTTCTAATTAGGATTCACAAAGGCGCATGTCAGAGCCATCCACGTTTATTTGTTCATCCATGAGAACGGGGATGCCTTCATAAGAATATGATAGAATTTCAACTTTGAAAAATAGCCAATATAAAATTCTGGAAGATATAGATAATCAGGGTAGTTGTGTCTCGCAAGATAAAATTTCAGTGATTAAAAACACTGAAACACTAGGACCAGAATAGTCAGTTTATGGAATAAATAGAAAGTCCAAAAACCCGAGCACATCCAATAAGTTATATTTGATAGTGGGGGTATTTTTAAAAGTGAAGAAAGGGCGAATTATCAAGTAATGATGTTGAGACAACTAGCTAACTGTTTGGAAAAAAATAAAATAGGCCCCTAAGTCACAGCTAACACCCCCCAAAAAAGTCCAGATGTATTAAGTATTCAAATCTTAAAGCTTTCAATGGAAGTAAAAGAAAATATAGACGAACATGTATGAATACTGGAATGAAGAAAGTCTTCCTAATTCTGACACCAAAGGCAGAAATTACAAAGTAAAACATTGATTGGTTAGACATATAAAAACTCAAAACCTCTCTATAGGAAGGAACCCATAAACAAAATTAAAAGACAAATGACCAACCAAGAAGGAGAAAAAGTAGCCTATATGTCAATGGATTAATATTTTCAATTATATAAGAACTCTTAGAAACAATATGAAGCAAATTAAGTAATAAAAATGAAATCTCTAAAATCAAAAGTAAAACGAAGAAACAAAACTAATTATATATCCATTCCATAGCATAACCACAGAGAGAAACTATTTGAAGTGATTTTAAAACACAACTTAACTGGGCCTCTCTAGTGGAATAAATCCTAAGGACAAAAAGAATTTCAAAAAGTAACAACAATAAATCTTAAACTGTTTCCAATATTCATACTGTGGGCAATAGTGTTGGTATTGCTATTCTGAGGCTGCGATCGTAACGTTAAGAGCCAGGACTTTTGGTGTGGAGGAAAAGTGATACGGACAGATGTTAGATCAATGAGGTACTATAAAAATCCTGTAGTCCTGAATTTGAAAGGGAAATATCAGTATGAACTCAGAATATATTTTCTTAATTGTATTTCCTATCTCTGTCCACCAAAAGGGCTTAAAAATAATGACAAGACCAGTAGCAATAAGCAGTCTCAGCATCCAGATTGTATCTATAAGTACTGTTTTCCTCTGAAAGAAACCGGGAGTCCCCAGAGATACTAATTCAGGTCTGAGGTAGGAAACAGACAATATAAGCCTGGAGCATCCTTCATACCAGATGGCAAGGAAGCAATGAGACTACTAAGGTCATTCAAAAGGACCCAGGAACCAACCTGAAGAGGTACCCATTGGCCAAAGACAGGACAATCTTTAGCCTCAATAAGGATAACAAGTACAATAAATTTAACAAATCAAATATATTTAAATACATGAGTTCATATGGTGTCTATGGAGGATACTAAGAAACCAACTGCTTATTCTGAAAGGAGAAAAAATCAAACCATTATATTCCTTACCTATATAAACCATACCTCAAGGCAACCAGAGAGTTTGATACAGAGAATTTCTCCTTACAGAAGTTTTCCAGCAAGTAAATCCCAAAGGAATGATAGATTTAGACTATCACAATTTTAGAAATCCCTAATCAATAGACAGATTTAGACAATGATCCTCAATTAATCATCAGTGTCATCACCAATACCATGAAAAGAGGGAAACTGACGTTACGTGCCCCCTGATGGAAGTGCACACCACCATCTATGAAGTGTCCTGTCAAAAAGAATCAAAAATCAAAAAAGCTGAACCCGATCAAGTATTTAGATCTAACTACAAATGTATAGAAAGTTCAGGGGAAAAGGAGACATTACACAGCAGCACAGCAATGCCATCGGCCAAGTCCAGACTGGGAAATTCTACAAGGCAAATAACCCAATTTCTTCGGCAACGACAAAAATAATAAAGATTGGGAGGGAGGGAGGGCGGGAAGAGAGGGGAAAGTGGAAGAGGAATCTATAGATTAAAGAGACTAAAACATGCAAAGGAAAATAGAGGAAATGTGAACAATGAGTAGGTATTGGATGATGTTTAGAAGATCTTATTGATTTTTGTTTTAGTGCGATGGTGGTGGTAGAATGCTTCTTTTGAAAAGGAAGTATCTTTTAGAGATAAATATGGAAATATTGTAGACATAATGATTCGACTATCCGGGAGGAGGTTGGAGAGAGAGAGATTTAGAAGAAACAAGAGTTGCCACATGCTGACAATTGTTAAAGCTGAGCTGCAAGGCCATCGAGGTCCTCATACATTCTCTCTACTTTTATACGTGCTTGAAGTTTTCCACAATAAAAAGATAAAGAAAACAGCAACAAGCAAAAGTTAATTACATCAACTGGGGGAGAAAAGGACTAAGAATGCGATCAGGCAATTTGTAAAAGAAGAAATAGAAATAATCAATATGAAAATGAAAAAGAATCCTACATTAGAAGAAAACCAAAAAAATATAAATTCTTTTAAAAATGAGGTTGCATTTTTCACTTAGCACATCGTCCAAACATTTAAAAATGAACAATACCCCCTGGTGGTAAGGAAATGTGAAAATGAGAATGGCAAACATTAGCCTAAATTGGCTCAGGTTTTCTGGAAACCATGTAACAAAAATCCCCAAGAGGACATGATTATGCGCCAAGGCCAGCAAGGCCAGGTCAGATCTCAGTCATCCCACTTAACTGACAACAGAATGAAAAGCAAGTTTCTTAATTGCCGTGTCTCAGTTCCGAGTCCGTAAAATGACCGTAACAGTGGCAACCCCTCAAAGGGCTGCTGTGAGCCGAAGTCAGAGAATATTCCTAGGGAACTCAGGCCAGTGCCTGCCATAGAGGGCTGGCTCCCATTATTATGTTGGCCCAGCAACCTCACGTCTGAGTATTTATAGTCCTAAGGAGATCTTAATTAAGTGCACAAAGATGTATATACATGTTTGTTTACCATGTCCTAATTTATAAAAAGCCCTAAGTTGAAATGTCTAGTTAAATAAATTTTTGTAATGTTTACCTTGTAATACTATGTGGCCATTATGTTGACACATATGTATTGATGTAAGGACATTTATAATCTTTTTTCAAGAAGGAAAATCAAGCTAGAGAAGAATGAATATAGTTAAATCCTAGGAAGGAGACATATGTACTTTTTTAATCAGGACATGTGTACCTAGATGTTAATGGTAGTTGACTCTGGATTTAGGGGTTATTCAAATTTATTTTTCTTTTTCTTTTTTTTTTTTTAAAGATTTTATTTTTTCCTTTTTCTCCCCAAAGCCCCCCGGTACATAGTTGTATATTCTTCGTTGTGGGTCCTTCTAGTTGTGGCATGTGGGACGCTGCCTCAGCGTGGTTTGATGAGCAGTGCCATGTCCGCGCCCAGGATTCGAACCAACGAAACACTGGGCCGCTTGCAGCGGAGCGCGCGAACTTAACCACTCGGCCACGGGGCCAGCCCCTATTTTTCTTTTTGATTATCTGTATTTTTCTAATTTTTCAAGATCAATCTTATTGTTTGCATCATTTTTAAATAACGTAATATGTTACATAGCATGATGATTAATTCTACATTTCAACCTGACTGGGCTAAGGGATGCCCGGAGAGCTGGTCAAACATTATTTCTGTGTGTGTCCCTGAGAGTGCTTCCAAAATAGATTAGCATTTGAATCAGAGTTCCTGGTTCTCAGGCCTTCAGACTCCAGGACTGACATCAAGGGCTTTCCAAGTTCTCCCCAGCCTGCAGGGGCCAGATCATCGAACTGCTCAGCCTCCAGGACCACGTGAGCCAATTCCTATAAGAAATCCCCTCTTATATATATCCATATACATCCTATTGCTTCTGTTTCTCTGGAGAACCCTAATACACATATGTTCCAAACTTCTTATAAATCTTGCCAGAGGATTTTAAAATGTATGTGAAAGTGGGGAGGGCTAAACAGCATAGAAATGCAAAACTAATACGTCAATCTTCACAGCAGATAGAAAAATATGTTTGGAAACACATAACTTAATAATGAACACTCAAGAACAGAGTCATTCTCATCGGCAATTTTCACCAGTGAGTGTTTGCACGTTACACAGGTACACCGTACAGGTTAATTTATTTCAGAGAAGAAGCAGAAGTGACAGAGTGAGAAAAATGAAGCAGGAGGGAGAAAGGCCGATAAAGGGTGTGTTAACAAGCAGTAACTGCTGCTGGGAGCTGGGGCTCACTCCCCCTGGGGATGCTCTGAGAAACTGCAGAACAAGCCTCAGAATTGTCCCACCAAAGCACAAGGAGGCTGGCACAATTACTCACCAACTCCCATCCCACCTTGGCTGTGGGCCGCCCGGGTAGTGGCAGCCCTCCCACACCTCCGGTTGTACCTGCAAGTAGACGGTGCAGCCTTCCACAGCGCCAGAGACAACCCTGAGGCCACAAGCAGAGACCTCAGGGGGCATGCGTGATGTGGGCGCCTGGCACGGGAAGGGAAACCAAACCTAGTGAATAGGAAAACACAGCTTTGTGGGTAGAATTCTGAGAGGAGGATGAAGCCCCACCACTCCTCAGTCACTGTCCCTTCTCACACAGCCACTGGATCATCCACCCTACACATTCTCAGCTGTTCAAAGCTATGAGATACACAAAGGGATTTACCCCCCAGCCAGCCAGGGCTGTGCTGGCCCCAAATACCCCATAAGGCCCTTCATAAGCTGTGCTCCGGCCTCACTGAACAGCCCCATGATCCCCTCAAGCCTCCCCACGCGCAGGTCCCCTTTGTTCCAGGCAAGGCTTTCCCTCCCTCACTTCCCCTGTTTCTTCCTCCTAGGACATCAGGGCCTAGCCCAGGTGTCAGGACCACCCAGAGGTCAAAAGAAGCCTGGACGGAGGGCTGGGGAGGAGAGACCTGAGGTGGGGGGAGAGATGGATGAAACAAGACGGGCTGTGTGTTGAGTTGATAATGGTTAAAGCTGGGTGTTGGCAACGTGGTCCTGGCACGCTATTCCCTCTGCTTGTGAGGCGTGGAGATGCACCGCTGGGTCTCCCTCCAGGAAAAAAAAACTGCTGTTCAACTACAAGGAATGAAGTTGGCTGACAGGGCTCGTCTCAGCTTTCAGGTCAGGTCTCCCTCTTCATGGGCCGCCCTACTCAATGGCCGAGCAGGGTGGGGGCACCAGGGCCTGGCCGTTTCTGCCCACTGGGGACTCCCTGGTGGGCCATTCCTGCCCTGGAGCTCTCATTGGGTTGGTGGACTTCAGCTCTGCCTGGTGGTCTGGGGCTCTTCCTGCCTGTTCCTGCTTCCTCCTTCCTCTCCTCCCACCGTAGTCAGACCTGCATCGCACTCTGAGGCCTTTCCCCATCCAAGCCTGCTTCCTCCACCTGCACCTTTCACAGGTGAGGCTCCTCAACAAACCTCTCACACTCCTAACTCCCTCTTGGCAACTGCACCCACAGGATGTAAACCGACACGATTGGGGTGCAGGGTGCTTCACCCCCACCCCTGCCCCCACAGAAGCTCCAAAAATAATGAAGAAATACCAGAGTTATAAACATTGTGTTATATTTAAATGTCCACATATAATAAATGAATGCTTTTCACATTACAAAAAATACAGTGGCTATATATATAACCTAATTTTGGAAATAATATCAAAAATTAAATTTGTGGTCCTGGGGCCGGCCCCACAGCCTAGTGGTTAAGTTCGGCGCTCTCTACTTCGGCAGCCCTGGTTCAGTTCCCAGGTGCGGATATACACCACTCGTTTGTGACCATGTTGTGGGAGTGACCCACATACAAAATAGATGAAGACTGGCAACAGGTGTTAGCTCAGGGCTAATCCTCCTCAAGCAAAAAGATAAAATAAAATAAAATTTGTGGTCCTTTAGGGATATGAGGCCCCAGCCAAGTGGCCCTCCCTCCCACTGCCGTGCTAGACATCACAACTCTGGGAAGCTCTCCAAGATCACCCCAGGCTGCATTGGATGGTCCCGTCTACGCTCCCATAACACCCCAATCTCTGTTACTAGATTACTGTCCCGTACTTTCTGCCCCACCCATCTCTGCCTGCACCTCGACTCGGCAGTGAGAAGCTGGGGGACCTGGCACAGAGCAGGCACTTAGTAAATGACTTTGGATCAATCACTGAATGACCGACTGAGGCACTTGTCACCAAAAGAACCCCACATAGGATTCATCTTCACAGTGCTCCCACAGGTTTACAAACGCTCCGGAATAGAGACCAAGTAGTAAACATTGAGGTGGTGGAAGGAAATTGCTCAGAGGTCCTGTTATAAGCCTTTCTCAAGCTGTGGGAGGACCCATGGGCACCCAGCCAGGCACCGCTGATGCTCTGGGGCAGGACCCCTCACAGGCGGGGAGGGAGAAATTATACCCGTCTTCCGCTGTGCTTCTCTCCAAGGAAGAAGACCTCTCGGTTACTGGCGAAGACAAGACGCCCAGCAGCCTCTTCTGTTGGGTGGGACCTAGCTGGCCCCAGCCAGGCGACATGGCTGGTCCTCTACCCACCAGGTTCTGGGGCAGGATCACCAGCCAGGGACCCTGGGTCGGCTGGGGCTCCAAGAGCTGGCGCCAAACTTCTCTGGGAGCTTTGAACGAGACAAGGGCTTCGGTTTCTCTCTCTGGTCCAGGTCCTGGGGGAGATCTTCCAAAGAAGAGACCTCCAAGTCACTCTCATCGTCAGACAGCTGCGGGAGGTAAATGGGAGAAGAAAATGCGTTCTGCTAAGGGAGGATGGCGATGCAGGATGGACATGGGGCAAAATGCAGACCGGGAAGAAAGCAGCAGGGGGACACCACCCTCCTGCTTTCTCAGGTTTCCCTCTCTTTGAGAACCTGCGTCAGGGACCAGGGGTTAGAGTGACTTCAAGCACTCTTGAAATTCCTCTAGCCAGACCAAGGGAAGCTCCTCGGAAAGCCCTGTGTAGATCAGGTTGCTTTCGTCACTTAAATTTTGTCTAGACTTTTTAACTGCCCAAATTTTCAGAGCTAGAAGCTCAGAGGTTTGACTTTTCTGAATTCCTGAGCTGAATGCACCAGGGGCTAAAGCGCCCACCTGACCTCCTCTCAGACTGCTTCTCTTGGGTCAGGCCAGGTTGGTAATCCAACCAAAGGAGTGCGAGGGGAGCTCCAGATGCCAGGACCCTGCAGCTGGAAGGGGCCTGGGCTGCGGCCAATGGGAGAGCCCAGAGTCAGCAAAGGACGCAGGCTACCAGGATCACAGTCACCCGTCTGGAGTTCTCAGTGCCCATGCCGGGACGAGGCCCAGGCCACCTGGGCTTTGACATAAGCATCCTGTGCATTTTCTCCTGGAATGTAAGGCCACCCAGTCAGAAACCTCCGGGGGCCCAGGGCAGCAGCAGGCTCTGCACAGCGCTTCCCCTGCTTTGCTGGTGCTCTTTCACAACACAGGGAAAGGAATGAATATTTGTTCTAATCATTTGGACTCATGACTCACAAATGTACATGAGCTGTGCAATCAACCAAACACATTATGTAGTAAAGGAGAGAGCGAGTATGCTACCGAGAACCAAGAACTGCTTGCCCACTACTTCTGGGTTTTAGCAATAGCATTGGTCATCCCAGGATGCACCTTTTGGAATGACAAAGGTGAGAATGGAACATGAAGTAACAAGAACTCTAAATGTTTCTGCCTAAGAAAGTAACAGGAATGTGGGAGTTGGTCCCTGACAGGGAGCAGTGAGGGTGTCTGGTCATGATAAGAGTCAGGGAGGCGGAGCATGTGAGCTCTAAATCTGACGGCAGCTAGAGCCTGAGAGAGCAAGATCATCAAGACATTCAGTGATGAGGACAAAGGTGTGCCGTTGTTCCCACTGTATGTTGTCACCTACTCTGATGTGCTATATGATGACACTCCAATGCCCCATCCTTGGGGAGAAATCTGCTCTGCAGACAGCCTTGTGTTGGGGTCCTCGGAGGAGTGAAGGAATGGGGAGGGGTCTGCTGTGGGATCAGCCAGAGCCCGAAGAGGCAGCTATGGCAGGAAGGCAGACCCAGAGCCGTATCCAGGCTCTACCAGAGGCAGGAAATGGAGTGTGAGTGGCCAGGAGAAACAACCTACCATGTAGTTGCCTGAATAATGGACCAAAAGGCCTTTTCATATTAACATGCACACAAGCAACAAGCATTTGAAAGAGGCCATCTCTCCACCTGCACAGGAGCAGAGGAGACAGTGAGGTCACCTGCAACGTCCCTCTAGAGCCAAGACTGACACTTGCAGGACCCTCCCCCAATCCCCACCCTAGGTCCCCCAAACTCAGAGCTGGCTCTGCACGGACTTTCAGGGCAACTTCCAAGCATCCTACACCCTACCTGGGGCTCCCTCCCTGGTGTGGCAGCCCTCTGTGGCCCAGCATCGGGCATTAGGAATAGCTTGACGCCTCCAACAGGCTTCTTCGCCGGAGCCTCCAGCTGCTTCTCGAGGTTCTTGACCATCGACTGCACCAGTGTCTCTGGAAGGCAACCAGAGGCTGTGTCAGCGAGAAAAGCCCAGAGAATGAATGCCTCACCCTTGTGGCTCATGGCAAGGCTCTGGTGTGGACAGAGGGAGTGTGGCAAAGGTCAGAAGGCAGAGGGAAGGACAATCACGAGGAGAGGGGCAAAGAGAGAGAGAAGGCCCAGGCCCGCGTGTGCCGGTGACGCGAGGCTCTGAGGATCCTGAAATGTAACAGTGCAGACTTGAGGGCTGGGACAGGGCTGGGACAGGGCCTACATCTTAGGCAGCTGTTCTTCCTTCTTAATAGGAGGCTAAGGCAGAACCTCTGCTCCGTTGGTACATGAACTGCAAAACTAATATGCAGACACATCCTCCTTCAATGTCTTCACAGACACAAGAAGAAATATCATAAATATAAATTAGCACAGGAGGGCTGTGGCCAGTCTTTCTGCAAACTCTGCACAGGAAGGGAGCAAAGCAGTGACCTACATCGTCTAAGGACTCCTGGTGACATGGCAAAGGCAAGGTGGATGTGCGGACCTCAGGAATGATCAAGAAGCAAGGAGCTAACTGAGGCCTTCTGGGTTCAAACGTCAGAGGGCCTGAGCGACATCTGGAGCTAAACAGCCCTTGGCTCATTGGTTCATTCAAGAAATGTTTGCTAAGGGCCTACTACGTACCAAGCACTGTGTTCCTCACCCCCATGAATCATCTTGTCCAGACACATCATTCTACAACAAAGGAAGCGAAACCCCTCCTACAGGCACAAGCAGGTAGCAAGTGACAGAGCCCGAACAGCATCCGAGGACTCCTGACTCCCGGTTCCAAGATTTTTCCACCCTATCGCCCTGCCAGGCAGGTTGTCAACACTTCTCCAAAGATCTGGTTCTGGTAGACTCTGATGGACTAGGAGGCTTGGGCTATGCTGTGGACAAGATGGACAGCAGAATCCATCAAGACTTTGCAGATTGCACACACCTGGGCTCACACCCCATTGCTTCCACTTTCCAACTTCAAAAAGACAGAACCATAAGTTCCATATTTTTAAACTAAGCCTTGGCTAGAAAATGCAACTGAAACCAGAAGCCACAGGCCTCATTAATACTTTTAAAGAAAACCTTCGTCACCTGAGGTAGCCAGCCCACCAGAGCCCTTGCCGGGGGGCTGGGCGTTCCCCTCCGACGTCTCGGTGTCAGACCAGTCCCAGTCATCCTCTGGCCGGGACCCCATCCTCGAAGGAACTCTCGGGGGCTGGAGAGACACACGCTGCACAGGATCTCCTTCAGTGTCCTCTTCAGAACTGAACGGGGGCGTACTGCCATGGAGAAGAAACGAGGGACGAATGGGCCAGAAGGAAAAGTGAAACACATTTCACCACTTGCAAGTGTGTTTGGTTTGCCCAGAGCCAGCCCTGCTCCCTCCCTGGACAGCCAGGAGCCATCCTGGAGCATAGCAGCCACGCCAGCTCCTCCCTTAGAAGATGAAGACCCAGCTATTCCAGTGTGCCAGCTGCTGCCCGGGAAGAGATGGGGAAGGGGCAGGGAGGTTTGTCCTGGCTGGGACCAAAGGGCCCCAGTCTCTTCCTATGAGCTCAGTTTGAACCCCACCTGAGGCCCCTCCTGTTCATTTCTCTCTGTGCCCCTCACATGTCTGCAGAAGCCTCTGGAGAGCCCAGAACAGGGATGCGTGAGGCCGGGAGCCACATCACCAACCCGGGGAGGGTGCAGAGTCCAGGGCTCACCTCAGCCCAGGCCCCGGGGAAGCAGGGGTGCCAGAGGATCCATGGGCTCTGGGGCGCGGAGCTGGGGTGGGCACCTGGACGAGGCCAGGGCCATGGCTGCCGCGGCTCTGAGGAGTTGTCATGGGTGGCTCTGCCAGCTTGGACGGCAATGTCACATGCAGGGTCCTGCCCTTTGGCTGGACCTCTTTGGTGAACAAAAGGTTCTGCTGGCTCTTGGCTAGAAACACAGATAAGAATGATTTTCAGAGCATACCCACCTGGGCCCTCAAGCCTCAGAGGATGCCGAGAGAGGCTCCGACACACTAGAAATGGACAAGTCACTCCGCTGCAGTATAACCACAGCAGATTTAATAATTTCCCCCACCCCAGATGTCCCGCTGCTTGCCAGACTTGGGGCTGGGACCCATGGTTTCATCAGAGACCAGGAGAGCAACTGGTGTTCCAGGGTTATGTCATCATTCTAGGAGACCCACAGGAGGCTGCACGTCTGCAGTGGGACCCAGCATTGTCTGCAGCTCACCCCCGACATAATCCTAGAGGCCGACCTCGCTAAGGCCGTCTACCCTCTCTACCCACTCAAGCTGCAGTCGCTGGTGTGCGGGCAGCCTTGCAGGAAGGCCCTCCTGCCGCCAGAGGTCACCGCAGGACCACATGGGCTATCAAGACCCACACAACCTCCTCCCAGAACGGCCCGTTGCAGGCAACTAGACACACCCTCTCTCTTCCAAATTGCATCAAGACCCACGGAGAAGAAGAGGGAGTCCAGAATCAGCAACTGTTTTATGGAAAGATAAGAGGAGAGAAAGTGCACAGCGGGAGTCTTACACGTGTGGATCGAGTCACAGCGTAAGATGTGTTTCTTACTCTAGCTCAAGGTCAAAAAACATTTGAAATACACTGCTCTCAGAGAACGCCGTTACTCAGAAGTGGACCTTCCAGGAGAGCGTCAACGGAAGAGAAAGGGGAGGCCGACAAACTTGCCGAGGGAGAATAACCACAATAGCTACAGTTGCCGTGTACAAACGCAGAGCTAATAAGCACTTCACAACCTCCATTTAGCTGCAGACACCCTCGGAGAGCATCGTTTTCCCTACTCCACAGAGGCTTCGAGAGATTAAGGGACTCGGTGAAAACCCACCATTCCATGGGAGCAAGTGGTAGACGCAAACCCAGGGCACCCCAAATCTACGGCTCTTGCCACCGCCCCTCTACACCCCACGGCTTTGCCCCAGAACAAAGGAGGCCGCGTCTGAGCGGAGACAGGAGGTGAGCATGCACAAGGCACTCACAGGGGACCTGGAAAGAGAAGCGTGTAGCACAGAGCTGGAAAGAGAGGTCACAGTGCTCACCTCACATGTCAGTGACATGCCCTGGAGAAGACAGGACCCCAAGACCAGGAAGAGGAGAGGAGACAAGAGGGCTTCCTGACTACAGGAGCAAGGGCTAGAGGGGAGGGTGGCACCTGGAGGAGCAAGATACCTTCCTCTCCTTGGAAGCCAGGACTCAGGGGTGCTTCCCTTCATCTTCCCTGACTGCCTGTCCCCTCTCCTGGGAGCTCCCACTGCCCTGGGCCTGTCTCCATCACACAACTGTCCCGGCCAGCTCCCCAGCTGAGGTGGCGGCCCTGGCTCAGGTGAGCCTCGGTGAGTCCTGAACTAGATGAGCGAGCGAAGGAAGGAGTGCACACCTGAGCAAGAGAGCAAAGGGCTGGAGCTTAAGCTGAAGTGTGCAAGGCGGGTTAGCCAACAGGACAGATACCCTTCTGTCTGCGATGTCTGTGCACGACAAAGAACCGCCCTTTCCTTACAGCTTCTAAGATCAGACGTTTAAACTAAATAGGACAGTTTCCCAGACCAACACGATTTCCACCATTTCCTCACACCAACGGTCCTCTTATCTATTTAACATTTTTATACTAAACGACGCTACTTTCAACCACAAAATACCTGCTTCATATTTGTCCAAGTAATAATTTCATGCTCTCACAAGACTGCTATGTTAGTAACAGTTTTTCTAATTCACATGGAGAAAAGGAAAGATTAAATTTTAAAATTATTGGTCCATAGACCAACTAAAATTATCTCTCATTTCCCTAGAGATATGTGGACCACAATCTGGAAAATTCCTCTGCGCAAAGAGCTCAGGTTGGGTCTGCCTGGACAGAGGAAGTGATGTTCCTCTGGCTGAGTATGTCCGTGACTGAGAAGACGAGTGAAAGCAGCCGGGGCATCCCCCTGCCTGAGCAGCCCAGACTCATTGAAGCACCGCCCCCCCCCCCCTCAAGGCCTCCAGGTACAGCAGCCCAGTGGATCTTGGAATCCTCCAGAAATGGGGGGCTCTTGAACCTAGGAACACAAGTTCCCTTTCTCCCTAAATTCCTTGAGGACAGAGGCTGGAGGCCCTCGCCCTCATACTTTAATCCTCCACGAGAACCACAGGCCTTCCCTTGTCACGGCCCCGGGGGCAGAGGAGCAGCAGTGACTCGGCCCAGGGAACACGTCTGAGCTCTGAGGATTTGTCCATGCAGAACTGGCCCAGCCCCCACGCCCACCCACTGCCCCAGAGCAAGTTTTCATCTGATGAATATTTGCCGCCATCTGCAGCCCCAGCGCTCCCAGGCCCAGGGCCTGTCTCCTAGCACCGACATGCCTGGTTTAGAGAGAAATACCAGAAACCCTGCTGGAGCAAAGTTCAACTTGTGGTAAAGCAGAGCAGAACCAAGCTGCCGAGCGAGGCTGCACATCAGAGCAGGGACATCCAGGGCTGGCCACGAGCTCTAGCACTGGCTCTCCTCTGCTTCCCTGAGGCATCCCAGGCCCGGGCCACCCCACCTCACCCCAGACTTCTGGACTCAGTCCCCTGTGAGGACCCTATCATCTCGTCCTTCAGAGCCATGTCCCGGTGCGGGCAGGGATTACACCCTGCTCACATGCAAATAAGCCTTGGCAAGAACCAAACCCTCCCAGGTCACAGCCCCCAAGCAAGCCTCTCACCAGCTTACCTGGAGCCTGGCCGTCCTGCTGGGACCCTGCAGCCCTGTTCCTCTGTTTCTCCTTCACTCTGCTGGTGGCTTCCTTGACGAGTTTTTCCCTCAGACTCAAAAATTCAGAAAACCTCCCCGCCTTCTGCTCCCGCTGGGCTCTCAGGAGGGACTCCAGGTGTCTGAGAGTCTGCGCAGGGATTCCCTTGGCACCCTAGAAGAGATAGAAGTTCCCCTCTGGAGACAGGGGCTCCCCTTCTCCTCCTTCTCCTAAGCCTCTCAACCTGCTGCTGCTGGCCTGGAAGTCACTGTCATCAGCACCGGAGTGTTCTGGAGGAGGATGAGATGAGCATCACAGCAGGGTGAGCAGTAGCTTCCCGTCCTGCTGAAAGTGGGCTGGTTTAGGGTCCGGGAGCCCCGTCAAAATGCACATAGCGGGATGACGCAAAGGGCTGCTTACAATTCCATCAACACCACGGCACAGGGGGTCTAGACGGGACATCACAGTACAGGGGGCTTGGACAGGACTTAGACAGAACACCACAGCACAGGGGACTTAGACAGGACATGCTTTTCCTCCACCCAATTGAATCCTGGGATGGGGGAGCATGACGTGCTCCTTTTCGTAACCCAGGCACTATTGTTATGCACTGTGGCTAACAATGCTTGAAAAAATCAACTACAAAAAACAAAAGCCAGGTACCCTTCAAAGACCTATTAGAAGCTGCTTGGGCTCTGACATCCACCCAGAGCCCATGGGAGGGTCTTAGGAGGCATCCGAATCCCAGATGAGGATTCATTCAGGTTAGAAAGAAATGTTTTAATCGGGTCTGAACATAGGCCCAAAGTTAGATTAAGCAGGAGTTGAAAACCGCCAAAGATGAGTGAGTATCCTTACGAAATTAAACCTAGGTGTCCTTTTTTTTTTCTAATCTTACTCTACACAACAGTATTTTCAATGACATGATCATTCGGCTACTTTAGTAACAAGGTATGTTTTCATTTAATAACAGATTTCATTAATGCCCTTCACGATAATATGCATGCTCTGGTTAAACACAGGCATGAAGGAACAATGGCATTCGAATACTAATTTGTACCAGACCCAGCTTTCAGAGCCTGTCCCACCCGCAGCCGCCTGCTGGATGGGCGTGGCCACGTGTGCCATGGACGATGGACTCTCCATCCAAGGGACCCATCCAGAGGTCAGATTGAACCAATTAAATTCCCTCTGCAAGAAAATTTAACTAGAGACACAGAAGAAAGCAACCAGTGAGTGGAGAGCACGGAGAGCTCAGGACGCAGGGTAGCGTGTCAGCCAGGTAGGGCTGATCTCAAGAGGCTGTTGGAGGAGACAGAGAAGAGACCACACTGCACTGGGAGATGAGGGCGAAGCTGTGGGGCTTTATATTCCCGGACACCAAAGGCACCCCAATAGGAAGAAATAAGATGAATAAGCTTATAAAGTAAAGAATAATTGATCATTTGTCAGTTTAAGAACAGCCCCTGCCTACATGGTGGGTATTGGCCCTTACAACAGTAGCCCTGGGCTTACCCTCTTTATCCCCATGCTTTCCAGTTTCTCCTCCAGGGTGTCCTCCAGGACTGGCCTGAACTGCTTCAGCAAGGTGGGGTTTCGCCTCAGAGCTGCCAGCACCTTCTGCTGTCCATCTCGGGAGGCCTCCAGTTCTGCAGCACAGTCACCTAGGTCAGCCTGGGCACCTGCAGCATCCACTCCTAAAGCCCCACTGCACCTGCCTGGCCCTCACTCGGCCAGTGATCCTGGTCTCCAGCCCGTGAGCCCAGGGCCACTGACCCTACCCAAGTGTCTGTCCCAGGGTCAGAAGCTGGGATGTCTCTGCTCCTGGGTACCACTGCCTCAGACCCCCCACCCACCTTCAGGATTCTCATCGCCTGCCAGTCTGGACCTGCAAGATCTGGGCTCATCCTGTCCCAGAATAATGGGGCATTTGGGCTTTCGACTTCACTTGAGTCCTGACTGCAGCTTGTTCCCTGGACTCCATTCTGACCCCAGATTCCAGGCCCTGCCTGCTGCCAACTCCAGCCTAGCCCTGGCCCCACCTGATGCCCTCATCCCATTGCTGCGCCAATTCTGTTCCCGTCCAGGGGATACAATGGTGGACACAATAGACAGGTCCCTGCTCCCTTTGAGTCTACTGTCTAGATCAGGGCTTCTCCCTCCAGTTGCCATAAACATCAGAATCACCTGGGTTCAAAAGGCACCTACCCTGGCCCCACACTCCAGAAAGTCTGATTGCACAGATCTGGGGAAGGGCCCTGGAACCTGCATTTTAACTTGCCTGGATGATTCTGACAGAGGTGAGCCACAGACCCCACCTTAAGAAATACCAACCCAGAGGGCAGCAAAGTGAGCAATTACAATAAAATGTGGTAACTGCTGCAAAGGGGCCACCCACGGTGAGACACACAGGCCCCCCAGAAGCACCCTTCAGGACCACTGGGGGGCCACTGTGGTCAGGGCTGGACCAGCCCTGTGATGCACTCAACAGACATTTACTGACAAGTAAGATGAGTGTGAACAGGCCAGAGCTGGGTGCTGGGGACACAGAAGAAAGCCATCTCTCTTCTCTCAAGGAGCTCAGTGTCCAGGGTGGCAATCTCAAGCCTGGCTGCAGACCTGAATCACCCAGGGCCCAGCCCAACAATATCAGAATCTCTGAGGGTGGGCCCCAAGCCTTAAGAGTGATTTTTAAAGCTCCTCAGATCTTCAAACAAATAGCCAAGCCTGAGAACCGATTGTTCTAGAGCAGTGGTTCTCACAGCGTGAGCCACAGCATGGGCTTAAATAAATTTAGTTTCATCCATCCAATGGAATATTGCAAAGCCCTGAAAAAATAACGAAGCAGCTCTACATAAAGGGATATAAAATGACTTCCCAAATAAGCTGCTAAGGAAATAAATAACTGCAGAACATGTAAAGTGTGCTCCCACTTGGGAAAAAGGAAAGGAATGCATACACATGTGCGCTTGGATTTGCACCAAGTATCTCCAGAAAGATACACGAGAAACACTAACAGTGGACTGTCTGGGTGGAAACTGGACAGCCCGGCAGGAGGGACCCCCACTTCTCACAGCACATCCTTTCACAGTCTTTCTTTTCTTTTGTTTTTTCCCCTTTTTTGACCATCAGCATAGATTACTGTCTCAAAAGTACAGAAAAATATTATATTAAAAAACAAAATAAAATACTCATGATGAACTCTTTGGTGACACAGATAAAACCCTTTCCCGGGTGCATCTGCTGCTGACTTTGAACTGTCCCATCCCAGCCCGGCTGGTGCGGGCAGGCCCGGGTCAGCAGGCTGGCTGTGCGCACTCGCTCGTCTTCCCTGGAAGCTCCTTCTCCCCTACCAACCCAGGAGCTCCCCGTGGTTAGGGAGCATTGCTATTTTCTTCACTTCTCCTTTGCATGCCCTCGAGACCTCTGGTTGAGAGCTCTGCAAATCGGAGGCGGTCACCGAATGGAGTGAATTACAACAGCCGGGACCCGGTGCTCTGAAGAGAGAGCCGAGGCGGACGCCTGCACACCAGTTAGGCCTGCATGATGTGTCTGCAGCACAAGCACCACACAGAACAAAACAGCAAAGGCCGTTTGAAGCCAATGCAGTGACTCCTCATCCACTGCTCCAGACAGTACCAGGGGAGAGGCGGTGGGGCAGGCACAAGGGACAGGCTGTGCATCAGATGCCCCCCCAAATCCTGGCTCCACCACCTGCTGGCTCTGTGACTCTGAGCAAGTCACTGACCCTCTCTGAGCCTGGGTTTCCCCATCAGTGAACCAGCAGATTGCATGTTAGTACCCGCATGTCACATGCTGGCACACACAAGGTGCTTAAGAAATATTTATTTCACGTCCCTAGTTCCCTGCACCCCGTTCAGTGGGCCAGATACACTTAAGTAGAGCCAAACTAAACAATGAGAGGGCAGTGAACCTGTTTTCTGCAGTGGACACCAGGGAAGAAAATGAGGTCCCACCTTCCTCGGAAGAGTCCTCTTCTGTGTCCACAGCCTTCGGGCCCTCGCAGATCCCTGAGGAGAGGAGGAACAGTTAGTGGCTCCAATACCTGGACCCCATCCCTGACTCTGAGAAAAGCATGGGACACCATGTGAGTGGTGGCCAGAAAGAGCAAGCCCTTCAGCTGTTTCTTTCCCAGAGAGAGGCAGGATGGAGCAGTGGTCACAACCAAGGACACTGGAGGCAGAAAGATCAGAGTTCACGTTCCAGCTCTGCCCCTCACTAGCTGTGCGTGACATGGCAAGTCCTTGAACCCCTCTAAGTCTCAGTCTCCTCATCTAGAAAATTAGGATAATAATACCCAGCCCACATGAAATCGTGGGGACAAGGTAAGGAGAGAAGGAACCTGAAGTGCCTGGCGCAGCGCACGGCACTCAGTGGTTATTAATGGCTCCCATCCCAGCCATGGCACTGAGAAAGCTCAGGCCCACAGGAACAGGACATCTCCGAACTAGTTGCAAGGCTGGGAAAGAAATGTCTGGTCTTGAGGCAGGGGATGGGCAGAGATGGGTGGGTTTGCAGGAAAAAGCAGAAGTGTAGCTAAAGGGCCAGGCCAGGGGAGGTGGTAGAGTGGGAAGGCCAGGTTCCTCCAGGGGCTGGTCAAGGGTCAGGAGCAGTCCCCTGTAAGGTACCATCTCCCTCTAGACACCAACACCTGCACTCCATTACACACTCACACATGCGCACACACCAGCACACCAGAGTACCCAAGAGGAGGGGCATGTACACCCCAAACAGGCCACATTCACATAGATTTGGGGTCAACTTGCTACATGCTGGGAGCAAAGCAAAGGTCAGTGGCCTGAACCACAGGCATGTGACTTAGAAAGAGCTTGTTCAGGAACCCCACTGCACCCATCACTGCCTCCAAGATCCCCACCCTCCCCACGTCTCCACCACCCCACAGAGAAGAGCAAGCCAGGCAAGGACGCCTGCCCGCTGCATAGAATGCCTTCAGCACAAACACCAGGCTGGAGCCCTGTCTGTCCCAGAAGCAATCGTCTTCTCTCTTCTCAACTCCCCTCGCCCAGCCAGAGAACCTGACACCACATGTCCACGGGCAGCTATCACCCATCCTCATCCTATAAATTGACTGGTGGGCGACAGAAGAGAGAGGAGGCCAAACAACAGCCAAGACTGTTCCAAACCACCCCGTGGAGACTTACCCTCCGCTTTCCTGAGAGACATGGTCTGGATCTGCAAAGATGTGGAAGAGAACAGGTTACGGCCAGCAAGGAACTCTGCTCTGAGCAGCGGGTCTGCCTAGCACCGTGAAGAAGGGATGGCCACTAAGTCCCGGCTACCTACTGGGAACTGGAAGGAGCTCAGAGTACACTGCCCCAACCCCCAGTTCATCTCCTGCCACCCAGAAGTGAGAGAAGATGGCACCAAGGTTGAATGGCAACAACCAGGATGGCACCCTGCTCCATTTTCCCATGGCGGGGAGGCAAGAATGCCCCCTCTTCAGAGACTATGGTTTGAAGGGCAGGAGCCCCCGGCAAACAGAGGGGGACAGGCACACAGTCAGTACTATTGGTACAGTTAGAGGAAGACAGCCAGGGCAAGGCAGACATCTGAGCTGAGCGCCCCCTGGGACAAAGGAGGCATGATGCTGATGGTCACTGAACTGTCTGCTCAACTCCCCTTTTCCAGGAAGGGAAAGCCTTTTCCAGGCTCAACTCCCCTTTTCCAGGAAAGCCTCTTCTTCCTCCTTCCACACAGTTGCAGACGGGGCAGCCACTTAGGACAACGTGACCCCAGACCTCAGCCATGGCTGACTGTCCAGCTTTGGGCAGAGAATTCCAGACTGGTAACATGTGAAGTCAAGAACTATGGGCAGGGGCCAGCCCCGTGGCTGAGCGGTTAAGTTCGCACGCTCCGCTTCGGCGGTCCGGGGTTTTGCCAGTTCGGATCCTGGGCGCGGACATGGCACCACTCATCAGGCCACACTGAGGCGGCGTCCCACACAGCAAAGTCAGAAGGACCCACAACTAAAATATACAACTATGTACTTGGGGGGGGGAGGGGGCTTTGGGGAGGAGAAGGGAAAAAAAAAGATTGGCAACAGTTGTTAGCTCAGGTGCCAATCTTTAAAAAAATAAATGAATAAAATTAAAATTAAAAATATATGGCTTGCTTTGAATGTGGTCATTAAAAAAAAGAGCTATAGGCAGTCAACTGGTTTTGGTTCTCTTTGTTTATTTATTTGTTTGCTTGTTTGTTTCGCCATGTGGGACAGATATGGAGTGGAAGCTGATCTTCAGAGTAAAAGAAAAACTTGAAGCAGATACAGGGAAAGGAACAGAGACACAGAGCAGAGGAAAATCCTGACCACATTCATGCCTCCGGTTCCAGTTTACTCCAGGACTCAGCTGCTCCCCTGCCTTGAGCTCTGTGAGATACCCTGTCTACCTTAAAACAAATTCCTTCTTCTGCTTAAGCTTGACTCGTTTTTATTACCTGCTGATGAATGACTCATCCAATGTCCATTTCCAACTGTTTCCTCCTTTGCCCACCTCTATTCTAGAGACTGTAAAACTAATTATTCAGTTTCTAACCTTCCTGGCAGCTATAGTTGCCCATGTAACACAGGTTTAACTGATAAAACACAAGAAGTCTTGGGAAGGGGCCTTTTCATCAACTTCTTCCATTGAATATGGTCGTGATGGATGGGGCTACAGCAGCCATCTTGCAACTATCAGAGTCAAGCATGAGAGCAAAAATCAACATGCTAAAGATGGTTAAAAAAAAAAAACACAGTCTGTATTTCCAATGGCATAATTTTGCTACCAAACTAAGGCCAACAACTGTCACCTCTTTTGGTGTCACAATAAAAATAAACCTCTATTAACCTATTTTGTTATGTTTAGCCAGCGGCTTCCTAACTGAAACATCTGCAAACAAGAGCTCTGGGTAACGTAAGGAGGAAACCTCCAGTCTGGACCTGAGGTGGCCCCAGCAGTGAGGAGCTAAGTGTTTTAAGGGGAACAGTAAAAAGAAAAGCAGCAAGGGAGTGGGTTAGATACGTTGACTGGGTGCACTATGGCTGGGGTGCAGGAAGAATGGACTAGATGGGTCAGTGGGTTCTCAGCCCAGGGAAGCTGTGTGGGAGGTGGTGTCAGAACCATGACAAGGACCTGAGACCACAGGAGGGGCCCAGCTGGGGAGAGATACACTTCTCCACCAAGCTGGGGCTCAGAATGGGGAGCTGAGCCCGGGCTGGGCAGAGAATTACCAGCAACAGGTGAAGAGTCACAGGGCCCAATTCCAGGAGAGGCTGCTCAGTGAGTAAGTGCCTTTCCATCACACTGGTTTACCTGACAACCTCATCAGAGGCTGTTCACTTACGAAAAAGGTGTTGGTTGAGAAGCTGTGTCTGAGAACAAAGTGAAAAGAGCACAAGCTTTGCGTTCCACCTGCCTGGCTAGGGGTGACTCTCACCCCTGTCACTTAAGCCCTGTGTGGACTTAAGCGAGCGCTTGACTTCTCCAGCCTGCCTTGTCATCTGTCAATTGAAGATGGGGAGACGGTGATGTCTACCTTGAAGATCATGAAGTAAAAGCAAAGTATCGACCAAGTGCTGGCACATATATGGTCTCTGGTGTCACTGTGAAGCCACTACACAACCCCAAGGACAACAGCACATCTGCAGCCTGGAGGGAGGCAGGCCGATCCTCTCCACTTTGTGCCCCTCCAGCCTGAGGACTCTTCTGGTTCCTTAAAGAGCCTGACTAACGGAACTAGCGCCGATGAGTCCAGAGAATCTGATATCCTCCCAGGAAGAGGCCTAGGGGACCAGGGCCTGGCTGGGAGGAGGGACAGACCTACCATCTCCTCCTGGGAGGCGATGAGCCTGGCTTGTTCCTGGAGCTGGGCGTGGAGGGCGCTGATCTGGCGCTGGGCCTGGGCCGCTGCTTTCCTCTGATCCTGAGACAGGGAGGCCTGGAGCCTCTCGTTCTGTTCCTGCAGCTGGTGGGCACAGGGCAGTCGGTCAGTCACATGTCTGCAGGGATCTGTGAGAGCCCAGAGTTGGCCGTGCCTGCACCTGCGGGCAAACGCTGGTTGGGGTTCCACCTAAAGCAGGGTACAGCATTTCCAGACCCAGGCAGGTGGCTTCCTAACAAGACTGACCACCTTCCAGGGGACATTTTCAAGCTGTGCCTGAGGAGAAGTCAGAACTGAATGCAAGCACCCAGGATCAGGGCAAAAACGCTCTCTGCCAGGGGTGGCCCCACTGAAGGACGGCAGGTAAATGGAGGCCATTTAAAAATCATCACATAGATGATTTTAGGTGAAAACAAAAGGTGAAGAAAATGTGGTAACATGCTGCCTCCGGTGTAAGAGCCGAGAGAAAATGAGACTATCTATGTATATTTGCATAAAGAAACTCTAGAAGAATGCACAGGAAAGCAATACAAGTGGTCACCTGTGGGGTGGGAGTCGGGGACAGGTAGATGGAGACAGGGTGGAAGTCAGACTTTACTCAGTGTACCTTAATATATTTTTTCTACTTTTGGAACAAATTTGAATGTATTTCCCATTTTTAAGTATTTCAAATAAAATAAGCCCACCAGGTGGGAATTACGGGCACAGGGTGTCCACCACATGCCAGCCTCTGATCAAGCCCCTTCATGTGAGGTTTCTGCTGGCAGAACCTGGGCTCTTGGTCATCGGCTTCCTCCTCATTTTGCCACCTCCTCAGGGACATTTTTACAGAGGCTGTTTGCCCTGCCCTGAGGCCTGCCACTCTCTGTTCACGGATCTCAGTATCTGAGCTCTCCCATGTGGGCTCCGCCTGAACTCCCACCGAGGGCCACAGCCTCCTGGTTCCCTCCTGGGTGGGATTTCAAAGAAGAGCCCAAACACAAAAGACCAGGCAATTCATCTGAGTTTACCGCATAACCCTCCTTGGAGGGCTGAAGGGGTCGCTACAGAGGGGGCCACAGAGTAAAGGATGTGGTGGGTTCAGAGGGAAGGCCTGGAGGCTGCTGCTCCTGGCCAGGGAAGCTGCTCTCTGGGCCACTGACTCCTTCTGTGTATTGATGGGGGCCAGCAGCCAGGAACAGTATCAACGATAAAGTATCCGCCCACCAGTTTCAGGTCGGGGTGAAGGATGGGGGTGCCGAAGGATGCGAGGAGGTCACGGGAAACCAAGCTCCCCCAGACCAGCCAGCGACACCTACCTCTTTCTTCTGAGCTGCATGCTGTTCCTGCAGTTCCTTCATTCTCCTCTTCCATTCTGTTTTCTGAAAAGAGAACAGGTTTATCAAACGGGCCTCTCTAGATATTAAAATACAATACAAAGCTACAGGAATGAAAAAGTGCTGGCTCATGATGAGGCAGACAGAGCAGTGAAGAGGACAGAAAGCCCAGACAAAGATGGGGGAAAACAGAATCTTAGTCTGGGGGAAGATGGGTTACTGACAGGTGATGTTCAAACAAATAGCTAACTGTCTGGAAAAAAATATGAACTTGGATCCTTATTTCATATCTTACCCAAAATAAATTCTAGGTGGGTCAAAGACTTAAAATAGCAGTGACATCAGCAAGATGGCAGAATAGGATGCTCCAGCCCTTGAACCACTGGCAGATGACAATACCTTTATGGGAGCCCAGGAACCAAGCCCAGAGCGTCAGCACCACAGTGGAGCAAGAAACCCAAGAACAGATGCATTGCAGAGGTAAGAAGATCACCTTACCATCAGCCTTTCCCCAAGGCAGCCAGCTCAGTGGTAAGAGAGAGCCCCTCAGCCTGCAATTTCTCCCATGGGGGAAAATGAGAGAGAGTGCCCAGCCTGAGGAACACTGCCCAGGGGGCCCACTCTGTCTCACCCCGCCCAGGACTAAAGGAATCGGCACAGCTGAACTGGCTCTTGGTGCTGGCAGATGGATCTCAACAACTGGCCACAGATGCTGCTGGCCGGCTTGTGGACACCAGGAAGTATGGAGGAGGAGAAGTAAAGTGTAGAGTATTGTATGCAATCAGAGTTAAGTTGTTATCAACTGAAAATAAGCTGCTGTAACTACAAGACATTTATGCAAGCCTCATATGATCACAAAGAAAAAACCTGTAGCAGATACATAAAAGAGAAAGAGAAAGAAATCAAAGCATTCCACTACAAAAAAAATCATCAAATCACAAAGGAAGACAGCAAGAGAGGAAGAAAGGGACAAAGGAACCACAAAACAGTCTGAAAATTAACAAAATAGCAACGGTATGTCCTTACCTATCAATAATTACTTCAAATTTAAACAGATTAAATTCTCCAATCAAAAGATGAAGAGCAACTGAACGGATGAAAAAAACAAGATCCAGGGGCCAGCCCAGTGTCATAGTGGTTAAGTTTGTGCACTGTGCTTCGTCAGCCCAGGGTTTGCAGGTTCAGATCCCAGCCAATTACCTACATACTGTTCATCAAGCCATGCTGTGGTAGCATCCCACATACAAAATAGAGGAAGATTGGCACAGATGTTAGCTCAGCAATAATCTTCCTCAGGCAAAAAGAGTATTGGCAACAGACATTAGCTCAAAGCCAATCTTTCTCACCACAAAAAAAAAAAAAAAAAAAAACAAGATCCAATTATATGCTGCCTGCAAGAGACTCACTTCAGCTTTAAGTACACACATAGGCTAAAACTGAAGGGATGGAAAAAGGTATTTCATGCCAATGGTAACCAAAAGAAAACAAGGGTAATGACACTTATATCAGACAACATAGACTTTAAGTCAAAAACTATTACAAGAGATAAAGAAGGTCTATATATAATGATGAAGGGGTCAATTCATCAGGAGGATATAACAATTGTAAATACATATGCACCCAACATCAGAGCACCTAAACATATAAAGCAAATATTAACAGAACTGAAGGGAGAAATAAACAGCAATACAATAATAGTAGGAGACTTCAATACCCACTTTCAACAACAGATATATCATCCAGACAGAAAATCAACAGTGAAACAGTGGACTTGAACAGCACCATAGACCAAATGGACTAAACAGACATATACAGAACACTCCATCCAAAAGTAGCAGAATACACATTCTTCTCAAGCACCCAACGAACATTCTCCAGGATAGATCATATGGCAGCCCACGCAACAAGTCTTACCAATTTAAGCTTGAAATCAGATCAAGTTAATCTTTTCCAACCATAATACTATGAAACTAGAAATCAATAGCAGGAAAGAAATAGGAAAATTCACAAATAAGTGGAAATTAAACTACACACTCCTGAACAACCAACGGTCAAAGAAGAAATCAAAGGGGGAACAAAACATATCTTGTGACAAACAAAAGTGGAAACACAAATATCAAAACTTATGGGATGCAGAAAAAGCAGTTCTAAGAAGGAAGTTTATATCGATAAACTTCCACATTAAGAAAACAGAAAGATGTCAAATTAGCAACCTACTTTTGCACCTCAAGGAACTAGAAAAAGAACAAACTAAGCCCAAAGTTAGCAAAAGGAAGAAAATAATAAAGATTAGAGTAGATATAAATGAAATAGAGAATAGAAAAGATCAACAAAACAGAGTTGGTTTTCTGAAAAGATGAAATTGACAAATCCTTAGCTAGGCAAAAAGAAAAGATAAGTCTCAAATAAATAAAATCAGAAATGAAAGCAGAGATGTTACAACTGATTCCACAAAAATGCAAAGGATCACAAGAGACTACTACAAACAATTATACACCAATAAATTGGATAATATGGAAGACATGGACAAATTCCTAGAAACATACAACCTACCAAGACTGAGTCATAAAGAAACAAAATATCTGAACAGATCAATAAAGAGTAAGGAGATTGAATCAGTAATCAAAAATCTCCCAATAAAGAAAAGCCTAGAACCAGATGGCTTCACTGGTGAATTCTATCAAACATTTAAAGAATTAATGCAAATTATTCCTAAATTCTTCTGAAACATTGAAGAAGGAACACTTCCAAACTCATCTTATGAGGTCAGCATACTCTTATCAAAAGTCAGACCAGGGAACTACAGGGAAAAAAATTACAGGCCAATATCCCTAATGTACATGGATCAAAAATCCTCACAAAATACAAGCAAATCAAATTCAACAGCACATTAAAAGAACATACATCATTATTAAGTGGGATTTATTCCAGGATGCAAGGATGGTTCAACACACACAAATCAATAAATGTAGTAAAACACATTAACAGAATGAAGGACAAAATCATATGATCATCTCAACAGATGTGGAAGAAGCATGTGACAAAATCCAATATCCTTTCAGTACAAAAACTCTCAACAAATTAGGTATAGAAGGAATGTATCTCAACACAATAAAGGCCATATATGAGTAACACATTCAACAGTGAAAAGCTGAACACTTTTCCCCTAAGACCAGCAACAAGACAAGCATGCCCACTCTCACCACATCTATTCAGCATAGTACGCGAAATCCTAGAAAGAGCAATCAGGCAAGAAAAAGCAATAAAAGGCATTCAAATTGGAAAGGAAGAAGTAAAATTCTCTCTATTTGCACATGACATGATCTTATACATAGAAAACCCTAAAGACTCCACCCAAATAAAAACCGTTAGAATAAAAATTCAATAAAGTTGTAAGATACAAAATCAGCATGTAAAAATCAGTTGCATTTCTATACATTAACAACAAACTACCCAAAAAAGAAATTAGGAAAACAATCCCATTTACAGCAGCATCAGAAACAACAAAATACATAGGAACAAATTTAACCAAGGATATAAAGATCTATCCACTGAAAACTATAAAACACCAATGAATGAAGTAGAAGACACAAATAAATGGAAAGATATTCTGTGCTCATGGACTGGAAGAATATTGTTAAAATGTCCATACTACCCAAAACAATTTACAGAGTCAATGTAATTCCTATCAAATTTCTAATGACATTTTTCTCAGAAATAGAAAAAAAAATCCTAAAACTCATATGGAACCACAAAAGACCCCAAATACCCAGAGAAATCTTGAGCAAAAAGACAAAACTAGAGGCATCACTTCCTGATTTCAAATTATATTATAAAGCTATAGTCATCAAAACAGTATGGTATTGGCATAAAAGCAGACACATAGACCAATGGAATAGACTATGGAACCCAGAAATAAACTCACACATATACAGTCAACTAATCTTCAACACAGACACCCAGCATACAAAATACGGAAAGGATAGCCTTTTCAATAAATAGTGCTGGGGAAAATGGATATACACATGCAAAAGAATGAATTTGGACCAATATCTTACACCATACACAAAAATAACTCAAAATGGATTAAAGATTTAAATGTAAGATCTGAAACCATAAAACTCCTAGAAGAAAACATAGAGGAAAAGCTCCTTGACATTGGTCTTGGCAATATATTTTTGGATGTGACATCAAAAGCACAGGCAACAAAAGCAAAGCTAAACAAGTGGGATTACCTCAAACTAAAAGTTTCTGCACAGCAAAAGAAACAATCAACAAAATGAAAAGGCAAGCTACGGAACGACAGACAATACTTGCAAACCATATATTTGATAAGAAGTTAATATCCAAAATATAAGGAATTCATACAACTCAATAGCAAAAAACAAACAACAATTAAAAAATGATCAAAGGACTTGAATAGACATTTCCCCAAAGACCTACAAATGGCCAAGAGGAATATGAAAAGGTGCTCAACATCATCACTCAGCAGAGAAATGCAAATAAAACCACAGTGAGCTATCACCTCACACCTGCTGAGATGGCTATTATTTTAAAAAAACAAGAAGATATGTGTTGGCGAGGATGTGAAGAAAAGGAAACTCTTGCACACTGTTGGTGGGAATGTAAATTGGCACAGCAATTATGGAAAACAGTACAGAGGCTCCTCAAAACATTAAACACCGAGAGTTACTCATTTTCCCTGGGTATCTCCCAAGTATATATGAGGTATACATGTTAATAAACTTGTTTATTTTTCTCTTGTTAAGATAAATTAAAAATAGAACTACCATATAATCCAGCAATTCCACTTCTTGGTGTTGATCCAAAAGAATTGAAATCATGATCTCAAAGAGATACCCACAATTCCATGTTCATTGCAGCATTATTCACAACAGCCAAAATATGGAAACCTAATAATTCATCAACGAATTAATGAATAAAGAAAATGTAGTATATAAATACACTGGAATATTACTCAGCCTTAAAAAAGAAGGAAATCTTGCCATTTGCATCAACATGAGTGGACCTAGAGGACAGCATGCTAAGTGAAATAAACCAGATACAGAAAGACAATACTACATGATCTCACTTATATGTGGAATTTAAAATAGTAAAACTCATAGAAATAGAGAGTAAAATGGTGACTGCCAGGGGCTAAGGTGAGGAGAAAATGGGGAGCTTATGGTCAAAGAGCACAAAGTTTTTATGCAAGATATATATATATACACTGTATTGTATACTTAAAATTTGCTAAGGAAGTAGATCTCATGTTAAGTGTTATTACCACACACACAAAAATAATAACAATAATAAGGATGGGAGGAAACCTTGGGAGGTCATGGATATGTCTACAGCCTGATGGTGGTGATGGTTTCAAGGGTGTATACTTATCCCCAAACTCATTGAGTCATATACATTAAACATATACAGCTTTTTACATGTCAATCGTACCTCAGTAAAGTGGTATGTATGTATGAATGAATAAATAAATAAGGCCACGAAAGCACTAAAAGAAAACGCAGGAATATTTTCTTTTTAAATCTCACAGTGGCCATAAACAAAAGATTGATCATTTTAACCACATAAATAGTATTGATTTTGTATGGCCAAAGCCACAATAAACAAAGTTGAAGGACCAACAGAAAATTGGAGAAGATAGCCACAACAAGAACAAAGGACTGGCTTAATTTCCATACATTATATAAACTCACAAGTTGGGACGGAAGTCAACAGAAAAATAAGAAAGGATGTAAACAGAGTTCATAGAAGAAGAATGGCTTTCTTTAATGTGAAACTTGTGAAACATCCACCAGTGGAAACGTTTTACTGCTGACTGTTAGACATTAAGCTCTTTGTTAACATTCTTGGAAGACAGGAACAGAAGCACAACATCATCTAATGACTGTGCCAACTGCCCTTTCTCATCATGGAATCACCATGATACAGACCATGTATAACTGGACTGTTTGTAAGATTCATCCAGCAGTGGCCAGGGCCACCTCCTACCAGTTCAAGAGAGAGGATTGTGCACAAGTTGTCCCAATTCATATGCAGTGACCTTACATTGGTGGCACGAAATCAGCCATGGTGGGAATATTTATACCACGGAAAATGACAAGTGCTACAAATCAAAGCTTTTTTAGTTACAGAGAGCCAGTTGTTAAATATTTACCATCACACCATTCATCCCAAATATTTTCAAATCCAAGCGATTGTCACACTTTCTAAGAGTTGTTTTCAACTGGGTTGGACTCAAAATGAAGATAAAAGTGCAAAATAAGAGACACAGCTGTACATATTCTGATATTGCACACATGTACATCACCAGCCTCACCTGAGAAGCCAAAGAACCCTATTCTGTGCTTTCACATCCTGGCAGAACAAGAATCTTTGTTGGAAGACAACATGCCTCTTGGCTGGCTTGGGGAAGAAAGGCATGGGTGTCTGCTCACCTGAACATCCATCTTCTCCTTCAGCGCCTGGAGCTCCTGCGCCTGCCTGAGTCGCTCCTCCGACTCCTCATCCTGCAGCGACCCCAGATGGGACTCGATCACACTGTGGGACTGCAGTGCCTGCAGTTTCTGCAAAGGCCAGGGCATAGTTTTATTTGGATGAAGATCTGATCACGATGGTGTCTTTGGCCCTTGAGCAGTGTCAGAAGAGCACACCTTAACCCAACAACAAACCCCAAACTTGTCCCCGCTAGATAGCTGCACACCTGCTAATCACACAAGTCCACACTCCCCTTCACTAGAGTTCTCCTGAGAGCTCAGTCCTTGCAGAGGAGAAGCAAGTTCCCATGGAAGAAGAGAATTCAAGAGTGGGATTTCAATTGCACTGAAATTCTGCTGTATTCAAACCCAAAGCTCGCCTGACAGCTGCCCCATTTCCTCCTCAGTCTTGAAAAGGCTGAAGAGAATCAGATTTGTAAGCCTCTGGAAAGGTCTCAGGCACCCCAGACCGTTCCCTGAGGACTCCTGGCCCTCCTCCCACAGAAATATTCTGGCTGTCACCAAGAAGGCCTGGCTTTGCCCGGCTTGGAGCCGTCACCAATGCCTAGTGATTCCTGAGCTAGCAGCGTGTGATCTGAAGGAAAAGTGGATCCAAGAGAAGGCGCCTGTACACCCAACTAGGGTTATATTTTTCAATATATCACTCCTGCAGTAACAAAGCAAATAACTCCATCTCTGTTTCTAAATAAATCTCAGAAGCCCTATCGAAGCCTCAATGAACTGCAAGTCCCTGAGTTTAACTTGGCATCGTTGTTGCTAATCTTTAACTCTTCTCGATTACTGCTCAAGCAATATTAGGTCCAAATGTTCACCTTCTGAAGCCCTCGAATACTTTCACAGTCGAATGCTTTATCAGATGTATGCCCAACTCTCAGCCTCTAGTGGGTCACTTCTGTCTACACACTGCTGCTCGTGACAACCAGAGAGCTGGCTGTCTTGGCATTACAAACCCTCATGGTATCTTCCCTGAACTGGGGACTCCTGGATTTACCCTACATCTAATCTAAAGTTTTCTCTTCAGTCAGGTAACTGAGCCAAAGGAAACTCAGATTTCTGTAACGGGGGAAAGTTTTGAGAAGAAATATTTTGAAAACATATTTAGCTCTCATTGGCCCTCTTAACATCAAGGAGAATCTTCTCCTGCATTTTGAAAATGGCCTGTCTTACAGAGTTTCACAATCACTCTAAATAGAATCTTATGTTTTTACCCCCAAAATTTTAAAAATAAATTAACAAAATAATTATCCAACTACACTGAGAATTTTGTATCCAGTTTGGTTCCTAACTGTAATAAAAGTAAAATAATAAAATGTCAGGTGAGAGGAGACGGGGGAGACACACAAACACAAAAACACAACATAAGCAGTCCGATAGGAGAAACACACAAAGAAATGGATGTTCCAGTTTAGGAGAATGAGATCAAGTCAGAAGGAAACCATGGATGGTAAGAATCATGTCCTCATCTACCAAAACTCAGAATTTCTAACCAAGAGCAACCCTTTGACTCTTGATGAGGTGGTTTCTGAACAACTCCAAAATCAAATCAATACCTATTTACCAAATGTCTCATCAGCTGGCACCTTGTCAGGGAAGTGTGGGAGTCGGGAGAGGTGTAGACGAGCTCAGGAATGGTGGGTATGGAGCTGGGGGTTAGGAGCATGAGGTTCACACGGCAGAGCAACATCTTGTCTTCCACAGATCATCCCTGACCACACGGGGGGCACATTTAGGACAGGAGGGCTCAGGTCACTACAGATAATCACACGTGCACACACACGCACACACACGCACACGCGTGCGCGCGCGCACACACACACACACACACACACACACGACTCTCATTTCAACCCCTCCGCCTTCCATCCTCAGCTTCCCGTCTCAGATTAAGACGCTGGATCACTGAAGACTCCAAGCGCATCCTATGACAATCCCCCTCTGGAAAAGTTGTCTAGATGTTTCTTTAGAAAAAACATGAAACGATTATGAGAAACACTCTTTGACAGTTCATTTTGAAAAACAAGAAAGATTCTCCTTGATGTTAGGAGGACCAATTAGAGCTACACACATTCCAAAAATATTCCTCCCCAAAACTTTTTCCCTTAGACAGTTGTAGTCATCCAGGCTTCTACGGGAAGATGCTGTCCAGGGATCAGTTTAATAAGGTTTCCCTGAATAAACTTGATAGCACCTTCGGAAGAACAGCAGGGGCTTCAAAGTTTCAGGAACTGGGACCAGAACCCAGCTCTGCCTCTTAAAGCTGTGTGACCTTGGGCAAGCTATGTGGCCTCACTGTCTTCACCCGTAAAGGAGGAATGATAAAAAGCTTTTAACAAAACAAAGAATTTTAACAAATAAATTAATAAACTAAGGAGGTACCGACTTTGAGAATGTTATGGTTGTTTGGTTGTTACGACGATCGGAAGTGAGGGTGTGTAAAGCGCTCCGCAGTGTGGCTGGAAAACAGTAAACACAGGCAGTGAATGTTAGCTACCAAGTGTGACCTCCACAGACCCCAGCAGACTGCCTGGCAGGTGACCAGCGCTCAGCAAATATTTGTTGGAAGAAAAATGCATTAATTTAAATTTTGCCTCATTTCTTGTCCAGTGATGAAAGCCCTTTGCAAAAATAAGCATGATATCTAGGCAATTCTTACTGTGTGCCAGATAACGTTTAGTGCTGTCTCTGTGCTAATTTAACCCTTCCAGCAACCTATCTTACAGAAAAGAAGCTGAGGCACAGGAAGGTTAAGTAACTTGCCCAAGGTCACACAGTCAGTATATGATAGAGCAGGTATTCAATCTCAGGCACCGCCCTCTAGTATCTGGCCTCATAGCATATTAGCTCCCAATGGCAGATGAAATAAAACCAGTACAAACTAAGAACTGAATTATGAGAACAAATAAGCAGATTTTCACCAAAGAACATTGAGAAGGCTTTCATATTGGGTACCTCTTCTAGCGTAGAGTTATGGTTGGCAACAGTTTTAAATTCATCCCAAAATAATTTTTTTAGCTTGTCTATTTCCCCATAGAGCTTGGCCCGCTCTTTTTCTTTCCACTCATCAAAGTCTTTCTTAGCTTCCATTTCCCTCTGACGAGTGATCTCTGCTTCCTACAAAGAAAAGCAAAACAACAGAATCATTAATTCCACATTATGACAAATATTTACTGAGAAACTGCTAGGGCCCCTTGTCCACGCAAGTCACTATGGAGACCCAAAGGACACTCATCCCACGGTCCCCACTGTCCGGACATGGAATGGAACAAGGCTTTTCTGAAGTGTAAAGTCCCTTGAGGATGGGGATAATGTCTTTTCTCTCTTTATGTTCCTCACAATGCCTGGCATAGGTGGTGCTCAATAAATGCATGCTGAGGGAATGAGTGATGAATGAATAAATGAAGGAACGAGGGAGGCAAGTTTATGCATTTTCATTCTACAGGTATTTCCTGAGTACCTCCTCTGGGCTGGATTCTGGAGCTTATCCAGTCTTTGTCCTCAAAAAGCTAAGAGCACGGTGTAAGAAGTGAAAATTCAGGTTCAAACGCCCTCAGAGGGCGCTGAATAACGCAGGAAACTGCAACTCTCTGCCCTACTTTTGACCACACAGGTCTGCCAAAATAACTGGATTTTCCTTTCCAGACGACCTAAAATCATCTGCCACATCCAGGAACCTGCGATCCTAGCTCTGACACCCGGCTCTGGGAAACCAGCCAGCATTTGGGCCCTGTCGATAAGGAGCATCATGGGTCTCCCAGGTCGCCCACGGCCGAGCCTCCCTTACCTCTGCCCTCCGTGCCCACCTGGAGCTGCCGCCGCCTCTCAGCCTCACGCTGGGCTTCCAGCTCCCCTTGGGTCCACTTTAGCTTGGCCCGCAGCTCTTCTAACACCTCCTCCACTGGCTGTTCCTGCTTCTTCTGTTTTCCTGTGGAGTCCATGCAAAAAGAGGGGGACCAGTTTAAGTGCAAAAGTCAGTACATTCCTCACCTATGCAATCAGTCCCACCTTAGTCTGAGGCTAGCTTTGCCACTTCCACTGCACACTGACCTCGGGCAGACGACATAACTGTTTCCCCAAACTGGAAAATGGAAAATAGCACCTACCTCAGAGGGCTGTTATGAGGACGAAACGTGACAAAGCAAAGTTGTCAGCGTTGTGCCTGGCATGACAGCTCAATAAATGTTACTATTATTGTCCTTTAAAATACCTGTTTTGACCGTACTGACACACGGAAATGTGGACGCAAAATTAGTAGAGTAACAGAAGCAGAATAGCAAATAGCACGCACACACTGGTTAGGACCCCAAAGAACAGGTCTATGCATCCCGACAGCTATCAGCGAGGAGCTTCAAGTAAGGAAAATAATTCTAGTTTTAAGTTCACTTTTTTCCATAATATAGTCTAAATGTATAGTTGTACAAAACGAAAAAAGGCAGCATGAATTATGAAGGAAACTTTCAGTCAAGGTTGCTTAAACTGTAGACTTTAAATTTTTTAAGATTTTAAACAAAGAATGAATTATAAAAGAATACTCTTAACTAAAACACATACTGATAAACCAAGATCCAAGGGTTAATGAAAAAGACACCAGCTGTACACGAACACGTTACTCTTTAAAGTACATTTAGTGATCATTAGATAGACGGTACTGTTATTAAACTCTAAGCCTTTCTTTGAAAAGGCTTTTTTCAGATTGGACTTTTTGGAAACAAGCAATGTTTAGATGCAGTCAAAATTAATTTGGGTTAATAAAGTGATTTGAGGTGAGTATGGAACAGCAGAGCTGGGGTATCCGAGAGCCAGCTGCCCGAGAATAAAAAGGTCATGAACAGAAATGCCCCAAAAGTTGCCTGAAGACCATCTTCCCTCTCTCCTTACAGCCCTTTACATTAAGGAAATGGTAAGGAATATGCACAAGGATTTATACACAAGATTGGTGATCATCATGTGATTTATAATAGGGAAATTTTTGAGTAACCCATACAAATTATGAAATAATTCAATTGTGAAATAAATCATGATAGCCACATGATGGAATACTATTCAGTCATTAAAAAAATCATGTTTTCAAAGATGATTTAATGACATTGGAAAATGTAATATATTCTTAATTGGAAAAAAGCGATAGTCAAAACTGCGTGCTATACAATTATATATGTAAACGGAAGAGCAGTGACAGAGAATACACCAAAATATTAACTGCAGGTGATATTGCCCATGGTTTTTATTTTTGGTTTTCTACATTCCTGTATTTAAATTTTCTATATCAAAGGCATTTTTCCCAATTTTTTTATTGTATTAAAATACACACAACACAAAATTTGCCATCTTAATCATTTTTAAATGTACAGTTCAGCAGTATTAAATACATTCATAATGTTGTGCAACCATCACCACCATCTATCTCCATATCTCTTTTCATCTTGTAAGACAGAAACTCTGTACCCATTAAACAATGACCCCCCATCCCCTTACTCCCAGCCCCTGGCAACCACCATTCTACTTTCTGTTTCTATGAATTTGACTACTCTAGACACCTCATATATGTGAAATCATACAGTATTTGTCCTTTTGTGAATGAGTTATTTCATTTAGCATAATGTCCTCAAGATTCATCCATGTTGTATCATATTGCAGAATTTCCATTTTGTTTAAGGCTGAATAATATTCCTTAGCATGTATATACCACATTTTGCTTATCCATTCATTTGCTTATCCATCCATCAAATGGACATTTGGGTTGCTTCCATATCTTAGCTACTGTGAATAACACTGCTATGAACATGGGTATACAAATATCTCTTCAAAGACATATTTTTATCAGAAAAAAAACTATTTAAGAAGTAGAAAATCTATTTTTCTTTAGCAGCCTCCAATTCAGAACCAAGAAGAATTAGATATATAATAAATGCATAGGAACTAGGTAAATGGTGCTATTTCAAAGTCTAAGTCTGTTCTTTGAAAAGGAAATTAAAATAAAGGAAGATAAGAAAAAATTTTTATTTAATAGTATTTTTATATTTACATTATATTTATATTTTCATATCTATGTTTTATGTTTTAACAGCTATTTCTTATTGAACCTCAAAAAATGGATATAAAGTACGCAAATCTCTTTGTGGGGAAAACATATAACCTTGTTACTTGTTTTGGAATTTGAAACAACGAAATTAAAGTGATTGAGTCATAATAAGCTCACATACATAAAAAAGTCAAAAAACTGGTCTGGCTGCTCCTTAACCCCATTTAAGCTTATTCCTAGTTAGCATCAGAGAAGAGCAGATTCACAGAAGGCCAGGAGGGAAAGGCCCTTCAAAGTCACTCCGTCTGACTGCCCCATTCACAGTGAAGGCCACTGAGACTCAGACAGGGGAGCACTGACCATGGTCACCTCGTAGAAAGAGACAAAGCTAAGACTGGAACCTACCTGTCTGACTCCCAGCCCTTCTTCCCTACACACGTGGTCAGAAACTCTCCCAGCCCCAGGTGAAACCCCCCATGATGGATGGTGGGATCACCCCATCCTCAACTGGATGATGAGGTTCTGAGGGCAGCTTTGGTGGTGTATGTGCCCCCCACCCTCTGAACACCAGCCCAGGTCCCTCCACAGTCCCAGGAGGGCCCTGGGCTGCTGCCTGGACTCACTACCTTCCGCCATGCCCTCTGCCGTGCCCGCATGTCTGCGCTGGATGTGGCCTCGGAGGAAGGTGGCATTCATGAACATCTTGTCACACAGGTGGCACTACACAGAGGGGAAGCAGTGAGAGAGCAGGATTAGATCACCTGAGTCAGCCTGGGATTCTCCCGACATCGCAACGCCCATTTCCTTGGGCCCCCTGGGCTGCTTCAGAAATGAAGAATTTGACTAACTGAGTGAGCAGGAACATCAACCCAAAAAATATACATATATTATGTATTCCGAGCTTTAACACACGACCAGTGCTGGGGAACTGTGAACTCTGACTGGGTATTTGACCATGTTGGGGAATTTTAGTTGGTTTTTCTGGGCATGATGATGGTATCATGTTTATGTTTAAAAATGGGAATCCTTGCCTCTTACAGATACGTACTAAAATATTTACAGACAAAATCATATGAGTAATACACTTCAAAATAACCCAGGGGTGGGAGAAATTGTTAGGAACATTGGCCATGAGCTGACAACTACTGGGCTGGGTAACATGAAGAAGCAGCTTCATTATATTACTCTCTCTGCTTCTGTATATGTTTGAAATTTTCCAGAATAAAAAGTTTTTTTAAAAATGCAAATGTCCAGGTCCCACCCCAAGGCTGAGAACCACTGGAGCAGAGGACAGCAAATAACAGCCCCTGCATTTCCACTTCACTCTCCTGAAGCATTTCAGACGCTGCCTATCTATCTTATCATCTTTTCACTGTAAAACTTCAAAATCCTTCCAACACGGCTTTGCAGGCTGCCACGACTAGTCAATCAGAGTAAGAGGGCAGATTATTTGCTATCTTTACAGAAGCGCAAATGCGAAAGAAATTGCCAGTTGTTACCCAATCCCCATTTTCCCTTTTTCCTTTGCAATAGAAACCCTCAGTTTTAGCTGGTCACGAGGCTACTGAGAATAAACACTATATGTCCCAGCCTCCCTTGTAACCAGGTGTGGCCATGTGACTAAATTCTGGGCAATGACATGTAAGTAGAAGTGGATATGTAACTTTTGGGAGGTGCCGTTAAAGAAAGAGTCATGACATTCCTCACCCTTCCTCCTCCTGCTGAATAGAATGTAGACCTGAGAGGTGGAACTCAGGCAGCCATCTTGGACCATGAGGCAAAAGCCACATGACAAGGCTGGCAGAGCAACACATAAAGAAGTGGGTCCACAATGGTTGTGGCATTCCATACCACCCCTGGATCACTTACTTCTAGACTTTATTCATGAGAGAGAAATAAACTTCTACCCAGTCACACAGCTATGATTTGAGGTTTTCTGTCACCCACAGTCAAACCTAATCCAAAGAGATACACACGACATTGACAGACTTGGTCCACTCTGGAGTTCCAAAGGGACACAAATGAATTTCTAGTTGTCGGAAGGAATATGAGTTGGGTGGGTGGGGAATATTTTATGAGGCATCTTATTCCAAATCGTAAGCCCCTCCTTCATCCCACCCTTCCCCGTTTCCCTGTTCTCACCTCTCAGCACACTCACAAACCAGGCTCCTGATGCTGGACACCACCACTGCCTTCAGACTAGGTCCACACTCTTCACCATGGCATTCAAGGCTACCAGAACCTGGCTCTGCTATCATCTCCTGCCACCTCTCTGCCCACAGCCCCTCACCAACCCCACCTCAGGCCATTCCGAAGCCATCGCACTGAGGGCCCTTCTCTCCTTGGCACCCGCGCTGCCTCTGCCTGCAACACTCCTTTACAAAACTGTGCTCAGCATTCAAGGCTCAGTTTAAACACCACCTCCAGAAGACACCCCCCTCCCTCCTCTGTGCTCCTACAGCTTCTCAGCCACATCTTTATTGTACTCAACACTTTCTCCACTGGTTAAGGACATGTGTTCACTTTTGACAGTACAGCTTCCTGCTGGGTGATTACCCTCTTCCCAGAGGATTGAGAATCCACGGGCTCCAGTCCACCCCCAGCTCCATGGATGAACATGTGACCCAGACCAAAGCCACTCTGAACTCCACATTCTCGGGACCTGTGATTGGTTCAGAGATGGGTCGGAGACCCATGCACGGCCAAACATAGGAGAGACGGTGAAGCACTGGCTGGGCTGCTGACACCAAAGGAGGCCCCCACCATGCCAGCCTTGAATCTGAGAAAATGAGAAGCTGCCACTACAGTGACCCAACCGCTGCCACAGGGACAGAATCTTTCTAGAAATGGAACCCATGCTGAGGAAGAATTGCCAAGAGCTGCAGGGAGAGAAACTAGATTCTGGTGCCATCGTCTGATTCCTGGGGCAAATCACACCTGAATCCATACACAAAATCACACACAAAAAATCCATAACCCTGGATTTTTAAGTTAAATCAGCCAAAAAATTCCTTATTGGCCTAAGCGAGGTTGGATTGCTGCTTTGTCACTTACTACTGAAAGGGTTCTGACCCTTTTTATCATAATCAACATTATATCAACTATATAAACTATCATTCTATCAATTGACATTGGATCATAATGATTCCTGCTATCCCACACACCCCCAAACTATGAATTTCTTGAAAACCTGAACCAGCATGACTTGTGCCTTCATCCTCAGAGCCTGGCCCAGGGCCTGGCCATCACGACAATTTATTAAAGGGCAACTGTCCCCAGTCCACACTTTCTATGGAAATACATGCAAATACTCAAATGCCACTGTGGGGAATGAACTGTCACTTAGTTGAATAATGGAGTCACTTTTCCAGAATGGGCCTGGCTCCACCAGTCCCTTGTCACACACTGATTTCACACATACATACACCCTCTTACACATCCCTTTACATATCACACTCTCGACATGCACACACAAACCTTTCATACATACACACGTATGCCCTCCATAACCCTTCGACACATATACACCATTCATACCACCACACCATAAATAAACCTTTATATGCACACTTCTACACACATGCACACATTACACACCACACACTCCACACATACACACATACCATACACACATGTACCCTCCAAACATTCACATACACAGATTAGACACACACATATTCACACCATCCATAAACACAGATACCCTCCATGCTTTCACACAGGTACACGCTAGACACACACCCTCTCCATAAACACATACACACTCTGTGCACACACATCCTTCCTACACACACCTGCCACAAATGCATAATTTCATTATCACACACACACTGTAGAACCTGGTCAGACACCCTTGAGCTCTCTGACCGCAAGCAGCGTCTCTAAAATCTGCTCCTAACCAGTGAAATGGCCCACAGGGCCTTGGGACCCACGGCAGTGGTGCTGCCCAGGTGGCCTGGAGGCTGGGTGCAAAGCCCTCCCACAACCCACCCTGCAGAGATCCCTTACCGTGTGGTAGCTGTGGGCGCCTGTCTGCAGGAGCAGCTGCTGCAAGGTGCTGATCATCTTGCGACGCCGGCGGCTCTCCTCCCGTACACCCTTGAGCTCGTCAGCCTGGCGGCCCAGTTCCTGCTGGCCACGCTCCTGCTGGCCCAGGCTGGCCTGCAGCCGCGCCTCCAGCTGGGCCACGCTGGCACTCAGGCAATCCTGGCAGTGCAGCAGGTACTCGATGATGAGCTGCGCCAAGCGCAGCACCTTGAGCAGCGCTGGGTCCACAGGCTGCCCACAGCGGCTGCACGCCTCCCGGTCCAAATTGCAGAAGGTGACGCCAGTGATGTTCTCCTGCAGGGTGGCCACGTCCAGCTCCCGGGCCACACGGTCCACATCCAGGGCACTAATACGCCTCCAGTCCATGCTTTCATGGCGAGGCTGGAACTTGAAGGTAGGGAGCATGTAGGCCCCAAAGAGGGGGCCACTGAGGCCCTCAGCAGTGGTTGCGGGGGACTGCATGGGCAGGGGAAGCCCTGGGCTGATCACCGAGGGAGGATGCCACCAGGGCCACGGCAGCAGACAAAGGAGCTGAGAGAGGGCCTGGAAAATGAGAAGTGAATCCAAGTTAGGCAAGGTGCGTGTGGCTGCATGTACCATACACGTGGCCAGCAAGAGCCTAAGGGAACTAAACAACAGCTGCAGTAGGCTGCTCTGCCCTGACACAGCCAGAGCTCCAGCAAGCAAGGGTGTGGGCTTTCCAGTCTCACAGATGTGGACTCAGAACCTCAGCCCTGGGCAAGTCCCTTCACAGCTTTAAGCCTCCTGTGTATACTGGGGATCACGGGGCCCACTTTGCAAGCCTGTGGTTAGGAATGAGGCAGGTGAAGCACTCAGCATAGAGTCTGGCACATAGTAGGTCCTCAGTGAACATCTCTGTGCCCCAGTCCACTGCAAGAGTGCCTGCCCGAGCTCTTTGTTGGGCGGAGCTGTCAGATGTATAAGTAGGTCCTTCTGCAGCCTGACATTGACCTCAGGATAAAGTCCAAGAACTCACCTCGGGTGGCAGAGCTGCCTAACGTCTACCACAGCCCATCCTCTCCTCCCATTATTACAAGGTCAGGGTGGAATAGTGGTGGGCTACATTTCCCAGTTTCCTCGGCTATAAGGTGTGGTCATGTGACTATGTCCTCCCTAGTGGGATGTGAGTGAACTGATGTCCGCCACTGCCAGGGGGTAGTGCTCTTAGGAGAGCGCCTGCGACCCTACACACAGATTGTGCCCAGTCCATGATGGTCTTTTTTTTTTTCAAACCTAATGGTTTAGAAAAGAGCTCCAGTTTGTTATCAAAAGACTCAGCTTCTACTCTCCCCTCTCTTGGTAGACACAGAAACTGTTCTCTCTCTTTGGAGAGTAATTTGACAAGAGCAACAGGAATTTAAAATGAACATTCCACTACTAGAAATTACAATTTATCCTACAGATAAACTCATACAAGTGTGCAAAGGTGCTTGTGCAAAAATTCTCATTGTAGTGTTGTCTGTAATAGCAAAGTCCAAGAAGGCAAAGTACAGTAGGGGATGACACAGACCGTCTCTATACAATGAAATACTACACAGTTATTCAAAACAAAGTCACTTTTCATGTACTGATATGGAATAACGACCACACATACACATATACATACACACATGCTTCCATTTCTGTTTAAATGAAATATTAATATAGTCACATTTAGTAATAATTTGCAAAAATAAAGGAGATATGTATATCTCATCTATATCTATATCTATCTGAATATATATATCTATCTCACTTTAGAATAGTTACCTATGAGGGATGAGGAAAATGGGAATGAGAAACGGGGATAAATAAATGAATAGACGGATAGTGCATGGATAGGAGATGGATAGATAGATGGACAGACAGACAGATAGACAGGACTTACATTTACCAATGATGATAATGATACATATATACGGTATATATACATATATATACACATACATGAGTGATCCGTATTTGTTATTCATATATAGTCATAATTAAATAAAATATACTAATTTAGATTCCTATATGATTCATTATCTGTATTATTTCATAAGCACAGACTATTTCTAGAAAAATAAACGAGCTGTTAGCTGTTTATGGTTACCTCTGGGAAGGGGGAATGGAGGTTTGAGGACTTTTATTTTCCCCTTTCCACCTCTCTAGACTATCCAAAGTTCTCTGCATCATCATCTATTACTTTTATAATTTTTTAAAGAAAAAAATACAATTCCTGCTCTTGAGGAACTCAGAATCCGACTGGGGCAACAAGAAGTATATGTGACCTATTTAATCAAGTTCTTTCTAGATTACGTGATTCTGACTTTTACGTGCAATAGAAAATCAGAGGAGAGAAAGGTCCTTGGCCTCAGGATGGAGAAAGGCCTTGAGGAAGCGGTGGGGCCAGGTCTGCAGAGGGGAAGGGCCTGCAGGAAAGGCTCCACCCCCCAAGCCTCTCATGGATGAAAGGCTGTGGTACCCATGATAGGACCCCCCCCACCTACCCCTGGGGCGCTGTAAGAACCCAAGGAGAAGCGAGGGAAGCCCTCAGTAACAATACCGGCCACAGTGCAAGGTGTGCCAGCCTCTGCGCCAGACACAAACCAAACACAAACCTACAAACAGGTACCACTCTTTCATTTTACCGACAAGGAAACTGATGTGTGGAGAGGGGAAGTGGCTTGCCCCAGGTAGGGAGGTCAGCGTTGAAGGACAACCGGAGGTGCATCTGGCGCCAAAGCTTGTGGACTTTGAACCACCCAGCACGATTCTTGAGGCTATTTGTCCTAAAACTCTGCTTTGATCAGCTCATCACCGCTTATCCCTCAAACTCATTCATTCATTCACTCACTCCCCCCTCATTTACAGGATGCCTACCTGGGTCAGCCCAGGTTACCGAGGTGTATTAACCACATGTCTGCCCTCAACACAGGAGCTCAGCATGGCTTCTTGTTGTCACAGTACCAAGTCCAAACCCCGCAGCCAGGCCTCGAAGACTGCCCACAGGAGGCCACTGACCTCCCTTTTCAGTTTCAGCAACCACGCTTCCCTTTCTCAGACTCTTTCCCAACATGTGCTCCAAAAACAAAACCATCCAACCACAAGCATGCCCTCCATGGCCATGAGGAGAAGATCAGCACAATTCTACTCAAAGTGTCGCATTATCAAAAAGGAGGAGGTGAACGACGTGATACTCACCATGCTCAGCTCCAAGCTGCAACCACGTCCCCGGAGCCTCAGAGACAATCGTCACAACAAGCCGTGCCTTGGAGCAACAGCAGGTTACCAGGCATGCCGTGGGCAGGGGTAACAGGACACCCGCTCCCTGTGCTCCCACAGCCCGGAGCTCACCTGACAACTCACTGTTTAACTATTAAAACTTTGGCCTCAGATGTTTGCCCACAGTCCTGTCTCTAACAACAAGGCCAAGGACGCTCCATCAGCAGCTCTCTCACTCTCCTCCCTCTGCTCCGAATGCTCCCTCCATCCTCTTCCTTGAACAGTTACTATCCTTTCTCCCTTCCTGCAAGGCAGGGTGTGCCAGTGCCCCCGCGTCATTCTGCCATTCACCCACGACCCGTCTCTCCCTGCACGCTCTCCCTGGGGATGAGCTCACACACACCACAGCTTCAGCTACACAGTCCTGCTTTAGGCTGAGCCGCAGCCACTCCCAAATCTCTTTCTCACCGGCCCATATGTCTCTTGGGACTTAGACCCAACCTTCCAACACTGTTTATGCCAGAAATTGTAAATCCAAATTCCACCAGGGCCAGGAAGGTGTGTTAAATGCAGGACACAGCAGCTATAAGAGAAACCACAGTACAAATTGATGACAAATGGCAACTGATTCCCCATCTTAGTGTCCCAGACACAATTAGGCAGTGTGGTGCCTGGACCAGCAGCATCAGCATCAACTGGGAACTTGTTAGAAATGCAGATCCCCAGACTTACGGATTCAGGAGCACTGCAGGAGGGAGTGTGGGGTAGGGAGTGTTGGGGATTGTGGCAAAATGGGGAGTCCATGCCCTGTTTAAAAGCGGCAGCCGCCACTGAGCTTCAGCCATATGGGAATGGATTTTATGTGTTCTTATGGGCTAATTCCAAATTCATTAAGAAGGTATTCAAAGACCTCTAAGAACTGTTTCCAAACTACCTCTCTAGCTGCGTCTCTCACTTAACCATATTCCTCGCTGTCCATACTTTCATATCTCTGAACTATTTATTTATAGGCCCTGTCTTTAAGCACTTTATAACGAGTAACTCATGTACTCCTCACAACACCTCTGGAGGAGATACTTTTATTTTTTTTTTGAGGAAGATTAGCCCTGAGCTAACTACTGCCAGTCCTCCTCTTTTTGCTGAGGAAACCTGGCCCTGAGCTAATATCTGTGCCCATCTTCCTCTACTTTATATGTGGGACGCCTACCACAGCATGGCATACCAAGTGGTGCCATGTCCGCACCCGGGATTCGAACCGGCAAACCCTGGGCCGCCAAGAAGCAGAATGTGCAAACTTTATCACTGCGCCACCAGGCCGGCGCTGAGGAGAGACTATTATTATCTAACCCACAAGGAAGTGAAGAAGCTTGCCTCAGGTGCAGGAGGCAGGATCCAAACCCACACAGCCGGGTGACAGAATCCGAGCTCTTCCCCACTGTGCATGCTGCCTCTTGGTAGAGATGGCCCTCCACCACCTCCTTCTGCTCCTACTGCAGGGGAATGCGTGCTCCAAGGCCTTGCTCATACATGATTGCCCCCATAAATCCCTCCCAGGCCCACAATCAGAACTCCCTGCCCCTCCCCTAGGCTCCCAGAGCACAGGCACGCACTCCTCTGGTCGCCCTCACCACACTCTGGTCGAGGTTGGGGCAGCTGTGCAACATTCATCCATCCATCCCATCAACAAATGAGTCCTGAGCCCCTACTAAGTGCCAGGCACCATGATTGGCACTCAGAATTGACGGTGACCCAGGCAACTGTCCCTGCCATTGTTAATAAAAACAGTTAACAGTCTGGCACTGTGTACTCCACACACAGTCAGGAGGCTTTACGTGTATCACCCCATCTAATTCTCACCACAGCCCAGTAGGCAGATGAAGAAGCTTCGAGGTGAACGAGGAGAGCCAAGTCACACAACCAGTAAGTGGTGGCATCTGGCTCCAGAGTTTGTTCTCCACAAAGACAGAAATGACCCTACAGAGTGGTAAGTGCCGGGGTAGGAGCCAGGCCGGGTGCTGTGGGAGCACCAAGGAGGGCCACACCAGGATGTTTCTGTCTCCCTTCTCCCACCGACTCCCCCAGCCCTGAGCTCCACAAGGGCTGAGACCACGGCTTATACCTATCTGTTGTATTTCCACTCCTAGCATATTACCTGCAGCCCAGACTGCTACTGAACTGAGCAGGTTTGTCAAAATCTTAGAATATTGCCTCAAAAGTCTACCTTCTTGGGGTCTTGGAGAAATGAGGCTATGGACCAGTGAGAATTAGGATAAAGAGTACGAATGAGTTAGGAGTCCTTAATTTGGACTCGCTGGAGAGAAATGCCATTCAGCCTTAGTAAAATGCTGGGTTGTTGACCATCTGTGTCCATAGCTCAATCCCACTGGCCACTAACGAAAGCTTGGAGCGTGGGAGCCCTCGGGGGTCGGCTCAGGCCGATTCGCGAGGAGCCCCAGCGCCCACATCCCCTGTGAGGACCTGGCTGCAGTGTCGAGCTTGCTTCCTGAGCAGCTCTGAAACCCGCACGTTTACACTCTGAGCACACTCTGATAGCACTGAGGATGGCAGCCCGACTCCCAGTTATACGCAATTCTGAATTAGGGCTCTGAGTTCATGAGGACTCACTGAACCCCAAAAGTATCCCTGCTGTCTTCTACTAGAACCCCAAGGGGCCAATTCTCAGAAGGCCCAGGGCTCGGACATCAAAAGGTGAGCAGAACTGTGGGAATTTGAAGATGATGATGATGACGATAGCAGCCATCGTTTACTAAGTATCTGTGTGCCAGGCACTGTGCCAGGCTGTGAAAGTGCTATTTCTGGCTTTGTATGTAGCTACGATTTGCCTCATCTGACAAATGTAGAAACTGAGGCTCAGAAAAGCTAAGGAACCTGCCCCAACTCACTCAGCTACCACGTAAAGAAGCCAAGATTCAATCAAGTTCTGTCTGACACCAAAGCTTTCAAATTATGCCAAACTACCTCCTAATGATGATGATGACGATACATAGATTATTTCCCATTACTGAAATTACAGTACCTGAGATTTCTTGACTAAACTTCAAGGACTGAAAGAGCTGACAGCAAATCACAAGAGGGTCGGCACTGGAAACCCTAATTCTCCCTGTATGTTGGCAGAGCTTAGCCAAATGCGACTCAGTTTTGAAGACAAAGCCAAAGGAGAGTGCTGCGGGTTACCTGGAGACCACACCCCCGGGGGCAGGAACACCACGCTCTCTCCAGACCGAATTATCAGCAGACTGCTTCTCCCACATCTGGGAATAGAAACACAAGGCAGAATTGACTCTCTGTCATCAGGAAACCTGAAGCTGTGTTAACCATCTCTAGATGTTTTGATGGAGTCCTCGGAAACTTCCCAATCCTAAACCAATGTCACAATTAGTGGGACACAAAAGAATGGTATTTATGCCAGCATTCCAAACTCACTTCATTGTCACAGAGATGGTTTCTACCTGGACAGTCCCACAGCCAAGAACGAAAGCCCGTCTACCACCCTTGCTTTGCATACCCCTGGCCATGAGGTGTTCACCACCTCACAAGGCAGCCATCCACTGTGAAACAATTCCCCGAGACTTTATGGTACTGAAAGCTGCCCACCTATGATCTGTTAAAGATAACTTCCACAAAATCAACCAAAGAGCTGATTTTTTTAAATAAAATTCTGATTTAATGTAACTTGGCAGCTAGTCTATACCACCGCTGCTGCCACCTTACTGTCTCTGCTGCTTCCTCAAGAATGCAGCCAAGAGGAGCACTTGGAGGAGCCAGGCTTCTGAGGTGGCTGCCAGGCAATCATTTACCAGCCCGCCCTGGCTCTGAGCCAAAGGCAGCGGGACCTGCCCCGGGAGCTCAGGCGTGTCATTAGTGCTAATTGTGGTGGCTGCCAAGGAAACCTGCACATAGTTTGCAAACAGGCTGTGCACACATGGTAGTCAAGAGAGCGCTAGAGACCCCAACGGAGGTGAGTGACCCAGGAGCTCTTCCGGAGCGCGCCCGTCACAGACCTTAGCTTTGTTCTCTGATTCTGTTGTTTTCCAAAGAAAGAAGTCCCCCTCTCCACTCTTGCCTTCACGCACTCCCAGAACCATCAAGTATCAAGAGAGAGAGACACTCCACCCCGACAGCTGGCCTCCATTCCTAGCAACCTTAAGGAGATATTTTTAAAAGAAATCGTCCACGGTTTTGTCAGGAACCTATTCTAAGTTTTTGCTACAAGAGGATTTTCTTCAAAATAAAAAACTGGGAGCAGGAATTTGATCGACATCGCTCAGGAGTACTTTAGAGAAGGAGACTACATACTGACAGGACCGATCCTCCCAGGTGCAGGACGGTCAAAGACCAACACCACTTTTCACATCTCAAACAAAACCAGCTTAGAATATTCTGGCGTTTTCTTTCCTCTGGAGGAGCCATTGCCTCTTGGTAGAGTTTCTCCATCTCTAGTGCCTGAGCCATCAGAATCTCACAAAATCCTCGCTACAGGTGCAAGGCCAGGGACAAGTGGCACGGCAGGCGGTTAACCCTGCTAACCAGGACTGCCCTTGCTGCAAGGGGCCCACAAGGAGGTTCACAAGAGCCCACCAAACTGTGCCGTTCCCCACTCCTGTCAGTTTCAGCTGAACAGCAAGCCTTTTCACCAAATTCCAGCTCTGTGGCAGGACCCGGTTATGCTCCACAAGTGAATTCAGGTTTCTGTTCGCAACCAGAAGCATATAACTTCACGGGATCATTTTATCAAGGTGGATGGTGTCCAAAAACATTTCCATATGAGGGAGATGTCTCCAGACCCTGGGTGCTGACAAGACAGACAAAAGACCACTTCTCAACCACTTGACTGGAGGACTAGCCTTCTCTAGGTGGAGTTGTTCTCACTGGAGGGTCCTCAGCTCCAGGAGGAGGTGTTAGGCACTGTGACCAAGAAGGATGACACTCCCCCCGCCAGCTGTCTGCAGACACGAGTGTAAGAGGCCACAGACAGAGCACCTCACACTCACCACTCTCAAAAGTCCTGCTAGAAATCAAACTCCAGGAGATAAGGCAGGTGCAGACAGCCCGGCCCTTAGGAGCGCTGGCTGGATGGCAGCCCCTGCCCAGCCCTCCAGACCCGCACCTCTGCCCGCCTTCTGGCCCCTTGTCCTGTGCACAGCAAGTCTCCCGTGAACTTGTACCTGGGGAAAACACCATTGCTGCCTCCCCCCAAACTCCAGCCCAGGAGTACAAGGAGAAGAAACGGGATGCCAATGTGTTTGCTTTTTAAACCATCTTGTTAGCAAAAGATCCCCCTTTACCTGCAGAACTCAAAGCATCAAGCCCCCAAATCATTTTACTTTTTTCAGCAAGTAGAAATCCAGGGCTGTCTTCCCAGCGAAGCCCAGACCTGGGGTTCAGCCAGTGCTGCTCCCCTCCCGGGGTACCCCGCTCCAGAGCGGGCCAAGGAGCCGCGGCGCAGGGCCGAGCCGGGGCGCGGGAAGCGGCGCGTCTGGAGGCCGAGCCGGGGCGCGGCGGCCGCAACTCCCGGGCTGGAGCCGCTAATGTTTAACCCCCGCGCCCGTGGCCCGATCCAGGGGCCCTCGCACCGCCCGCCCGCGCCCCTCCCGGGCCGAATTCCTGGCATAGTTTCCCAGCGGCCCGGCTCACCTGGGGGTCCGGAGCCGGGAGGCGGCAGAGGTCCGGAGGTGCCCCCCTCTCGCCCGGCCCGGCCTCCCGGCTCGCCCCAGCGCCCCGCGCCGCCACAGCCCTTCCCGGAACCCGCCCCGCCGCGCGGCCCGGGGATGCTTCCCAGCCTCGGGCACCCGGACGCCGCGGGCGCGGGGAGCAGGCCGGCCGGCCCCCCGGCGCTGCCGCCCTGGGTACGGGCAAGGGGACCCCTCACCGCCCGCGGCTCGGCCTGGGGTCTCCGACGCCTCCCGCCCCGACGAGAGCCGGTCCACCCCGCCCCGGCGAGGGTGGAGCCTCTCCCCAGCCCCCTGGGAGGAGCTATTTTTAGGTCTGTTACGGAGGGAGGAGGAGGGAATGCCACGTTTAATCCGTTAGGAAAACCTAGGATCCAAGTGAATGGCTCCCAGGCCTTGCTGACAGGCCGGGCCGCGTGGAGCCCAGGGAGGCTGGACGTGGTTCTGTCTAGACACACACACACACACACACACACACACACACACAAACACACTGCCCGCAGTTCAGCCGCTGGCCTGCTGAAAGCTGGGGAAGCTGCAGCCTCCCAGGCAGACAGCCCAGCCCACCTGCCTTAAACTGAACGGAGATTCTTGGTTTCCAACCCAGCCAGAGCTAGTCCTTTGGGTGAGTCCCAGGCCTGGTCAAATGGTAACCACCCTCCGACCCCCTAACCTTCTGGCTTGCCCTGTGGATCCAGCTGTGAAACCCAGGACCAGAGAATTCTTCCCTGATAATCAGTCCCTGATCCCTTCCTATAGCCAGTCAAGGCTTTCATTAGATTCAGATTTCTGGGAAATTTTTTTAAGGTCTTCCTCCCACCCCAGCCTCAATCTGCCAAACTCTGTATCTTGGGGCAGCCAAAGCAAAAGCGTATGGGAACAAGTGATGGCAAGGATGTGGAGAAACTGTGCATTGCTGGTGGGAATATAAAATGGTACAGCTGCTGTGGAAAAGAGAGTGGTGATTCCACACAAACTTAAACATAGAATTACCATATGATCCAGCAATTCCATTTCTGGGTATATTCTCAAAGGAACTGAAAGCAGGGACTCAAACACATGTCTGTACACACATGTTCATAACAGCATTATTCACAATAGCCAAAAGGTGGAAACACCCCAACCTAAGTGTCCATCAACATCTGAATGGATAAAAAAAATGTGGTGCATACATACAAAAGAATATTACTCAGCCTTAAAAAGGAATGAAATTCTGATGCATGCATGCTACAACATGAAGAAACCTTGAAAATATTACACTAAGTAAAGTAAACCAGACACAAAAGGGCAAATATTATATGATTCCACTTATACAAGGTACCTAGAATAGTCAAATTCATAGAGATGTTCCAGAAAGTATAATAGTGTTTACCCTGGGGCTGGGGGTGGGAGGAGTGGGAGAGCTGGTTTAGGGAATAGAGAGTTATTGTTTAAGGGATACAGAGTTTCAATTTGGGATGGTGAAAAGTTCCCAGAGATAGCTAGGGGTATTGGTTGTACAACAATGCGAATGTATTTAATGCCACTGAATTGTACACTTGAAAATGGTTGACGTGGTAAATTTTATGGTATGTATATTTTTCCACAATTTTTAAAATTTAAAATAAAAGTGGCTGGGACAGTAACCAGGATCAAGTAAGGATGTCTGTGAGCATCCACCCTGATGGGGAACCTTGTTCCCCCTCTCCTCTCCTGGTCAGGGCACCCTTTTCACTCCAGGGGTTCCTGCTGCCCACTGGAAGGGAGAGAAGAGTCCAAGTTTTGGAGTCAAAGACACATTTACATTCCACATTCCCAAGCTGTGTAACCCTGGGAAAGTCACTTAACCTCTCCGTAAAATGGGAAAAAGAAACTGTACCTAGCAGGGTCATTATGAGAACCAAATTAGCTAAAGCATCTCCAGGCTCAGCCTGGGGCCCGGCTGTCAGTGGGGTGTCCTCTAGAGCTCAGTCAAGTGTGAAAGCTGTGGGGGCTTGGAGCATGCGCTCGTCAGCTCTCTTCCCACCGTGTCCCTGAAGTGTACAGAAAGCAGCTCTGAGGGACCCGTATGTGTTTATCTGTGTCATTTCCACTCACCTCAATTTCCCCATATGTAAATGGGGTGCCCTCTTTCCGGGGTGGTTGTGAGAAAGTGGACTTGACCTGCACCCACCTTGTTGCTAATGCCAAAAGCGAACGACTCCATCTTCGGCTGACCAAGACCTCCTATGGGCAGAGCCCTCACACCCTCCCTTTCTGGGCCGCAATTCAACTTGCAATACAGCCAAGGCTTGCAGAGTGCCTTCTATGCACCAGGCTCTGTTCTAGGGCCCGAGGATACCAAGCGTTTTTGGAGGACACTGGGAAGCTGTCACCCTGTGCTGCGCCACCTCTGCTACAGCACACACAAGATTTGGCACCAATGGGGGCAGGCATCTAGCCCGTAACACAGGAACAGGCCAAAGGAGACTGGCCCTAGATGGCTAGTCCAGGAGACAGTCCTTTCGCCCTAAGCGTCTGGGCAGAATCTATTGGGTGGGAGGGCAGGAGGGTGACTTCCCAATACCTGCAGTTTCCATCTTGCCCCGTAGCCCCTCACCCCTCCCTCAGGCCAGGGCCAGACCCTTGCTCTCTGACCCAGCACAGGCCCGGCACGGCTGGTCTCCCTCCTACATTTAGGGACTATCAGGAAACAGTGAGACATGTCTGCTGACTAGAGGTGGACTCGGGACTCTAGGCAGCCCACAGCAGGAGTGCCCTCTGCTGTCAACTGCTGGCATCACACCTTGGAAGCCAGCTCCGGATCCCACTTTCCTGAAGGGCATCTGAGGTGTACAGACAGGTCCCCCAGGGCTAGGATGCTGGCCACTAACGGTCCCTGAGGTGAGGTTAGGTCAAGGGTATATTGTTGGGTTTTCACAGCTTTGATGTATACATAGGCATATAGGCAGAGGGGGATTTTACATAAAAATCCGTTTTGCTGGTTTCTTTGGAAAAATCTGAGGATCTGGCAACAGAAGAAGGCTTGCCCTCTCACATATCAAAAAATGGGCTGGGGGCCGGCCCCGGGGCCAAGTAGTTAAGTTCGTGTGCTCAGCTGCAGCGGCCCAGGGTTTTGCTGGTTTGGATCCTGGGCACGGACATGGCACCGCTCATCAGGCCATGCTGAGGTGGCGTCCCACATAGCACAACCAGAAGGACCTACAACTAGAATACACAACTGTGTACTGGGGCGGGCAGGGACTTGGGGAAAAGAAGAAGAAAACAAAGAAGATTGGCAACAGACGTTAGCTCAGGTGCCAATCTTTAAAAAAAAAAAGGCTGGAGCTGATGGGGGACCTCTTCTGTAAGCAGAGCCTACGCTCTAGCCCAGTCCCT